>NC_080786.1:18635855-19256045 GCF_028018385.1 Neofelis nebulosa | reverse complement strand
TTCACATTCATTTCATCCATAAATATTACAGTAACTCTAAAAACATATCTGTAATATAATTATCACACCTAACTAAATTAACAATATGTACTTTTAAATATGGGATCAAATTAAGAGCCTAACAAGATCCAGTTTCAATTGATTGATTTGTCTCTTCGGTCTCCTTGGGTTTCCCTCTATCTTTTTCCCCCCTTTTAATATATTTGACAAAGAAACTGGATTATTTGACCAGCCTGCATTTTGATTATTGAATCCTAGTGGTGTCACTTAGCACGTTCCTTTGTCCCCTATATTTCCTGTAAATTGAAACTGAGATATGGAAACTTGATTAGATTCCAACTTAAGTTGTTGGTGAGAACACTTTACATGTGATGTTGTGTGCCCTCATCTGCAGTCCCTTTTTGTGTTATTTACAGCTACTGATGCCTACTGATTGCCTAGATCCATTGATTCATTAGGAGTTACAGAATGATGATATTTAAAAATGTTTTTTAACATTTTTTTTTGAGAGAGAGACAGAGGGAGACACAGCATGAGCCGGGGAGGGGGAGAGAGAGAGGGAGACACAGAATCTGAAGCAGGCTCCAGGCCCCTGAGCTGTCAGCACAGAGCCTGATGAAGGGCTCGAACCCATGAACCATGAGATCATGACCTGAGCCAAAGTCAGACCCTTAATGAACTGACCCGTCCAGGCACTCCAAAATGATGTTATTTTAACATCCTTTCTTTACTTACTAGCTGCAGTCTTCTGTAAAGGGAAAATTTCCCTAAATAGCTATTAATTTTCTGTTAGCATTGGTAAATGAAAAGCAGGAGGAGTGCGTGATTTTCCCCTTTTATTTGGCAGATTTTAAAATAATGAATTGTTTCTCTAACATTCTCCAAATGTGACCAATGAATTTCTTCTTCATGGGCATCTCCTTAAAGTACAGATGTCCAGATCCTACCACTGGTCTATGGAACCAGATTTTCCAGGGGTAGGACCTGGCTTCTGCATACTTAAAAGTCTTTTGGAATGATTCTGAGTGTCTACAGCCCAGCCATTGAGAATGTCTGGACCAGATGACCCCTAAAGTCCATCCTAGCACTACCATTGTACAGGGCTATAATATGTCATTAATTATAGATTGCTTATATCCTTACTCCTTGTCCTCCTCTAATTGGCTAGTGAAATGATGCCAACCAGGTGTTCAGTGAACATTCAGACAGCTGCACAGTTGGTCAGGGACACTTTTATTTTCCACCCAAAGGGTAGAGATTGGCACCTTCAGAGTTCCAAAGTGTTCAGGATTCCCTGGTGTTCTTCAGCTCTCTAATTCCACCCTCCCAGAGATGACAGGCACATAAATTAATGTCTTAAATTCACCTGCAGAGCTGACTCTTCTTGCAATGAAGTCTCCATGAAGGCAACACACAAGGTGGAGTTCAAGAGCCAAGCCAATAAACCCTAAGACACTCGATTACCTGCCTATTGAAACATAAGAAACATTTATTGGCGTCTGGAGAAAAATTCATTCAAAGCCTGCCTCTCTCACTGTGGGACCCATGGCAAGTTACCTAATCTCTTGTGCTTTGGATTCATTGCCTCTACAATGGGGAGAACAGCAACTCTCTCACTCAGTTCTCTGAGGATGAAATGAGTTTGATACAGGGACACCTGGGTGGCTCAGTCAGTTAAGCATCTGACTCTTGATTTCAGCTCAGGTCAGGATCTCACGGTTCGAGCCCTGCATCAGGCTCTGTGCTGACAGTGTGGAGCCTGAATGGGATTATCTCTCTCTCTCTCCCTCTCTCTCTCTACCCCTCCCCCACTCACCCTCTCTGTCTCTCTCAAAATAAGTAAATAAACTTAAAAAGTTTTTAAAAACAAATGAGTTTAATACATATAAAATGCTTAAAACACTGTTTTGCACTTAGACTGGTAACCACTATTAATTAAAGCCAGGAATGCCACCTGTGTGGTGGCTTAAAATCAGTAACAGGATGGATAAATACAAACTTACCACAAATTGTGGCTTTCAAGAAAACTTGACAAATATTTTAAAGACTATGAGATCAAGAACAGAGTAGAATGTAATTCCCTTTTTCTCACTGTAAGAATGGTCCTGTGAATATTGTGAGCTAGAGGGATGAGAGTCACAGAATCCACAAATCTTAGTGAAAATTAGTTCAAACCACCATGTCACTCCCCTAATTCCATAGTTTATGGGAGTTCAAGACCCCGTTCCTGCCCCAAGAATACTTTTTACAACTTTATGTGACCACCTTGGACTCCAGCCTCTTGCTTTTGAAACATATCCCATACATCACGTCCTACTGCCCTAAGCAAGAAATGCAGCCCTTTCTTCAATTTACATTTACTTCTACAGAGCATTTATGAAACTCGTGAGCTTTGCTGTTTGTTTGGGGGAAAGATGAAAGACACACCTTATATCAGTGAAAACCACCTTGCTGGTCAACAGATACAGTCATCCTGAACTATGTGACTCAGCCCTGTCCAATAGAACTTTCTATGATGATGGAAATGCCCTACTTCTGCACCATTTATACAGTCATTATTAGCCACATGTGGCTTTGGAGCACTTGAAATGTGGCCAGTATGACTGAGAAATTGAATTTGGGATTTATTTAATTTTAATATATTTGTATTTAAATAGCCATATGTGGCTAGTGGCTACTGTATTTATAACACAGTTCTAGTTTGTTCCCTGCAGCCTCATGAGCTTTTCATCCCATAGAGTCCCAGAATCTCTCCATCTTTCTCACTCTTCTCACCCTCTTTTCAGACCTTCCCTTAATTCATGCCAAGCAGCTCATCCTTCTCCCGTGAGACTACAGCATCTGCCCACCTGCTGACAGCCATGTCTTTGGATCTCTACTTATTATGTGACTACTTATTATTATTATCTACTTATTATGTGACTCTTGGCAGGTTACTTAATCTCTCTGAACCTCAGACTCCTTGCCTCTGCAATGGGGATAATACTAGTTACTGTCTTTGCTGGGAATTAAATAAGCTAATACATATAAAGTGGAATACATATCCCAAACGGGCTTAGCACAGGTCATTGCAAAGAAAACCATTTTTATACCTAAAAGGAACCCTGATGATAAATGTTAAGAAATAAAATTTTCACTGCATTATATAATTGTAGGCTGCACTGTCCAATGCAGTAGCCACTGCCACACGTAGCTACTTACATTTAAATTTTAATTAACTACAATTAACACTCAGGGGGCCATCTAGGTGGCTCAGTTGGTTAAGTGTCCAAGTCTAGATTTCGGCTCAGGTCATGATCTCGTGGTTCCTGAGATCAAGCCCCATGAAGGGCTCTGTGCTGACAGCATGGATCCTGCTTGGGATTTTCTCTCTCCCTCTATATCTGCCCCTCCCTTTCTTGCTTGCAAGCTCTCTCTCTCTCTCTCCCAAAATAAATCAATAAATAAACCTTAAAAATAAAATTAACATTCAGTTCTACTGTTGCACTAGTACACATTTCTTTTTATTTATTTATTATTTTGTTTTACAGAAAGATAGAGAAAGAGTGCAAGCGGGGGAGAGGGGCAGAGGGAGAGAGAAAGAGAATCTTAAGCAGGCTCCACCCTCAATCTGGAGCCTCACATGGGACTCTATCTCACGACCCTGGGACCATGACCTGAGCCCAAAGCAAGAGTCAAATGCTCAATCAACTGAGCCACCCAAACACCCATGCACTAATACACATTCCAAGTACCTGATAAGCCCCATGTGGCTAGCGACTATCATATTGGACATGGAAGATACAGAAAAGTTCTACTGGATAGCTGTGGAACACTATTATTACCTCTTTGTACATAAACTCAAGACAGAAGAATATCCACAGTAGGTCAGAAAACCAGTTAAATTGGGGATACCAATCAATAACAGACATGTCCCATTTATCAGTCTCACTCTCTCACTCTTGCCAGTCAATCTATATTCCCACATTTCATTTTTCCCTTTTACTCCTTACTTTCCCATCTTGACAATACTAATGAAATGCATTGAATAAATTCAATAAAATGTTGCCAGCTTAATTTTCAATGTTATCAAGAATATTTTCTTCAGAATTTATTTTCTTTTAAAGCTTCACAGCAGATGAGATTATGTCTTTCTTTTCATTAATACTAGGTCATATCTGGCAAAACACCAGGCATAATCCTATTCATTTTCTGCAGCCACAGCACAGCTAGGCACAGTAGATAATTTAATGAACATTTTTATGTAGTCCTGTTTGCTCACAGGTTGACAAAGCCCAATGTAAGACGGTCCAGTATGTGTGCGTTTTTGTGTGCGTGTGTGCACAGTGTTCAGATCCATATACATGTTTTGTTATTCATTGTAGTTGACAGAAACTTGTCTGGGCAGTTAATGAAAGTTCTCCCATTAAGCTGCTATTCTCTTGGGCATCTGCTCCAAAGGAAAATGTTATCATTAGTACAGGATGGAAACTTTCTTCCAACATATAGAAACTTATCCTAAAAGCACACAGTCTTGCTCTTGCTTAATGTTTTTCTGAGTATTGGCTGCCAGAAAACTCTTATTTGAATCTTGGTGAGAGTACAAAGAAAGGGTACTTGGTAAAGAAAAGGTTAATGTGGGCCATCATCCTGAAGAATAGGTACTTAGTATTTGTTTTTATGAGAAGAAAATAAAAACAAGTAAATAAAGTGTTTTCATATCCTATTAAAATAAATAATGAAAATAAAAACAAGCAGCTGTTGACCTTCAACAATAAAATATAGCCCTACACTTTGGGTGTTTTAATGCAAATGGAAAGGTATCCAGATTCTTACCTGGGTGGTTTGAGTCAGATATTCTGTCAATCCTTAGAAACTATGTGGACTTGGGCAAGCCACTTCCCTGGGTCTTTGTTTTCAGATATCTCTAAACGTCAGAGTTCAGGTCACCTACCCTTCCCTCTCTAGGTTAAAGAATATCTTGGGTCAGTTTCCCCAGGAGATAGATTCTGAGATAGAGATTTACTAGCAAGAGTTTTATGGAAGAATGCCCTTCAGAATACCTATGGGAACTGAAACAAGCAGGGCTGGGTGGAAGAAGAAATTGGGTTACAACAAAGAGCAACAGTTTTTCCTGATGCCCTGGAAGCTCTGGAATTGGGACAGCACTTGGAAGTTGTCCCAAATGGACACAAGGGTGCCTGGCCTTGAACTCCCATAGTGAACAGCCATGCCATGAGGGCCATCCTTTGCCTAATGGCAATTCACAGAGAAGGATGTGAACTGCCAGTGTTCCCAGCAGCTGGGAAAATGAGTGCCTGTGTCCTGAAAGATAGATCTGGACAGCATCCACTATAAAGAAGGAAGCACACCTCATTTCCTGCTGCAGGGGTAGTATCCGTTTAATTCAGGTGTGCAGGCTGATGGATTTTCCTAGAAACAGACCCTGAGATTAGGATTTGTATTAAAGTGATTTATTGGGAAATGTGTAAAGAGAGGAGGCCAGCAAGGTTATCAAGCAAAATTCTACTCCTGGTCACTGGCTCCATTCTACAGGGGAGCTTTGGCAACAGTATAGCTATTTCCTCAGAGTTATCCCCATCATGAGGCAAGGTAGCTAGCTTATTATATCCCTGCGTCCACTAACCATTGATGAAGGTCTGTATCTAGGAGAACTTAAATAAATAGATACGCCCAAGTGTAGGCAAATTGGATTCCAGACACTTGGACCAACCCTTCAACGTCACAAGTGCTGGCTTTGCTGGGAATAAAAGCATACAGGTAGCCCGTGTGCATTAACGTGGCAAAGAGATTGGAGAGGCTACGGATGGAGAACTCTCAGCCCAAAGTCTGGGCTCATTGGTCCTTTTTACCCCACATGTAGTATTACTCAGGCAGCAGCTGAGCCCAAGTGTTCTACTTCTTTGTCACTGCCTATGCTCCAAAGTAGAAAAGGCGATAATCAAATTTGCTAATCACTTCTTTTTTAGCATAACACGTTCTCCTATAAACAAATGTTTACAAAAGAACGCACATTTACATTTCTCCCAAGAACAAGCAATAATTTTTTAGATCAGGGCAATCCTAATAGAAATTAACAAAATATAGCATCATTGTCATGACTAGAACTAATCTTGGAACCATCCAACTGTTTCTCACAATACATCATCTTTACATGCAAGTACGTTTTTTGAAATAGAGCACTTTAAAATCCATGTGTGATGCTATTAAATAACTTATCCTAAATCACATATACTTATTTGGGTAATATCACAAAAGTTTCTTTCTAGTGAAGCCTGTAAGCTAAATGCAATAACTTTCTGAATTGCTTTAAAAGTTATTTTAAAGAGCTTTCTGCATTGGTATCCAATACAAGTATTTATAAGATCATATTCCCTGTAATAATAACTATGGCTGTGTTAAGTTTCTTTGCCTCCTTTTAAAATTTGTAACCTAGGGGTGCCTGGGTGGCTCAGGTGGTTGACCCTCCAACTTCTGCTCAGGTCATGATCTCACAGCTTGTGGGTTTCAGCCCAGGGTCTGGCTCTGTGCTGACAGCTCAGAGCCTGGAGTCTGCTTTGGATTCAGTCTCCCTCCCTCACTGCCCCTCCCCTACTCACACTCTGTCTCTCACTGTCTCTCAAAACAAATAAATATTTAAAAATTTTTTTTAAAATTTTTCATCACATGACTTCTATCAACATTTAAAACTCATGTCAAGGAGGGTCATTTCAGGCTAATACTTCATTCCCAAATAGTACTTGTTCAAAATTTAAAAATCAAGAGAGCCCCACAATAGAAGAAACATTGTAAGGGCTTGGATATTAGGCAACTCCCTCTTTTATGGGGGACAATCTGAGGGCACAATCCTTGCTTTATAATGATAAACAAAATGAAAGGAAGCCCACGTTAACCACTCTTAAGTGTTAGTGTCCACGTGCAGGTGGGAAAAAAGGGGTATTAGTTAAGCACACAAGCTTTATCAGACCTGCTGTAAATAGGCTTTCCCCCCCACCTTTTTCTTAAAGTCTCCTATAACTTTATTTATTCTGTCTACAAGTATAATAGTAAACACATTTCTTTTTTTTTAAATTTTTTTTTTCAACATTTTTTATTTATTTTTGGGACAGAGAGAGACAGAGCATGAACGGGGGAGGGGCAGAGAGAGAGGGAGACACAGAATCGGAAACAGGCTCCAGGCTCCGAGCCATCAGCCCAGAGCCTGACGCGGGGCTCGAACTCACGGACCGCGAGATCGTGACCTGGCTGAAGTCGGACGCTTAACAGACTGCGCCACCCAGGCGCCCCAATAGTAAACACATTTCTATGCAAAGACTAAGGAAAAAGGTTTATTCTCTTCCACTACATGACCATTTTGAAGAAATGCCTTAGGTATGATACCAAGCAGCAACAGATATCATATTGAAAATGAAATACTCTGCTGATTATCTTACTTAATCCTTATTGTAATTGGAAAACAATGTAGTATGTATGTCATAAGCACGTAATTTTCTAAGTGTCTAAGTGAGAGATCTGTATATATTTGTTAAACACATAACTTACAAAAAAATTAAAGGCAATTTATAAAAAATTTGCAGACTGTCCTATGGGGCCACCAAGCTAGAAATCACTACTGAACTAGCTTTTTCCTTACACTGCTCAATAGATGAAGTGTGGAAAGAATAACTATATTTATATTTGGTCCAGTACATACAATTTAGTAGTGTTCAGAGATTTTAAAAGAAAGATTACAATCTAAATTGGAAGGTATATGGAATTACTTGCAGTTTGTGGAGAATTAAATTTTTCATTCAATTTGCTCAACATTCTAGGTTGGAATATTTGCCTTATTTCTAAATACTTTATAGTTAAGTGCATAAATTGCTATGAGACACAAAAAAACTTCTAATCGCTAAAAAACCGCAGTGGGCTTAGACAATTCGGCTCTGTTATAACTCAAATTTCTTATCTGCAGAAAAGAGAGACACAATGTCTTATCGCCTGCATTTTATCTGATTTTGATTGGGAATCAGAGCTATGTTTCTTATTCTGTTGAAGACATACTGAAACCAGACAAAGGATCTCAAGGTAAGGAACAGGAAACGGGTATTGATTTCCTTTATCCACCTCAGTCTCTTCACATCTTTTTGTATTGTACTATGATGGATTAGGTGGACAGGCCAGCAAATGTTTCACATTTGCTACCGATTTGACGGGCTTTGGGAAAAAAGGATTTGAGGTATAGGCTAGTAAAGAGTAGAGTCCTTAAAACCAGGTCTGGGTCAGGTTGATAAGTAGCAAGGCATATGTTCCCTACATCAGAAGACTCTAAACCTCCTACCTAATATCTTACTTGGCTCTCTCTTAGCGTGCATGCGTGTGTATGCACACACACACACACACACACACACACACCTCTCACTGAAATAAATACTGATGCTTTTCTTAAGATTTCTTTTGATCGCTTCTGTCTTTCCTTTCTCTGGAGTAAATATGATCATGAAATTATACTTTCTCATTCTCACCTATAATCTTCCAGGTGAGTATTTCTCAAAGTGCAGTCCATGAAGACAGTGTACCCAAACCATATAGGATACAATGCAGATCCCAAAGGAGCTGAAGCAGTCTCAGTTCTGCATTTCCCACAAAAGCCTTGTGCACATTTAAGTTTGAAAGTCACTGCTACAGTTTGTTATATGGGATTTAAATGCTAAATTAAATAAACTAACATACAGCCCTTCCAAGAGCTATTTGACACCGTAAAAAAGAAAAATGCAAGATTAAATCAAGGTAGTACACCCACTTCCCTGGCCTCTGGAACACCCCAGGCTCCTCCTTCTTACTTCTTTAAGGGCTTTGTCATTCTTCTTTCTCAGTAGTAAATTATTTACAACATAATTAAGCAGTCATTGTCTGAATGATTCCAGTCCTTCATCCTATCCCACTCCACGTTTCTATTTTCTCCTGATATTCTTTGTCACTTCTTTTAAGAGAGTGAAGTTCAACAAATTGAAAAACTAAAGACAAAATAATTATGGTAGAAATGTAACAATAGAGTGAATAGCTTTGTACCAGATAGCATCGGCAATAGTACAGCGGGCAGTCGTTCTAGTCTCCCTCCATTCTCACCATCCCCCACCCCCACCCTCAGGTCCCCCTCCTTTCAGCCATCCAGTCACCTGAAGGATGTCACCAAATTAGCAGGTCACCAAAACTTCCTTCTGGAACAGTGCATCTCAGGAACCATATCCTTTGTTTTTCCCTTCTTCCCATAAAAACTGTTCTACCCTCTAGGTGAATAAAATAAACAACAAATTAATCACCAAGAAAATTTTCTATTGTGGCATTTTTCATCATGCATATAGTTTTTCTTTTTAAATCAACTTTTTTTCAAGTATAATTACATAGAATAAAATTCAGCTATCTTAAGTGTACAGTGCAAAGGGTTTTAAAGATATACACCTGTGCAGACATCTCCACACTCAAACTATCTAATGTTTCTCATCACCCCAAAAGGCTTCCTCCTGCCCCTTTGCAGTTAATCTCACCCCACACCTGACCTCCCAGCCCTAGGCAACCACTGATCTGCTTTTCATCACTACAAATGAATTTTGCCTGCTCTAGAATTCATATAGACGAAAATCATACTATGGGTACTTTTTGTGTCTGGCTTTTTTTTTTTATCTCAACATAATGCTTTTGAGGTTCATTCGTGTTGTTGTATGTAAGGATATAGGAGGTTTTAAAAATTTTTTTTAAGTTTATTTATTTATTGGGGGGTGGGGCACACACATTCAGGGGATGGGCAAGAGGGGAGACAGACTCCCAAGCAGACTCTGCACCATCAGCACAGAGCCCAACGCGGGGCTCAAACTCACGAACGGCGAGGTGATGACCTGAGCTGAAATCCAGAGTTGGACATTTAACCAACTATGCCACCCAGGTGCTCCTGGGTATACCAGTTTATTCATTTTCCCCTAGATAGTCATTTGGACTATTTCCACTTTGGAACTACCATGAGCAAAGTTATCACCATTCTGTGCAATTCTTTCTTGGACATATATTGTCATTTCTACTGAGTAAATACTTGGAGCAGAATAACTATGAGATATGGTAAGTTCATATTTGGCTTTATAAAAAACTGCTGTCTAAAGTGGTCAAATAAATGATTGAATCACTATATTGCACACCTGAAACTAATATAATACTGTATGTTAACTGCACTGGAAATAACATAAAATGAAATGAAATAAAATAAAATAAAATAAAATAAAATAAAATAAAATAAAAATGAAGTGGATATATTGTTCTACATGGCCACCAGCAATACATGAAGGTTCTAGTTTTTGCACATCCTCATGAACATTTAGTCATGTCAGCCTTTTCCCTTTTCCCATTTGGAAAGTTGTGCAGTGTATCTCATTGTGATTTTAGTTTGCATTTCTCCGATGACTAATGATGCTGAGCATCTTTTCATGCGCTTTTTATTCCCATTCATATGGTTTTTCTCTGAAGTATCTGTTCAAATCTTCTCCCCATTTAAAATATGTTATTTGTCTTACTACACACACGCAATACTTTTGATACTGGACTCAAAGGACCAATTCTGATGGTAGGCATCAGACGTAGTGGTAAAGGTTAGACTCTTTTTTCGTTTCTGAGACATTGGATTTTACGCCATATAAACTGTAAGTCACTAGAACCCAGTCCTAATATTGCCCTTACTTTCTTTTGGTATAACACAGTGATTAGGCACACAGACTGGAGTTACTCAGCCTGGACTCACATTCTGGCTCCACCACTGACTAAAGGCGTGACATCAGGTAAGATGCCCAATCAGTCTGTGCCTCAGTTTCCTCTGCTGGAAAATGAAACAATGCTTAGCTCATGGATTTGCTGTGATATCTAAATGAGGTCATTTAAAGCACTTTGGACAGTCCAAATACAGAGTAGCACTCAGTAAATGTTTGCTGTTATCAGGATGAAGGGTCTGGGGTTTGTTAATTAAAGTGCTCGCACAAAAGATTCTTTCCAGAATCCTTATCTATACGTCATCTCTCTCCTCCAGTCCTCAATTCTATTTCTATAACTGTTTTCTGGATAAGCAGTATCTAGAGATTTATTTTGCTCTGGCTTTCAGGTGAGATGCAAAAACTGTGGTAGAGAGGGTAGGTTTTATCCGAATGGGTTTAAATTTCATATCAATTTAGCCCCATTTGCTCCTTAGAAGTCTAATTCTTTTTAGAATATTTCAACATAGTCTTGAGACGACTTAAAACTCAAGAGAGGGAAGAGAAATTAGACTCATCCCGGTAGGAGGCTGGGAGTAACACTTGACAATCAGATTGTTTTATTTCAGGGAAGAAAATCAGTTGCCTCCAAGACAAACGGAGGAAGTGAAAGTTAACAACTTTTGGCTGTGAACTTCAGGAAGCCCTAAAAATTCCTGAAAGTGCATATTAAATGGAAAAGAAAAAAAGAAGATGTAGTCGATTAACAGAATAAAAGACAAAAACCACACAATCATCTCAAAAGACACAAAAACCACATGATCATTTCAATAGACACAGAAAAAAGCATTTGAAAAAAATCCAACATTCATTCATAATAAAAACTCTCAAACTAAGGATAGAATAGAACTTCCTCAACCTGATAAAGGGCATCTAGAAAAAAGCCACAGCTAATATCATACTGAATGCTTGAAATATTGAATGCTTTCCTTCTAAGATCAGGAACAATGCAAAGATGTCTGCTTTCACCAATTTTCTTCAACTTTGCACTGGAGTTTCTATAGCTAGTACAATAAAAAAAAAAACCCACCTCTTTTTAAATGAAGGGCATCCAGATTGGAAAAGGAGAAGTAAAACTGTCTTTAATCACAGATGACATGATCCAAAGGAATCCACAAAAAATTCACCAGAACTAATAAAGGACTTTAGCAGTATTACAAAATCAATATACCAATTAATTGTATCTTTCTATACATTAGCAATGGAAAAACCAGAAATGGAAATTAAGAAAATGATTCCTTCACAGTAACAACAAAGAGAATAAACTACTTAGGAATAAGTTTAAAGGAAGAAATGCAAGACTTGTACACTGAAAACTATGAAACATTATCGAAAGAAATTAAAGAAGACCTAAATAAATGTAAAGACATTTCATGTTGCTGGACTGGAAGACTAAATATTGTTGAGGTGGCTCTTCTCATATTGATCTATAAATGCAGTGTAATCCCTAGCAAAATCCCATCAGACAGGCTGTAAAAATGAGTATCCCTGTTAGCTTGCTCTTAACTATTGTTGGGACCCATGGCAAAGGGTAATAATGGAAGTCCCAGCCACAGACTGCCCTCTTCTCTTCTCACTCCCTGGCACCATGAGGGGCTTCATAGGCAGGTGATGTGTGTGTGTGTGTGTGTGTGTGTGTGGTCACCCCTTCAACCCAGGGTTGTGCACAATAGAAACATAGTCCCCTTTCAGGACAGACCCACAGCAGAGATCCAAGTAGTTGCTAGGAAAGAGCTCTCACAGAGCCACTTGGGCAGGTACTTCCAGTTCTGTTTACCAGAGACATGGTCTAGAAGCAGAGGAATGGGCTCCAGATGGACAAGCACATTGCCTTGGCCCCACTGACTTATTTAGAAGGAGACCAGAGGTGTTCTCTAAAGCCATGTTTCTCAGAACTTTCATATGCAAACAAATCACTGGGATCTTGTTAAAGTGTAGATTTGGTGTGTCTGAGGTAAGGTGTGATGATCTGCATTTCTAAGTTTCCAGGCAATGCTCTGCTGCTGGTCTGTGGACCACACTTTGAGTAGCAAAGCTGTAAATCAGTGGCCCAGATCAGGAGCCTTACTAAGCTGGCTCTAAGAGCAGAACTCAGCTGTGGAATGGGAGGGACATCTATAGGGGTGAAGGATTGCTTCAGCACCATCAACCCTTTATCACCTGGGAGATGGCTGACTGGTGAGCCAAGAGTGTTTGTGGTACTGGCTCTTGAGGAACTCAAATCTAATGATGAGTTCGATATCAACAAGTGCAAGTCATTGTAGTAAGAGGGATACTAGACAAATATCTGAGGCACACAGGTGACACAGCAGAAGTGAGTAATGTCTGAACAGAGCATTGAAGGATGCACTGGGATTCTTAGAGAACAATGAGGGAAAGGGGATTCAAGACAAAGGGATACAGATGTATCTGTAGCAGATTATATTTTCCAAAAATGGCTGCAGCAATATCTCTAGTTCCATAAAACCTTCTAGAAACTTGTCACTCCCTATCAAGAGATAAAGTTTAATTCCCTTCTCCTTGAATCTGGGTGGAATTATGATGGCTTCTATGAATCCAATATGGAGAGATGACACCAGGTGATTTATGAGGCTATATTAGGAAAGAGTATGGAGTTTTTGTCTGGTTTTCTTGGGATGCTCACTTTTGGAACCCGACCACCAGACTGTGAGGAAGCCAAGAAATCCATGGAACGTCCTTATGGGGATCCTGAGTTCCCCACCCAGGACTCCTGTTGAGCTCCTAGCCAACAACCAATACCAACTTGCCTGCCGTGTGAATGAGCCATCTTTAAAGCAGGTCTTCCATTCTTCAGTGAAACTGCTCCAAGTGACATTGTGTTGCGGGGAGATAAATCATTCCCACCAAGCCCTGACGAAATTTCTGACTCATGAGCAAAATAAATGATTGCTGTTATTGAAACTACAAACTTTTGGTTTGTTATGCAGCAATAGATTCCAGGAATAGTATCCAAAGGTAAAGAGGCTTGGAACAGCTTAGTGTTTTAAAACATGGCCTCACTAATAGCATGTTTATGTATAACTCAGCTATTAGAAATAAAAACATGGAAACATGGGAAATGTTGGGAATGCTGAATTTATGGTGTGGAAGGAAAAAAGTTTAGTAAACAAATCATTAGTACTGTAAATGTAATGAGGTTGTACTGTGTAGTCAACCATACGTGGATTAATTATTATTCATGGCTCTTTCAGAAAATATAGGGATGCCTGGTTGGCTCAGTGGGTTAAGTATCTGACTCTTGATTTCAGCTCAGGTTACAATTTCACAGTTCATGACATCGAACCCTGCATGCGGCTCTGCACTGACAGCATGGAGCCTGCTTGGGATTCCCTCTCTTCCTCTCTCTCTGCCCTTCCCCATCTCATGTGCATATTCTCTGTCTCAAAATAAATAAATAAACATTAAAAAAAGAAATAAATCAATTTATAGATTTTACTACCACAATGAAAGCATAATATAATTTCAAAAGCAAATTAAGAGCCTACATGACTTCTTCTTTGGGGGATAAGTCCCCCTATTCTTGGGATAAGAGTATGTAATTCTGACTTGCCATTAATACCTTTGTTCCCCCACTGCCCCCCCCAAAACCCCACATTTCTAAAAAAAAAAACTAAGAGTTTCTGGAAGAGGTCAAATTTGTGACTGTTCTTTAATGCTAACAACCTTATTTTCTAGAGGCCTGAGGCGTGGTGGGTGTATGCTAATTTGAGGGATAAAGATTTAGAATGTACTGAATAGATATGCCCGGATTATTTCCTAAACTGTGAGTCTCCTGAAAAAAATTTTTTTTAGTCTTTTGACCTTAATCTAATATTTAGTTGAAAAGCAATATCCCCATGTAGTATGGGAATTTAAATTACATTTGAGTTCATAATCAGAGATTCCTGGGATGGAGACAGCAGGTGACAAACAGTTTCCTTCTTCAGCTAAGCTGACTCCTCCTACAATATTGTGTTCAGTTCCTGGCACTACATTTTAACAGAAACATGGACAAATTCAAGTGCATTGGGAAGAGAGTGATTTAAATGGTGAGGGAACAAAAAGCTGTGTCAGATGAGAGACAAATGAAGAAAAAAGGGATGCTTACTTTAGGGGAGGAGACAACTCACAGGGCATGGTAGACATTTTTAAATAATGAAAAAACTTTCTTGCAGAAGAGCTGTGAGCATTATTGTGTTGCCCAAAGCGTAATGAGAAAAGGATCAAGAGGCAATTTAGTGGTGAAGAAGGTCAAAACTGTCCAAAGATGGAATCATCTGTTGGGGGAGCTAAGAGGTCCAATCACTGGAGATTTTCACGAACATTATTTTGAAAGAATTCTAAATCAGATCGTGGTTGGATTCAACATCCTACAAAATCCTTTACTCAATTGCTAAGAGCTTTGAACTGCTTCAGAGCCTCCTGTGCTGTCATCTCTGGGAGTCATCGGATGTGCTCCCACATGTGCTTATAACACAGGCCCTTGTTTCCCGCCAATGCCTCCCAGGGCCAGAGTTGTGCCTCTGTGCCAAAGCCACTATGCTGCTGACTCCCACCCTCTTCCACTGCCACTCAACTGTCAACTCCTCCGCATGGCAATGGCTGACTTCTTCCCCCTTTTGTGATACACTGTACAATTGCTGTCAATCCAGAACCCTATAATGTCAAATATATTTTATGGGCAAATAGCTGTTAGTTCTAAGTCATGGACATTTCCCCCCCTTGGACTTAACCAGCAGCCTATAGGGGCTTGAGTTGGAATAATCAGGGAGCAACAGATTTTATGTCTTGCTTACAACCACCTTTATCCAGAGTGATGTGCTCATTGTCCTTAAGTACATATTCTTCTAGGTCTCCATTCTTCTTTTTTCTTTAAGGTCCATTCTTCACAGGACACTCCTTGGCCCCTCATTGAAATATCCCTGCTCCTCCCTAAGGGCATACCTGACATTCTGAATCCCAGATTAGACAAAGCTGTGGCCTTGTCTTCTTCCCTTTCTGTATCTGCCCCCCATCCTACATGATTCCATGAGTGAGGAGTGAGAGCAAAAAATTAGGAAAGTAAAGATAACAAATGAAAAAATACTTCAGAGGAGGGAAGGGTAAAGAACAACGCGGTGTGGATGGCTTAATTATAATTTTTACGTGAATTTAAAAAAATTTCAAAATGTTGTTTATACTACTAAATAGCATGACTGAAAGAAGTACTCGTGTAATTTAGCGCTAACAATGTAATTGGTCATCCTCCACAAGATTTCACTGATGAAAACCTAGCCTATATATCAGGAACAAATATCCAGCAGCTTTCTGGTAGTATTTGCAAAACAATTTTTATTACTCATTCAATGCTAATTATACATTTTGAGAGTCAAATTCAGAATAAATTATGTATACACTATGTAAAGATATTTACACACACACCATGTGTATCAGTCGATATTCTCCAACTCATGAGTTAAGAAGCAACTTGCTGTGCATGTTCTTGGCAAAGTTAGGCTGAGGGTAAATGGGGGAGATACCATATGTTTGCCCCTTCCTCTGAACGAGTAGAGAGATAACTGTATTTAGCTCTTCCATCTGAACCTTCCTCAGAGGTGCGTAAGTCCCTAGGGATGCAGTTTTGGAAAAAGTTGGGGGGTGGGCAGAGACAGCCAACTCTTTGAATTCTTATGTATTCTTCAGAAACTCCTGCAGTGGGGGCTCTTTCTCTTACCTTTCAAAGAGAGATGGAGGAATGATGGGAATCAGTAAGAAAGTTAATACTCAGTTCACTCTATCCATAAATCTCCAAAGGACTCAGGCATTTGTTTTGATTCCTGAGGCCAATCTAGTATAAGTTGAGCATAGCATGAGATTGCATATATAAACTATTAAGCAAATGCAAATGGAACAACCAGGGGCAGTGTGTCAGCTATGATCGAAAGCCCAAAGCTTATAACCTGGGTCAAAGTGGAGACGGTGAGCAACAGCATGAGTAAAGGAAGTCACTCGAGTTAGCAAGTCCAAGGCAGGTGGACAAACAGAAGTCTAGTGTCAAACTATCTTCGTGAATGTGGAGCTCGGCTGACAAAGAGGCCAGGTGAGTGTGCAGCTATGGAGGTGAATAACTTGCATCACTCTTCAGGAAAGAACTCGCCTATCAGATGCAAGGGGATTAGTTAGCTGACAGCTTCCAGCTATAAGTGCCTTCAGGACCCATCTTACATTTTGAGTCGGGGACACGCTCTTCCCGGGCAGTCTTAGCAAATGAGTACACATGATGGAAGCATTGGGATCTGGCCATTTCTGCCCAGTGTGGAAGTGCTTTGCGGGCAATGTCTGTTCTGGGGCTTTGGTTAGGCTGGACAGGCCTTCCTCAGAGCTGCACTGCAGCCTGAGACTCTTCCCACCCAACCCTTCCTCCTTCCTCCCTCCTTTCACCGGTGTCAAACCTGCATGGTAGCCTGAAGGATGTCACTGTCTACTCCTGCTACTTTCCTCTATTTTTTTTTCATAGATAAATAGTTAAATCTCTTCCATTCGTAACTACATCTTGGTGTCTGCTTTCTGGAAGACTCAGCTGATTACGGGAGGGATGCCAGTGTTCCAAGACACTGCAAGAATACCATCTATACCGGTAAGATAAATCACTGACTGGGGGCCCTGACACTTGGCTTCTCTCATGATACTGCCTTTTCATTTGCCCTTGGTTTGAATGGGAATCCCAGAGAACCCAAGGAAATTGTTCATCGATAGGGTACTTATAGTAAGTCCTGGTCAACAGAAAAAATGTAACAGAATAGACACAAGTGAAAGGAGCACAAGAATCTTTATTCTTCTCCGTTCACAAAAATTGTGCCCTCCCATGAATATGTGAATGTACTAAAAACCATCGTTATGCATTTTATGTTGGTGAATTGTATGGCCTGTGAACTACATCTTGATAAAAGTGTCCTTAAAAAACTGTACATTTCCAAGTAGACAAGGAAATACCAAGATGACTGTAGAGGAAGATAAAGGCAATAAGATAGAGAGTACATAGTTTCTCTTTTTCACTTTGGCCATATATAAAGAGATTTCATAGTGTTTCTTCATGCAGAGAGGGCCAGAGGGTTTATAAAGCTCTGGGAAATATTCATCAATATACTTTCTGAATTTAAACTGAACAGAAATAGTGAAGAGCTTATGCATTCTTTGAAATGGCTGCTAAAATGAATGACATGGAACAATTACACCTACTTCCCCAAATTATGGGATTTGGGGAAATGGCAGTTGAACAAGTTGGTGTATTCATTCATTTGACCAACATGAAGGGGGTGCCTACTCTTCATCCTAAGTATGGTCTCTTGAGCCCTTGAGTAGCTCACAGCAAACCAGGGGACGTAGACTTTTAAACAGTCTAGGATGCAGGGACACACACTGCAAGACTGCGAGACTGTTTGCAAGAAAAAGTGGCAAAGTCCAGAGAGATAATAGCATCAGACTTGAGGGTGATGTGACCTGCTACTTAGCAAAGCACTAGGAAGACTCGGAGCTCATACCTGCGTGACAGTTGTTTTGTTTCAAGCTCTATTTAAGTTGCTTATACATATTAACTCATTTAATCTTCCCTCTTACCCTATGTAAGTATCAGCTGTTAAAATAAGCCCCACTAGTAGACAAGGAATCTGAGCTAGTGAGACGATAAGTAACTTGTCCATCATCACAGCGTGAGAGAAGTAGAGCCAGGATCGTAAATCCGGACAGCCCACTTCCAGAGGATCCCTGTACTGCATTAAGATGGGCAAAATCAGAGCAAGGCTTTCCTTTGTTCTGTCTTTGTCTGCTTCAGAGGTTTTGCTAAGTTTGAAATATTTTTTACTTATTGTACTAATAACAGTATAATAACTTTAACGAAGAAAATCTTATCTATAATCTCGTTGCTCAACGAATCTCTGACTCTTACCTATCATTATTCTTTCCTTTGTTCTGATGATAGTCTTTTCCAGAGCAGATTCTCCCTATCTTATGGTGTCTAAGGATGGCTCCTCTGAACCACCTTTCCTTTTTTCCATTCCTGGCCTATGCTCACTCGAGACCCTTTAGCCATATCTCAGCACCTACTCAAGCTCCTCTGTATTTCTGGGGAAGTTGGAGGCAACAGCCCATTTCAGCAGCGAGTGGGACTCCTGGCCCCACGGAAACTACCACGGCAGTAGCAGCTTTGATACGTAGGGGACTTGAGGGAACATCATCATCAGAGAGCAGAGAGCATGTGTATTAGTCACCTATTGCTGCCTGAGAAGTTACCCTCAAAAGTTAGTGCTTGAAAACAACAAACATTATTGCCTCAAGGTTCAAGAGTGCCTTAGCTGGATGTTTCTGTCTCAGGGTCTTTTATGAGGTTGCACTGCAACCTTGTTGAGCAAGTTGGCAGCATCTGAAGGCTTGACTAAGGTGGATCTCCTTCAGAGTTTGCTCACATGGGTGTCAGTGGGAGATGTCAACTTCTAGTCCATCGGCCTCTCTGTAGGGTTGCTTCCAATACGTCAGCTACCTTCCCTCAGTGTGAATGATGAGAGTGAGAGAACCAGCAAGCCGCCAAGATGGAAGTCCTACTATCTTTTATATACTAATCTCGGAAGTGAGGTACTATCACTCCTTATCATTTATTAGCCAGCCCTAACATGATGTGGGAGGGGACTACCCTAGGATGTGAATACCTGAGGCAAGGGTCATTAGGGCCATCTTAGAGACTGACTCCCATACTTAGGCAGGGGCCAGGGGTGGGAGGAAGAGCCAGACTTCTGTGTCTGGATCTTAACTTATGGGAATGGTGTCCACTGATGTTTTGCAGTGTGCAGCATATGTAACCACACATAGCAGCCCAGGTGGCAGTCCCTCACCAGGTGGCAAAATCAGGGGTATTTGTCCTCAGCACTCTTCCATTACCTGTTAGGAATTCACTTATTTATTCATTCAACAAACATTTTTTTATTAAGTTTAAAATTTTAATTCCAGTATAGTTAACATACAATACTATATCAGTTTCAGGGGTATAATATAGTGATTCAACAATTCTATACATTACTCAGTGCTCATCATGGTGAGTGTGCTCTTAATACCCATCATCTTTTTTACCTACTCCCTCACCTACCTCCCCTCTGGTAACTTGCATCAAACATTTTTAAAACACCTGTAACATGCATCTGTATTGACAATGTACTGAGTAATGGGGTCCTAGGGTCTCAGCCTAACAGGGCTTTGATTTTCCCACATCTGTGTTTTTCTTCTGGATTTCCAAGACATTCAGAGTGACCACAGAGTGCCTACAGCCCCTTTCAAGCAAAAGATTATTGTCTTTCATCCCATTTTCACAGGGTCCTAATCTTTGGTAAACTTAAGCTAATAATGATATTTCCTTCAGGGAGCACAATCCAAATATTTCACAGTCCTTGACCCTGGGTGCCTAATAAGAGTGGAAACAGCCTAAACAAGGGCTGGCTCTACCAGTATGATGCATTTTTTGCTGAAATCCAGTCCAGTTACCCTCAGAAAGGTCTTTTCTAGCACACCCCAGTCATGCTAGAAAACTAATTGTGACTCTACCTACTCATGAAGTTGGCAGTAACAAAAGTTATAAGATGAGCCCTACAAAAAATATTCCTGTTTGCCAATGCTAGGGATAAAATGTAGGCAATATATTGAAGTCCAGAAATACGAAGTGTAGGAAAGGAGTGAGTTCATGATGATGGATTGATGGACCAGAGCAGGAAATACAAGGCAGGTAAGCTATTTGTTTTGGAGATGGAATTTGAGTCTTAGGGGAGAGGACTTGAGAAAAATCAAGTGAAATCTGTTAGTAACACGGGACTCATGTTAATGTGTTCTGAATTTCACAGACTCCAGAGCCAAACTGCTAATTTCAAATCCCAGCTCTGCTACTCACTACCTATGTGACAGTGGGCAAGTGACTTAATCTCTCTGAGCTTGAATGTTCTCATCTGTACATTGGAGTTGACTGAATGAAACCAAACTTCTGGGGTGTTTGTGAGCTAGTATATATAAAGTACTTGAACTTTGCCTGGTATAAATCAAGAACACACTAAACGCTAATTATTATTATTGGAGAAATTAAAACAATGTCTATTGTGTAATCAACAGAGGTCAAGTTCATTCACTGCACCAATATTTATTGAATATATATATAGCAATGAACCTCAGACAACAAAATCCTTGTTACCAAGGTACTTATATGTGGAGGAGGGAAGGAGGGAAGAGCAGGGGAGAAATAGAAGACTAAAATAAACAAATAAGTAAAAATATACTATTTTAGAATTTATTATGATGATCATGCAAAAAAGAAAGCATAGTAGGGGTTATAGGAAGTGCTGGAGGTGGGGAGAGGTGAAGGGAAAAAGGTTCTAGAGACAGGAGATTGTTAAGTCAGAAGCGTTGAGGCCGAGTAATGTTTGGTGTGTCCCATTCTGGCTGGAGGGAGATGAGGATAGGGTGAAGTTGTACAATGTGAGGTCAGAGGGGTCCTAGTTGAGGGTAGTGGGCAGATCATGTAGGGCCGTGCAGTCATTGTAAGAAATTTGTCTGTTGCTCTAGGATGGAAAGCCATTGGAGGTTTTGAGAAGACGAGAGACCTAGATTTTAAAGGACAACTTAGACTATTGTACGTTGGGATGGAGGGTGGGGGGAATGGAGGGATAGTAGGTAGTCAGGTAGGAGTCTCTTGTTGAGAGATGATGGTAGCTTGGATTAGGGTATTAGCTGTGGGGAGGGAGGTGGGAAGAAGTGGATACTTTTCAGGGTGTATTCAAAAATTAAGGCAGAGTCAACAGAATTTTTTTCAACGTTTTTTTTTTTTTTATTTTTTTTTATTTTTGGGACAGAGAGAGACAGAGCATGAACGGGGGAGGGGCAGAGAGAGAGGGAGACACAGAATCGGAAACAGGCTCCAGGCTCTGAGCCATCAGCCCAGAGCCTGACGCGGGGCTCGAACTCACGGACCGCGAGATCGTGACCTGGCTGAAGTCGGACGCTTAACCGACTGCGCCACCCAGGCGCCCCCAGAGTCAACAGAATTTGCAGATGAATTGGATGTAGCTCTTAAAACAAAGAGAAAGGTCAAAAATAGGGAAGTTTTGTGAGGACAGGGATTTTTCTCTTTTATTCAATGTCATATCCCAACCAACTATACAGTGCCTATTACTCAACAGGCATTCCCTGACTTAATGAAAAGGGCAATTCTGATTTGTATTATATCCTTAACTTCCTAAGTTCAGTAAATACTATACAACAGTGAAAACAACTACAGATAAATGCAGTATTGTTATTTGCTGTAACAGAAGAGTGCTTTGTTATAAAATATTCATTAGAAACAAACAAAACCCAACAGGATATCCACCTGAGTACATTTAAGAGTTCTCTGTTTGGAGAAAAGCATAGAGATCTAGAAAACGGGGATGCCATCATCTATCTTCACCAAACCATCACAAAATGCACTAATACACAATCAGTCAAATGAAAATATTAAAATACACATATTTAACGATGTAAAATTTTTCACACATTCAAGACAATCTATCAAATGTTCTATTTTGGTCATATTCTAATATTAAAAAGCAAATTTTGTGCATTATGTCATCTCTTTCTGCTAATATATTGCACCATGTGAGAGGTATATATGGCTATATAATTGGTAAGAATCTCAGAATATGCTAATTGGTAGTCTTCCAATACATATTTTAGAGTCTAAGGGCAACAGGGCCTGTTGATACCGTTGAGTGTTGCATAGAAGAAATACACAAGAGCACACCCACTTTTTACTCAGTAGTGATTTATGGAGGTTGGAAGCCAATACCTGCTTTTGCCAGTTTTCAGGGATGCGATGAAGTAATAGTTTTTGAAGAAAGCATTTGATGAAAGGATTTTCAGTTTGAGACACATGTATGGATCTTGACTTGCTCCTGTCCTCACAGGTCTTATTGCACTGATTTCTTTAGGCTGTTTGAATTGAGCTGGACTCTATGGAGGCTATCTGCAGCCACTTTCCCCACATACGGTGCCAGCTCCAGAGTATGTCACATATATAGCGACAGGTCCTATATAGGAGAGGTCTAGGAGCGGCAATAGCAATCATTTGGCAAAAGGAGCTAGGGTTGGAGGTGGGGGAAATTTTGTGGAAGCTGAGTTTGCATGACAGGCGTGGGTTCTTTTTTTTTTTTTATGGTTATTTGGGGTGAAGATTATAGGGGAACACGACGTTCCCTCAGGTCACCCACAGCACTGCTACTGTTCCCATTGCCTTTAACTGGGCATTAAGGCAGCTCCCACTCGCTCTTTCACCTCTCTCCCAAACATCCTCCTCCTTTCTCCTCTCTCCCGAATATCCCAGGGTTAAAATGGCTTGGAGCTCCTAGCTACCGTGCACATTCTAGGCCAGGACAACCCAAAAGGCTGAAGGATTTTACTGTTGCAGTGTAGGGTAGAGAGTCTGGGTTAGCCTTCGCGAACTTTCCAGGCTAGTGCGAAGTTTTCTCATCTTGGGTGCATGTGGGAACCAAGCGTCTGAGTTTTGGTTAATATGTCAACAGGGTCAGTCCCTGTAGTTACTTTGCGAACACTGTGAGGCAAGTGTGCAGCCCACGGCTGCAGTGGCTGGGGGTAAAACGCCGCACCCAGCTTCGTCTTAGGGCAATTCCCCTTCCCCACCCCCCCAGCCAGCATTGCCCTTTAATGCGCGTGCCCGTCAAGGTCCCCGCGTCCCTTCCCCTCAAGTCGCCTCGTTAGCCTCTGTTTCCCTCTCCTCTCCTGGTCCCTGCCTTTCCTTTTCCGTGGGACAGCCCTCGCCCACCCCCGCCACGGCTCACTCGCGGGACTCGGCTGTCACTTTACTTTTCCGTGCCGCTTCCCCGCCCCCTCGCCAGGCCGGCCGGGCAGTTAGCCCGTGCGCGCGCCCGCCACCGCCCCCTCGCGGCCACGCGCCGGGAGGAGGCGGGGCGGAGCGGGCTTGGGGTGCCGGGAGGCGCGCGGCACGGCACGGCCGACGTGGGGCTGGCGCTCTCGCGGTCTCTCCCGGGCGGGCACACGGGCACGCGCACTCGCGGGCGCGCGCGCGGACGGCCGGGCGGAGGCAGCGTCTCGCGGAGGCGGTGGCTTCACTTTCCAGGAGTCAGGGGCGGCCGCAGCAGCAGCCGCGGGCAGCAGCCTCGGGAGCCGGAGCTGGAACGGCCGCGGGCAGCGGCGGCGGCGCTGAGGGTGAGTCCGGGCGGGCGCGAGCGCGGCGGGGACAGGCGTGGCCGGGCGGCCGGGTGCGTGGTGCGCGGGTCCGGCTTTCGGTGACAAGACCGTCTGCGGGGACACCCCGTCCTCGGCCCTCCCAGCGCCCCCCCTCCGCCCCCCGCCTCCGCAGCCCTCTTTCGCAGCGCTTGGGCTCTAGCCCGTGACCTGCGCAGACGCCCCTCCCTCAGGTATTCGCCCGGGCCTCGCCGGTGCTCCCCCACTCCAGTCCCCGGCGTCCTCCCTCTAGCTGGCGTCCCCCCTCTAGTGGGCGTCCCCCCCCCCAACCTCCTCTCCACGTCGCAGGTCTCTCCTTACACCAATTGCACCCTAGTTCTCCTTCTCTGCTCCCTAGCGTGCCCCATTCCCGGCGCCCCCTCCCGCGAGCCTCCTGCCCCTGTTTCTCGCCCTTTCCACCCCTCCCCCTCCTTCCTATCTCCCCCCCCCCCACCCCCGCCCGCCTCGTCCCTGCCTGTCCATCTTCTACCCCCTTCCGTTCTCAGTTCCCCATCCTTCGCCACCCTTCCAGCCCCTTTGCTTTCCCAGCCGCATCCTGGAACTAAGTCTTTGCAAAAGTACTGGATAAATGTCACGGTGGAAAGTGCCCGGCTTGATCTTTTGCTATTTTCCCTAATTGCATAATTGCTGCACATGGTGTCTCTCTGGCGAGTGCCGGGTCTGGCGCCGCCACCGAACCCCGTGGCCCTCCTGGAAAAGACCTTGTGGGGTGTGTTTGTGTATGCCCGGGTGTTGTATTGGTCTTTTGTGAAGCCTAGCGCTTGTCACAGTTTGGAGCCGAAGCCCATTTTTCTCTGGTCTCTTCTCTGCAGCCCCCACTGGCCTGGTTTGAAACTGGATTCCCTCTGCCCTCCTTCCCCCACTTCTCCCCCTCTCTTCTCTCATAATGTTTTGATCCTTTTGCCCTTTACCATTTCTAATGAAGATAAAGCGTAGCTTCTTGTGGGTTTTTTTTTTTTTTTTCCCACGACCAACCAGAAATGTCCAATCCATCTTCCCTTAAGGAAATTAAGGCCGCTTTAGAAAGACATCATCCTGTGCTCGGTGGCTGTTAGACCTATTTGCATGTTTTCAAGATTCATCGTTTTGTATTGTGTATTCTTGAGAGTTTACTGAAATATTTTTATTTAAAAGTACAAAAGAAAGTGCTAGGGTTTACCTTCGGATTATCTAGCGCTTTGGAAAGATTTTAAGGTCTTCTTAGTTTTTTGTTTTTTTTTAATTCCTGATTCTTTAAAAAGTATGTTTCTGTATATGTGATAATTCAGTCTGGACCTTGCAATTTAAATAATTGTCTCAGCGGTTTGGACGCTCTGGCTCTTTAGTGTTTTTGCATATGGGCTGATGCTGACGATAGTGTTTAATGTCATACCCCATTATATCTCCCCCAGAACATAGCACCTTTTCTTCAAAAATTGTATTTTATTTTACATTTTAGGTAAGTTCAGAAATCTGAGTAGGAAGACAAATAAGATATCAAAAGACAGGATTAAGCGTTTTCCTGTTGTAAAAGCTCAAATGAACATTTGCTTTTGCAGTTTTATACCATGAGATACAGTTATAAGGCTTATCTGGACAGTAGTTGGATTTATGAAGTGACTATAGTTGTTTTTACCTTATCAGTTATATTTAGAACCGAATCATTTCATTTTTATGGAACATGTGAGTTTCATTTATTATATTGCTGATTTCCAGGACTGCATGTAATTAGGACATAGAGTACACAGCTATAATACAAGATTATTTTGTGTGTTGAAGAAGAAACAACATCCAAACTTTTAATATAACATGTTTGAGGAAAAGTCCACCTTTCTATTTTATGTTTAGAAACCAAGATTTACTTTGAGTCCATAATAAAAATAGAAATTGGGATATCTTATTAGCTTTGAAACTATCATTGAAGAAGAACACTATGTTTATAACTCTGGAATTTAAGTTTATCTTCCTTCTATGGTTCGATCAAATTACCTAAGTAGGAATTAATCTTAAAGATAATTTAAAAATGCTGATTTAGAAGATAACTTTAAAGACTTTTAATTCATGACTTTTTATTCATTTGTATTTTGGAAAGACAAAACAATTTCATACTTAAACCTAATTAAAATGCTTGTAGACTGCTTTTTCTTCGTAAAAATCAGTTGTCACCTGAGTGGTACAATAATTTTTTTCCAATACTTTTTTCTGTACTTAGGCATTTCAAAACCAAAATCAGTGGAAATTTGCCTTACTCTTGATATTTGAAAAAGAAACGAAAACTCTGTTTCTGTAAGTTTCTGTAGTGGTTATTAGCGGTCTCAGATGAATTTCTTATCTGTAGGTTAAGATTCAGATGAAATAAAGTTGTCTTAGGTCAAAAGTGGAAATGAAATATTTTTCTTTATTGTGAAACTATAGAAATTATACCTTTATTTGGGTTTCTTTTTTTATGGAAAGGAGCCAAACTTGAGTATATCATCATATGATTTCTATATATAAAATTAAAAGTTGGGCAAGACATGGTATTAGAAGTTAGGGTAGTGACAGGAGGTGATGCATATGCTGTATTTCTTGGTCTGGATACTGGTAACACAAGTGTGTTCAGTTCATGACAGTTCATTGGCCAACACTCAACATTTGTGTACTTTTTTGTCTATACGGTACACTTCAAGAATTTTTCTTCAGCTAAGGATTTCCTCTAATACTTATCCTCTGTTGGCCTTCTTTTAGTATCCACATAATCAAATACTTCTCCATTCAATTCTTGATCTGTCAGTTCTCTAGACTCCCAGCGGCCAAACACACTGAGACTCAAATCCATTTTATTAATAACCACTTTATGGAGATGTATTCCACATACTGCAAAACTCACTGTTTCAAAGTATACAGTATACTAAGTGGTCTTAGTATATATTTACAAGGATGTGCAACCGTCACAACTCTCTGATTTTAGAACATTTTCAGCACCTCAAAAAAGAAACTCCATACCTATTAGCACTCACTCCCTACTTGGATATTTTTAATAGTTTTTTTTTCTTAATTTAATTTAGTTAGTAATCTCTACACCAGTATGGGGCTTGAACTCACAACCCTGAGATGAAGAGTTGCATGTTCTACCAACTGAGCCAGCCAGGAGCTCCATAATAGTATTTTTTAATAATTCTCTGGAGAGATTAGTCTTCTGATATTCTGGAGTGGTGTTTGAAAGTTGAGTTTGGCTCAGATTGAGTCATTGAGTAATCTTTCGAGTAATTATATACTCATAGCATTATTATTGTGCAAATGTACATAAATAAGAACATTGAGAAGAATGTGTAGCTTTATAACTAATGTAAGATAGAACTGAAACTCTAGGCATAGATTATTAAACTGAAGGACCAAGTTCAGTAAAAAAGAATTTTATTTCATTTAGGCTTCTGTATATTTTTCATACAATGGGTTGCTTCTGGTTTAAGATGTATAAAATGATTTCTCACTCATTTCACATTTCTTCAAATATTGCCAACAGCATTTTGCTATATCCAAGGACCTTTCCCTGAGAATTGTTCTCTTTCTCACTTCCGTGCGCATCTGCTCTAACCCGCTTTTATGTACATACTTATAAGATTTTGAACTTCTGATATATTTTAACTGAAAGAAACTGGAAAAAAAATCAATGTTAAATCCAAGGATAAGAATTAAAGTGAAATAAAAATGAAAAAAAAGCAAGAAATATATGTTAGGACTGTTACAGCTAGACTTGAAACATACTGGTATAAAATTTCAGTATTCTATTAAGTGACTTTAGTGCTCATAAAAGATGTCACAGCTGTGGAGACTGATGATCTCCATTTACAGAACAGGTAGAAGAGCAGTCACATTTCTCCGTCAGTGTGTTTTCAGAGCTGCTTGTACAGATGTATTTTTGTTTGGCCTGGGGGAAGGGAGCTGTTGGAGTTGAGAGGGGTGGTGTTGTGTTTGTGTGATGTGTCTTTGAAGGCATTCAGTATCTTCTGTTGACTCTTCACCTCTCTGCATCCGGATCATTCTCTTGCAGTGCTTTTTGGTTTGTCTTACCATAAAAATTTCAACCCATTAAAGACTTGTATTATGAAATCACTTTCATTTAGAGGAAGCTGTAAGTTAAATCTTCGGTGGGGGTGAATTTTCATCACTGTCAACTAGCTATACATTTAGACTAATTACAGTAATAAAAAACAGTGCTTTATTTGAGGTATCTTTCTTTTACAAAGTACTTCTTAGGTGTCGGTAACATGGCGAGCACAAGGCCCTTTTGAGCCTGGACACTGATTTGTCAGTTTGGTTAGAGTTGTCAGTACACTTTAAGCTAGTTTGGTTGTAAGGAATGTCTTCATAGAAACCAAACTCAGGAATTGATTATTATGGAATGACAGTTCAGAGGGGATATCCCTTTTCACTTACTAGAATTTTTTTGTATCTGCTAGCCAGGTTATAGCAGTTATATACCTATGTATCAAGGTAGGTATTAAGGAAATTGAGTTGAGAATTAGAGCTGCTTGGGGAACATGAACTAAGAGCAAAGGGAATTTGAAAGTCTTTAGGGATATTTTATCCAAGGCTGGAAAAAAAAGAATCCTTCACCATCTCAATACAGTCTCCATTTCTTGTGAAACACAGTTGCTTGGTATATTGCTCGATCAGTGCTGACACCATCATATGGTTCAGGTTTTATTTAGAATCATGCAGGCCTCTGTGTTCTTTTGTGTTCTTCTGTTATCAGAAAGGTTACTTAAAATAATTGACTAGCTTGGAGAATTTTAACTTAGTAGTTTTTCAGAATATTTAGAGTTGTACAACATCACTATTATTTTTAAAACATTTTTTTAAATGTTTATTTTTGAGAGAGAGAGAGAGAGAGAGACAGAATGTGAGCAGGGGAGGGGCAGAGAGAGAGGGAGACAAGGAATCCAAAGCAGGCTTCAGGCTCTGAGTTGTCAGCACAGAACCTGATGAGGCGCTTGAACTCATGAACTGTGAGATCATGACCTGAGCCGAAGTCGGACGCTTAACCGACTGAGCCACCAAGGCGCCCCACAGCATCACCATTATCTAATTTAAGAACATTTTCATCAACCCAAAAGCATACTTTATACCTATTAGCAGTCCTTCTGCATTCTTCCCTCACTCCTACTCCCTGACAACCATTTACCAACTTCTCTGTCTGTGAATTTGCCTATTCCGGACATTCTGTGTAAATGGAATCATACAGTTTATTGTCCTTTGTGACTGACTTCTTTCAATGAGCATGATGTTTTCAAAGTTCATCCATGTTGTGGTGTGTACATATTGTACTTCATTCCTTTGTATGGATGAATAATACACTGTTGTGTGGCTGTATCACATTCGGTTTATCCATTTATCAGTTAGTGGACATTTGAGTTGTTTCCTCTTTTTGGCTCTGTGAATAATGTTGCTATGAATGTTTTGTGTATACATTTTGTATGTTTTCTTTCTTCTTCTCAGTACGTTTTGAAAGAAAAGTTTTGGCAGCTCCCAAAGTTGTTTTGTAAATGACCACCCTGTTCATTTTATATTAGTTTTACTTAATTCTACTTGCAGGCTCTCTTTCTCTCTGTTCTAGAGGTAACTTACTGTCGTCCTCCCACAACTAAATAAATGATCTTTGATTTTTAATCCAGGATCTAAAATGTCCACTGAGGCACAAAGAGTTGATGACAGTCCAAGCACTAGTGGAGGAAGTTCTGATGGAGACCAGCGTGAAAGTGTTCAGCAAGAACCAGAAAGAGAGCAAGTTCAGCCCAAGAAAAAGGAGGGAAAAATATCCAGCAAAACAGCTGCTAAATTGTCAACTAGTGCTAAAAGGTACCTTAATAATTTTAACCTTTTTGGTTTTAGTATCAATTTATCATCTTAAGTTCTCTCTTTTGTATTTAATCATTTATTTGGGATACAGATTCATAAATCTGTATTGAATACATCTGTAATGTAATGTAATAAATGTAATGTAATAAATCTGTATATGAATAGACAAATTCATAAAAATACATATTCATTGTGTGTGTGTTTGTATTATTTAATAAGTGAGCATATATAGGAAAACGTGTGTAAAAGTGTGGTAGTTTAGTTTACTCGACCATAAATATTTTATTCTGTTCAGCAACATGGAAGAGTGAGTAGGAATCTGTTAAAATAGTTTTTGAATGATGTATATTTTCTACTACTTGTTAGTAAAGTTAGAAATGCTGAAGTTAGCAACAAACATATCTTGGTTTCATTATATAAGGCAGTGACTCTGTCTTGATACAGATTTTTTTTTTCTCTAGACAGTAGATACATCTGGAAGGTAGATATTTGAATGAGTCTCTATTACCACATCAATTGCTTATGAGGACTGGACTCACCAGAGAATCTGCTTTAATATTGTTTAATTATAGAATGTGTCTTGGAAAAGAATTTAGAAGTAAACTAAATTTAATACAGTTTTTCCTGATTTTGTGGTTTAATGGTCTTATTTTCTAATACCTTTTAAAAAATATCAAATAGGAAGCATAATGAAAGCAATCTGTAATTTTTAGACATAGTGGAATGTGAATGTTCAATGATAGCTTTATATTTATTGGATAGTATGAATTAGGAGGATCTGTTTCCTGATGATCCAAAACCATTATGGTGTAGTAGACCTTGTTTCCCTCTGGTGTAGTCAATCCACAGGATTGGGAAGAACCTTCTCAGGCCTCCTGGTGGGACATGAGCTTCTAGGGAGAGATGTTGGAGTGATAGTGAGTGGTCAGCAACTTATGCCAAGGGACTAGGGTAGTCAACTCCTTCCCAGAAGTGTGGTGCTGGTCTCTGATCTCTCTTGAAGGAGTGGTGTGAAAGTCAGGTGGCCTCAAGCTTTAAACCTCTATACTAGAACATGCCAATGTGGGAGAACAGGGTTCCGTTTAGTTTTGCTATCTCCCCACAAGTCCAGAGGGCTTTAGTCGGCTGACCCGATGACCCCTCTGCTGGCTGGCCACAGCACAAAATGACCTGCTGCTGGGAAATGTGGGGTGGAGTTAGTATGGATAAGAAAGGTAGGAATGGAGAAAATATGACATTAAGATGAAAGAAAGGTTGGGGTGAGTGAGTGGATAAGAGGTACTCAGTTATAGAGTGTACCTGCATGTAAATGAGGAAACTGTAATTCAGTCATCAGCTTCTGATAATGAGGATTTTCACAGGGCATCTTCAGCTTGTCAGAAAAGGGAGAGAATGGGCTGTCCAGGTCTGTGGGAAGTAGAGTTGGGATAGTGCTTTGCCTGGGTTTGTGCTCAGTTGTCCCATGATGCTAGTTAGCAAAGACTCCTGTCTGTTTCATGAGGCCCTGACTTTCCCCCTCATTAGGAGGATCTCCATAATCCCTAAAAATCATAATTGAGTGATGTATCAAAAGACCAAATTCTGTGTGTGAGAGATCATTAAGTGTACAATGTGTGAAAGTGAGGATTGCATGATTTTTTCAAGTACATGGGTAATATTTTACTTTATTTTACTACAGTGTGTACAAAGTATAGATTATAGGGGCACCTGGTGGCTCAGTCGGTTAAGTGTCTGACTTCAGCTCAGGTTATGAGTTCAAGCCCCACATCAGGCTCCATGCTAACAGCTCAGAGCCTGGAGCCTGCTTCGGACTCTGTGTCTCCCTCTCTCTCTGCCCCTCCTCCACTCGTGCTCTATCTCTCTCTCAAAAATAAATACACATTAAAAAAAATAAAAAGAAAACCCCCGAAGTATACATTATATAGTCAAACCTAGTCCCTCCCCTTCCCCTTTAAAAAGAGGATAAGATCTAGTTTTGAGATAGTACATGTATGTAAAGAATCCAAGACAGTGCCTGATCGGCGCATAATAGTAATTGGTATTATTGCAGGGGTCAGAGTAGGAAGTATTGTCTGAGTTAAAAGAGAAAGCTTAATTTTTCACTCATCTTTTCCTCCAACTTAGTTGATAGTGAAGTTATTTTATTTTTTTCTATCTTTGCTTAAATTCTAAGAACTCAGGAAAAAATTGAGAATCAGGAAGGCAGACACCCACATCTTTTAAATTCATCATTATATCTATAGTGCCTACCATAGTAGAGTCACAGTATTTACTTACAGGTGTCTTAGAACCTTGATTTGATTGTAGGGATTGGTTCTTCCATGGATAATTAAGATCCCAGTACTAATGTGTGCAGAAGATTCAAAGTTAGAGATCATTTCAAAATAAAATTCTAATTTATTATTGTTAATTTTTATTCAGATGAGAAGTCTTTTCCATATAGTGTCATTTTATAAGAGATAATTTATCAGAAGAAGTACACAGGTTGGACTCTAGAGCTGGGATCTGGGTTTGATTATAGGTTCTGGCATTTAGCAGCTCTGTGATCTGAGATACATAATTTAACGTTTCCAACCTCAGTTTCCTTTTCTGTAAAATGGAGATAATAATGGTACTTCTTCACAAGGCCGTCATGAGGACTAAATATGATAAAGCATTTATTTGCCATCTAGTAAGGTCTCATACAGTGGTGCTGTCATTTATAGACTTTGTGCCACCTAAAGTCTTGTAGATGTTTTTTAAGTTCATTTGATAAACTTTAGGAAAATGAGATCTATGTTAACCTTTGAGGACATAATACTACTGTTGAACTAGAAATACTCAGATGCTGTGATTATGTGTATTTTACGTAACTCGGGAAAATTACTTTGTACATAAGTGCTCAATTGCATGAAATGTGCTGTAACTGAAGAACTAATACTTTTGTGTAGAAATGTATTTTTAAAAAAAATCTCAGTTTTTAAGGTATTATGGAAGAGTGACATAGAATATAGGAATCATTTAAGTGGACACTTTATTTAAACAATGGTATAAGTTAATTTCATCTATTTTGAGGTAAGAGGAAGATTATAGTTACATATTTGATCAGTTTTTGCTCCTTGGCAAGAATTTGTTTCTTAAAAAATTGACGTGCTTTTATCTTGATAATGTCTATGTCACTTGTTATATTTGCAAGTATGTAGTTGGACTATGTCTAGCAGTGACACATTTTGATGATTTTATTTGATTGACTAGTCAGTTCAGTAAAACAATTATTTTGAGCTCGTCATTGAATTGACTGTACTGCTTTCAAGTGTTGACACATCTGTAACTGTGAATTTTAAATCACATTTATTCCAAATTAACTTTGTTTGGAGTAGACATTGTGATTTTACTGGACATACTGCTATTTGGTTTTAGACTCTAAATTTTTGTTAGGTTGAAGGGTGGATTCCAGTGTGTTCCAGTGTAAACGTTTATTATGGTTTTCTACATTAGAATGAATTAGTACTCTTTATAGATAATCTTTTATAATTACTTCATCTTCTTGATTCTAAATGTACACATAAAAACTTTTTTAATGTTTCTGAACTCAGGATGCATTGTGCAAAAATATTTATTGAGGATATCTTAAAATCACGGATATATAGTTTATATCACCATTCAGAATTAAACTTTAGGCTTATTATGTGCATTGACTCTGTCTTTTCTAGGTTAATTCAGAGACTACTTCGAAATTTAAAAATTTTTAGTGATTAATTGAGTGGTGTTTTTCTTGATAATAATTTCATTTTCAAAGGTTTTGACCAGTTGATTCAGTTGGTTAGAGTAGGAGTTCTCAGGTGGCCAAGGAATACAGTCCATTTAAGAATATAGAAAGGCATTTTGGTGGCACCCTTTTTTATTTTTAAATAACTGTTAAGAAAATACCTTTGTGAATTCCCATGTCCAAATATTCATGCTCTACTTGGACCTGAGTGAGTTCCTGAATCGTTTTTGTCTTAATGTTTTTAAAAAAATTTTTTAATGTTTATTTTATTTTTGAGACACACACACACACACACACACCACGAGTGGGGGGAGGGCAGAGAGAGAGGGAGACACAGAATCCAGAACAGGTTCCAGACTCTGAGCTGTGAGCACACAGCCCTATGTCGGGCTCCAGCTGGCAAACTGCGAGATCATGACCTGAGCCAAAGTAGGCGCTTAACCAACTGAGCCGCCCAGGTGCCCCCTTTTTAATGTTTGTTTATTTGTTTTTGAGAGAGAGAGCACAAGCTGGGGAGGGGCAGAGAGAGAGGAAGACACAGAATCCAAAGCAGGCTCTAGGCTCTGAGCTGTCAGCACAGAGCCCAGTGAGGGGCTCAAACCCATGTGAGATCATGACTTGAGCTGAAGTTGGATGCTTAACTAACTTACTGAACCACCCAGGTGCCCCCCCTGAATTTTCTTTAACCTGAAATATGTGTGTTTGAAATATGTCAGTACACACGTACTGCTTCATTTTTTCCGAGCCATTAAACCAATATGTTGATGTTAAAATGCATGCTTCATACCTTCTTTTAAATCAAAAGGGACAGTGTAAGCATAAGCATATCTATGATTTTGGTACCATATTCTTCAATTAAGTCTAAATGAATCCTGATTGTTGTTTCTTTTCCCCTCCCCTCACTCCATTCTTTTTAGCGAATGACAGTCACATGCAGTAACTCTTACCATTCTTGGAACAGTTAAGGTATTAGGTGAAGTCTTTCAAACTGAAATTTAGTTTGTATTTTGCTTCCGACTTGTCTCCATAACTATGTGCATTTGCTGACTTAAGTATCTTAATAACCAAAGAAGTGGCACTGCTAGATGGAAATTGAGAATTTAGCCAATTGTCTAGTTGATTTATATATAAAGAAATAATTTTGTCTTCAAAGTTTTGATAAGAGAGAGGTCATTTATTTGTTTGACTTAGCAAGATAATTGCCTCTCACCTTACCAGTGTACAATAACTAGCCTTAGTTTCCTTATCTTTTAAATGGGAAATGATAAAACAGTAATGCTTAGAGAATTTTGTGAGATTTATTTAATTCACTTTTAATAGACTAAGATCATCATGTGAAAGGTACATTGTAAGTGTGAATTATTGATACTTTTTCATTTTTCCTCACCCTAAGGGACAGTGCCTGAAATAGCTACCTTTCTTACCCCACAAGTCAAGACTGCGAAACTTAATACATACCATGATCACAGCTTTTGAGATAGAATTGAATTGCTGTCATTGAAAGCAGCAGGACATCTTGCAACTGTTTAAATAGCAATTCTTAGTATAATCTTTTCCGTCAAGAAAAGCAATGAATATATTGTCAAGAGAAATATATCCATTCTTAGGTGTGGCACAAAATATATATATATATTTTTTTTTTTTTTTTTTTAATTTTTTTTTCAACATTTTTTATTTATTTTTGGGACAGAGAGAGACAGAGCATGAACGGGGGAGGGGCAGAGAGAGAGGGAGACACAGAATCGGAAACAGGCTCCAGGCTCCGAGCCATCAGCCCAGAGCCTGACGCGGGGCTCGAACTCACGGACCGCGAGATCGTGACCTGGCTGAAGTCGGACGCTTAACCGACTGCGCCACCCAGGCGCCCCCACAAAATATATTTTAATATATTGACTCACTGCTTAGAGTTGTCAAGTTTATCAATAAATTGCTTTTTGTATTGAATAATTAGATCTGGAATTATAGACATCCAGAGGTGTTCAAGTTCCATTATTTGACAGAAAATTATGATTTATCAGCTTTTTAAAAATTTACTTAGAGAACACACACAAGTGTTGGGGGCAGCAGGGGAGGACCGAGAGAGAGCAGAGAATCTCAAGCAGGTTCCGCATTATCTGTGTAGAGCCGAACACAGGGCTCAGTCTCACAAACCGTGAGATCATGACCTGAACGGAAATCAGGAGTCGGATGCTTAACCTACGGAGCCATCCAGGTGCCCCTGATTTATCAATTTTTAAATCAAAAGGGACAGTGTAAGCATAAAGTAAGATGAGTTATTTGAAAATCCCAAAGAAATTCTTTTATGTCAAAAAGTTTACATTGACAGTTTAAGCTCACTCTTGAATGCCTATTCTTTTGGTCCTCTTGGTTTAAAAACAATTTGTATAAGTTATTCATGTTTCTGCTAACTAAGTAGTACAGAGACCTATTTAATGGAAAGCAACAATTTTCTGTCCAAATACCTTCCTATCCCAGTTGTCTTGAAGCAGACTCTCTCTCTCTTAGCCATCTCTGGTTTTAGTCCTTCTATTGGTTTTTCTGCATAAGTCTAAATTATATACAGTATTTTCACCTATTTGTTGAATAATTTTTTTGAAGTTTATTTATTTTGAGAGAGAGCTTGGGAGGGGCAGAGAGAGGGAGGGAGAGAGAGAATCCCAAGTGGGCCCCACACTCTCAGCACAGAGCCTGATGCGGGGCTTGAACTCACAAACTGTGAGATCATGACCTGAGCCGAAATCAAGAGTCTATTGCTTAACTGACTGAGCCACCCAGGGCCCTGATCTATGCTTTTCTTACCTAGGTGTTTTTCTTCTGGAATTTCTGGTTGTCTCCCCTCCTCTTAATAATGTGTCTTTATCATATTCTTTTTTAAAAATGCTTATTTATTTTGAGAGAGAGGGCGAGAGAGGGCATGCATGCAGGAGCAAGGGAGAGGCAGAATGAGAGAGAGGGAGAAAGAGAGAATCCCAGGCAGGCTCCTCATTGCCAGTGCAGAGCCCCAAATAGGGCCCAATCCCATGACCATAAGATCATGATTTGAGCTGAAATCAAGGATGCTTAACTGACTGAGCCACCCAGGCGCCCCAGTCTTTATTATATTTTTACACACTCTGCAGCCCCTTTTCTTGGCCATCTCCACCTGTTTAATTTACACCTGTCTGCTTTGTCTTCCAGAAATATACTGAAACTTCTCATCTCCTTTTCTTTGCTGTTTATTCCTTTTTGCACTTTCTGTATTTTGCCTCCCTGCCCTTTCCTGCCTGCCCCGAGTGGAGTTCTGAAGGGATAGGAGGTGGATATGTGTGTGCTTAGTTTACTGTCCTTAACCTGGACTTATTAGTTGTCAAGTGCCTGTTGTATACATTTGTGTGAGATCCATAAAGGGTGTTCCTCTATATCAGATCTTTGAGATTTCTCATTTAATTATAGATTGCATATACTTTATATGTATGTGAACACATCATAGAATCCATATCAGAAGGAATCATATGTTTTAAAGATAAAACTGATCATGAAGTTAACCTCTTCATTTTTTAGGATGGAAAATAAACCTCTTCATTTTATAGGATAGAAAGCTGAGGCTCAGAGAGAGAGAAAGAAAGAGAATGCAGGTGTGAACAGTCTTTTTACTGAATAACTCTCAATTAATGGCATAGCAGAATTAAAATGAAAGTGTTTTTGGCTTTGAACTTATAAGTCTTTCTCAACTTCATAATGCCTCCCCAACCTTGAATCACATGGCTTAGAAAAGTGAAAATTATGTTAGTAACATGCAATTCCTTTAGGAAATTGATGCCAGTCCTCTCAGAGGAGTCACGTCTATTTCTGTATTTTCATTTGTTGCCTTGAAAAAGACATGAAATGAAATTGAGAGTAAATGTTTTCAGATTCTTATTTTTTAGGGTACTTTAGTAACTATCATCCATTTACTATCACAATAATTACCAGATAACAGGCATCCAGTTAGCAAATCTCATGTTTAAAAACCAAAGCTAAGGACAAGAAATGGTTTTGAGAATTTTTTTTGTATCTTGGTTTAACGAAGCCTCTCTTTAATAATGGTATTTAAGAGAAGAATGCTAGTTAAGAGATTGCTAAGTATAGTCTTCTAAAACGTTGTAGCACTGTTAGCCTTTGTATATGTATATGAGGAATTAGATGCAGTTAAAAGTCAAAGTTGAAAAATTTTAAGTATAGTCTTCTAAAACGTTGTAGCACTGTTAGCCTTTGTATATGTATATAAGGAATTAGATGCAGTTAAAAGTCAAAGTTGAAAAATAACACATGGGAAAAGCAGGTTTTAAAAAAAGTTCTTTTTGCATGAATCTCGGGCAATGACATTAAGACGGTTATCTGCATATTATTAGGATAGTCCACGCAGAAGGAACAATGTCAAACTGGAAAGCCTCTACCTGCTCCAACCTAGCGGCTTTAGGGAGGAATACCATTTATATTAAAAAAATTTTTTGTAACATTTATTCATTTTTGAGAGAGAGAGAGAGAGAGAAAAAGCATGAGTGGGAGGGGCAAAGGCAGCGAGAGACAGAATCTGAAGCGGGCTCCAGGCTCTGAGCTGTCAGCACAGAGCCTGATGCGGGGCCCAGACCCACAAACCACGAGATCATGACCTGAACCGAAGTTGGACGCTTAACCAACTGAGCCACCCAGGTGCCCCCATTTGTATTTTGATAGCAGTTTCACATGTTGAAATGAGATCCTGATAATTCTTTATCAGTGGTTTGGATCATTCAGAAGCCTTAATTAATAATCATCTTTCCATCTTATTTGGGGAGGTTCTTGTACAGATCAGAAGTTGGAATGATCCATAAATAATGTGGCAAAGGTTTCCAATTTAAACTAGAAATTTTGGTTAGTGTTATCGGGTGGTTCAGTGACATTTTAATTTAAGTCAGTGTTGTTTCTGTAGGCTACATGTACTGATCATGGCCAGTCTTTTTACCTTTTGTAGGTGCATTGCCAAAATCATGGTAGAAGCTACTACTTGAATGTTATTGTGTATGATGATTTATACAGTATTAGTGTTTCAAAATAAAAACACACAAATGGGAAGTGTTAGTGTAAAAGTATAACACTTTAATGAACTGTTAAGAGTGTGAAGACGTTTTAACATAACTTTGTCTTTTTTAACATAACTTTGTCTTTTTTAAAGAATTCAGAAGGAACTCGCAGAGATTACGTTGGACCCTCCTCCCAATTGTAGGTAAGTACTTATGGATTTTTATTTGTGTCTTTTGCACAAGGTATAATTGAATTGTTTGATGTGCACCTGTTGTTACAGTCTGATTAATTAGTAAAATATCATTGTGGTTTGGACTTAAATGACTGTGGAAGATGGTTGTTGTTTCTGTGCTGAAATGGCATACTTATCAAGTTTATTGTAGAGGAATGGTGGAGTTGTCAAACATACAGCAATGCAGTGACAATAAGATAATGAAATTATAGAGTAACAAATACAGTTATCTTTTAGTTGGTGAGGTGATGGGGCCTTAAATGATTTCTTTAATGATAGAATAATAGTGTGGCTAAAGTATTTGCTATTTGATCATTCACTTGTTATCTTGTTGGAAATTGATTTTTAAAAGTGCTGGAACATTAAACAGTGTTTCTTCATGGTTTACATTATTTCTTAAATCATTGGCCGTGGAATGGGTGTAGAAGTAAGAATGGGTGATTTGAGGCAGTGATATTAAACTGAAAATGTTCTCTCCTTTATGACTGCATTTTTCAATTTTCTGGTCAGAGTTTACTTATAAGAAGTAAAATTGCTTGCCTGGAAATGATTAATGTTATACAGGTACATAGAGGAAGAGGAGAAAAATAAACTCTTAACGTTGTACTGTATCTTGGATCTGGTGGAATAGTTAGAAGACGGCTGTTTGACTATTTAAACATTTCTTTCTGTTTGATGTGAGGTTGGTGTTGGAACTAGGCCAACATGGAGTTTTCATAGTTTAAATTGGTAGTCTTGTGGATTGAAGGTGAGACAGCAGATCACAGGAAAGTGTTGATAATACTGAATGCAGGTAGAATTTATTGTTTGGTGCGATTTCTGATTTCACTGATCTTATTTTTTTGTGGAAGCAAAGATAGCAACTCTGTGTATTAATCAAAGTGAAAACTTTGCAGATGGCTATTTGATAGTTGGCTAGTTGACAAGTGTTTTGTGTAGAAACATTTCTTTTTTTTTTTTTTTTTTTTTTTTTTTTTTGTGTAGAAACATTTCTAATAGGGCCTTTTATGTTTGTGGTGAATCTACTGTGGTTCTTTACATGAGAGTCATATACAGTGTATGTACTCACAATAATATTCAAAGACTGTTTTATTCAGATAGACCAAATATTTCTGTTAGGTAAAAACCGTTTAACACTAAGACTTTTTGTCACACTTAATGACTGTGTTACATCAGAGATTTTTTCAGATGGCAGATCATTGTTTAGGCTTTGCTGGCCAATTCATGGAAATGGAATGATTTGTGGAAAATTCCGGTTTGAATGAAATCTAAAATCTCTTGTTTCTTATGACAGTATTCATTTTAATGGTTTGAATCTTTAAAAAATTTTTTTAATGTTTATTTATTTTTGAGAGAGAAAGAGCACAAGCGGGGGGGAGGGGCAGAGAGAGAGGGAGACATAGAATCCCAGCTATCAACACAGAGCCTGACATGGGGCTCAAACCCATGAGCCAGGAGATCATGACCTGAGCCGAAGTTGGGCGTTTAACTGAGCCACCCAGGTGCTCCAGTTTGAATGTTTTTAAAAAACTAAATTATTTAGCCACATGTATGACTTTTGTAACCTTCTTACAACTAAATTGGTAAAAATATGAACTTAATTTATATACTTATTTGCTTAACTTTTGAAAACAATTGGCAAAATAAACTACTTTGTTTTAATGAGCTTTTTTTTTTTATTTTTATTAAAAAAAATTTTTTTTAACCTTTATTTTTGAGACAGAGAGAGACACAGCATGAACAGGGGAGGGGCAGAGAGAGAGGGAGACACAGAATCTGAAACGGGTTCCAGGCTCTGAGCTCTCAGCACAGAACCCGACGCGGGGCTTGAACTCATGGACCATGAGATCGTGACCTGAGCCCAAGTCAGACGCTTAACTGACTGAGCCACCCAGGAGCCCCTTAATGAGCTTGTTTAAGGCTCATTTTTAATAAATGAAATCTACATACAATATCATGTGATGGCTAGACTGTTACTTTAAGATATATTATTTTCTAGTACATTTGCCTAATTTAGTTTTGATTTATTACAGATAATAATTTAGATTTGATTAAACCAGTATGTTGTAAACATGCAGGAAAACATGCATCAAGTGTGAGAAAAGGAATTACATATTGATGATTATTTAAATAAACTAAAATAAATCACAATTCTATTTAAAAAAGAAAAGTTTATAATGTTATCTGAAATTTGGAGATTAACTTTTTCACTGAGCCATAGTTAATGATATCATTACTAGTTATGTAAACTCTTTATAAAATCATTTTAAAATGTGGATGTCACACACAATAAGCCCTTCAGACAGTTTTAGCAAAGATACCTACTTTGTTGTGTTTTTTTCCAGTTTTATTGAGATATAATTGACATGGAACGTTGTAGAAAGATGCCTACCTTGGTTAAACTGCTTGCTTATGGGAATTTGCAAGGAAATTGATTTAATGGTATGAAGATTGGATAGCTAGCAAGTTTGCTTTAGAAGCCAGGTCTGTGATTCTGTAGCTTTGGCTCCTTTTCTTGATCCCTGAATGGCTGATTGGACTGGATCAGGCAGAGATGAAGATCATAGTTACCTTCACATATGTGGTGCTCCCTTTGCAGGCAAAGATCCTCCATGCTGTGGCTGATTGGGAAGTGGTGATTGGTTCTATGTGCCCTCTGTACTTGTGCTACTTACTATAGATGTCATTGTGATCGTTAAGTGGATTACTGTGGCCTTTGGATTGTTTGGTGTCAAATATTTGATTGTGGTTTATAGTAAATCTCTCCATCTATATTTCGGTGAGAATGTGGTTACTATCTTCAGAAAGCGAAGTTAGACCACAATTTTAGTTTGGCTTATTTTTGGCACAAAGTTAACAGTGCTTTTGTGGTTGATTTTTTAAAGTTCTGTGATGCCTGTATTTGTGCCCTAATGACTAAATAATTAATTTACAGAGATATTCTAAATTAAAGCTATATGCCTACTAGAAGGAGTCAAAATCATATTCCTCTAGAACTCTCTTTGTGTATCATCTTTACTAGCACGCAGGCCTCTTAAAATCCTGCCTTTTGTTTGGTTGCCTTTTGGGTAATTGTTAGCTTACTATCACAGGTAAAGATTATGTATGAGGGAACATCTGTGAGTGTGCCTGTTTAGGCAGTCAGAACGGAGAAAGTATTTTATCTGTTATTAGTGGTCTCAGTCAGGGTGGCTGACTGTGTGTTACATTTCACTTCGAGTGTGGTTTACCCTTATTTTCTGGAGCCTTATTAAACCAGTACAGCCCAGTTATATCTATTTGTCAAGTTAGAGATGGCACCTCTGAATTTTGGTGCATCTCTTATGTGATGTCCATTTTAGCATTTCTTGGAATTATTTTGCGGGAACTAGCATGTGTTAAAGTACTCTGTGAGTCTGTCATGTAGACATGTTGGGAATATTAAAGTCTCTCTGAATTCTATCATTCAATGTAGATAGATATGTTTGTGTAAGGCATTTTTAGAGGAACTACTGTGGTATTGTTTAATTTTTCTTTTCAGGTTTTGAATGAGTCTAAATATTTTTAAAGTATCCACAAAATACTTTGATAATAAGTTGAATTATTTCTTTTTATAAGAAACACATACCTGTACGTCTTTCAGTTTTCTTTTCACTTCTGTTGTCTTTAAGGTAAAAATGCAGTAATACAGTTTTTCTTAAAGCTTGATTCAATTAAGTACCTTTGGGTGTTTTTTCTATTATAGCATAAGAGTTAATGTTTAAAAACAAAACCTTACGATACAACTAAGAAAAAAGTTTCTGTTCATAAAATCGTGGGGTCTGTAGGGCCATAGGCATAGAAAATTACACCCAGTTTGGGTGAAGTTTGGTTATATATTTAGAATATTTCCCATAAGTAGTACAATATATTTTGTTTGGCTTCAGTTCTTATGATGGGTAACATAATTGACCCATGACATTTGCAAGGGTTCCATCCTCGTGCCTCTGCAGATCCACAAGTGTTTTCATAGTGCCAGCTGAATTGGAGGTATTGGACTGGAATTGCTCACTACCTCAGTGCCTTGTTCAACAGCTTAGCTGGATGGAGCCACTAAAATTCATGCAGTACCCTTACGGAGCTCTGATGGGTAGAATTGCTGCCCTTTGTAAATGACTATATGTTGTGACTATCCTGATTCTTCACAAATTGTCAAAAGCACAGCTCTTGAATCTGTAAATGTGCTAATACATTCATTTCTATTACTTAATGCTAGTGGGAAACTGGGAGCTAACTAGAAAAGTCTCCAAGTTAAAACTTTTTCATTCAAAGGGTAACTTGTTCTTCTGTATTGTAGAGAAACTAAATTCAAATTCTGTCATTATCTGATACTGCCCAAGTTTGTATTTGCTTTATGAGAATGGAAATGATAGGGATCCTTAACTACTTTTTGAAAGTAGAGACTATGGTAAAAGGATTCATTTGGATTTTGATTTTTGATTTAGTAATTGAACAAGTAAAGGGAGGAAATACTAAAAAAAAGTGGATGTAGTTCAGTTATACTACGAGTTTTCACTTTTTATTGCTATGTTTCAATGATCTACTCATTGGACACAGTCTCTGCTTTAAAAAAAAACCAACTAATGGCTTCATTGAGATGTCATTTAAAGTGTAAAATTCAGAGGCTTTTACTATATTCACACAGTTGTGTAACCATCACAATCAATTTTACAACATTTTGATCACCCCCAGAGGATACACCAAACCTTTTAGCAGTAACTCCTTCCCCATTTCCTCCCAACTCTCCAACCTTGAGCCCTAGGTTATCAGTCTGTTCTGTTTCTTATAGATTTGCCTGTTCTGGACATTTTGTATTAATGGAATCAGACAGAATGATCTTTTATGACTGGCTTCTTTCATGAAGCATAGTGTTTTCAGGGTTCATCCTTGTTGTAGTGTGCATCAGTGCTTCATCTTTTTGTCTCTGAATAATATTCCATTGTGTGAATATACTACATTTTAGTTTTTTATTTTTATCTTCATTAAAAAAAATTTTTTTAATGTTTGTTTTTGAGAGAGAGAGAGCGAGTGAGCGAGTGGGGTAAGGGCAGAGAGAGAGGGAGACACAGAACACGAAGCGGACTCCAGGCTCTGAGCTGTTAGCACAGAGCCCAACGCGGGGCTAGAACCCATGAACCGTGAGATCATGACCTGAGCCGAAGCTGGACGCTTAATGGACCGAGCCACCCAGGTGCCCCTATACTGCATTTTATTTATCCATTCATCAGTTGATATGCTTTGGGGTTGTTTCCACTTTTTGACTTTTAGGAATACTGCTGTAGCTATTCGTGTACAGGATTTTGTGTGGACATTTGTTTTGATATTTTTGGGTTTATACCTTCCTAGGTAGAATTGTTGAGTCATAGAGTAACTATATTTAACCTTTTGGGGAATTGGTAGACTGCATTACAAACGCTACACCATTTGCCTTCCTACCAGCAGTGTTTGAGAGTTGTAGTTTCTGTACAACCTTGGCAGTTGTTCTTGTCTATCTTTTTGATAATAACCATCTTAGGTATAAGTGGTATATCATTGTGGTTTTGACTTGCATTATCTTGATGGGTATAGTGACGATGATGCTGATGATCATCTTTTCATATGCTTATTGGCTATTTTTATATCTTTGGAGAAGTGTCTATTCAAATCTTTTGCCCATTTTAAAATTCAGTTGCATGTCTTATTGTTAAGTTGTAAGTGTTCTTTTATTTATTTTGGGTTCAAGGGCCATATAAGATATATGATGTGCAAATATTTTTCCCTGTGGATAGTTTTTTTACTTCCTTGATGGTGATCTTTGAGGCACAAAAGTTTTAAATTTTGATGTAGTCTAATTTACCTACTTTTTCTTTTCGTTGTTTGTATGTTTGGTGTCACTTCTGCCATTGCCTAATCCAGTACTACAGAAGTGTACACTTTTATTTTTCTTCTCAGGGTTTTTTAGTTTTAGCTTTAATATTTTGATTCTGATCCATTTTGTATATGGTGTGAGGTAAAGGTCCACATTTATTTTGTGTGTGTGTGCATCCCCAATTATGTCAGCACCATTTGCTGAAAAGACTGTTGAATTGTTTTGACATCTTTGTTGAAAAATCAATGAATCATAAATGTGAAGGCTTATTTCTGAACTCTAAATTTTCTTCCATTGATCTGTGTGTCTCTCCTTATGCCAATGCCACATAGTCTTTCTTTCCTTTTTATTGACAGAGTCTTGATTACTGTAGCTTTGTAGTAAGTTTTGGGTCAGAAACTGTAGGTTTTCTAATTGATTTACTTTTCATTGTCTTCACTCATTAGTTTAAGGTGTTCCCACTATAGGAGAGGCCATGACTGGACATAAATCCAACCACTGTGTCATGAGAGCCATTTAATAGAGGAAAATGTATTTTCCAGATCATAGTAAGTGAGGCAGTATGTAGAGAAAAATGTGTACATCTGGATTAATATTTTTCAAAACTATATCACAGAATAGGAAGGCATTGAAATAGAAATTGGGAATAGTTTTTATATAGGAGTGAACTCTGGAAAGAGCTACCAGTGCAAAAATCTAATTATTGTCACTAATTGTTTTCCTTTTCTGGTTATTGTGGTAATATTTATGTGGCATTTTTAGCTTTTCAAGGATTTTCATATATGGTTTTCACTTAATCTTTTCGATTACTCTGTGAGACTCCTGGGATTGAGTAACTTGCTCAGAGTTACTTGTTGATTTGGATTTAAACCCAAGTTTTCTACTCTTTCATCTTTTATTATTTTACAAATGTGTGACTAGATAGAAAAATACATTTAAAATTACATTTATGGCTAGCCGTTTGTGGTTCAGTAAAGAAAAAAAAAATCAACATGTAGGGCATTCCAGAATATCATTTGTACTATGTTTGATTTATATTTCTGAATTCCATAAGACATTTTTTTGCCAGAACATTTTGAAAAGTAATTTTTTTTGAGTATAGTCATTTTCTACTACACTCCCTTGTGTGTGTGTTTGTGGGTACGTTGTTAGTGTTAGTGTTATTATTACTGGCACTTGTTGAAGTAAAGAATTTCTTTACATTTGACAGTTCTTGCCTCAGTGTTTGCATATGTCTGCACTTTTAATGCCAAATTGGTTTTTCTTGGTTACTCAGCTTAATACTAGGTCACTTGCTGCTACCATTCATTTTAGTATTTATTGAGGGCTTAATGTTAGATCTGTGTTAGGGCAAGTGTAGGCTACAATAACGTACACTATCCATGCTTAGTTCCTAATCCTAAAATCTGGTTGTAACTAATTGAGAGATGAGACATACAGATGCTTGGAGAACCAAGACTAGAAGAATGATGATACTGTTGGCAGAAACTGCCAATATTTGTGGCTTCTGTAAATCTTAAAATTGATAATGCTTTCCTCTTTACTTTGGTTGCCCAGAAACTAATACCTTATTTACTCTTCGACATGAGTAGTTAACTGTTTTTTGTGTAGAAACCTCAACTCAGATTATATTTTATTTTCTTACTCTTTCCCTCCCAACTATTTTTGAAGCTCCATATCTTCATTTTGTACTTTTATACTACATAAAATTTTTAAGCCACATCACAGTCTTTTTGGAGTGAGGCTGATTATTAATAAATAAACACTACAAATAACGAAAAGTGATGTAAATGTGTATTGGTTAGCAGAAGGCTGAAATGCCTTTTTGAGGAGTCATTAACATGACAAAATTTAAATATACATTGAGGGCCTGTGTTATATAGGATACTGAATTATTCATATCTCTCTCTCCTTTCTTTGGTACAGATAATTGAGGAATATTTTTTATTCACTCACTGTGAGTTCTTGACTCCATTGCTGCAGTGTTGAGTGGCTTTGCGTAGACTTTACAAAGACAAAAGTCTTTAATATTTGAGATGCATTAAATTGTTAGAACAGCTAAAGAATTGTTTGGAATAGCACCTATGGTTGGATAGCTGTCGAGTTGGAGTACGTGTACAACATGACAGAATGATAAAGCACGGTCTTCTGTTCCATTGGCATTGAGAGTTTCAACCTTGTTTATGTTTTCATTTCTGTGCTGCCTTTTATAATTTTGAAGGTGTGCTCCTTCCTTACTGCTAAAAGTATGTATATGGTTTCTTTTTGTCTTTTTGTCTTGAGGCTGACTTTTTACCTGGGGCGCAGCCAACATAGAGCCTTAAGGGGCTGTTACTTCAGTTAGGAAACTTCAGGTGTAATTGTTTGCTATCGTGTACCTTTACTTCAGAACTGTGCTTGGGAAAGACATAACCATTTCCATAAAACCACCAGAAATTTTTTTTACTTTTTTATTTCAAAATGTTAATTTTTAAAATATCTGCCTTTAAAAATTTTTTAATGTTTATTTCATAATAAAGAAAAATATTGAATGAGTAAGTGAACTTAGTGCCTAGTACTTGGAGTCTTTGATTTTTTTTTTAATTCTTTGCAGTTCTAAGAGCAGTACAAGAATGTGTCTGAAAAAATGTGTTAAATGATCACACTGGGATGGTATTTTGTAATAGTAACAGAACATTTTATCACTTATTTTGCCCAGTTTTAAGCTGGTTATTATTTCAGATTTATTACCTGAGCACTTTAGATAGAAAGTGTCATATTACTTTCTAACATGTGATTATTTTAAGTTGCATTGCTGTTTTATCTTTTTTAAATATGAAATTTATTGTCAAATTGGTTTCCATACAACACCCAACAGGTGCCCTCCTCAATGCCCATCACCCACTTTCCCCTCCCTCCCACCCCCCCATCAACCCTCAGTTTATTCTGTTTTTAAGAGTCTCATGGTTTGCCTCCTTCCCTCTCTGTAACTTTTTTTTTTTTGCCCCTTCCTCTCCCCCATAGTCTTCTGTTAAGTTTCTCAGGATCCACCTAAGAGTGAAAACATATGGTATCTGTCTTTCTCTGTATGACTTATTTCACTTAGCATAACACTCTCCAGTTCCATCCATGTTGCTACAAAAGGCCATATTTCATTCTTTCTCATTGCCAAGTAGTATTTCATTGTATATATAAACCACAACTTCTTTATCCATTCATCAGTTGATGGACATTTAGGCTCTTTCCATAATGTTTTATCTTTTAAGATGTCTTGAAAACTGTATTCTTTCTTTTTAAATGTTTATTTATTTATTTTGAGAGCAAGAAAGAGAGAGCACACACAAGCAGGGGAGGGGCAGAGAGAGAGAGAGAGAGAGACAGAGACAGAGAGAGAATCCCAAGTTGGCTCTGTGTGGGGCTTGAACTCACGACCTGTGAGATGTGAGATCATGACCTGAGCCAAAATCAAGAGTTGGACGCTGAACCAACCACCCAGGCGCCCCTGAAAACTGTATTTTTAGCATATCCAAAGCATTTCTTTGCAGTGATTATTACATTCACTGACTTAAATATCTTTTATCAATTAAGTGTTATTACAAATAGTAAGTAAAACAGTTTTGTTGGTATATATTGAGAGCAATGGAAATTTTCATTTTTAAATTTATGTTGTCCAAGTGTGATTTTTTTCACTGTTTTTTGTAAATGTTTATTTAAAATTTTTTATTAGAATGTCTGCATACTTTAGAGACTTACCTGGGATGCCTTTAAAAGTATATCTAGGGGCACCTGGGTGGCTCAGTCGGTTGGGCGTCCGACTTCAGCCAGGTCACGATCTCGCGGTCCGTGAGTTCGAGCCCCGCATCAGGCTCTGTGCCAGCAAGTCAGAGCCTGGAGCCTGTTTCAGATTCTGTGTCTCCCTCTCTCTCTGCCCCTCCCCTGCTCATGCTCTGTCTCTCTCTGTCTCAAAAATAAATAAAAACATCAAAAAAAATTAAAAAAAAAAGTATATCTAAATCCACATTTGTGTAGAAGCAGCACCTTGTGCCAAAATGTATAATAGAATTAGGCAAAGCTGTAAACTCAAATTCATTTTCTATTCCAGTACATGGAGTGTAGAGACTCTTTCTCCTCTGACCTATGTGGAAGATAAAGCCTAGTAATAATGTGAAATGACCAAAAGGAGAGGCATAGTCCTCATACCAGAGCTAAGGTTTCTACCTTGCCACCTCTTGTTCCTTCCACCTAGAATCTAGCACGCGCCCCTTCTACACCCACTGTTGTTAGTATTCCTGATGCTTCATGTTACAACCAAAGAGAATGCTCTCTTTAATCTCTGTGTTTCAAACCCTAGCATTTAGTTGATGTTCAGTGTGCCTATGTGTGCATAAATACAATTAATTTTACTAGGGAGCTGACAACTCTTGAATGCTTCCTAGTGTTTGAGGCCGTGTGGGGAGTGTTTACCAGCATTATCTCTTTTCATCTTCATGACTGACCTTGAAGTAGATGCTAGTTTTAGACAGTGTTTTATAGATGGGAAGGTAAGCTTAGAGAGATTAAGTAACTTGCTCAAGGTCACATAACAAGTAAGTCACAGAACTAGGATTTCATCTTTGGTGTTTCTGACTTTAGAGGCCAAGTGTTTTGAGACTTTCCTATGCAGATCTTCCATTTGCAAAATAGATACAAATGAATCTGTCTAGAACAGCACTGCTCCAGTAGAACTTTTTGCTATGATTAAACTGTTCTGTAGCCATATATGGCTATATAGTACTTGAAAGGTGGCTAATCTCAGTAAATGAACTCCTAATTTTACTTAATTTAAATTTAGATAACCATGTGTCATTAGTACCTACTGTATTACGCAGTGCAGATCTAGAAAAACAAGAACTTTTTGGGGCACCTGGGTAGCTCGATTGGTTAAGCGTCTGACTCCTGATTTTTGGCTCAGGTGGTGATCTCATGGTTTGTGAGGTGGAGCCCCATGTCTGGCTCTGTGCTGACAGCGTGGAGCCTGCTTGGGATTCCCTGTCTCACTCTCTCTCTGCCCCTCCCCTGTCACGTGTGCTCTGTCTTGCTCTCTCTCAAATAAGTAGACATTTTAAAAAATGAAAAAAACAAGGCACCCAAGAACTGCACAAGCTTAAATTCATGCTTAATTTCAGTTTTAGGTAAATTTAGACATTTTTAAAAATTATGCTTGTAGTTATGTTATCATACCACCCAAGTATTTGTCTCCCTTCTCTCTTCCCACCAGCCACCATTATATTCTAAATGTCAGGGACTTTTAAATACTGTTTTGTTTTGTTTTGTTTTGTTTAGATCATCACACATAGTGCTCTCAAGTAAAAGACCCGTATGAATATTATGAAGTATTGGGTAAATATTTATTTTTAACTTTTTAACAAAATGAAAGTATTGCAAATCCTTGTTTTTAGATAGACTCATAGCGTATTGAAATTGGGAAGTATATGGTCTGGCACTCTCAAGCCTGTTTGTAGACTAGGGCAAAATTCTGTGGCCTCATGCATTATAGTAGAATGATTTGAAACCTGCATACAAAAATGGTGAACTGAAGGAAGGTGACAGATTCCACCGCACGTGCTGGGGGAAAATCCTTGTCTGAAGCTAGGGCAAAGTTTCTGAAGAGTACAAAAACATATGGTTTCCAGCAATTGACATTTTGGTGTTAGGCCCAAGGTAGCAGGCAAATGAAGCCCCGCGTGTGCAGTCTTTGGATTTCAGGTGGCTAGGTAGTGAGTAAGGGGTTCTGCAGGAGGGGGAGTGGTACTAACCTGAGCCTGCCAGGCCAGGATAAAGATGGTCTAGAATCTGGAAAAGTAGAACTATAGGGACTTGCGCCTTGAGTAGGGTAGGACAAGATGGAATAGGAGTAGTCTCCGTTCTTTCAAAGTTAACATCTTCTCCACTGAGATAGAAAATTTGCCTTCTTAACCAAGCACTTGTGCATCACTTCAGTAAATATCTAGCAACAGCGTGGTTTATAAATGATATGAAACAGTGTTATGATTCTCCTTGGTCAGTAATTAGGATTTGAGGTGAAGGAAAGGGACAGACAGGTTTTAAAGGAGACAAAGTAAAAAAAAAAAAAATAAAAAAAAAAAAATAAAGGAGACAAAGTAATTATCTTTACTGTCCTGTTGTATTGTTGTCAGATCCTTTAGCAATTAGAAAAAAAGGTTTTTTTTAAGTTTATTTATTTATTTTGAGAGAGAATGCGAAAGAGGGAGAGATAGAGAACCAGGCAGGCTCCACACTGTCAGGACAGAGCCCGATGGGGGCTCAAACTCAGGAACTGTGAGACCATGATCTGAGCCAAAATCAAGAGTCCGCCGCTTAACTGACTGACCTACCCAGGCACCCCTTCTTTAGAAATTTTTAGAGTTCATGTAGTAGATATTTTGCCTTGGATGATTTCTTTCTTTCTTTTTTCTTTTTGAGACAATGCAAGGGAGAGAGGGGGAGGGAGAGAGGATCTAATCAGGTTCCGTGCCCCTAGCGTGGAGTCTGATGCAGGGCTCAGTTCCATGACCCTGTGATCATGACCTGAGCTGAAATCTAGCATTGGACCCTCAACATGCTGAGCCACCTACGTGCCCCGGGATGATTTTTTAATACGCTGAAAATGAATGCTTGTGCACTTTGTTCTAAATTTGACTGGGCCTAAGGCACTTCTGGCACTATCCAAATGGCTTGAACTACGTCTCCAGGTGGCTTTAGTTATTGCAATTTAGTTATTACCTCATTGTAAGGTAGCTTTGCCTAAATGGTAAAGTGGACCCCAAAGACAGCATTAGAAATAGCCTCTAATATTTATGTAGCAGACTTATTCTGTTCTTAATCTGCATTAATGGGAAATCAGTAAGTCACTATGTATTGTGATGTGAAAATACATAGTATTTAAAAACCATGGAATATGAATCACATAATTTTCTGAATATATTCTAATGGACAAAATGTTTTAAGTACTAAATTCAGGGTAACCTCCTCAGATATGTAAATATAGGTGTTATAAAACACATAATAAGTATTTATCAAAATTATCATATGTAGTTAGCCCTAATTGGTTTATTCTCCTTCTTTGAATTATGTTCAGGCCAGATTGTCGATCTTGTAAGCAGGGAAAAGCTGTTACACAGTTCTTTCAGTTTTTGAGCTCACCAGAGGTGTGGGTTAATGGGTTGGTTGGTGACAGAATCTTTTTACAGAGAAATGGAGTTGTACGTGGTTTCTGATGTCATCATTCTCTGTCTGCACTTGAAATAATCTTTCATTCCCCTGGTGCCATCCTTTTAAGAAGTTAGAAGTTTGAGTGTCTAAGTAAGTGCTACACCCATCATGGGGCTTGAACTCATGACCCCGAGATCAAGAGTTGCATGCTCTACTGACTGAGCCAGCCAGGCACCCTCTTTTTATGTGATTTAACCAGGGGGTTCTTCTTGTGTGTATTTGAAGAAAATGTGTATTCTATTTTTCTTGGATGGAATGTTTTTTGGATATCTTTTAGAGCCATGTATTCTGAAGTATGCTTCAAGTAAAAAATATTCTTGCTGAAAAAAATAGTAACTTTAACTTAACGTACCCCTTTAAGATAAAGCATATCAGAGGGGAGATGGGTGGGAGGAATTAAGATTACACTTATGATGAGCACTGAGTAATAATGTATGGAATTGTTAAATCAATATATTGTACACCTGAAACTAATATAACACTGTATGTTAACTATACTGGAATCAAAATTAAAAAATTGAAAAAAAATCTTGTTTTCAGAATTTTCATGGTGTACATTTTGGTGAACATTCATTCTCATATGAATTCATAATGATATTAGTATATAAAAGAAACTTATTATTTAGTTTCAGCAAAATAATATTGTCCAAAATATTAAACTGGCATTATTAATTTAAATATTTTTAGATACGTTATTGTATTTGTATTTACTTTCATGTTTTTATCTGTGAGCTGTAAACACCAGAAATGTATTGTTGGTTTTGTGTTTATATTCATTTGGGAAATATTATAATAAAAATAACAAGTTAATACTGGCAACTTAAAAAAAAAAAAAAAAAAAGTTAGGGGTTTGAGTGGGACATGACCAAATTGAGTGTAGCTTTGTAATCACCAGTTGGGAACTCCTGACTGTAGATTTCAGAGATGGCAAATTTTGGTGGAGCATTCTTCTATGTAGGAGGTAGTCAGAGATGGATGTTCATTTGGACACACGTACATTCAACTGGACACATACGTGTAAAAGGACCCTGTGGCCTTTAGCTCCATCCATGATCAGGCCCATCAGCTGGAGATCCACCTGGGAGTTTTGACTGATCTACAAAATACAGACTATATTTGGGTGAGCACACTTTCTAGGTTTGAGATTAGTCAGGCTTAAGTTGTTTATTTGTGTGTTTACAACATTGACCTTATAAGTTAGACATAGTCAAGGACTATTGGGATTGACACCCCATAGTCTTCTGGAGGCTTGAGAAGGAAGGGGTCTGTTGACAATACTGATCCCTGTGGGTTTAGGATAAACATCTCTAAGTGCTTTTTATTTTTATTTTTAAGTTTTTTTTAAAACATTTATTTATTTTTGAGACAGAGAGAGACAGAGCATGAACGGGGGAGGGTCAGAGAGAGAGGGAGACACAGAATCGGAAGCAGGCTCCAGGCTCTGAGCCATCAGCCCAGAGCCCGACGCGGGGCTCAAACTCATGGACCGTGAGATCGTGACCTGAGCCGAAGTCGGCCGCTCAACCGACTGAGCCACCCAGGCACCCCTCTAAGTGCTTTTTAGAATTTGGGTAGAATAGAGCAGAAATGTATTTTTGCCACATTGTTAAGAGGTAAGAATTTGTCACAGGGATAGGAATAACCTCCATGTTTGACAAAGCAGCTGGTCAGAGGTTAATAGGAAAGCCTTATGAACAGGCTCAGGATGGTACTGGGGCCTGGGAAACAGCAAAATAAAAGTACATTCTTGAATAAGAATGTGTAAGGTGCTGTTGTGTTTAGAAAATAACTGTTACTAGGTTAAATGAATAATAAGCTGAGTGGAGTGTATTTTGAAGTTAATAGTCATTTAACATTAAACAGATTTTTCCTAAGGGTCTTTTATGTGATCAGCATCGTGCTGGATACCGGGGTTGTGGTTATAAACAAACAAGGGATCTCCAGTCTTTGTGGAGTTTACACTTCAGTTGTGAAGACAGACCTGGACTTGTATTTAAAAAAACCCCAGACTGCAGAAAGGGGTTAACACATGGACACACAGACATAGTAATTGCTCTGAAGAAAACAAACAAGGGATGAGTTTTAGAGTGGGGTTCTACTTTTGCCTCAGGTTTGGAAGCCTCTTCTAAGGAGATGACATCTAAACTGAGAGCTAAATGAAGAAAAGGTGCTAGCTGCATAAGGTGTGCAGGACCCATGGTGTGTGTATCGAGCTGCATGTGTGGATACATGCTCTGGTGTTCAGGGAGCTGGAAGAGGTATGGTGTGACTGGGTTGAAGGGGAGTGGGGAGTGGGCAGGGGATTGCCGTGGCACAAGATAAGAAAAGTGAGACTGGGGCCAAATCCAGTAGAGTTTGGCTTTTATGAAGATTGCTCTGGCTGCTGGACTAGAAGAGGGGAGTGTAAGGTTAGAGGCTGCTGGTCATCTAGGGAAGAGAGGATGATATTCTGGTTTAGGGTAGTAACAGTAAGGATGGAAAGAGGGAAATTTGAGGTATATTTTTTGAAGGAAAATTTACAGGACTTGCTGATAGATGGCAGAATTGGGTGGAATGTGAGAGGAAAGGGAGAAATCATCGGGTTTGAGTCTTTGGGAAGTGGTGGTGCCTCTTCTGAGATGTGGAAGATTCATGGTTGGAAGTGGTTCACGAGTCTGAAGTAGGAACAGCATGATCTGTATGCTGTGTCACCAGGGCAATGTGACTGTGAAGGCAGTGCCCAGGGCTGGCTTTTCTTAAGGACTGTGGACAGCACTGTGAAGATTTGGACTTGCTCACAGGGAATCCAGGCTAAGTGTTGGCTTCTTCTAGGGCAGGCTGGCCACATAAGTAGTTCTCAGGGTCTCTGCCTGCTTTGTAGGGGGCAGGTGCACAGAGTTAGCCTGCCAGGCAGTGCCCTCTGCCCTGTACTCAGCAAGCCTCCTTCTTCTTGGTTCTGCTCTCAGTGCTGCCAAGACAATGCCCAGCCCCACTCTCCAGGTGCCATGTTGGATTCTCCCCTTGCTCCACCTCTGTCCCCACTCTAGATGGCCTTAGGGCCTTAGCTTTGATTACTTCCTGATTGAAATAAAAAAAAAAAAAAGCTTCACAGAATATATGAGAAAAAGAGGAAAAAAAGAAGTAATCTGAACAAAAGATTTAGAGTTGGTTTTAGCCAAGTGTCAGTCAAGATTGATCAAACCATAAATTAATATTTATAATATTCTCCTGAGCTGTTTGCCTGGGCATGGAGAAAAAATAAAGTGAAATAGCTGAGTTGCTGATTCATGGAAGAGAGAATTTTAGTCTGGAAATTTAAAGAAATTTTTAAATCTTTAATGTAACAAAGATAATATATGTCTACAAACTAGAGAGTTACAAATATACCATGGTCATTTTTACCAAAAAAAAAGTTGTGTTTTGGATATGTTAATTGTAAAAATGTGAGACATCCAAATGAAGGTGCCAGACAGGCAGTTGAACATGAATTCATTGGAAAACTGGAACTATCAATTCAAGGTTGTCATTATAAAGACAAGTCCACAGGAATTGATGAATTTATGTGCAGAAAGGGTAAAAAAAAGAAGAGGACCCAAGACTGAGCATTCTGAAACCATAGTATTTAGAGATGAGTGAAGAAGAAGGAACCAGTAAAGGAGAACAAAAGTCCGTCATCCAGGGAGTAGGAGTAAAACTAGGAGAGAAGGAGAGTACTTCGTTCTTAGTGAGTAGGTCTGAAATTGATCATGAGTGAAGTTTTCAAGTGAGTAAAAAAGTGAAATAAGGTTGTAATTACTTACTGTCCTCAACAGGACAGTAATAAGTGAATAAATATTATCAAGTTGCATTGAAATTTCTAGAGTACAGTTGACCCTTGAACAATGGAGGGGTTAGGGTCACCAACTCCTCCTTACCCCCCAGTTGAAAATCTGCATATAACTTTGGACTCTCCCAAAACTTAACTACTAATAATAGCCTACTGTTGACTGGAAGTCTTCTTGATAATATAAACAGTTGATTAACACATGTTTTGTGTGTTACATGTATTACACTGTGCATTCTTACAGTAAAGTAAGCTAGAGAAAAGAAAATGTCTTTTAAGATAATAAACTGTATTTATATTTAAAAAAAAATGATATAAGAGGACCTGTGCAGTTCAAGTCTGTCTTGTTCAAGGGTAAACTGTAATTCTTTTGTAATTTTCTAAGATTATTCATATTACCTATTTAGCCATACTCCATAATTGGGCTCAAGAGGGATGTTTTTCTCCCTTGGGAAGCAGGGTTCTGTCCTTCTGAATGTTGTCCATTCAGGATCAGGGGCTAACTTAATTAGGAACACTTTTGAGAACTCACAGCTGGACTAGGATTATGGACTGAACACAGCCAGTTGGGCATGTCATTATTTATTGTCCTTCTCTTCATGTAGTGTATTTCTCATTAGAGAAGTCATTGCTGACAGCATGTCAGTTTATGTATGTCTAGCTCCTATCTCATGGAACACAAAATTAAGTGTGATCAGCATATACTCTTCTTCATTTTTGCCTCTGAGAAAGAACTGTCAGGAGTATTATACCTGGAGAACAGCAAAGGCTGCTGTTAGAGCCAGGGGTGACTTACGTGTGCTCTCAGACATTTCCTGTGGATATATGGATTGCTTGTCACCAGTCCTGCCTGTGTTCTGTGTGTGCAGAGGCCAAACAGAAGTAGCAAACTTAGAAAACCTTTCCTTACCCATGTGCTTGAGCATAGCCTTTTCTCTATTTCTTTTATTTGGACTTCAAGGTCTACCTCAAATATTACCTCTGTTCTATAATTTTGTCTGCTCTCGGTGTACCCACAGTAGCTGTTACTTTGACTTAGAGAAGCAATATTGCACAGTGGTTTCTTCTGGAGAGACTGCCTAGGGGCGTGTGTGTGTGTGTGTGTATGATTTTTATCTTTCATTCTGTTAAGGTATAGTGTATCACATTTATTGATTTGAGTATTTTGAACAGTCGTTGCATCTCAGGGTTAAATTCTACTTGGTCATGGTGTATAAACTTTTTAATGTGTTGTTGTATTCAGGATGCACACCCACACACCCATACCCACACACCTTTTAGTCTAGTTAAATATAACTTCTCTGTGCCTTGCTTTCTTCATCTGTAAAATCAGATAGGTTTATGTGAAGATTATGAGTTAACATATGTAAAACACTAAAAGTAGCACCCCCCAATAATTGTTAGTTGTTGATGCAGTTACTCTTATTTATAAGGGTTGCATGCATTTACTTTCTTCATATGTTTTGAGGATGGTGAAGGTATATGGCATACTGAATTCATTATCTTCTCTATATGGTATATTGCGTATAATAGACAATGTTTTTATGCAGTTACTAAGGCAGAGAACTTGTGAATGTTTTTATTTTTCTTTAAACAGCTAAGCATACATGTAAATATCTTGTGTGTGACCCTAGATTGCCTGGTTATCAGTATCTTTTTAAAAAAAAATATTTATTTTTGAGAGAGAGAGAGAGAGAGACTGAGACTGAGACCGAGGGAGGGGCAGAGAGAGAAACAGAATCTCCAGCAGACTGCACTGTCAGAGCAGAGCCTGGTGCCAGGCTCAAACTCACAAACTGTGACCACAGCCGAAATTAAGAGTCAGATGTTTAACACACTGAGTCAGCCAGGTGCCCCAGTTGTCAATATGTCTTTATAAAGGTTTTCCATTTTCACGAGTATGTAGAAGTCTTATCAGCCAGTGGGCTAATGTCAATAAAAGGAAGGCTAATGTCAATAAAAGGAAATGTAGAAAATTCATTATGGGGGCGCCTGGGTGGCGCAGTCGGTTAAGCGTCCGACTTCAGCCAGGTCACGATCTCGCGGTCCGTGAGTTCGAGCCCCGCGTCGGGCTCTGGGCTGATGGCTCGGAGCCTGGAGCCTGTTTCCGATTCTGTGTCTCCCTCTCTCTCTGCCCCTGCCCCGTTCATGCTCTGTCTCTCTCTGTCCCAAAAAATAAATGAAAAACGTTGAAAAAAAAAAAATAAAATTCATTATGAAGTTGCATTGACTATTTTATCTCTAAATTAACCCAGTGTTTCATGTTTGGAAACCTCATTAATTGAGATTGCGCTTATTGTCCATTAAAAGATCTTTTTTTTTTCTTAAAATGTAATCTCTAGTGTTTTTTTTTTTTTATATCAAATGCACATAGTATGGGTACTTTGCTTCGTTCTCACAGGTATGTAAATTGTCTTAGGTCTTCTGCCTTCCACAGAGCATGCTACTACCATCAGTAGTTTGGAAGAGTAATTGGTTTTGAAAGGTATGAGCTCTTGCTTAAGCTAAAAAATTTCCTGTACAGTGCATTTTTTATTTCCTCATAACATGAGCTTAAGTTTGGTTGTAAGCTCTCATACAAGTTCCTGGTGGGGGATTATTTTTTATGATTAAAATTTTGGTGGGGTTGTTTTCTAGTTTAGTTTGTCTTTTCTGATGGTACAGATCAACAGCCATGACTATATTTAGTGTTCATGGATAATTTGATATTTTAATCAATTCATCTACAGGTGCTTCATGCTGTGGAGACATAGAATAAGTGTAAGGTATGGCTTCTTGGCTAGGAGCTTAAAAATCTTAATTGTTGGAATAAGGCTGACTCACTGGAAATAGAGAAAAATAGCAGATGGTATACAAAAGAAGTATATTGTAAGTAGTAGATAATTCACCCAGCAGTCTTCCCTATTCACCAAAACCTGCTGTGCACCTTTTCGTTGGAGCAGAACCTCTGAATCTTAAGCCAAGATCTGCCGCTGAGCTGAGAAATTGAACAAGTCCCTTATCTTTACTGAGTTTACTCCACCTACCTCATAGAATGATAAAAGGATCAAATATGATAATGTATATGAAAGCTCCTAGAATACTAAAGCATAGTGCAAATATAAAGAGTTACATAATGTTAAATTGTTAGGGGCAGACCATATCAGGGGGAAAGACTGTTTTTAAAAAGTAATACACAAGATTAATGAAGTACTTGGAGAAAGAAGACATTTTTCAGTAAGATGGAGAAATTGTGCAATTGTGTGTTCTGTGTGAGTGAATTCATTGAACACCAGAAATGTATCCCTTCAAGTTCACAAATTTTCTATTTTATTAAGATAAAACGTATTTCTAAAATGAGTTTTGCCTGTTTCTCCCCTCTAAAACAGAGTGTATTGAATTTAACATTTTCTTCTTAGTTTAGGACCTCATCCTGAACTTCATTTATGTTACTGTGGTATAGTGATTAATACACAACTGCTGAGTTATTGAAGGGTGGTATAGGAAGTGCTTTTACTTCATGCACTGTAAAGGACTTTAGGCTGCAGTCTTCTTTTTAATTAAGTTATGATTAAAATATATACAGTTTACCCTTTTAAAGTATGTAAGTGGTTTTAGCATATTTACAGAGGCGTGCAACAACCACCATTACTCTTATTTCCAGAACATTTTCATCACTCCAAACAAGAAACCCTATACCTAGTAGCAGTCATTTCCCAATCTCCTTTACTGCCAGCTCGTGGCGAGTACTGTGTGTCTTAGTGTGTCTCTAGTGATTTGCCTATTCTGGACATTTCATATAAATGGAATCATACAAGTTGTAGCCTTTTTTACCTGGCTCCTTTCACTTAGCAAAATGAAAATAGTTTTATAATAAAAAATGCTAGTCAAATAAATTGAGTGGGGGTGGGGAGGTTTAAGAGATCCCATGAAAGAAGGAAGGTGAAATAAGAGAGGGAGGCGATCAGAAGAGATTGAAGTTTAGCAAACACTGAATATCTATAAGACTGGCACTGTGCGAAGTTATCAGGTGTTCAAGCAGAACACGTTCTAAACTGTATGCTGGTGTCTCGTTCTTTGGTTGATGATAATGGGATTTTGAATAGTAAGAAAAGTTATATTCTTTTAATTGTATAGAATTGCAGAATAAGCTCTTTGAAAAAGAGTTGGAAAGCAGAGTATTACTTACGCTTAACTTTTGGACGAGTGCAATTTTGACTTTTATTTTTCTTTTAAAGTATAATTCCCCTTTCTTCCCAATTTACATTTCTTAACGTATATAGGGCTCTTGCTGTATAATGCCAGCCTTGTCCTTTGTTACAGTTTTTTATTTATCCTAGAGCAGCCAGTTGAATTTTGGAAATATTATTGGCTGGGAAAGGAGACATCTCAGTAATTTCCCTGCATACCTTATTGGTTGGTATTTAAGGTTAGGATACTTGTCTAAACATTCACATTTCACTGACTAGCAATTCACATTTTTCATTTATTCCATTGACAGTCTTGCCTCCCCCATCTCACTTGTTTATCTTTTATTTTTTTAGCTTAGCAGTTCTTTGGGGCTTAATTAATTTTTGTTTTGTTTTAAAGCTGTGCTCATACAGTAGCCAATTAAATTTTTTTTTAAATCTTATTAGGTAAACAACTGAGTTGGGTAATACTTGGTATATGGCAATGTATAGCTGCATAGCAGTGTGCTAACATTAACTATAAATACTCTGTTCCAGTTTTACCATGTTATCTGTAATAAATGGTAATGATCCTGCTATTTTGTTTAGAGAGAAAACCTGTCATTAAATAGTTATGTTTTTGTGGTACACAACAGCACTATTTACAATGCCATTATGAATCTACAGGGCTTACTATGTCTGCAGTGAAAGCTACAGATGAAATCTGACAGGATCTTTTGGCAGTTTCACCTCTAAGCATTATACATCTGGTATAGGGGTGAGTTAATAAGCCCTGTGTGTTATTGAGCTGTGATTATTTAAGGTTACTGGGTAGTGTAAGTATTTTCTCTGTTTGCCCATACTCACTTTTAACTGACTATTGGATGAAATTATAATTCTATTGGAGTATCTTAGTAGTTGGTGAGTTTTTTTGTAGAGTTTTGTGATCTTTAAATGATGGAGCTTTTTTATATGGATGTATTTAAGTGAAGATGAATAATAGGGAAAATTTATTTTGTTGATTGGCTAGTCAAATAGATATTAACAATTAAGATTTAATTTTATTGTTTAAATTTTATTTTTGATTAGCTGTCTGTAAAATAAACCCTCTTATTGAAATATGTCCACCTGCTTACTGAACATTCTGTTTGAGTGTAAAATTGATGCCTCACAAGTAACAAGTCCAAAACTGAACTCCTGTTCTCTCTACAAAGCTGCTTCACCCACAGTCTTTGTTGTTCAGTGAATAGCAAATCCATCTCCCCAGTTGGGCTCAAAAACTTGGGGTCATCCTTGATTCCTTTATTTCTCTCTCACTTACATCCATTATGTCAGTAAAGCCTTTTAGCCCTACCTTCAGAATACACATAGAGGCCAACCACTTCTCATTTCCTCCGCGGTTATTCTTCTGGTCCAAGTCCTCTTCATTTCTTGCTTGAATGAATTGCCACAGCTTCCCAGTGGGTCTTTCTGCTTCTGTCCTTCCTTCTCTGGTCTTTTCTTAATATGACAGAATGATCCTTCTAAAATGAAAGTCTGTTCATATTACTCCTTGGATTCCCATTACAGTGACCTATGAAATAATAAGTGATCAGGTCCCTCATCTCCCTGACCTCCCCTCATATTCTCTTGATTACTCTGCTCCTGCCACATTGGCCTATTTCCTTTTCTTCTAACAGACCAGATGTGCTTCTACCTCAGGGTCTCTAGAGTGGGTTTCCTCTGATTGGATTGCTCTTCCTTTGAATAGCTGCGTTACCCAGTCCCTGACCTTCAGTTTTTCTTCAAATGTCACTTCAGTGAGCCTACTTTAACTGTCCTACCTCAGTATGCCAATCATTTTTATTCTGTTTCTGTGGGACTAAACACCTAACATTTACTTACAATTATGTGTATTGTCTGTTCTCTCCCATTAGATTGTTGGTATCGTAAAGGCCCTGATAATTTAAGTGTTTAATGTATTGTACTTTATTGACAACAGGACATGACTAGTACTCTCGAAGCCTCCCTCATTTTCCCTTCCATTCATGGCTGTCCCCAAGTCTGATGGTTTTTAAAGTTGTTATTTAAGTATGATTGGACATTATTCTCATACAAATAAAAGTCTGTTGCAGGGTCATAGTCTGTACATCAGGCTTCATTCTTCAGATGAGGTTAGAGTAACAACATCCTTGTACCTTGTATTTTCCAGTACAGTCAAGAGCAGCCCACAAAGCCAGATGTACATTGGAACAGAAAGACTATTTGTTGAGTGTATGAAAATGTGTTTTAAATTGTTTCTGCAGTCTTTGCTTGTGAATACAAATGTCATGGGATGACAGCCTTCACGAACGTTTTACTAGAATCTTTATGATTTAGATGGTGATCATTTTATTCTGTTGACAGTATTGAGCACTTTGCAGGTGGATATCAAGGTTAATTATCATATTGAGGAGGGAAGCAGTACATTCTACTAACTTTCAAGTCTTTCTGAGAAAAATTGAATTATTGCCATTAAAGTGTTATTAAGTTAATAAATTGGTTAATAAAAGCAATTAAAACTTTCGTTTCTTACAACTTGCCATAACTCCTTTGCTTGAAAATAGTTATCACTGAATAGAAATATGAAGAAGATCAAATGACTCTTGAAGTTTAAACAAAGGGAACTGCAAAGAAAACCTTCAAAGGACACTATCTCAGTTGTCAGCATTTTGGTGAACAAAATTCGTTGTGTGTTGTTCTAGAGCTAGTAATATGGACACTTTTAATAATACCATCATTTATCAAGCACTTATTTTGTATCACATCCCATGCTTCATCTTTTCAGGCTCCTAGCAGTTCTGTGATGGCAGATATTACAGTTTCAAGTTTCTAAATATGTTCAGCTTCCGAGCCTCAGATTTCCTATCAGACTCAAATATTGGGCCCTTTATTCCACATGTTGGCCCCCCCATCCACAGCTTTTCTCTGACTTATTATTTCAAATTTGATATTCTGAATTTTCTCCGAAAAACACCATATACTCATTTTGAGGTTCTGGCTTTAAGAAAATAATTTATTTAATATTAAAAATAATACCTTTTGTGGCTCAGCAAAAAATTATTCTGTCAGTTTAGGCATAATCATTTTGGCAAGTTCACAGACTATTTTCAAGCATTAGTTGAGCCAGTTGAACTTGTAAATACATCTGTGAGATTTGAAAAATTCAAATCAGTTGTCTACAACTAGTATTTCTTTTTCTTGGCCATAGGGCTTTAATAACGATTTTTTTAACCAAATAGTTCTCTCTAAAATACCTATATAGGATGCAGCAGATTTTGCCAATTTGGAGAATATTTTACTTTATATATGAAAACTATGATGCTTCGGGGTTTTTTTTATCCTGCATATTCATTTACTTTCACTTGGTATTTTAGCTGCACTGCGTAAAGTGACATATCCCTGATGATTTTTTTCCTTCTCCAACCAAGGAGAGTTTTTTTCTTTTTTTATTTTTTTTTTTTATTTTTTTTTTTTCAACGTTTTTTATTTATTTTTGGGACAGAGAGAGACAGAGCATGAACGGGGGAGGGGCAGAGAGAGAGGGAGACACAGAATCGGAAACAGGCTCCAGGCTCCGAGCCATCGGCCCAGAGCCTGACGCGGGGCTCGAACTCACGGACTGCGAGATCGTGACCTGGCTGAAGTCGGACGCTTAACCGACTGCGCCACCCAGGCGCCCTTCTTTTTTTAAAGCAGTACAGCATTTAATCTCTCAAATCTATTAAGGGAAATTTTATAGGTAGAAAAAAGATAGATCCTGAGTGTTATATGGGGAAAAAAAGTGCATTGTTAAGTGGGAGAGATTATAAACAGGCTTAGTTTTTTTTAACATAGAAGCTTTGAAGATAAATATGCCTTGTGCAGAAATTTTAACCAAGAATCAGTGATCCTTAATAATTCTCATCATATGTTGACAAATTCACATTCGCATACATTACTCGTGTATAAAGATGGATTAGCTTCTAGCTTTCTTGTATTTTCTAGTATACTTTACTTTTAACAAGTTGTATATCCTGTGCAGTGGACTTTTCAGAATTAGTGTTCATTAGTCTCTTTAATGAAGATTTTTTTTTAATATGTATGTTTATGAGAGAGAGCGAGCACAAGCAGGGGAGGGGCAGAAAGAGAGTGAGACAGAGAATCCCAAGCAGGCTCTGCACTGTCAGTGTGGAGCCCACAGTGGGGCTCAAACTCAGGAACCATGAGATCATGACCTGAGCTGAAACGAAGAGTTGGAGGCTTAACCTACTGAGCCACCCAGATGCCCCGCCTCTGCAACCCCTTAATGAAGGTTTTTATAGTCAGAGTGGAAGAGGGCCAACTTTTTATTGTTTATGCAGCAGAATTAACTTTATGAGGTTTGTTTATTTTAGCTATGCACTAGAACAATGCTTTGAAGAGGAAAACATACAGAGAGGATTAGTAAATAATATAACAATGTGTGAGGATGGTCAGTGGTAATAATGTCTTTGGGTGGTTCTTGAATTTGTAAGCACATGCTTACATTTTTCAGGTGATAGGAGCTAAAAAGGCCTAAATTCTCTTAAAATATTTTTTTAAAATAGTTTATTGGGGCGCCTGGATGGCTCAGTCAGTTAAGTGGCCGACTTCGGCTCGGGTCATGATCTCGCGGTCCGTGAGTTCGAGCCTCGCGTCGGGCTCTGTGCTGACAGCTCAGAGCCTGGAGCCTGTTTCAGATTCTGTGTCTCCCTCTCTCTCACCCTCCCCCGTTCATGCTCTGTCTCTCTCTGTCTCAAAAAATAAATAAACGTTAAAAAAATTAAAAAAAAATAGTTTATTGTTTTACATAAGCTTATACCCAATGTGGGGCTCAAACTCAGAATCCCAAGATCAAGAGTTGCATGTTCTACTGACTGTGAGCCAGCCAGGTACACCCCACATTCCTAAGTTTAATTGTCTTTTCTATTGCGCTGTTATAAGAAAATAGTGGAAATTTCACTTGGAGAAATAATTGTATCGGAGAAGTATTATGTATATATACTTTGGTTCTGAAAGACTTTTAGCTCTTTTGTACAAGTGAATAATGTTAGAAAGGGAATGAAAATTTAAGGTACATTTTTTTGTTTCAGATTTTGCCAAATTAGGCATAAAGAAAAATGATACATTTGAATAATTATTCTTTAATAATAGAATAAAATAGAGTAAAAATTTGCAGTAGGGTCAATACTGTGCAGGCTTTGTCCCTCCCACATTTTTTGGGAAAGTCCTATTTCAGGTACTACTTCTTATGTTCCTTTTATATAAATAGATTTGTACATGAAATAGCCTTTGGACTTACTTATTATGGTCTAGTAAAAGTGTTTACCCAGTGTTTCAGGCACTTTGGTATACACAAAAAGGAGAAGATGGTAAAAATAATGGAGATTACAGTTAATTTACCTAAAAGTGGAAGGTCATAAATGAAAAAAAAAAAAAAAAACCCACAGAGGATTTATTGCCTGGTAAAAGAGGGTATGTACCTGATAAATAGGTTATATATTGTTTGAAAGAAGGTAAAAAGGACATACTGAGTTCTCATATATGGTAGACATTTTGCTGGATATTGTCATATTCTCATTTATTGAATCTTCACATCTGTTCCAGGTAGGTATCATCCTCATTGTACACCTGGGGAGACTGAATCTCAGAGACTTTACATTGTTTACGGTCACATAAAGCCAAAACTCAAACTCTAACGTTAAATCCCATTTTCTTTCCGCTAAATCATAATAAATGACTAGAAAGCCTCAAAGGATATAATTTTTTCAAACTTGACTGAATTGGCACAGAGTATTGAATGTCTTTAATTAAATGTTACAACTAAACTAATCAAAAAAAGTTATTACGGGCCTTAGTTGGTTCTTAAATGTACCAGTTCAGGTTAGCAGAGGACACTGATATTCATAGTAATAATGTGAGTTATTGAAGTCATCAGAGTAATCAAGCAATTTTGTTTAGTAATAATGTATTACATTAGAATAGCATTTTACTGTTTTAAAGGGCACTTTCATATCTGTTACCTAAGCACCTTACACCTTTCGTTAGATCTACCATATAATTGTTTTTGCTCCTTCTTGACCTTTCTAACGTGAGGGGAAAACTTGCCTCTTTAAGTTTAGGAACTGTCTTTACAGATTTTCATATGTACATCTTTCATTCTCCCCCCCTAAATGTTAAATGGATGGTTGGGCAATTATAGTTAAGTGAATGGATGAGTGGATAAATAAACCGCAGATTTCAAAAGGAGGAGCAAGAATCTTCAGGTGAATGTCTACCCACAAGTTGTTGAAAATAGGCAATAAACTGAATTAAAACATTTTTTAAATGTTTATTTTTGAGAGAGAATGCGAGCGAGAGGGGGGCAGAGAGTGAGGGAGACAGAATCTGAAGATGAGAGGGCAAAGCCTGCTTGCGATGCTCTTCCTTTCTCTCTGCCCCTAGTGTGCGTGGGCTCTCTCTCTCAAAATAAATAAATAAAAATTTTAAAAAATATATAATTTGGTTACATATTACTTATATCAATGAATGTATCATTTTAAAGCAGAGGTATTGGGGCCTAAAGAAGAATTCTTTCACAGAGTATTAGAAAGGCATTTCATTGAAGGTGGGCTGAATTTAGAGTCTCATTGGCAAAGGCTCTTCTCACCGCACCTGTCTCCCAGAAATTATAAAATAATTCTGTTGACATTTACTCCTTCCTTTTCTCCCCTTTTACTAAGGAGAAACTATAACTTGTAAAAAATCACTTGTAAATTCATTTCGGTTTTCATTCTTTTACCCAAATAGCATCTCTAAGTTGTAAAAGTCTTAGTGTTAGGTTTTAAAAGGATAGTATTGACGTGTAAAAATTTTGGTTAACAAAATTCTTCTAAAGCTTTAGAAGAGTCCATCGCATATGCCAGACAAGTGTATTTTTGTCTCCAGTTCCCAATTCTAATAATTTGTATCCTCATTTCTCCCTATTGCAGACGTCTAGATCATGTTGCCTTTTTTTTTGTAATTGAATACGTTTTTTTCTCAAAAAAGCAATTATTGATTGACTTGATGCACCCCAGTTCACACATTTCTGTAGATGATTTGATCAGCTGATTGCCTTAATGACAGATATCTGAATCTTTAATATGGGAATACTCATTAGGCAGTGTGGTCTGAATTACACCATATCCTCTCTGGTGTTTGTCTCTTATAGATGGGAAAGGAATTTCTCTGGAATTTCTCTAAGACTACAACTTAATTCCCCACTGTAATCCCTGACAGAAGGAGTTAAGGGAAACAGGTGAACTTTGTTCAAATTGTTCCACAGAATATGAGTTCTACCAGTTAAGTGGAATATTAAAAATTTAGAATATTCAGCCCAAAAACATCTTCTGATCAGCTTGCATATGGCAACCTGGAAAAAGAATGTGCCACATTATACAATTAACATAAAAGATGCAAACATTAAAGTTGCATGGCATCAGAACCACTTCTCGAATTTTTAGTGGAAACATCTCACATGCATCGCATCTTGTTTTAACTTCTCTAATTCACTATGTATACATAATCTCTCTTACAGAAGGGATGGAGCATGCTTGGGAGAAACAGTTTAAAGAGTACAAGAGAGTCATTCAGTCATGCCTGTCTTTCTGATCAGTGAATGTGCGTTTCTCAGTGAGAGATGGAAGATGTTCTTTGTGTTCTTGATTGTGTTTCATAGTGTGAACAGCTCCCTCTCCTGAGTGTGATACCAGTTTTCCTGAACAGATCAGCTACTTCATCTAATATTCGGCTGAATGGACGGCTATCTGAATAGTGATAGAGGAAAACTGGCTGTTTGGGCCTTACTGAGGGATAATAATAGTTTATATCCTCTCTTAAGAGGTATTCAGAGGTAATTTTAATTTTGTGCAGTTTTTGCCTTTTTACCGTGACTGTAGAACCTTATTCTGGAGTAAGATATGACATTGCCATACTTTCACATGAATTAAAGATTAGCTAGATCAACAGAGGTAAAGCAAATGGAAATATTTGAGAACAAATGGCTTTGAAAAATACTAAACATTGAGTAAGATAGGTATAGAGAAATAATTCTTTAATCAGTCACTTTTCTTTTAAGTCTGCTTAATATATTTTCCAACTTCTTAAAATTTTGGCTACAGAGAACACAGTGGGACGCAAAGGATTGATTCAGCAGAGTTGTAGTTAAATTAGCCAAGATGAGGGACTCCAGTGATCTTGATATCAAGCGTCTACATTAAGTAAATCATCTGGTCACTTTAATTAAATCTGATAGTTAAAATAAAAATGCCTTAATATTAAGCTAAAGTTTTAAAATAGACATTTTTGAGGGATTGCCTACTAGCTGATAAGTTACATGTGTCAGACCCTGTCTAACCCTGCTTAATCATCACAGTTGTAGGTGGGTCAATAGACACTGTTCTAGGTGTTTTCTATAAACTCATTTGATTCTCAACAACTGTGTTGAGAATAAGGACTGTTGTTATGACAACTGTGCAGATGAGAACCTGCAGTATAGTCACGATTAGAAAGGCACACAGCTATTAAAGTAGATGAACCAGTATTCAAATTCAGATTGGGTCCATTTCCTATACTCTTAACCTGTCTTCTATTCGGATTCCTTTTTTTTCTTTTGAAGTTTATTTATTTATTTATTTTTGAGAGAGAGAGACAGACAGACAGAGACAGAGCATGAGTGGAGGAGGGGCAGAGAGAGGGAGAGGGGGAATCCCAAGCAGGCTCCATGCCACAAGTGGAGCATGGAGCCTGATGGCGGGGCTCAATCTCACGAACCATGAGCCAGAATCAGGAGTTAGAGGCTTAACCGACTGAGCCACCCAGACACCCCTTCTTTTCTGATTCCTGATTCTCTCTTGACATTCTTAACATTCTCTCTTAACATAGAAAGATTTCAAATGCCTACTCCAGTTTATGGAAAGTTGCTGCTTTGAGGATTCCTAGACTAGGTCAGCAAGAACTTTTTCATTTTTATCAGAGGCTGTCCTAAGTGTGAAATTGGGGAATGGTGGTATATTTTCATTTCTAACCTTAGATCATCAGAAAGCCAGTTAGTCCTATGTTTTAGTACGGGTATCCTCCCCTTCCTTATTTGAAAGTTTGCATTATACCACTTAACTTTGATGAAAGACCTACATAAGTACCTGTTTTCACTAACAGAAATCTGAAGAGGTTTCTTGCTTTTATGAAGAAAGGTGAAAGCAAAAATAGTGTTCAGTGTTTATTTTATATTGAGCCCTTGGAGAGGCAGCATGCACCCCAAGCAGTGATTGAGGACTGCCAAACTCCTTCCCAGGGAACTACACTTAGCATCTCAGTATCAGGTTGTCCTAGCTTTGAACGGTGTCTGTGAGTATCTGTGCTTTATTTCAGTTTATTTTGTGCATCTGTTAGCAAGACATGCCTTAAGGTATCAGAGAGGCCTAAGAGCGGTTTTTTTTTTTTTGGCGGAGGGGGGGTCTAGGAACACTCAGCAATTTTCTGTATAAATTAATGGTAATTGTTCTTTGCTTTATACCATTTCAGCTTGCAAAAGTTTTCATAGGAATGCTCTACTTTTAGATAATGGGGGAAACCTGTATCATTCCCTCATATTTTATGAATCTTTATAAGGTGCAGTTATATGAAAAATATTTCTTTATCTCCTATACAGTTTTTGAACACATTGTCTCATATAATGTACAGTGTTTGCTTTATAAGAATGACCAATTCTTTAAGGATTTGGTTTCAGACAAAAGTTTCCTTATGATCTGGCACACTTCCTTCTATTAGCCATTGAGAATTATTTAGCCCATTGTGCTTTTTATTTGCTTTGGCTGCAAGGAAGTTTGGAGTTAAATTTCATTTTAATCATAGTAACTTTATTAGTCTAGGCTTTTGAATAGATAATTTCTTCTCATTCTCTGTGGCAGGAGTTTTTTTTTTGTTTGTTTGTTTTTAAGTTTACTTATTTATTTTGAGAGAGAAGGAGAGAGAAAGGGGCAGAGAGAGAAAGGGAGAGAGAATCCCAAGCACGCTCCATGCTGTCAGCGCAGAGCGCAGTGCAGGGCTAGGTCCCACAAACCGTGGGATCATGACCTGAGACAAAATCAAGAGTCGGATGCTTAACTGACTGAGCCACCCAGACACCCCAAAGGACTTATTATGGACTCTTTTTTCTTTTTTCTTTTTTCTTTGTTTATGTGGGCTTTATTCCCAGCTTGGAGTGCTATGTGGGGCTTGAACTCACAACCCTGAGATCAAGACCTGAGAGGAAATCAAGAGCTGAGATCTGACACTTGACTGACATAGCCACTCCTGCATTCCCTGCTAGTACCCTTTTTAGCAGTAGTTGGGCTATAAATCCTACCTTTACATTGAAATCATTATCCTGTTTCTTAATTTTTTCAGAAATTAAAAAGCATTCTCTCTAATTTTAAAAGCACTCAGTGTTGGAAATTTAAAGAATGGTTGATAATCTTTATCAACAGATAAAGCAGAAGGTAGAGAGCAGCAGAGTAGGAGGATCCTGAGCCCACACCTCTTCTCTCAGACCCACCGTGAGGCAACAGTTACATGTAATGCAGCTCTGCCTGCAAAAGAGCTAAAGATGAGCAGAACAGATCTTCCACGGCTAAAGATGTAAAGAGGAAGCCACATTGAGAAGGGTAGAAGGAGCAGAAATGTGGTCGAGAACAAAACCTCCAGTGTGGTGATGCACACATGGGAGGGATATCGCAGGGACTCTTTGAGGTCCTCCCTGAGGAGGTAGGGGATCAGGTCCCTTTGGGCACTACAGGCCCTAGGAATCTACATTGGCAAGATGAGCCCCCATAATGTCTGGCTTTGAAAATCAGCAGCTTACCCCTGGGATAGTTGAAGGTCTGTAGGAAACCAAGACTCTGCTCTTAAAGGGCCAGTGCGCCGTATCACTCAGTGGAGACCCAGCTCAGAAGCAGTAGTTTGAATAGTGCCTGGGTTATATGTGAAGGAAATTTATTGATTAATTTTAGGGTGTCTGCCTGAGGGGCAAGGCTCTTTAGGATCTTTCTCCAGGAACAGAAGTGTTGGTAGGTGCTATTTTTCTTGCCTTCCTTCAGCCTCGCTGGCCCAGCACTGGTGGGGGTCAGTCCTGACACCCTCCATCTACCTTGCTGACACTGCTTGCCCCACCCTGGTGTTCCCCTGCAGACCTATCACCCAGCCCTTCTGTCACAGCAGACACACCACCCAAAGCAGCTCTTGCCTTGCCACAGCTGGTGGGTGGCCTCCATGGGGACTGGTATCCTCTCAAAGCAAATGCCACACTGCCACACCTGGTAGGCAGCCCCAACTGGGATTGGCCCCCCTCCAAATCGACTCCTGCCTAGGGGAGTGGGGGAGCCAGGACCACTTTCCAACATGTTTCTCAGCCCCTGTACTAGGGACTGGCCATCATGTGTGTAGCAGCTGCAGCCGGGCCTCTTAGCCACCTATGCCTGCTCACCAGTGCACCCATAACAGTTGTGGCCAGTCATTGCAGATAGGCAGGCTGGAGGCCAGCCCCACCCATCAAGGTACCAGTGACAGTTACAGCACAATACGAACAGGAGGATGCAATGCAGTCCACTTAGGGGACACCCTGGAGTGCCTGGTTCTGGTGACAAGGGGGAGATTGCACTACAGGACACTTACATAAGGCCACTGCTTTTAAGACCAGGAGATGTAGCTGACCTCCCTAATATGTAGAAACAAATACAGAGTCAGACAAAGTGAGGAGACACAGGAATATGTTCCAAATGAAAAAAACTAGACAAAAACCTCAGAAAAAGAACCAAATGAAAGATAAGCAATCTACCTGATAGAGAGTTCAAAGTAATGGTCAGAAAGATGCTCACTGGACTTGAGAGAAAAGGAGATAAACTCATTGAGAACTTCAGCAAAGAGAGAGAAAATATAAAAACGAACCAGAGTTGAAGAATACAGTAAAATGAAAAATACAGTAGAGGGAATCAGTAGCTGATTAGAGGATGCAGAAGAACAGATCAGCAGTCTGGAAGACAAGGTAGTGGGAAGCACCCAAGCTGAAGAGCAAAAAGGAAGAAATAATAAAAAATTTGAGCATAGGTTAAGGGGCTTCTGGGATAATATCAGCATACCAGCATTTGCATGATAGGGTCCTCAGAAGGAGAAGAGACAGAGAAAGAGGTAGAAAACTTACTTGAAGAAATGATAGCTGAAAACACTCCTAACTGGGGGAGAGAAGCAGATATTTAGGTCCAGGAAGCTCCAACAAGATGAGCTCCAAACAAGAGGAACCCAAGGAGGTCCACTCCAAGACATGTTAAAACTAAAATGTCAAAAATGAAAGATAAGGAGATCTTAAAAGCAGTAAGAGAAGAATAAACAGTTAGGTATAAAGGAAACCCACTAAGTCTATCAGCTTATTTTTTAGCAGAAACTACAGGCCAGAAAGGAGTGGCATGGTATATTTGAAAGTGAAAGGAAAAAACCTACAACCAGAATACTCCACCCAGAAGGGATATCATTCAGAATTGCGAGAGAGAGAGAGAGAGAGAGAGAGAGAGAGAGAGAGAGAATGAATTTCCAGACAAAAATTAAAGAGGAGTTGAACACCACTAATCCTACACTTACAAAAACAACAATAGCAACAAAAGAACCTAAACTTACAGGAAATTAAAAAAAAAAGTTACAGAGAGGGAAGGAGGCAAACCATAAGAGACTATTAAATACTGAGAACAAACTGAGGGTTGATGGGGGGTGGGGGAGAGGGGAAAGTGGGTGTTGGGCATTGAGGAGGGCACTGGTTGGGATGAGCACTGGGTGTTGTATGGAAACCAATTTGACAATAAATTATATATATATATATATATATATATATAAAGAAAAAAATGCAAACTAAAACTAAATAAATAAATAAACATAAAAAGTATTTACAAATTAGATCTTTAACCAAAAAAAAAAAAAAAAAAAAAAAGTTCTTTAAACAGAAAAGAAAAAGCCATAACTAGAAACAGGGAAATTATGAAAGGACAAGTTTCACTGTTAATTATAGTAAGCTTATAGTAAAGCTATTTCCTTTTTTTAAACATATTTTTTTAATGTTTATTCATTTTTTTTTGAGAGAGAGCATGAGCAGGGAGGGGCAGAAAGAGAGAGGGAGACAGAATCTGGAGTAGACTCTGCGCTCTGAGCTGTCAGCTCAGAGCCCAGTGTGGGACTTGAAACTACAGACCTCGAGATCATGACCTGAGCTGAAGTTGGTCGCCCAACTAACTGAGCCACCCAGGCGCCCCAAAGCTATTGCTTTTATAATCACTTATAAAGCTACTATGTAGGTTAAAGGACGAGAGTAAAATTAATTATATCTTCAAAAATTAGTTAAGGGATACACAAAAAGACATGAAATATGACAACATATACAAAAGATGTGGAGGGAGTAGTAAAAGTCTAGTGCTTTTAGAATGTTTTTGAGCTTAAGCGACCACCAACTTAATACAGACTGCTTAATACAAAGGATGTTATGTATGAACCTCATGGTAACCACAAACCAAAAACCATAGTAGATGCACACAAAGAGAAAGGGATCCAAGCATAACATTAAGGAAAGTCATCAAATCACAAGGGAAGAGAGCAAGAGAAGAAGAAAGAAACAGAAGATCTTATGTAAACAACCATAATTAACAAAAGGGCAAAAAAGACATACCTATCAGTATTAACTTTAAATGTAGATGGAGTAAGTGCTCCATTCAAAGGACATAGGGGTCACTGAATGGATTGAAAGGAAAACCTTGGTATGGGGTGCCTGGGTGGCTCAGTCTGTTAAGTGTTTGACTCTTTTATTTTTTTTAATTTTTTTTTTTTTAATTTTTGAGAGAGAGAGAGACAGAGTGCAAGTGGGGAGAGGCAGAGAGAGAGTGGGAGACACAAAATCTGAAGCAGGCTCCAGGCTCTGAGCTGTCAGCACAGAGCCCGACGTGGGGCTCAAACTCAGGATCTTTGAGATCATGACCTGATCTGAAGTCGCATGCTTAACCGACTGAGCCACCCAGGCACCCCTGAGTGTCCAGCTGTTGACTTACTCCGGTTCAGGTCATGAAATCATGGTTCACGGGGTCGAGCCCCATATTGGACTCTGTGCTGACTGTGTGGAACCTGCTTGAGATTCTGTCTCCCTCTGTCTCTGCCCCTCTCCCACTTGCTCTCTCTCTCTCTAAATAAAAATAAAAACTTAAAAAAATCCTTGGTCTATATGCAGTCTGCAAGAGACTCCTTTCAAACCTAGAGACACATACGGACTTAAGTTGAAGATCTGGAAAAAGATATTTCTTGTAAATGAAAGTGGGGGAAAAAAAGCTAGGGTAGCAATACTTGTATGATGCAAAATAGACTTTAAAACAAATACTATCAAAAGAGACAAAGAAGGGTGTTACATAATAATAAAGGGATTCGTCCAATAAGAGCACATAATGTAAATATTTATGCACCCAACTTAGAAACACCTAAGTATATAAAGCAAATTAGTAACAGACGTAAAGGGAGAAATTGACAGTAATACAATAATAGTAGGGGGCTTTAACACCCAACTTACGTGAATGAATAGATCATTCAGACAGAAAATCAATAAGGAAACAGTGGCTTTGACACATTAGACCAGACGAATTTAATAGGTATGTACAGAACCATACATACAAATACAGTGGAATACACATTCTTTTCATGTGCACATGGAACATTCTCTAGGATAGATCATATGTTAGGCCACAAAAAAGTCTCAATAAATTTAGGAAGATTGAAATCATATCAAACAATTTTTCTAACCACAACGGTATGAAACTAGAAATCATTTACATGAAAAAAAATTGGAAAAAATACAAACACATGGAGGCTAAACAACATGCTGCTAAGCAGCCAATGGGCCAAGAAAGAAATCAAAAAGGAAATAAAAAAATACCTGCAGACAAATGAAAATGGAAACAGAATGGTTCAAAACCTTTGGGATGCAGCAAAAACTGTTATATGGGAAGTTTACAGTGATACAGGCTTCAAGATATATGAACTCTTATGTTGATTGCAGCATTATTTCAATAGCCGAGGTACGGAAACAACCCACGTGTTTACTGATAGATGAGTGGAAAATGAAGAAGTGGTATATATTCAATACAATATTATTCAGCCTTACAAAAGGATGAAATCCTGCCATTTGTGACAACATGGATGGACCTCGAGTGTATTATACTAAGTGAAAAAAGTCAGAGTAAGACAGATACTAATTGATTTCACATTTATGTGTGGAACCAAAAAAAAGAACAGACGAAAACAGAAACAGACTCCTGAACACAAAACACATTGTTAGTTGCCAGAGGGGAGAGCCATGGGGGCATGGGTGAAATAGGTGATTGGGATTAGGAGATAAAAACTTGGGAGTTATAGTCAAGTCATTGGGATGAAAAGTACAGCATAGAGAATATAGTCAATAATATTGTAATAACTTTGTAGGGTGACAGATGGTAACTATACTTCTTGTGGTAGGTGTTTTGTAAGGATATAAGTATTGAATCAATGTGTGGTATGCCTGAAACTAATATAATAATGTGTGTTAACTTCATTAAAAGAAAAAGTTGATGTTTTCCTACAAATCATGTACCAACTACATTTATTTTCTTCTAAAGGAACTTATCTCTCTTAAATTCATTTTCTTAAATAGGTAACAGTAAATTATTTGTAAAGTGATTATTAACTTAATTTAGAATTAACATAGTCAAACCATAAAATCTATGTAGTGAAACCTTCCAACATGGGAGTTTAGGGCCACCATCCACCCCTCCTTCCACCCCTGGGCAGTTGAAAATCTGTGTGTAATTTTTGAGTCTCCAAAAACTGTTAATAGCCTGCTTTTATGTGGAAGCCTTACTGATTATATACATAGTCAATGAACACGTTTTGTGTGATATATATACCATATGTTGTATTCTTGCAATAAAGGAAAGTAGAGAGAAACATTTTATTAAGTAAATCATAAGGAAGAGAAAATACATTTACAGTACTGCACTGTCTTTACTGAAAAAAGAAATCCATGTTAAAAGTGGATCTGCACAATTCAAATCTGAGTTTTTCAAAGGTCAATTATATATGAAAACAGTATTCCTACATGTTTTCCCTTTGTTTTGAAGGTAGAAAAGATTTTAAAATCCTAATGATCTCTGGACTCTATGTATTAAGAGGTACACCTTTTCCAAAATACATAAGATATGGTTGCCAGTAATTATTTGCCATACCTATATGTTTATAGGTAAAAGCTATAACCATTAGAGTGAAATAAAGCCTGTGCTGCCAACCTCACTACTCAGATTAATTTCCATAGCTGTCATTTTAACAATATTTTTTATAGGTTTTCAAATGCAGATTATATTGACAGGTACTCTGCATAAATGTGCTATAATCCAAGGGGGCACATGTATTATGTTTTTGATTGTAGTAGCCTTTTTGGACTGATTGACTATTTCTCTGCAACAAAATAAAATTATGATTGCTGGAAAAGAGGAATAAAGCTTCTCTGGTTTTCACTAGGCAATGTCTTGGTTTAAATCTATAAATTGTATAGACATATATATTTTTCCGTTGAAGAGTTGAGGATTGGCAAAAGAAAAACAATCTACCAAGGTATCATTATAATAAAAGTGGCTGTGTCTGTGAATTATTATATAGCAGTATTATGGTGTGAATTATAATAAATTATTCAGTAGTACTTTACTCCACAGTACAGGACTCTGAGTAACAGATCTGAGGACTGTGACTTAGGAAAATGAATAACACGGTATTATCCGGTTTGCTACTCTGCAGGCTATGTGTGTGAAAAAAGAATTTGTATGACTTAACCATGGACATTAAAATTGGGCTTGCCAACAAAAAAATTGTCTTAAACATTATGATTTATATTCTCATAAGAGAAAGAAACTAATTCTGCATTGTCTTATCCTTCATTATAAGTATTTTTTATAGTTTACTCACTTACTTTGAGAGGGAGAGAGAGCAAGAGTGAGCATGAGTGTGGGAGGGGCAGACAAAGAGGGAGAGAGAATCCTAAACAGGCTCTGCACTGTGTGATGGAGCCTGACACTGGACTTGATCTCATGGACCATGAGATCATGACCAGAGCTGAAACCAAGAGTTGGACGCTCAACCAACTGAACCACCCAGGTGCCTCTGTCCTTCATTAGAGAGTAGTGTTTTACTTTTGTATCCATATTGGCTGAATAGCCTGCAAAGAGACTAGTAAAATTACAATAGTGGGAAGTATTTTTTGCAGTTTATCTCTCAAGAAGGAATATTTCAGAAACATCTATTGAATGCTTAAAGAGAAAGGTACTGAAATAAGTTCTGTGAGGGCATGCAGAGATGACATATTCCTTACCCATGAGTTCAAGGGTTAATACAAAAGAGAAATAAAACTAGGAGTAAAAAGATTTTGAGGATGCCTTATAGAAGTGACAGAAGAAATTGCAAGGAAAAAAGTAATTTGACTAGATAAAATTGCAAAGTACAGTGCTTAAAAATGTATGCATTGGTGGAGAGAGAAGAGAAGATATTCCCAAAGGGGCAAATAACAACTGGAAATGTATTCACAGTAAATGAGACAGGCAGACGATGACAAAGCAGTAAGAAAACCATGAGGACTGTGATAGGTAAATGAGCAGAGTACACAAACAGGGTTCACAAAGGAAATAGGGTTAGTAAACAGGGATATGGAAAATGTTTAAACTTGCCAGGAATCGAGGAAATGTGATTTTTAAATAAGAAGGAGTCCTACACAGTGCTGATGAAACTACTGTTGCTGGAGGACCATAAAAGATACAGCTCTGATAGAAGCATGTCATCAGCGCTGTACTTCAGTAGCGGTAAGAAATGTTGTTCATTCAGTAATTTAACATGAGTGGCTCTAGCTTATGGAAAATAAAAGTAAAGACTAATACGTGTAACAGTGGATATGTGAATGTAAACAATGTTATGTGAAGAGAAATACCTAAGTTATGGTTAATTCTTTTATCAGATGGTTATATATCCCATCAAAATAAGGGGAGAAAGTATATAGTAGTATGAAGAGATGCATATAAAAAGAGTAGACTGTATGTGTAATATTTGATTATAAGGTTATAAAATGTAAATATTAAAAATTTGAAAGCAAAAGAAAATTTATAATTCTTGCATTAAAGTAATGAAGTTATAGATAATTTCCTTTCTTCTGTTCTGATCTCTCTGAAATAGTGATAGTGATACTAATAGTGATACTAATTTTAAAATTTAAACATAAGATCTTCCTAAGAAACTGCCAGTTGAAGGGATAGACCTAAATAAATAGTAATATTTAATTGTCATGTGAACAGAGACATAAACAAATACTCTTGAAATTCATTTTACTACATAGTGTGATTTTATAAAGTCAGGTGAATTTTAAAAGTTAGTGTTTTTTTAATGTTTATTTTTGAGAGAGAAAGAGAGTGGGGAGGGGCAGAGAGAGAGGTGGGGGGGGGGGGGGGACAGAGGATCTGAAGTGGGCTCCAGGCTGACAGCAGAGAGCCCAACACGGGGCTCGAACCTACAAACCATGAGATCATGACCTGAGCCTAAGTTGGATGCTCAACTGACTGAACCACCCAGCTGCCCTTAAAAGTTAATGTTTCTTCATGAAATAAGCTGAATAGGGGTTATGAACTGAAAAACATTTATGAATTTAAAAATGTCAGTGAGATGCTGTTCCTTTTATTCACATTTTGATTGTAGAACTATTAGTTTACATTTTATGCTATTATGCTACAGAAGAGTTAGCTAGGTATTTACTTAAATACATTTATGGAGTGCTTATAAAGTTTTCTAGGCCTGTATTTGCGGGACTGGTAATGAATGAAGATGAATAACTTGGTCTTTGCTCCAAGGGAGCTGTGCTTTAGTTGAGGACACTCATCTTGGTAGTGATTAGACCCTGATACAAGTCACATTTTGTTAAGCACTTCAACTGGTGTTTACGTCAAGAATGACCTGAAATTGTGGGGAAGATAGGTAACTTTGATGGAGGGAACTGGGAAGACGTTACAGAGGTTGTGACAGGTTGCTGGGCCTTGAAGGAGGGTAAAAGCTTGTGAAATAAACAGTGGTTTTTCGGGGGGGGGGCGGGGCTTTGAAGGCAGCTGAGGATCCATGAAAGCTGAGGAAGATGAAAGAAGATTCCAGATCATAGGGACTAGCATGAGCAAAGTCATAGAGATGCCAATCCTGGATTTATGGAGTATCTGGTTGCCCTGTGTTTCTAGAGGTAAAAGTAAGTACATGTTTGAGGGTTACTCATGTAGGAGTCCTGGTAGCCAGTGTTTGAGATGCTGGTCTGTGCTGGTTAGTGCAAGTGACTAGGGATACATAAGTCAAAGAGCTTCTATTCTCAACAAACATGTGGTCTAGTGTGGGGAGCAATAATTAGTTAAAATCTAGTGTATTAGCTTACATTTATATGTTAAGGTTTATTTGACCTTATTATAAAATTCCTGTGCACAAATTTATGATTCGAGACATTATGATGTTCTAAAGGAAACTGTAGACTGTTACAGGATTATATAAGGGTGAGCGGGGAGTGTTTGATCCTGGCCAGAAGGAGTGACCCAGAAGTTGCTATAGGAGGCCATTATGTGCCCTGGGTTTTTAAGGGTAAGTGGAAATTAAGAAGAGAGAATGGGAGTGAGGAAAAGAACAGTCTGGAAAGGCAGGATATAGCCAGATTTTTCTCAGAGTAGTTGTACATATAGTCTTACAGGGAATCAGGGACTCTTAGTTTAGACATTTTTTCTTAGGTCTCTTGATATGGTAGTAAATAAATTGACTATGTTTAAAAGAAATTTGTTAGTGAAAAGGATAAGCCAGAATGCCTAAATGGATTATGATTTCATGTAACTTGGCCATTGTCAACACATCTTATTTCAGAACAATTTGTGAGATAGCAAAGGGCAAATTAAGGGGTGGGTTTTATTTAACTTTAAAATACTGCAATTAAAAAGAGGTGAAAGCTAGAGGTCTATTTATTAATGATACACTAAATAAACAGAAGGCAAAAATTCAGGGATTTAGTGAGGCAGCTAAAGGGTATTGAGGACACATACAGAAAGAGTTAAAATAGGGAGAAGTAGCATTTCCAGAAAACTGACACTGGTCCAGTGGGTTATAGGTTTGTTTGTTTGTTTGTTTTGATTTTTAAAAATGTTTTATTCTTGAGAGAGAAAGAGAGAGCGACACAGAGTGTGAGTGGGGGAGGGGCAGAGAGAAAGAGGAGACACAGGATCCAAAGCAGACTCCAGGCTCCGAGCTTTCAGCACAGAACCCGACGGGGGACTCACACCCACGAACCTCGAGATTATAATCTGAGCTGAAGTCAGATGCCTAACCGACTGAGCCACCACCCATTTGCCCCTCGAAGTGGTTATAGGTTTAAGCGCTCTTTTTTTTTCTGTTTTACAAAAGTTATGAGCTACTGAACATGTTACTTTTGATCACACTTAGTATCTTCATCTTGACTTTTAGCAGAGTTAGCTTCTTTTAATTTGAACTGTTTTATTGTTGGCTAAATTTCCCAGTAGCTGGGAATGAAACCTAGTACTCAGCTTCTGAGAGAATTTATTAGTAAACTTGCTTCCCCACACAAGCCTTTGAAGTTAATTCAGGAAACAGCACTGTTGGAAAAGCCAACGATGCAGCCCGTCCTAAGCCTCTGCGGCAGCTGTGGAGATCATTCTGTTTGCCTGCTCTTCACAAATAAAGCTGGCATGTGAGCCTGGGCCCCATAATTTTTCCTTTACTCTTACAAAGTTGTGATTGCAAGGTTCTTTTTAGTATACACATGTTTTTATGTGTATCGGAAAGACTTCACTCAAATTAGTATTGTATTTATAGTCTCATCATGATGTTTCTGATGAAAATAATGGTTTATTTTAGCTCTTTGTACATCTAGGTGAAATATCGATATTGCCTTGTTTTATTGAATGCTTCAGGATTTAGATTACTGGTTTTATTATTTTTTTTAGAGTTTATTTTTGAGAAAGAGAGAAAGTACGAGTGGGGGGGGGGCAGAGAGAAAGTAGAGAGAATCACAAGCAGGCTTCATACTGTCAGCGCAGAACCTGATGTGGGGCTCAAACCCATGAACCGTGAGATCATGAGGCGAGCTGAAGTTGGACACTTAACCGACTGAGCCACCCAGGCACCCCATGTTTTTACTGTTTTTATATTATGGTCCATAACAAGATACGCCTGTGTGTGCGTGCGTGCACATGCATGTGCATGTAATTATTAGTAATGTTGACTAAAGAAATTTTTGTGTTTTAATCTCTGACAAAAAAGGTTAGTTCGAACTATATTCCTGAAGGGTATGTTACTTCATCAGGAGCATTTTGATTCTTAGTTCTAAATTTCAAAAAATGAGGAAAGTGTGATTTGTTGAGATTATGTTAGTTTCTTTGAAAGCAATTAATAAAGTCCCTTTCAAATTATTAGGTTATATACATTCTCCATAATAATACTAAATTAGGTCAGTAGCATTGTTGCATTTTTTGCTTTGGAGTTTTTTCTGTATTTTAATGCAGTGCATTAGTTACTGCTTTGATATTTAGTTGCTTACCTGGAGGCTTTATTTATGTTCTGAGACACACACACACTCACACACATAAAATCACTTTCTTTTTATTACTGTCCATTTCTGTTTTGTTCTCCCAGAGGTTGATAGAGCAGCATCTGGTCTAGCTTGAGTAATGTGCAGTCTTATTTCAGTTCCTCCTGTCTACCTGTATTGTTTGATAGAACGTCAGACATTTTAAAAAGAATAGAAATCTGTTTGGGTGCTGTGAATCAAGAAGGCAGTGGTACCAACTCAGTCATTTCCCTATTTTTCCACCTCAGGTCTTGGAATAGGGTGTATTTATGGGACATATATTCCTTTCCTCTAGATGGATGTGCCTCATGAGAGAAATTCTTTTAATAACTCCTGAACCTTGGCTCCTCTGTGTGTGTCTCCATCTTTCGGGAAAAGCTAAGTCAGAACTATAGCGGGCTCAGGTTGTCATCTAAATGGGATAGGTATGTAATGACAATGACAGCATATGGCTCAGGCTAAGATCTTTCTTAGTGGTCTCCTACCCAGTTCTTCTCCATCAGAGCTGGGCTAGCCCTTCACTGGTCCCATGTCTCCAAGCCTGTTCAATCGAACCATGAGATGAGCTTTCATGCTCACATTTCTGTCTAAGGGTCAAGCTCATGAGTGACGATCTGCAACAGAATAACTCTCCTGTGTTTGCTTTACTGCTTTATCTTGCTTAAGGGAAGACAAATTTAATATATTGGGACTTTCTTCTGGATTTTTTCCTTTTTTTTTGATTCATGGTACATTTGAAGCTCCAAAATATCCAGTGTCTAGTCCTGTACGTGTCAGCATCACTTTCATCTCTTTTTAAGTTTGAACAAAAACAGAAATATGTTGTGGAAAAATTTGTAGTATATAGACTGACGTTTGCTGTACCTTTCTTCATCTTCCAGGATTATAAAATTAATAATTAGAAAGAAATCTCCCAACTTGGTACAGTTTCCTATGTTATGTGTTTTTGCTTTTCTTCATTTAGTTCTGCCTCTTTCATCTGTTCAGCTATTGCCATTAAACAGAATTCTCTTCTACGAGAAATGAGTATTAGAAATGGATTTAAAAAGAAAAGGTTAATGAGAAAAGATGACAGTACATATATAACCATGTGATTGCTCTGTAAAGTATGAATTAATTATACTGATAATGGAGGCTAAGCCTAGCAGAGGGATGGGATTGGAATGCTGGCAGGATGGAATGGCCACTGCATGTGCAAGATTAGGGCATGTGATTGAGCATACTGAAGAGAAGACTTAGAACTTAGATTTTATTAGAAGGGCAAGAGGCAAAACAGATCCCTCACAAGGAGAGTAAAGATGGGGACTAGTGCATGTTTTTGATTGGACGTAAAGAAAGAGATGTCACCAACAGTTTAGAATATGAGAGGGTGAGTCATGGAAATGGTTTTAAGTGGGTTTTGATAGTGATAGTAAAATGTAGAAAAACAACTTAAACCTGTTTCTAGCAGTTGACTCATGGCCTACTGGAAAGAGTCACCTTAAGGTACTGCTTTTGAAGGGTCTCCTTTTAAAGTAGTTTGCTTTTCTATATCAGTTTTTAAAATAACAACAGTAAAAAGAGCTACCAAAAATCGGATCAGTAATCATTGATATTAACACGTTAACATGTTAATTATAATAAACATGTTTCTCTTGGTAGTGATCTTCTAAAAATGAATCTAACTTCAGGAAAGGAAAAGGTGTTTGTCATAATGTTTTGACTTGTGTGTAATAAAAGACTATAAAACACAGAAAATCCTTTTCAGTTTTTTTAAGGTGATGCTTTAAAAAGCTTTTTTAAGTTTTTTATGAGAGAGAGAGAGAGAGAGAGAGACTGTGACCAGGGGAGGGTGAGAGAGAGAGGGAGGGAGACACAGAATCCGAAGCAGGCCAGGCTCCAGGCTCTGAGCTGTCAACACACAGCCTGACATGGGACTCAAACTCAAAAATTGCAAGATCATGACCTGAGCTGAAGTCAGACGCTTGAGCCATTGAGCCACCGTGGTGCCCCTTAAGGTGACTATTTTTTTAAAAATGTTTACTTATTTTGAGAGAGAATGAGAATACCCCAAGCAGGCTTCACACTGTCAGTGCAGAGCCTGATACAGGACTCAGTCTCATGACCTTGAGATCACGACCTAAGCCAAAATCAATTGGATGCCCAATCGACTGAGCCACCCAGGTGCCCTGCCCCTAAGGTGACCATTTTTGTATAAGTAAAACCTATTTTTAAATTTTTTTGTGCATATCACATTTTTTAAAAAATGCACCTTATTTTTTATTTTTTAAAAGTTTGTTTTTATTTATTTTGAGAGAGATATAGAGAGCAAGCAGGGGAGGGCAAGAGAGAGAGGGAGACAGAATACCAGGTAGGTTCCATGCACTATCAGCACAGAGCCCAAAGTGGGGCTTGAACCCAAGAACCATGAGATCATGATCTGAGCTGAAATCAAGAGTCGGATGCTTAACTGACTGAGCCCCCAGGTGCCCTTGCACCTTATTTTTTAAAGCAGAGTTAGGCTCCCAGAAAAACTGGGCAGAAGGTATGGATTTCCCATATACCTCCTACTCCCACATATGCATAGGCTCCCCCATTATCAACATCCCCCACCGGAGTGGTACATTTGTTACAGTTGATGAACTTAACATTGACATGTTATTATCACTCAGAGTCGATATGAGAGTTCACTCTTACTGATGTACCTTCTATGTGTTTGGAAAAATTTCTAATGACATGTATCCACCATTATAATATCATATGGAGTAGTTTCACTGCCCTAAAAAATCTTCTGTGTTCTGCCTGTTCAGTTCTCCCTTCCTCCAACACCTTATCTTTTTACTGTCTCCATAGTTTTGCCTTTTCCAGAATGCCATATAGTTGGAATCGAACAGTACACAGGTTTTCAGGCTGGCTTCTTTCACTCGATAATATGTGCTTAAAGTTCCTCCATGTCTTTTCATGGCTTGATTGCTGTTTCTCTTTAGCACTGAGTAATATTTCATTGGGTATGCCACAATTTATTTATCCATTCACCTACCAAAGGACATCCTGGTTACTTCCTTTTTTTTAATTTTTAAAGTTTGTTTATTTTTTTTGAGAGAGAGAGTGGATGTGGAGGCAGGGCAGGCGGGGCAGCAGGAGGGAGGGAGGGAGGGAGGGAGAGAGGGGGAGAGAGGGGGAGAGAGGGAGAGAGAGAGAGAGAGAGAGAGAGAGAGAGAGAGAGAGAGAGAGAGAGAGATTGCCAAGCACTTCACGCTCAGTGTAGAGCCCAACACAGGGTTCAATCTCATGAACCATGAGATCATGAACTGAGCCGAAGTTGTATGCTTAACTGACTGAGCCACCCAGGCACTGTCTATAGTAAGTCTTGAAGTTGGATAGTCTTTCAGCTTTTTTCCTATCCTTCAATATCATGTTGGCTCTTAAGTGTTTTTTGCTTCTCTTTATATAAGAATTGACATCTTGACAATATTGAGGGTTCCTATCTATGGCTATGGGATATATCTTAAATTCTTTGATTCCTTTCATTAAAGTTTTTTGTTTGTTTGTTTTCTTCATATAGAGCTTGTACATATTTTTTTTAGATTAATAACTTTCTTTTTTGGGAGGTCCTAATGTAAATGATACTGTGTTTTTCATTTCACATTTCACTTGTTTGTTACTAGTATCTAGGAAGGCAGTTAACTTTTGTGTATCAACCTTGTATGACACAGTGTTGCTGTAATTGCTTATTAGTTTCAGGAATGTTCTTGTGGATTCTTTCAGATTTTTCACAAGATGATCGTGTCATCTGAAATGGTTTGTTTTGTTTGTTTTGTGGACGGCATAGGATAGGTGGAGGAAAGCCTTCGTCACACACTCCATGAATCAGTGCAGTGTCATCTCTTCCCAGTGAGGGTGTCACCCCTCTCCCCTGTCTTCTCTGCAAAGTGTCTTGGGCTCCACAGATGACCTGAGGCTGCCCGTGTCACTGCTGCCCCCATGCAGGGCTCAGGCTCCAGGCTCCTCTTATCCCTCATTTGCTTTAAAACTCTCCTCTCTTTTTAAAATTAATAAATTAAGTTCTATTGCAGGTATAGTTGATATATACAGTGTTTTAGTAGTTTTACATGTACAACATAATGATTTGATACTCAGATCTGTTTTTTTTTTAATCTGCTTAAAACAAATTTTTTTGAATATTTGTTTATTTTTGAGGGAGAGAGAGAGACAAGACAAGAGTGTGAGCAGGGGAGGAGCAGAGAGAAAGGGAGACACAGAATCCAAAACGGGCTCCAGGCTCTGAGCTGTCAGCACAGAGCCTGACACAGGGCTCAAATTCACAAACTGGGAAATCATGGTCTGAGCCAAAATCAGATGTTTAACTGACTGAGCCACCCAGGCATCCCTAAATTTGTTTTGTTTTTTTTTTAAATTTTTTTTCAACGTTTTTTATTTATTTTTGGGACAGAGAGAGACAGAGCATGAACGGGGGAGGGGCAGAGAGAGAGGGAGACACAGAATCGGAAGCAGGCTCCAGGCTCCGAGCCATCAGCCCAGAGCCTGACGCGGGGCTCGAACTCACGGACCGCGAGATCGTGACCTGGCTGAAGTCGGACGCTTAACCGACTGCGCCACCCAGGCGCCCCTAAATTTGTTTTTTTTTAATTGCAGTGGAAAAGAAGTCACAAAAAGTGGCTTTAGGTCATGGAAAATGTATGGAACAGGGACAGGAATTTACCAACCAGTACTTCTGTGAGATACCTTTTTTCTTTTTTTAAGTTTTATTTTATTTGAGAAAGAGACAGTGCAAGTGGGGGAGGGGCAGAGAGAAGGAAGGTGAGAATCCCAGGCAGGTTTTGCACCGCCAGCACAGAGCCTGACACGCGGCGCAAACTCCCCAAATTGTGTAATCATGACCTGAGCCTAAACCAAGAGTCGGGCGCTTAACCGACTGAGCCAGCCAGGAGCCCCATCTCTGTGACATATCTTGAGTAACTACATAAGACCTGCTGAAGAGCCATCCTCTCTCTCCTAAAATAGACAAGGCAGCCTCTCCATATCCAGGGCATCCCTACATCACTGACTACTTCCTGGTGACCCTTGGGTGTGTGTGTGTGTGTGTGTGTGTGTGTGTGTGTGTGTGTGTGTGTGTGTGTATAAAGTTATATTTAAATTATTTTTGAGAGCATTGTTCTATAAGATACTAGGTTTTTTTTTCTTTAAATATTTGCTGAAAATGTTGCATTTTATTATTTCTTCTTATGAAAAAATAGTATTTTTTTAAAAAATCACTCAAATATAACAGTTTTTCTTAGAATTAAAGTTAGTGACCAGAGCCTATATTGCATGTATAAATGTTAACATGTAGAAAAATTACTTTACATCATATCTGCTCCATGGAAATTGTTTGTATGATTTAATGTATTTGAAGAGATTTATGTTGCTCTGTTTCCTTAAATAAAAGATTGCTGTGGAATATTTCAGGGTGAAAGAGGTCTAGAGAACTTCCCATTTTAGAAACAAAAGAAACTCACTGATTTTCCTTACCAAGAGTTATGGACAGAAAATACATGAAATTAGATCAGTAGGCTGCAAAATTCACCTTAAGTTCATTAAATATAATGCTTGCCTGGAATTCTCTTTTCTCACAGAAGTACTTTGTGTGTAGACTTCTCTTTGTAGAAACAAGGATCTGAGGTTGAAGGAGGATTCTGTTTAATTTCTTTATCAAAAACAATTTACTCTCTCATAAAAATAAATATCTTTTTAAAAAAATTAAAATTTTATTCTTTTGTGTCATTTAAAATTGTATCTCAGTGTTAAATTTCCCTTTTTAACTTGTCATGGTGGAGTCCTAGATGTGCATTGCAAGGTTAAACATTATTATTACTGATCTATGTGTCTTTGAAAGCATCTGACTTAGAAAGGAGATTTCTAATATATTAGTTTTTTTTTTTTTTTTGGAGTCATTGTACATATGTTAAGCATGATAGATCTATTATACAATTTAAAAATGCCATTATGGGGCATCTGGGTGGCTCAGTTGGTTGAGTGTCCAACTCTTGATTTCAGCTCAGGTCAAGATCTCAAGGTCATGAGTTTGAGCCATGTGCCAAGCTTTGTGCTGACAATATGGAGCCTGCTTGGGACGCTCTCTCTTGTTCTCTCGCTGTCTCACCCTCTTCTCCTCCCCTGTTTGCCTGTGCTCTTGTGCATGCTTGCTCTTTCTCTTTCAGAATAAATAAACATTAACAAAAATAAAAACACCCTTCATTAAATATGTTTACAATATTCTGTACTTTTTTTTTTTTTTAGAATTGGAAGACAATTGTAAATTATAAGCCTATACCAAATTGTACCTGAATTATTTTCAGTGCCAAGAATATTTCAGTATAGTTTTAGTTTAAAAAAAAATAAATCAGCAAACTTAAAATTTAGGATGTGAAAATGATAGTTCTTTAATCCAATTATGTATAAAAACATTTTTTAAAAAGTAAGAAGATAATCTTCTATATAAAAAATCCCTGTAATTCAATAGAATATTTGGTATTACAGTAAGCAATGTAAGGGTATGGTAGAATCCTTTAAAACCTTAGAAATATGTTTGAAAGTCCTTTTTAAAGTACGATATTCTGTGTTACAGAGGCAAGACTGGAATGCATTGGTATTATAAAAGCCTTTTACCTGTGGAGAAGTTAAGGCAAACCACCAAGATAACATAATGTTTAAATCTTACTGCAGTTTTAAATTTTGGTATACAAAGTCATTAGCTTCAGAAAGCATAGAACTCTTTTGGAATTGTGCTAGCTTGCTTTCTAAATATACAAAGGAAAATAATTTTCTGATGAGGAAAAGCTAGTGTGACGTTGGTGTTACAAAATTGAGATGTACCTCCTAGACTTGTCCAGGTTGAGAGAAGGGACATTTTTAACTTTTAGGTGAGAGGTAGGTGGAGAGATGTTCTTACTTGAGGAAAAACATGAGATTGGGATACAGAAGTCTCTTAACTCTATAATTAATAAACTACTTGAGCCATTGGGACAGCTGGGGGATTTTGACATCTAATTGAGTTAGGAGAGCAAACAACCATGGATTTCTGTCTTTTATTTATATCTTTTTGTCAGGTATTAGTTTTAAAGTCTGATATTTATATATGAGAGCCAAATAGAAAGATACTATGTTGAACCACTTGCATACAGATCTTTTGGGCGGTTGGGTTGAACTTCTTAAGTAATTAATTGCATTAACTTGTTGAATAGAATTTCTTTTTATTTAAAAATTTTTAATGTCTATTTTTGAGAGAGAGAGAGACAGAGAGAGAGTACGAGCAGGGGAGAGAGGAGGACAGAGAGAGAGGAGACACAGAATCTGAAGCAGGCTCCACGCTCTGAGCTGTCAGCAGGTAGGCCGATGTAGGGCTCCAAGTCATGAACCGTGAGGTCATGACCTTAGCCGAAGTTGGATGTTTAACCTACTCAGCCACCCAGGTGCCCCATACTTGCTTTATTAAAAGAATATTTCAGTCATTTTGATTTTTATAGTAATTTTGGTAGAGACTTAAAAGAAACATTAGAAGATTTGACTTTATATTAATATTGTAGAGCTTGGTTCGTAGATAGTTTATTTCTTGGATTTGGCGTAAGATTTTATGTAAATAAATACAAAAGTCATAGTGTTCTTAACCCTTTTTTATTAGTGTAAAATTTTGGTGAAGTAGCATAGGTCACTGCTGCCTTAGAATAGGTATATCGCCCTAAGCCTCCCTGTGTTTTGTTTAAAAAAAATTTTTTAAATTTTTATTTATTTTTGAGAGAGGGAGAATGCGAGCAGGGGAGGGGCAGAGAGAGGGAAAAAGAGGATTCAAAGCGGGCTCTGTGTAAGAGCAGAGAGCCCAATGCTGGGCTTGATCTCACAAACTGCGAGCCAAAGGTGGACACTTAACCAACTGAGCCACCCAAAGCACCCTTTCCATTTTTAAGATTCTAGATTGGACTGCCCAGACAACAGTTTATTTGTACTGTATCTCATTTCACAGAGGATTTTTGGTGACTACTACTGTTGCTACTACTAATAAGCATTTATTAGGTGCATGCTTACTTTGAGCTAGACATATGATCTTGTCTAATTCCTACACAAATCCTATGAGGTGAGTATTATCTGTGTTTTGCAGTTGAGAAAATGATGCTTAGAGGAGTTAAGTAACTTGCCAAAATTTAACCTTCTAAGAGATGAAGCTAGAATGCAGATTTAGGAAATCTAATTTTTGCTCCTAATTTCTATGGGGGCGGGGGGAGGGGGGGATTGCAAACCAGAATTAAATGTCCAAACTGGGAAGAAAAAAGAAAAACAATGGAATTTCATGTCTTTAGGTCCCATGGCTTTTATGACTGGATCATGAATTTGACTCTGAATTCACTGTAGGAAAAAAAAATTGGAAGAGAGCAAAATGGGTATGTGAGAATACCACATAAAATCCTTTTCTTAGGACTTAATTCTCAAATAGAGTCCCTCTGTGGGAACCTCAAAAAAGAGTCTCTTTGGAAAGTGTTGGGAATAATTTCTTCAGTAATATTTCTTATAATATATCTGGTTACAGGTTCAATAGGACTGCTGCTTTCTGATCTCACAATGAAACTTGAGGCAATAATGTCAAAGCATGATTTGGTCAGAGTTCTGTGAGATACTATGATAGTATGGACCAAGCATGCGTGGTTTGGTATGATCCATGTATGAAATCCAGAATACTGAGAAGGATAGAACGATGGTTTGTATGTTTGCCAGTCAATCCTGAGTTTTGTATATACTTCAGAAATCAAATGAACACAGAGTAGAGTTAACATCTTTGTTCTGAAAATTGAGAAGCATAGACAAAGAACATAGTGATGATTCATGTTATTGAGTTCACAATTGAATGAGTATCCCAGGCTACAGGACTGTTCTAGAAGCCAAGAAGGTAAACTTTAGTAAGAAGATATTTTTCAGTCCTGTGAAATGCAGCAGAGATGCCTGATTAGATGAGGACTGAAAAATTAAATTTCAGAAACAGGTCTTATGTATCTTAGTAAGTACAGTGTCAGTGCTGAGTGTTGTGGAATAGAAATCCCATTGTCTTGGATTCAGGATTGACTACAAGATGAGGAAGTGGCAACTTTGTGTGTTGACTTCTCTTGTAGTCGAAGGTTGTAATGGGAAGGAGAGAACCTGAAGCTCAGGACCCCAGCATTGAAGGAGAAGTTTTGTTGAAGGGCTTAAAGAGACTTGAGACTGTAGGCTAAGGACAAGGAACCAATTTAGAGGGAAATACTTAAGATAAAAAACAGTGATGATTGATATTGCAAGGTACACATGTTTGGGCCTGGAGGGGATGGAATTCAGACCATTGAGGGTGGCAAATAAATCAGCTCTACTGAAAAATAGAGTACCTACTTGCTACCTTCCCCAAGTCATTCAGAGAAGTATAGACATGGGGATAATGGGGTTTAGTCTAGAAAAGGTGGATGAAATCAGAATATGAATCAAGAGTGCATGACCCACTGAAGAGGTGACTGAGACCAGCAGCAGTTCTCCGCTAAACCCTGAAAATGAGAGCTGTCTTGGGAGCTGTAAATAAGGGGAACTGGGGGTGGAAGATGGGTTAAACTAGACAGTGACAGAGAAGCCAAGAATCCCAGCAAAAATAAAAATGTAAATTCATTTTGACACTTCTTCCAGTGTATGATTTTGCTTTTGTACCTAGTGACTCCTTCTACCTCAGGAGCTTGCTTACCCAGGGATACGTGTGGTGGAAGCAACAGGGAACTGGGTAGTAAGGAAGCTGGATTTGCACCTCTCGTACAGGAAGTTTGTTGTAGGCGGATATTTGAAACCCATTTAGAGTTGGCATGTGGAGTTAAAAGCTAAAGACTAAAGGCCTTAGGGACTGTGTTTGTTGTTGGAGACACATTGAAATAAAGAAAAGTAGAGGACACTCAGTGACTGAACTGTATTTACTGGCTGGGAAGGCACACAGCCTGACCAGATCAGTTCTCAGCATCCAAGGGGAGTGGATTTCAGGGCTGAGTGAAGGGAAGAGGAGAAAAAGGAAAATGCTTTTCTATCATGTAAAGGGCTGGTTAAGAAAATGTCATCTACTCTGGGCATCAAAGAACAGCTTTTAGTTGATAGTGCACCAGGAGCAGCAACAACTGAATAGATTGTGCAAGGTGCTGGAGCTCTTTGTGGGCACAGAGCAGAAAGCCCGTGGCAATGAAAGTAGTAGAGAAAAATCATAGAGGAAGGAAAATGCTCTGCCACTTACTTAATGTGGTAAAAGCCTGGTAGAAAAGGGGAGAAATTGTTTCATTCTATTTGTAAGTAATCAACATGTTTTCCCGGCCCTCACAGCCCCAAATCAAGAAATAGGAGCCACAATAACACCAGAAACTAGGGATTTCTTGAAAGTCTTGGTTTGGAGCTCCTCTGTTTCACCTGGGACTCCAGAAATGCCTTGTCCAAGTGCAGGCTCTGAGTGGCTAATGGATTTACTGTCTGGCTACTATGCCAGCAGCCATGGGCTAGAAAGGTCCCTACTTTTGAGGCTGTTAACTCTTTTGTGGTCAAGATTCCTTTCCTTTTTGCCACTTTTCCTTCAATGGACAATTTTGTTTCTTGTGTCTAGTGGGCTCCCCCTACCACCAAGTCATCCACGGTGTGAGGGTCAGGAATCTTCTCCTGATGGCCCATCAGTCTACCATGGTAAGATTGCCTTTGGGTTCAGGGCATGTGCCATGCCAGAATGGCAGATTTGTATAGATAGTACTTGGCAGAGCTTGTCTCTTGCTCTCTCAGCACTCCTTTCAACAAGAGCCCCATGGGCTTGTGTTACTCTGCACCTATGGGATGAGCCTGAAACCAAGGCGTGGGAGTCATGGGAACCACTCAGTCTGGTTTGCAAACACACTAGGGGCTTACTTAGCCCGCTTCTCTGCAGGGGTTGCTTCTGTTTTCCTCCTGGACAAGATTTTGTGTGATTTAGTTAAGCTGGTCTTCAGGAACTGTGGAGTACATATAGAGAGATTAGGTCCTGATAAAAGGGTCAACCCTTGTATTTTTGTCTTTTGAGCTTTCTCTCTCTATGTCTTGGCAAAAGAAATAAGGAAGAAATGGTTTGAACCCATCATTACTGGCTTCTGATTTTTCTAGCTCTGTCAGAAAGGTCATTTGTGTGGATACTTGTTACTAGTTATAATACTTAATAAGAGTTTCAGGAACGCATTTAATAGTTTCTCGTGCGTATGCAATCGTTTTCTCAAGCAGATTTGGTTTTTAATCACAAATCCTGCATTAAGAATGATAACAGTCTAACATTTTTGAGATCATCCTGACAACTGGATTTATACCCCATTTGTAAAGAGGCTGTCACTAATTGTATCTGCTTGCATCTTGTGTAACCTGTGAGCAATTTGGAGGGAACAGATTCATTTTCTTCATTGCTCTGTTCGTTATGCGTACTGTGTAGTAGACATGCAGAAGTGGAGATAGTAACAATAATGAATAGAAACATGGAGTTTCTGGAACTTGTATTCTGATGGATCTTCAAACGATTCTTGAGGGGTGTGTGTGAGGGAGGAGAGTTTTGAAATGGGCATATGGGATGGTCTATTAGGGTTCCCCGGAGAAGCAGAGCCAACAGGATCCATATAGAGAGAAAGAGATTTATTATAAGGAAGTCCTAAGATGTGCACTGCACAAACTGGAGATCTAGGAGAACTGATGGTGTAGTTCCAGTCAGAGTCCAGAGGCCTAAGAATTGTGAGTGCTGATGGCATATGATTCAGTCCAAAAGCTCACAAGCTTCAGACTCAAGAAGAGCTGATGTTTCAGTTTGAGTTGACTGGAACTCAAAGTTGGCAGGAAAAGACGGATGTCCTGGCTCAAGCAGTCAGACTGGAGGGCTTCCCTCTTATTTCAGGGAAGGTTAGACTTTTTGTTCTAGTCAGACCTTGAACTGATTGGTTGAGGGCCATCCACATGAGGGAGGGCAGTGTGCCTTACTCAGCCTTTGATGCAAATGTTAATTTCAAAAACACCCTGAGACACACCCAGAATACTGTTTGACCAAATGTCAGTTAACACCCACCCCCAGCCTAGTCAAGCTGACACACAAAATTAACTGTCATAGACAGTTTCTACTTCTACAAGTAGTTTATAGTATAAACAGCAGTGTAATCATTTTAAAGCATCATGAAATAGGCCCTGAACTTCTAAAATTGTTGAACTAGAAATTACTCTCCCACTTTCCAGGATTATTTTCATTTGAAGTTGACCTAGTATATGTTATTAAAAAACTATTCAGGTGTTAACAAACTTGACTCTTCTTAGTGATTGAATCACTCTTGTGCAGAAACCCTTTGCTGCAGTGGAAAAAAAGTGCTGTTGGTAAAAGAAGGGATGTCAAATGTAGTACAGGACTGTTGAGTTAAATTTTTTTTTAAATGTACAGTAGCAATGAACTGCCATGCTGCTGTATTATCTCTCCCTATATGTAGTGCTGATTTCTGATCTTTCTGAATTGTGTTCAAAACAAATGACGGTCTGTGAATGCAAAAATACTAGTATTTTGTGATAGCCTTTTAAGTTATAAAAACTCATATCATTGAAAAAATGCCTAGATTCATAAAATGATTTTTACTGTCCACATATTCCTTTACTTATGTGTCCCATCATTTATCCTTTATCCCTAAAATTGTTTACTGTTTAATGATGCAGTGAATATTCTTGTTTATAAGTTTTCTACATAGCTCTCTCTCACTTTTTTTTACAGTAAATGTTGTGCAGTTAATAAATAAATGGAGTGGAGCTGTGTCAGTGTCTAGTTTTGAACAGGTTTAATAAATATTGCCTAATTGCTTTTATTTATACACTCTTATATAAAATATTAATAATAACAGCTAACTTGTATTGAGTGCTAGGTAGAACCTGGGCTTTATATGGATTTTTTCATTCAATCCTCAAAATAACCTTGTGAGCGAGGTTAAGTGTCCTTAAGTACCTTGAGTACCTACTATGTGCAAAGCACTGTGATAGGCAAGGAGATTATAGGAATGAACAAAGCAACCATTGTTGATGCCCACATTCTAAAGGAAAAGGACAGCAACTATTCTCAGTTTATTTGTAATTGTGAGAAAGACTGAAAGAGGAATTTAGGCTGCTTTGAAAGTGTATCACACAGGGTATGGGGTGCGGTGTGTGACAAGAAAACAATTATCATTGAAAAAACACCTTTACAGCCTAAGTTGAGTAGGACATATGGGGGAAGGAAGTGTTTTAGGTTGAGGAGGCAGCATGTGTGAAGGCCTTGAGGTGGTAAAATGGGGGCATGTTCAAGGAACTGCAATTAGATGAAATGTGACTGGAACTATGAGGTGTCTAGAATAGCTCAGGGTGAGACTGGGGCTAGATCACACAGGGTCTTTTTGGGTCATATTAAGGATTCTGTACTCTGTCCTCAAAATACTGGGAAACGTTTGAAGTATTCCAGGTAGAGGCCCTAGTGGATTTACTTTTTAAAAAGAACACTTTGGCTGCCATATGGACAATGGGTTTGTAAGGTATACAGTTTTCTGTTTGCTCTATAATTTTCATCAGCCCTTTTAATGTCAGTTTGATAGGTAGAGGTGCTTACATTTCTTAAAAAGAAGCCAACTGAAATCTGTAATCATGGGGGTTGATGCAGGGGTTAGAGCTGTGGCTTGGGGGAGACGGAAGGGATGATTCAAGGTTTAGAAGAAACTCTCGATCTCTTCCGTCACGGTGTCCAGAAGACTAAGTTTGTATTTGAGAAGAATATGTTGCCCAGCAGATCTGATATGTGAACAGTCTGAATTTGGGGAGCTGCTTTCTGTCATGATGCTTGCCGCCATCCCATCTGGTGTTCAATGATCACATCAGAAAGGATGTCATTTAAGGGTCTTACTGAAAGATTCTGAGGACTCTGTAGATTGACAAGACACGGTATGGGGGAGAAACGTAGATATAAGGTTATTTTTATTTTATTGTATGATTTCTGTCTCTTTTTATCTGCCTCGTGATGCCAGTGAAACTAAGACGGCTGTCTGGCATGTGCATAGGTTGGTTGTTAGAGAGCCTCTTATGGTTTTCACTTACCTTCTCTAGACAGCTCTTCCAGTAAGTTACCAACCTCCTATTTTTTCTCCTAAGATTCAGACAGTAAATTACAACCCATTTCTTACAATTGTAGTTCCATAAAAGGTACACTTCTATTTGTTCTAATTTTTCCTCTTAAATTTTAGTTTCAAGAAACAGAGCTTTTAAAAAAAAATTTTCCTGCTTTTGATCAAGTTAAAAAATTTTAACTGAAAAATTTTAATATATAAACTAAGGAAAGGTTAATAGCCCTTACCATAGAAATCCTTTCCGTTTACCCTCTTTGAATCTTTTCATGATCTCAGAAGGGAAAAAGAGATGGAAAGTTTGTAAAAATATTAATATATTTTGTAAAGCTTTCTGTATTCTAAAATGTATTGTGTGGATCTTGTCTTGTAGTGGAATCATGACACAGACTTATGTGTTCAAATGATCATGCTGCTTTTTACTTTGATTACTCAGAAGTAAGCTTGAGTGCAGCAAAGCTCTAAAAATTACAAGTAGAGTGGGTTGTGTTTTGAGGTCTTTAATCATTATAAACTAAAGTGAAATAGAAAAGCTCCCTCAAGATACTCTTTTGGGATGTGATTTTACATTGTAGGTATTTATACTTTGGTTTTCTTTTTTTTTTTTTTTTTTTTTAACGTTTATTTATTTTGAAGGGAGGAGGGGCAGAGAAAGAGGAGAGAGAATCCCAAGCAGGCTCTGCCCTGTCAGTACCAATGAGGAGCTTGATCCCACGAACTGTGAGATCATGACCTGAGCCAAAATCAAGAGTTGGGACACTTAACTGACTGAGCCATCCAGGTGCCCGTTTGTTTTTATTTCTAATCATGTATGTGATTTTGGGATTATTTCATTACGTGAACAAGATTTATAAAAGTGAAAGAAATAGTTCATCATAGTGTTAATATTTTAACAATAATCTTCTGTACCTGCCTTAGGAAGAGATAAAAAAATTTTTTTCCTTTTATTCTTTGAAACAAAACAAAATAAAACTGAGCTAATTTAAGCAGGCAGTTTCTGGGAAAACAAAGGCTTTGGTCTACATGCTTTTGATAGTAGACATTGTGACCATATCATGTATGCTTTCTTAATAATGTCTGACATTATCAGATTGATTAACTCAGCACGGGACCTAATCAGATTTAACTGTGGTTGGCAGCTGTACACTAGAAGAATAGTTAATACAGAGGAGGAATAAAATTAGTTTTTTTAATAAGCTCTGTTAAATAAAAAACTAAAAAAAGTATCAGGAGTGTTCATTATTTCCCATTGACATGTAAAACTGTTGTGTTCACACAGTATCCTTCTCAAATCCATGCTGACGTATATTTTCAAAGATTGGCTACTGCCAGAATATACACATGCTGATAATAAGATTTGCATTTGATAATTGATGGTGTAGGTTTCAGGGAGTTATGATTTCCTGCAGGCTTCAGAGGTCAACATTTTTATCTATGTAGTGTGTTCATTGTGTAAACGTCATAGATTATCCAACCCATCTAAGAACTAGAACCAAAACCTCTGCTTACTTTTCCTAGAATCAACATATTTCTTTAAAAACTTAGTCTTTGCTGGTTCCTGGGTAGCTCGGTCGGTTGAGCATCCATCTTTGGCTCAGGTCATGATCTCATGGTTTGTGAGTTTGAACTCGCATTGGGCTCTGTGCTGACAGCTCGGAGCTTGGAGCCTACTTCAGATTCTGTGTCTACCTCTCTCTCTGCCCCTCCCTTGCTTGCACTCTGTCTCTCTAAAATAAATAAACATTTTTTAAAAATGCAGAAGTAATCCTTTTCCTCAATGCTTTTTAAAAATATAATCATGAAAAGTTAATAAATGATACATAAGAAAGAGTCCTAAAGTAAGGAGTTGTGATTCTGATTCTGCTATTAACTTTAACCAGGGCCATAGAGTTGAATTAGATACATTCACCAAATGTTAAGTGAATGCCTACCATGTGTGGGTCACTCAGGGCTCTGTGGTTAGGACCAAAACAGCAAAGATTTTGACCTCATTCAAAGCGCTATTTTGATGTGCTGGAGATTCTCTATTAAGGATAACAGCCATTAATTATACATTGAGGACTGATTTTCAAAATATTATGAGAAGTGGACATAACAAAAACAGTCCATTTCTAAATTGTGTTGCATAAAGTATTTGCACCGAATTTTCTGCTTCACGTGGTGTGACACCCAGCTTTTTAGGATGTTTTCTAAAGCTGTTGAGCTAATAAAACTTGCAGTGACTATTCAAATTTTAGTCAGATGTTATTCAGAATTAAAGTAACAAAATAACTGAGTGGAAAAGTTTGCAAATTGTATGGAACAGTTTCTCCTGGGAAAGACTAACTGTATTTCAGAGAGCAGTTTTCCAAAAAAAACATGCCTTAAAGTGTACTTAGATGCCTTGTATGTTAACACATAATCATTTATATACATGTATGAGAAATAATATGTATTCAATTTCTCATGTTGCTTAAGATTTCTAAGCAGTTAGAAACTTAACTAGTACAGCGTCATGACTAGTTTGAATCCCCAAAATTAGATATATTTTTAGTTTAGGGAAAAAAGCAATTTCTTTCATTTTTAAGGTACAGTGGCCCCTAACAGGTCCTTATTGTAAGATCATACAACTTTTAAACATTTGGTAAGTCCCTGAATATGTGATACTAGAGAACGTACTCAACCTTAACTGTAATCTTATGGATGAGAATGAGAGTAAAAATATTCCAGATCAAAGAGAAGTTATTTTGAGGAGTTTTAAGTGCAAGTAAATGGAAGCTTATAATAAACATGGCTATTTAGCTGTCATTGTAGCTTTATTTTAATGTAAAATATGTCTAAGACATGTTGTAAGTACACAGAAACATTTGCTGAATTGAATTAAATGTATGTTTCCTAGATGTAGCTTCCAAAAGATATTGAGCAGTTGTTGAACTAAGTAATCACATGATCAGTATTAATTTATGAAATTGGAAGCTAATTTAGAATAAAAAGAATTGATTTGTGGCAGAATTCAGCAGTGAATTTTGTTTAAATGTACTCTTAAAACCTAAATTGCCAAGACTCTGGCTGTATAGAACGAAGCACAGCAGTATTAGATATGATCTACGACTTGCTGATAGTTTATTTAAAAACATATTCATATACTCATTTTGTGGTTTTTTTTATCATAAATCATTCACTATACTAAATTGTCAATTTTTAGAATTATTGGACTTTACATATACTTTGAGTCATTGTGTAAGTTTTTAAAGGGTAGGAGCACACTGTTTAACTTGTTTTCTGTTATAAACATGCTTTTAAAATGACTATCATTTAAAAAAATTATACTGTCTTTAATTTTCAGGTAATAAAGTGACAGATTCCGTTCAGTAGTTGAGGGGTAATTTAAGGAAACACTTACCCTTCTCTCTTGGATACCTCTGTTAACACTCATTCACTGATGCTTAAAATCAGTTATAGTCAGCAGTGCCTTTCACTCACCTATTAGAAGGTTATAAATGCAAATAAGTGTGGGAAAGATACATGTTTGACTTATTGCCACATTAAGATTCAAATCACTGATACCAATCTCTTTTCTTAGGAGGCTTTCATAGAGAAGAGAACACAGTGGGATAGGATGGAGCTTGTAGCAAAGGTGGGCTATGGGTACCAAAGATAAATAACCTGTCATAACCTATTTTAAAATTTTGCCAATGCAGTCCCTGTGTTTAAGTCCCTTAACAGTTGTGGGATGTGTTTTGATTAACCCTGTCATTTGCAGCTCTTTCTGGTATTCAGAATTGCACCCTGAAGGTATTTTGTTATGGGGAGATTTTTGATAGTGCTAATACTCTTTGAGAAGTATAAATGTTGTACATATACCATAGCCCCCCTTACCCTTACAGTGAAGACCTGATATGGGTCAGAATCACATTGGTCTCAGTTTTAAGTGGGAAGTTTTGAGGGATTTTGAACGGGACTAGGCATGAACGTGCAATCTCTTTGATCCTTAAAAAAATTTTTTTTTCTAAATGTTTGTTTGTGAGAGAAAGCGTGAGCTGGGGAGGGGCAGAGAGAGAGGGAGACACAGAATCTGAAGCAGGCTCCAGGCCCTGAGCTGTCAGCACAGAGCCCAACGCAGGCTGGAACTCACAAACCATGAGATCATTCATGACCTGAGCTGAAGTTGGATGCTTAACCAACTGAGCTACCCATGTGTGCCCCTCTTTGATCTTCTTAATTCACATTTTGAACTTTTTTTCCCTTTCTGTATTTGGAAGTTGAAAGTGTTCAGGTTGTTTACTTGGAAAGCCTCTTATAGACCTAAGAGCAGCCCTGGTTACCCATTTGTCTTATTCACTCAGAAATGGTGCCTTCTTTTAGTGGCACTTGCCATAATTGTCCTAACACAAGTTTGACATGTAACCCACTGCTTGGGCTCAGTGAATATTTGTTGAATACAGTAGGGAATATTGGAGACTCCACTTTTCTATGTTTGCTTCCTACTGTCCTTTTCTGTGTTTACTGAATCTGCTTTTTTTTTTTTTTTTTTTTTTATTCATGTTACCTTCTCTCTTACTTCACATTCAGAATTCCCATAGTGGGTCAAGTTGGTCAGTGACCATTCAATCTGGGGTGACCAGAAAGCAGAGTTATTATACCAGTTATCACTGAGACCCCCCAGTTTCTCTTCCCTTCAACCTTTAGAGGGTTGCCTTTCCCTGGGGTGTGGAGTTCTATTCTAATTGGCTGTGGCTTGCGTAAATGGCTTGCCAGACCCAGAGCTTGAGGAATCAGTCACTCATGGGTAGGCAGAGATTATAATGATGACTGTTGGTAGAGCCTAAATGGAGAAATATATTTTATCTTCTACACGTGCTATTTATACATTAACTCAGAAACAGTTTTTATGGGGGGGGGTATATAAAATGCAGAAAGTATATATATTTGTATTGTGAAAGTTAAAATTAAAACTTTAATGAAAAGTTTATATTTTTGTTTAGAAGAATGATTTTTAAGTTTTCATAGTTACTTTACTTATATCTACTTATGTTTAAGTATACCTGTATATCCATATTTAGGTACATCTACTTATAGGAATATTTTTTCTTGATATACTAATAACTATATCTTCCTGTGTCCATCTTGTCTTTACAATTATTACAGTTGTGATCTAACATTGATAAAAATAAACATGTATAAGGAAATAACATCTATTTTCTTAAATTTTCTGTATTCTTAATGATAAGAATAACCAGAAAATCTTGTGAATAGAAAACTCTGTTCCTGAAAATTCCATTAGGGGTAACATTAGATATCTGCTAAATCCCTTAGAAATCTTTGAAGTACAGATAGTTTGAATTATTTTTATTGAAGAAATATAGGCCAGATTTTCAAAAGTAGCTTCATTGTTTTTTCATGAAGTAAATATTAGCTGCTATTCAGTGAGTAATTTATTTGTACCACGGATAACTTTGGATGTAATTTTAATTCATTCTCCAGATGATTCACAAGATTGGGGGAATTATTTAAATTTTGCAAATGAATCTCAGGTTCGGGATTTGGCCACTTGTTCTCCAAGTTGTATGACTGGCAAGGAAGAAGAGCTGAGGCTTGAACCCGTCTCCATCTTATTCCAAAGCTCAGCCCTTTCCCTTAAGCTGTATTTAATTTCTGTTGTCCTACAAATGACTACATTGCAGTGAATGAAAAAAAAAATAGTATCATTTTTGGTCCTTCTGAGAAATTTTTTTATTACATCGCATTTTGTGAGCTTTCATCTAGGTCCTTCTGTCATCCGTGTGTAGATGTTAGAAGATGAATGTTCAATGTAATGAATTAAGTATGTAAAACCATTAGTCTAATGACACAATGACACAGGCTTACCTTCTAATGTTATTACGTATCAGCTTCTGTACTGTTTTGAGCAATTTTCTTTGACTCCCACCATATATTTAATATAAACAAAGCAAGCACATATAAATATAATTCTCATGTTGGAGGCCCTTGGGTGGCTCAGTTGGTTGAGCATCTGATTCTTGATTTGGGCTCAGGTCATGATCTCAAGAGCTGTGAGATTGACCGCTACATCAGGCTGCACGCATGGAGACTGCTCAAGATTCATTCTCTCTCTCCCTCTGCCTTCCTCCCTCTCTCTGTCTCTGTCTCTTCCCCCCTCTCTGAAATATAAATAAATAAATAAATAAATAAATAAATAAATAAATAAATCTCATGTTGATAGCTGATAAATTCATAGGCTCTTTTGGGAGATAATACTCTAGCAATTTGGGTTCACTTTATCTAAATTGTAAATAAAATTCGCTTTGAATGTTCGACGGTAACACTGTATTTGATTAACCCAAGACTAGTATTCTACGGTGTGAAATCTAGAGTTTTATCTTCTTTCAGGATAAAAATTATATCTTTATATGTGAACAAAATTGATTTAAAGTGAAGTTAAAAAGTACAGTCAGTATACTTTCACAAGTAAGGAATGTGAAATTAACTGGGTTCAACTTATTATACTAAACACATATTACATTATCATTTGTAGGAGCCATGATAAAAAAATTGCAGCAGTGAATTAACTTGGTAATGGGCTAGGTTAATTTGTTAGAGAAAAGATTCAGGCCAAGATAAGAATGTGGAGGAGCTGTAAAATAGTGATATAAGTATATCAGAAAAGGCAGAACTTGGAGAGGGCTAAAGTTCATGTTTCATCAGATTGAATATTAGAAGCCAAGGGAGTCCAGAGATAGCTTCCTACTTTTTGGGACAGCTAGGACAGGCTGATTTTTCTCGTTAAAACTGTTATGCAAAGAGAAGTTAATAAATGTCACCCTTTGACACTCACCCCTCAGTGCAGATAGATAGGTGATGTTCCAAATTACCCCTAGGGCAACCAATAAAAAGTTTTTTTCTTACTAGAAAAATTGGGACTTAGGAAACGCAGGCTTTGAAAATGGTCACTTACTCCCAAAATTTGTAACTAGGAAGGGGGAAGAGCTGAGACTCGAATCCACCTCCATCTTATTCCAAAACCCATGTTCTTTCCTGTTATGTGAGGATTAAAAGCATATGCCAAATCATGCAAATTTGCAGGCTTTCAAAAATTTAGGTCTGTGAGTGTCAAAGTGTGGTCTCCAGACCAGCAGCATTGTCACTTGGTAACTTGTTACAAATGTAACTAAAACAGAAACTTTGGAAGTGGAGTCAGCAGTCTTTTAACAGGCCCTCCTGGTAATTCTCATGCAAGCTGAGTTTGAGAATCACTGCCTTAGGATCTTTGCAGTTTGGAACCTTAACACAGATAAGAAGGGTTCTGTATAATGTAGGGCTTTTCCTACTTAGAGTGGTGTTAGGGATAAACTCATTTTGTGACTAGTTGATTGTAATTCAGGTACAACCTGAATTAACAACAGTTTCCTCCTTTTCAGTCCCATGTAGGGAAAAATTTTAAAAAACAATCCAAACAATACATGTGGTCAAATTTGATTCATCTGATTTACCTATTTAAAAAAATATAGCCATCAGGGTGCCTGTCTGGCTCAGCCAGTAGACCACTCACTTGACTCTTGATCTTGGGATCATGAATTCAAGCCCCACATTGGGTGTGGAGCCTACTCAAAAAATAAGCTAAAATAGCTATCAACCTTAATGTTTCTACTCTAGACTTAATTAACTATGTTCAGGGAGTTAGAATTTGGGTAAGAACTACATAAAATTTATATTATTCAAAGAAAGAGACCATTTTTTTTTAATAAAAGAGAAGTAACTAATTTTAATGAATTATATGTAATTTTAACAATGTAACTAATCTGTTATTGGCCTTATTTGTGCTTATAAAATTTTGGATAGTTTAATCAAGAAATTTTGCTAAAATAGTATAAAGTATTTCATTCTCTCCCAGCGCTTCAGTAAAGAATCTTTGTACTGACTGGATATTTGATTGTATTAAGAGATTATTAGTCATTTGTATATGTGTAAGAGAGTGGATGATACTTTGGGTATGTTTAATAGGGGACTATTTGTCTTTTGAAGATACATAATTTCATCTGTAAATATTTCAGTATGTATCTCATATTTGCTCTAAAATAATTGGAATGGGGATAATAAGAGTTAATACATGGGGGTAGAAGGGTAACATGGTCAGTCATGGGTGTGAATGTTTGTTTCTTTACCCTCCCCATTTATATGTTGAAATCCTAATGCCTGATATAAGGTATTAGGCGATAAGGCTTTTAGGAGGTACTTAGGTAATGAGGATGGAGCCCTCATGAATGGGATTAACGTTTTTATAAAAAGAGACCTCACAGATCTTCCTAACCCCTTCCACCTGGGAAGAACACCATGGCGGCTCTGTGAGGTTCTAGTAATAACCTAGGAAGAGAGCATTCACCAGAACACCACCATCCTGGTGCCTGCATCTTGGACTTCTCGGTCTCCAGGACTGTGAAAGATAAATTTCTGTTGTTAATAAACTATCCAGTCTGTGGTATTTGTTAGAGCAGCCTGAAGACCAAGACAAGGAGTATATAAGGATATATTTTTTTCTCTAAAAGCATGCTTGTAATGTTTTTTTTCCCCCTAAATGTCTTAGTGTTTATTTATTTTTGAGAGAGAGGGAGAATGAGCAGGCAAGGGGCAGAGAAAGAGGGAGACACAGAATCTGAAGCAGGCGCCAGGCTCTGAGCTGTCAGCACAGAGCCCAGTGTGGGGCTTGAACCCACGAACTGTGGGTTCAAGATCATGTTCAAGATCATGACCTGACCTTAAGTCAGATGCTTAACTGCCTGAGCCACCCAGGTGCCTCTGCTTGTAATATTTTAAAGTGTAAGGTTGGAAAGAAGAAAAACTAACAATGATGTTAACTCAGCACCTTCCTCACACAAGGAAGGCTTGGTTCTTTGGCTAACATTCCTGGCACACATACCTTACTTATAGTGTCAAAAGAAAACTTCCCTGAGCAAAAAGCCATTTGATACACTGCCATTGGTAGATATAAATTTCCAGTTGTATAATAGGAAATAACAAAAGCAAATCAGGAAGAAAAACTATGAAAAATGTCACTTTAAAATACCATACCATGGATACAAAATTCATATATAAAAATTTGTCACTTTTCTATGCACTGATAATGAAGTAGCAGAAAGAAAAATGAAGAAAACAATTCCATTGGACACAACAAATGAATAAATAAAAAGCGGAAATAGACCCATAAATACAGAGACCAATCTGATGGTTGCCAGAGGGGAAAGGGTAGGAGAATGGGCAAAACAGGTGAAGGAGAGTGGGAGATAAAGGCTTCCACTTAATGACTACGTCATGGGCATAAAAGGTACAGCTTAGGAAATATAGTCAATGGTATAATAGTGTTGTATGGTGACTGATAGTAGCTATTCTTGTGAACATAGCATAATGTATAGACTTGTTGAATCACTGTGTTAACACACCTGAAACTATGTAATGTGTGTCAACTATACTTCAATTAAAAAATGTATTTAAAAAAATATCATTTGCACTTGCACCAAAAAGAATGAAGTACCTAGGAAAAAACTTAATCAAGGAGGTGAAAGACCTTTACTCTGGAAACTATGAGACATTGATAAAAGAAGTTGAAGGTGACACAAATGGAAAGATATACCATGCTCATGGATTAGAAGAATTAAGACATAAAAGGCATCTAGATTGGTGAGGAAGAAGTAAAACTGTCACTCTTTGCAGATGACATGATACTGTACATATATAGAATATCCTAAACACTCCATCAAGAAACTGTCAGAACTGATAAGTTCAGCAAAGTTGCAGTATACAAAATTAATACAGTAAAAAACAGTAACTTGTTCTTTGTTCTGCAAGACAAGCAAACATTTCTAATAAATTGATAAATGAGTCATGTCTTACAGTATAAGTAGTATGTGACACCAAATGTCACAAGATCACAGCTGAGCCAGTGGTGGTTGAAATTTGTTTTGTTATATACGAGTGCTTTGGGTTACAAGCATGTTTCCAGAATAAATTATGCTTACAAACCAAGCTTTTACATATATAGAAATCATTTGCATTTCTATACACTAATAATGAAATAGTAGAAAGAGAAATTAAGGCAAGAGTCCCATTTACAGTTGCACTGAAAAGAATAAAATACCTAGGAATAAATTCATCCAAGGCGGTGAAAGACCTATATTCTGAAAACAAGACGTTGGTGAAAGAAATTGAAGATGACACAGACGAATGGGAAGGTAGACCATGTTTATGGATTGGAAGAATTAATATCAAAATGTCCATACTACCAAAAGGGATCTACAGATTCAACAGTCTCTATCAAAATGCCAATAGCATTTCACAGAACTAGAACAAATAGTCCTAAAATTTGTATGGAACCACAGAAGACCTTGAATACCCAAAACAATCTTAAGAAAGAAGCTGGAGGTATCACAATCCCAGATGTCAAGACATATATACTACAAAGCTATAGTAATCAAAACAGTATGGTACCTAGATAAAAATAGACACACAGATCAATGAAAGAGGGTAGAGGGCCAGAAATAAAGCCATCTTTATATTGTCAGTCTCCAAAAAGGAGGCAAGAATAGACAATGGGAAAAGAAAGTCTTGTCAATAATTGGTGTTGGGAAAACTGGACAGCTACATGCAAAAGAATGAAACTGGATCACTTTCTTACACCATACACCAAAATAAACCCAAAGTGGATTAAAGACCTGAATGTGAGAACTGAAACCATAAAACTCCTAGAAGAAAACAGGTAGTAATCTCTTGGACATCAGCCTTAGCAACATATTTATGGGTATGTATCCTCAGACAAGGGAAACAAAAGCAAAAATAAACTATTGAAAAAAAGTTTCATACATCAATATAAAAAAAGCAACCTAGGGAATGGGAGAAGGTATTTGCAAAAGGTATATCCAATAAGGGATTAATATCCAAAATATATGAAGAATTTCTGCAACTGAATATCAGACAAAACAAATAATCTGATTTAAAAATTGGCAGAAGACTTGAGTAGATATTTCCCAAAGAAGATGTACAGATGGCCAACAGACATATGAAAAGATGCTCAACATCACTCATCATCAGAGAAATGCAAGTCAAAGCCACAGAGATCTCACCTTACACACGTTAGAATGACTAGTATCCAAAAGACAAGTAAAAGTGTTGGCGAGGATGTGGAGAAAAGGGAACCCTTGTACACTGTTGGTGGGAAGGTAAATTAGTACAACCATTGTGGAGTTTGTTCAAAAAGTAAAAATATGAATACCATATGATCCAGTAATTCCACTAATGGAATTTACCCAAAGAAATGAAAACCCAAAGAAAATCAAAACACTATTTCAAAAAGAAGAATGTACCCCTCTCTTTACTATAGCTTTGTTTACAATAGCCAAGATATGGAAGCACCCAAGTGTTCATTGGTAGGTGAATGGATAAAGAAGTTGTAGTGTGTATGTATATGAATGCATGCATGTAGACACAAACTAAGCTATGAAAATGAATGAAATTTTTGTCAGTTGCAACAACATGGTTGGACCTAGAGGTATTCATTATGCTTAGGGAAATGAGTCAGACAGAGAAAGACAAATACTATATAATTGTACTTATATGTGGTATCTAAAAACAACAACCACAACAAATGAACAACAACAACAAAAGAAAACAGAGTTATAAATACAGAAAACAAACTGGTGGTTGCCTGTGGGGAGGTGGGTGAGGACTATCAGTGATATAGATAAAGAAGATTAAGGGGTACAGACTTTCAGTTACAAAATAAATAAATCATAGAGATGAAAAGAACAGCATAGGGAGTGTAGTCAATAAAATTGTATTAACATTATATGACAGATAGTAACTACACTTATTGTGGTAAACTTTGAGTAATGTAAAGCATTGTTGAATCACTAGGTTGTACACCTGAAACTAATCTAGCATTGCATGTATATTATACTATAATAATAAAGAGGTATCGTAGTATGTTACCATAAATGATAAAAGAGGGTGCATTTTTAGACCCCATACTTAAAAGATCTTTTTGATTATTTTTTAAATAGACACATTAGCTGAATACTGTGGTATTTTATTTTGTTTTTTTTTTATGGTTTACTTATTTATTTTTGAGAGAGAGCACAAGTGGGGCAGGGGCAGAGAGAGAGAGGGAGAGAGAGAATCCCAGGCAGGCTCCATGCTGTCAGCCCAGAGCCCAGTGCGGGGCTCAAACCCACAGACCATGAGATCATTACCCGAGGCACAATCAAGAGTTGGAAGCTTAATCAGTTGAGCCACCCAGGCACCCCTGTGGTATTTCAAATGTTTGCTATTTAGTTTTTAAATGTCCAAGTGTTTCTTAATATTTAGTTAAACTCAGGAGACTAAAAGAAACGACACCTGCCAATAACATTACAATTACAGCTTTTCATTATCAAATTGTAATAAGTTGTTTTATATTTCCATTTAAGGAATATAAACCTTCTGTAAAAGTGGTTTTCCTTTATGTAATAAAATTTTTCCTTAAGATGCCATTACACTTTTGGGTAAAGTTGGTTGATAAACTGTTAATTTCTCTTGTGATGTGCGTGTGTGTATGAGCGTATTCAGAATAAACTAAAGAGGACTCATTTGAAACGTTTCTAAAGGAAAATTTGAGTTCAGTAACAAGTGAATATAAAAAACATTCTTTAAACTTTTTAAAAAAATGTTTATTCATTTTTGAGAGATTACGGGTGGGGGAGGCGCAGAGCGGGGCAGGGGACAGAGCATTCAAAGCAGGCTCTGCGCTGACAGCAACAAGCCCGATGTGGGGCTTGATCTCACGAATCATGAGATCGTGACCTGAGCTGAAGTTGGACACTCAAAACCAGCTGAGCCATCTAGTCGCCCCAAGTATGAAAGACTGGTTGGTTTTAAAATATATGCATAGGAAGTATTTGTTACCACAAAACCCAAATATGTATTTACTATCTCGTAGAGTTAAGATTGGTGACTACAAAGTAGCAGCCACTTGTATCTAATAGGTCAGTACAGTAAATGTGGGAGCACTTAAATTAGATTATGGGTTATTTCCTGAAGCTATCCAGGCCACGTGGAGCCCAAGGCTTGCTGTCTCTACTAGTCTAGGTCACTGTTTCTCAGACTGGAATGCATGTAAGAATCACCTGGAGATCTTGTTAAAAAGGCAGACTTTCTTTTTAGTAGGTGTAGTGTGGGGCCTAAGAAAATGCATTTCTCACAGGTTCCCAGATGATTCCAGTGTCTATTTGAACAGCAAAGCAAAGGATTGTCGTAGTTGGGAGTTAGAATTTAAAATCTCGGATAAAATGTGATTAGGGATAACATATTTCCACTGAGTTTTAAATATTTCAAATTTTAGTCTTTTCTTGTGTTTAAAAAATGTTATTTGCTTCAAGGGCTGCTGCTAGCCTCTCTAATACTTTTTACTGACTAGATACAAATGGTCCTTGAAAGAGGTGCCAGTTGGGAGGCCTTTGTGAGTTAGGAAAAGATGTCTTTCCTAAGTGATGCAGTCCTGCATACAGGGCTTGAACTTGAGCCCTCACTTACTCTCTAGGCTGGAAGCCTTTGTGCAGTATACATAGACTTACAAATTACTGGTTGATTCTGCCTTTTTAAACCTCTTAGTATAAAGTTACAGAACAATGTGAAAAGACATTTAAAATGCTCATTATAGTGTTAAAATCAACTGCTCAAAAAGTATATAAACAAAACAAGAAATCCCTCTTTTTATAATAGGATTTTTCTCTACGATTTTAATATTCATGCTTTAAAAAAATCTTGCTGTATACTCAGGCTAACTAAAATGCAGAGAATATATACAAGCAGCATACTATTAATGATGTTAACTTGAAAAATAGCCATATCCACAGATTACCACTTCTAGGGAAATGGTTCCCCAATATTTGTTATCAGGCAAATAAGAAGAAATTGGCAGTGTTAGTAAGGTTTTCATATTTATAAATTTATATTATTTAAGGGACTTTTATTATTTTTTTGGGTGTTATAGTATCCTCTTTGGGAAACAACGTGGGTAATATATAGAGGTATATTTTTGTGTGTGTGGTTGTGTGCAGGCATGCACACCCATGCTACTTTTTGTTTCTGACCTTATTTTCTTCAAAGTGAGAAACAGCTCCCTTGGTCTTTAAGGAAGAAGAGAAATACCAACAAGGATCCTGGTAAAATTTGGAGGGAGATAAAATGGTAACAGTCTTTTTAACTTCCTTTACCTGAGAGACCCTCTCATCTGGCTACTGGGTGCCTCATAGTTACCCAAACTCTTGCATCACTTCATGAAAATTCACCTCCTCCTGGGAGAAATCCAGGCCTTCACAGTAATCTTTTGTTAGCTAGAGTAGCATGGCAGGTAAGAACTTGAATTAGACAGTCTGTGCACTATCACTTAATGGCAGCATAGCCATTATGTAACCCTTGACAAAGCTATGTAACCTATTTGTGCCTTTTTTATTCATATTTTAAAATCAGGATAAAAGTACATCCTTTGTATGGATGTGGCACAGTCAACATAATAAGCACTCAGCTGCTTTATTGTCCTCATCCTAATTTCAGTTATCGGATGGAAAACAACAGATTAAAGTAAATAAAAATTAACACCCCCACCCCAAGATTGTTTCAGTCCTGGTATGCTTGGAGTTTTTTTTTTTCCATGTTTATTTATTTTTTAGAGAGAGACAGGGACAGAGACAGAGTGCTAGTAGGGGAGGGGCAGGGAGAGAGGGAGACACAGAATCCAAAACAGGCTCCAGGCTCCGAGCTGTCAGCACAGAGCTTGGCATGCACTCAGATTCACAAACTGTGAGATCATGACCTGAAGTGAAGTCAGATGCTTGACCAACTGAGCCACCAGGCACCTGAAGTCCTGCTTCGTTTGATGAGCTTTCTAGGTGATTCTTATATTTAAGAGATTACCCTGTGTTATATTTAATACAGTACCATAAAGATCTTCTCACAGTGAACTTCATCTTGGATCTGTCTTAGCCGTCAAGGAGTGATTATATGTATTCATACATATGAAAGGTAGAGATCCTATTTATTTTGTCTAAAGCTTTAACATAGTGCCTTGAATGTGTGGTCAGACTTTATAGTTTTATGAGATAACATAGACTTTACAGAAAATAAGAGCAAACATTTGTACTAGATAAGTTTCAGAGACTTTAATGGCAAATTCACTGAAGTATAAGAAGTCAATCATCTGTGAATATTTTTCCTCTGGTTTATAAGAAAAAGTTTGAATGAACTACATTAAAATCATAATAAAGGGGCACCTGGGTGGCTCAGTTGGTTAAGCTTCTGACTCTTGATTTCGGCTCACAATTCTTTAGTTCAAGACCTGCGTTGGGCTCTTTCTTACAACACGGAGCCTACTTGGACTTCTCTCTCTGTCCCTCCCCTGCTTGTGCACGTTCTTTCTCTCTCAAAATGAATAAACATATAAAAATCATAATACTTACCTTATTTCTGGAGTAAGACTAACAACTGTCATGGCATCTTCTTTCCCTTTATTTTGGCTTTAGAGCAGTCTTCCCTTTTATTAAGAAGTAGGAAATGTACTTTTATTTTTCTTACTTTCTGGTGTGAATTTTCTTTTTTTGTTCAACTTGAGAAGCCATGCAGTAGTAATATTGCTTTTGGATTAAGAAATAGTTCTTAGGCAGTGAGGATGATCATAAGCATAATTTGTAAAGTAGAAACATGTTTTGTTTACCTTGAATAATTAGGGCACTGAATAAAAGATGCTAAGAAACTAACAGTTCCACAAGAATAAATGTGCAGTGGTCTGATTTGTGAGCAAAGCATTTTCAACTAGATGTTTTTAAAAGAAAAAATTTAAATGTCCTTCATAGTACTTAAATTATCCATGGCGTATAGATAGGTAGAAAGCAGTACTTACAGAGCTATAATGATAAATCATTGCCTGGTTAAACTAGGATGTGAAACACTAATATTTAGTGTAGACTTTTTCCTGTAATTTGTATATGTGGTCAGCTAGTTTTATAAGAATTATGTGGTCAACTAGTTTTGTAAGAATTATGTAGGTTTATTGAAGAGAAATCTTGATTTCCAGTTGTTGTGATGTTATCTCCTACCTTCCTTGATTACTATCTTAGATTACCCAACCAGAAATGAAAATTGAGAAATGACTTACCTGATTTCTTTGCCTCTTATCATCTTTGTATCAAGTTCAGAATATAGTCAATTTGTTGTATCTTTTTATTTCATCATTATTTTCTCTAAAGATAATCTATTCAAATTTGTAATAACCAAGAATATAATAAGGCAGGCAATTAATTTCTTGATTCTAAAAAATTACTTTCTAAAGCCATTCACTCTGCTGAAACTTCATTGTTCCTATCTTCTTGAGACTTTTCCCAATTTCCTCCTCGTATTACTGTTTTCCATTCAAGTATATGTGGATATTTTCAATTAAAAAATAACTATCTTATAAACTTTTTTACCTGTAATATCCATTTCTTTTTTGTTGTTATTGCCATTTTCCCTTTCTCTAGTCCTTCTTGAATTCATCCATTATGGAATGGATTCTACACATTACTGAATCTTCTCTCAGAGGCTGTCATTAATGTCCTTGCTAAATTCTGGTGTCTGCTTTTGCTCACTGAAATTGTCTTCCTTGATTTCTGCAGTAGTACTGTACTTTTCTGTGATTCTTCTTTCTTGGTCCCTTTGCTGGTTTCTTTCTTTTCATGGCTTTAAGTATTTTCTAAACATGAGGCCTTAGACTTCTCCTATCTGTTTTAGGGTTGCAGATTCCCCTCAAGAGGCTTGTAAGTGATGTGAAGGAATGAATGGGCCAAGTAGGGACACAAGTAATAACTAATCAGATCCCTGTCCAAAAGAAACACTTACTTTCATGCGGGGGGGGGGGGGGGAGTTACTGTAATCAGATCTTCTAATTAAGAGATGTATGGGAAGTCTAGATTTTTCTGTGAGGTATTCCAGACTATGAGTATTAGCAGTCATTGGAAGTTGGGAATGCTCAAATGAGAGGGGGTTGCTGATTGGATGGGGGTCTATGTAGTTTATCCACTGCACAGCCTTTGGGTGTACAGTCTACATTATAATGTGTCCTGCTTGTACTACCATAAGGAGTGGTCCTAGGGATTGCTTTAAAGTTGTATTTTCACAGCAAGTGCACATTTTGTAATTTGAGTATATATTGTTTGGGGTGCTATGGAGGAAAGGTTGATGGAAATGATGGGAGTAAATGTCCCACAAACTACTCTTCCTGCCACAACTGTTGGAAGCTGATCCATTTCTCCTTCTTTTCTTTAAAAACATTACAGTTCAAACAGACATGACTGTGGACTTTTTATTTGTGGGTTCTGCTCTGAATCTTGGAGAGTTCATACAGTCTTACAACTTCAAACATTTCTAAATAGAAAGTGGAGATCTAAATTCTGGTTCCTTTTCAAAAAAAGTTTTAGCTAGTGATTTGGGAGTCACAGTTCTTTGGCTGTCGCTGATCTTTGAACTGAAAGCAAGTACTTACCTACCTCAAAATGATAGTCAGGGTCAGTGAAGCTCAAGGGCCTTCCACTTCTAAAATTTATGATTCAGATTATTCTAGATCTATGTTTCTTGTCTGACTTCTCACACTAGTTCTCATATTTTGAACCACTTCTGGAACACCTTGCTACTTCTGTGTTCTTTTCTTTACCAGCTTAAAATTAGCATATGTCACATTGAAATCATGTTTATTCTCAGTCTAGTTCCTTTCTTAGTCTTTAATCATGGTCATGATAATTCTGACTTGTAAAAAGTTGCTGACTCTTGTCCATCTGTCCTCATGGCCTCTGGGCAGCACTTCCTGAGGCCTGGCAGCCACGTTTGTTCTCTAGCATATCTCCAGGACTCTAGTCTCTCTGTGTCCCTTTCAACCATTTCCAGTCTGCTGTAAATACTGACCACTCTACTTCTCTTTTCAAACAACTCAGTGGTTTTGATTACTATGAGTTAGAGTCACCAGAGAAGGTTCCCGAAAGGTGTGAAATTGAGCTCTTAATGTTGTGTGCGGTCCTTGCTAGAAGAGTAAAAGAGAGATTTTAGTGGTGGAGAAACAGCAAGAAACAAAAAATAGGAGATGTAAATGGTAATAAAGCATCTTCCTAATTTGGAAAAATAACTGTTGGGTAGTGGGGAATAGATTCAGGGCAAGATTATGGGATCTTTGAAAATTGGAAAAAGAAACATTGAGCATATGTTTCTAAATCACTTAACTTTTAGATACTTTTAGAGATAGAAAGGATTTTAGAAATCAGCGAATGCATCTGTGCATTTTATAAATGATAGTGAATTTATGACTTGCCCTTGATCATATTAGTTAATAGCAGGACCCAAGCTAGACTTCTTGTTTAGTTTGGCAAGGTAGTATGAAAGCAGCCACATAATACTTAAACTAATGAATGTGGCTGCATTCCAATAAAACTTTACCAAAAACAAAGTGCAGGTCTGATTTGGCTTGTGGGCAGTCATTTGCCAACCCATTCTTGAGTATTACTAGTAAGTGTCCTAGTATATTTTTCTCCTTTTGTGTTGGTTTTAGAATTAAGGCATCTAAAAGAGCAAAAACATTAAAAAAAACACCCTAACTTTTAATTTAGAAGCATCATCAGATCAAGAAGGAAAGTGTAATTTATTTGTTATTATCAGGTATAAATTTTCATATTTAATTCAACTGTAGAAGTCATACAATAATGTGTCTTTTCAGTTGAGGTATAAATACTACTTTTTAGGTATTAAGGAAACTTTAAAGTATAATCTATAAAAGACACAAGTCCTTCATGTGTCTTGAAAATTGTTAGATTATATCTATCAATATTTTCTATGTTAGCAATTAAAATTTGAAATACATTTACAAATTAACTTGTTTAAAATAATAACAGTAGGGGCACTTGGGCATGCCACTCTTGGTCTCATTGTTATGAGTCTGAGCCCCTTGTTGGGTGGAGAGATTACCTAATTAAAACAGCAGTAGTACAACCCATTTTATGTTAACATAAATGTGTTATGAAAAATACACATTAGTTTGTATTCTGAAAAATTCTTGGAGGAATGTTGTTTTACATTTTTGCAAACCTCCTTAATGTCTGACTTTATTAAACCACAGCTGAATTCTCTTTCTGTTGGTCTCTTATGATATGTTTTTGGAAGTATATGACACACATATATAATTGGAAAAAGGGAGGTTTGTTTTAATAGCTTTTTCAGATGATTGTGGGTATTTTTGATAATATACTAAAAGTTGACAACTAGTAATTGTATCAGTGAAGTAAGTTAATTAGTGAACTTTTCATACTTTGTTGCATTTAAATACATTGGTCTGTATTACACTTTGCATGCATGCATTCATTCACTTACTGTCTGGATGTGTGTGTGTGTGTGTGTGTGTGTGTGTGTGTGCGCGCATGTTTGACTTTTTGGTTTTTTTCCCTTCTTCTTTGAGTGAATCTTTTACCTGTGCATGATATTATAACATCAGGCATTGGTCATTTGGAAATTATGTAAACCTTCCAAATGTTTATGTATTTCCTTATGTACTATCCAAACAATATACCATTTTTTAAATATTACCATTGATCTCATGAGAAAAAGTATATTGAGATCAAATCGATATATAATATTATATGTTTCAGGTGTACGTTATAATTTAATATTTGTATACATTACAAAGTGATCATCACCACGAGTCTAGTTTCATCCATCGCTATACATTTGAGCCCCTTCACCTATTTTACCCACCACCCAACCCTCTTCCTCTCTGGTAACTGCCAGTTTGTTCTTTGTATCTATGAGTTTTTGTTTTGTTTTGTTTTGTTCTGTTTTGTTTTGTTTTTACATTTCACATGTAAGTAAAATCGTATGGTATTTATCTTTCCCCACCTGACTTATTTCACTTAGCGTAATACCCTCAGGGTCCATACATGTTGTTGCAAATGGCAAAATTTTTCTTCTCTTTTATACCTGAGTGGTAATCCTGTGTGTGTGTGTGTGTGTGTGTGTGTGTGTGTGTGTGTGTATACACATACATACCACATGTTTTTTTTTTTAAATGAAGTATAGTTGACATACAGTGTTATTAGTTTCAGATGTACAACATAATGATTCAACAGTTCTATACATTATTCAGTGCTCACCATGTTAAGTATAGTTACCATGTGTCACATAAATCATTATAATCTTAATGACTGTATTCTGTATGTGGTATTTTTCATTTGTGACTTATTTATTTTATAACTGGAAGTTTTAAATACCTTTTCACCTATTTTCAGTCATTCTTTCCCCCACCAACCTGGCAACCACCAGTTCTCTGTATTTGAGTCTGTTTCTGTTTTGTTGGTTTGTTTTATTTTTTAGATTCCACATGTGCAATCATATGGTATTTGTCTTCTCTGTCTGGCTTATTTCACTTAGCATATTACCCTCTATGTCCTTTCTTGTTGTCATAAATGGCAAGATCTCATTCTTTTTAATGGCTGAGTAATACTCCATTGTATATATATATATATATATATATATATATATATATATATATATATATATATATACACACCATATCTTCTTTATCCATTTATCCATCAGTGGACATTTAGGTTGTTTCCACATCCGGGCTATTGTAAATAAGGCTGCAATGAGCATAATTCTTTTCGGATTAGCGTTTTCCTGTTCTTCACATAAACACTCAGAAATAGAATTGATGGATCATATGGTAGTTCTACTTTTAATTTTTTGTGGAATCTCTGTACTGTTTTCCACAGTGTTGCACCAATTGACATTTTCACCGACAGTGTACAGGGGTTCCCCTTTTTGTATATGCTTGCCAACACTTGTTATTTTTTGTCTTTTGGACACTAGCCATTCTAACAGATGTGAGGTGATATTTCATTGTGGTTTCAGTTTGCATTTCCCTTATGGTTAGTGAAGTTGATCAACTTTTTATGTGTCTGTTAGCCATCTATATGTCTTTTTGCAAAAATATTTATTCATATCCTCTGCTCATTTTTTAATTGGGTTGTTTGCTTTTTTGGTGTTGAATGGTATGTATTCTTTATACATTTTGAATATTAATCCCTTATCAGATATATCATCTGCAAATATCTCATTCACAAGTTGTGTTTTCATTTTATTGATGGCTTCCTCCACTGTGCAGAAACTTTTTAGTTGGAGGTAGTCTTATTTAATTTTGCTTTTGTTTCGTTTCCCTTTGGAAACAGATCCACAAATACATTGCTAAGACTGATGTCATGGAACTTACCACCTGTGTTTTCTTCTAGAAATTTTAAGGTTTCAGGTCTTACATTCAGGTCTTTAATCCATTTTGAGTTGCTTTTTTGTGTATGGTGTGAGATAGTACTAGTTATGCATTCTTATGCATGTGGCTGTTCAGTTTTCCCAGCATCATTAATTGAAGAAACTGTCCTTTCCCCATTGTATATTTTTGGCTCCTTTGTTGTAAATTAATTTATATTCTGGACAAATATCTTTTAAGTATTGGTGGCAGATTCAGGTTTTCCAAAATTTTGATCTTTGTTTGGGAGGTCAACTTTTAGCGTTGGCAACAAATACTTTCAGTTTATATGCTATATATGTATATACACACATACACACACACACACACACTAGGTTCATTCAGTTATTATTTTCAGAAAATACCTGCTGTATGCCCAAGTCTGAATAAGAATAGTTTATCTGTCATTCTTTCTTTTTTGAAAAAAATTTTAACGTTTATTTTTGAGAGACAGCAAGAGACAGAGCATGAATGGGGGAGGAGCAGAGAGCGAGAGGGACACACAGAATCTGAAGCAGGCTCCAGGCTCTGAGCTGTCAGCACAGAGCCCAACACGGGGCTTGAATCCACGAACCAAGAGATCATGACCAGGGCTGAAGTCGGTGCTCAACCAACTGAGCCACCCAGGTGCCTGTCAGTTATTCTTTTAAGAAAAAGCACATGAAAAAAGCAGCAAACTTAGCTTGCACCTCTAACACATATACAAGTGCTTTACTTCATCACAGCCATCATATTTTGGTATGCAGTAAAAATGCTTTATGCATGTTTAAGGGTCAGTGTTTAATACTGCTAGTAACTTTTACTGAATTATCAAGAGCAAGTGAAGCTGTCTCTTTTTTTTAACTGCAGGTAGTGTGGTTTGGTCCAATTTCATTAATTTGACATAAGGCACCAAGTCTTACCAACTGTTGCATTTGCATAGTTAGTACAAATGTCAACACAGTGGAAAAGGCAAATGAAATAGTATTGTTATGAAAATAATTTTGACTTCATTAATTCTGAAAGATTCTGGGATTCTCAGAAGTTTTTGTGCCACACTTTGAGAACTACATTTGTAACCCTTTAGAAGACAATATTTAATGTTCCCTCTTCTTTTGACAATATAAAATTATAAACATTCCTTTCTCACCTATTTTATTTACTTTGGTATTCTCCAGGAACATTACTATGAAACCATTCTTCATTTTTCTAACACCAGTTTTTTGTTATAGGGTTTTTAAGTGATAACATGACCTTATTAACAATTACTCTTGGATGAACCCTCTTCAGAAATTAATGGTAGTTAAAAAAGCAAGAGCCTGAAAATAAAATGTTTAGAAAAACATGTACTAGAAACCTACTACCCAATGAAGTAGTTACAATAAACTAAGTTTTGATGTGTCTTTTCATTTTGTAATAGTGATTGAGAGTTAGCCACTTGTGTGCCCAAATCTAATTAAAAATGTAATTATTCTGTTATCCTGAGCAAGTCATTTGACCTATCTATGCCTGAATTCACTTAACAGCTGACATTGCTATAATTCTGGGAAGTATGTCTAAGAACTGAAGCAGACTTCTGTTGAAAGAAACAGAATCCTTTAACTTAAAGCCCACTAACAGAACAGTACTTTATTTGTGGATTGGATCTAAAGTGCCATGTTAGTTTAGTATCCACTCCCCCTGCCCTCTGAGGACATGTAATCATTGTATTTTCAGAAATGAGTGGTATATGAATGCTAAACAACTGTATCTATTAAAAAATATTAAAATGTTCCAGTTCAGATTATAGATGTCGGTAAGATTTCAGTCAAAATAAAGAGTTGAGTGAATTGTCATTTCGTATACGTTGCAAATGTAGCTGTTGCTTAGTAGCACCAATTTATGATTTATGGCCAGACATATTCACATTTTTTTCACTTTGCTACTCCCAGTTGGCTTTCTTATAGTGCCATCATTCCATCTGGAATGACAAGCAAATGAACCATTGGATACCTACAGAGCAAGAACCACCATTGAACCATGGACATTGAGTTTAGAACCTGGCTCAACTGCTTAGTGTATAAGATGGAAGAGTTTTAAGTATTTTTCTACCAATGCACAAAGATGTGTGTGATCATTTTTAGATATTTTAAAAACTAAATTCTGTTATCAAATGTGAATTCTGCAAGTAAATCAAGCAAATCTTAACCAATTGACTAAAACTGAGTAAGGAAGATTGACACATTTCCTCAGTATGTTAAGAATCCTTCTGTTTATAATAAAGACATTATAGGCTTTATAATGCAAGAAAAGCAGCAGAGAAACTGACATCTAGAATAGTACAATCTTTGTAATTCAAAGAAATTTAAACGCAGGACACTAATTTGGAGATATTTTGAGAAGTGGTACCCATATTTGATTAAAATTTGCTGTCTAAATAAGATAGAACTTCCTATGCCCTCTTTTCATTTTGTGAATTTTTTAAAAAAGTAGTATAATTACAGTTTTATGGTTGTGAATATCTCTTTGAGTATATTAATAATAGTTAATTTTTTCCTCTGTATAGTATTTCATTAATTTACTCTTTTTTGACTCTTTCATGTCCAGTAATTCTTGGACACTCTTACATATTTATTTATGGGTTAGTTTCTCGAATCTCCTAAATCATTATTACTTGGTTATGTGCTTTCCAGCTCTCAGAATTTATCACTTCTTTTCCATTTACCTTCACACTGATATATTTATTCTTTTTTTTTTTTTTTACAAGTTTTATACTGTCATTTTAGTATGGCTTTGAAAAGGAACAGGTGTCATTGTGTTTGTTCTATTTCCATTTTTTAATATTTGCTTATATAAATGAAAACATTTATACTGTTGTTATTTTAAACAGAAGTTGAGTTCAGCAAGTAAGCGCTAAAGTCAACACAATAGTTTAAAAAATTGTTTTAGCAGTTATGTTCATATTGTACAGATACCATAAAATAATCATGTTTTCAGTAATGTTGCTTATGAATTATCACGTGTTATTTTAAAAGTTTATAGGATTTTAAATTTATGAATTATTAAAAAAACACGTCTATTTAATGAATTAAGTAGTTCTCATTACATAAGTTAAAAGGAAGTAGACTTCTTAATGCTCTACAACTTAAGCAGTAATTCACAAATGGGGAAGATTTAGAGGAGCACAGAATTAGTTTGGTTTTGAATAGTCTTAGTTTTGCATATGTGTACTTTTCTTCAGACATACTAATCAAGAGGCACCTTCTAGGGAAATGAGTTTCAAGAATGTGAGCCTTGAGATTTTACAAACTCCCCAAAATACTTCAACAAGTGGCCTTGAGGTGAATAATGGAATGTTTGCAGATTTTGAAATCAGATATTCCTCGCATTAGATACTAGCTCCATTACTTGTTAACTGTGTCTACTTAAGAAGGACAAAATGGTGGGGCGCCTGGGTGGCGCAGTCGGTTAAGCGTCCGACTTCAGCCAGGTCACGATCTCGCGGTCCGTGAGTTCGAGCCCCGCGTCAGGCTCTGGGCTGATGGCTCGGAGCCTGGAGCCTGTTTCCGATTCTGTGTCTCCCTCTCTCTCTGCCCCTCCCCCGTTCATGCTCTGTCTCTCTCTGTCCCAAAAATAAATAAAAAATGTTGAAAAAAAAAAAATTTAAAAAAAAAGAAGGACAAAATGGAAATAATGCCCTTTGTTTTAGAATTGTTGTAAGGGTTAAATGAGATGAAATATGCACAGTACCTAGAGCAATGCCAGGAATTTAGATATTACTTTCTTTCACTTGTAAGACTGCTTTCTAGTTTTTCTTTCTTTAGGATGACAGATGTTAATTTTCCCATCATTTTCCTGTGATTTATTCATGTTACTATGATCAGCCTTCAGTGTGAACATTCCATTGTGGTGCTATATTTTGTTCAACTGAATTAACAATAAAATTAGAAGATGACTTTTTACAAAGATGATATTGTTTTTATACTAATGTTAATGTAATGAAAATGGTTTTGCATCATTTAATCATAAAAATTTTAACTATGCCTTGAACTTTTAAAAAAGAGTTTTTAATCATTTTAAGACAGTTAATCCTGTTAGACACAAATGGTATCTGTTAGTTTCTCAAAATTTATTATAATTTGGATAGATCACGAGAATAGTTTGGGAAAATGAACACAGTTATAATAGCTTAGGTGCTAGGTGTTATTTCAAATGCCTCATTCATTCATTCATTCATTGGTAACTGTAATAAGTACTGTGCTAGGTGCTAGAGCTGTAATGGTGAAGAAATATATCAGTTATTTATTGCTGCATAATGAACTTCCCCAGGATGTAGTGACAGAAACACTGTATCATCTCTGTGAGTCAGGAATTTGAGTGCAGCATTGCCAGGCTGTCTGGTTACGGGTCTCTCATGAGGTTGCTTGTCAAAACTGTAAACCGAATTTATATTGTAGTTAGTTTACATTGACCGTGTTAACCAAAATTGATCAAAGCCTGGGTTTATAAACTTTGTAATCTTCCAAAGTAAAGAGGAAGGATCTGGGTGTATTGTTTTGTTGCTCTTTTCTTGCTTAAGTCTTGATGATGTCTGTGGTCTAAATGAACCTGGCTGTTCTGCCCAAACCTGCATTCTTGGTGAGAATGGTTATAGGTGAGCACATTCCCCTCAAATGTTGTAATCTTTATCTTACTAGAAGCGTTTGTATGTTGACCTTGGTAATGCACTGTAATTCTCTTCATTGTATAGCTAACACTTACCTGATGCTGACCAATGCCAGACACTATTCTGAACTCTTTTATGTATATTAGCACATTTAATTCTCAAAACAACCCTGTGGCAAAAAAAAAAAACTACCCTTCCCCTTTTTACAGATTGTCCTTCTCTTTTGGTATCAAGTGTGATAGCTGGTTGTAGAACTTAGCGAAAATCTCCAAGGTCTGGCCAGCACTAGTGGTTCGTACCCAGTGGGGGTTCAGAGAGCAGTCCTCTTTCAAGAAGCAGATATGTCAGTCACACAGCTTTAGCAGCAGCCATACATGAAAGCACCCCCTCCTGGGGGAAAACCAAGTTTTGCCTGGGTTGTCACAGTGCCTAATACAAAGGTACCTAAAAAAGCAACCTGGAAGTTGTCCTAGACATCTTTCTCCCCCCCTTTTTTAAAATTTTTTATTTATTTTTTTAATCTTTATTTTTGAGAGACAGCATGTGAGCAGCTGAGGAGCAGAAAGAGAGGGAGACACAGAATCTGAAGCAGGCTCCAGGCTTTGAGCTGTGAGCACAGAGCCTGACGCAGGGCTTGAACTCACAGACCGCGAGATCGTGACCTGAGCCGAAGTTGGACACTCAACTGACTGAGCCACCCAGGCACCCACACATCTTTCTCCCCTTAATTCCTCACATCCACTCTTAAGTACTGTTGTTATACCAACACATTGTTTCCCTTCATTAGTCCCCTCTTCTCTGTGCCCATTGGCTAGATTCAAGGTGTTAATCTCCAGTCTGACCTGTTTTCATTCATAGCCCTGCATTGTTCTTCATATCTCTTCATTATTTTGTCCTAGTTCTTTGCAAGTTGTAGGCTTTACTAGTTTTTTTTAAATAACAGATTTACTGAGATATAATCCACATTACTATGCAATTCACTCATTTTTAAAGTATACAATTCAGTTAGAATATTTAGAATTGTACAACTATTGGGGCCCCTGAGTGGCTCAGTCGGTTAAGCGTCCGACTTCAGCTCAGGTCATGATCTCACGGTTTGTGAGTTCGAGCCCTGCGTCAGGCTCTGTGCTGACAGCTCGGAGCCTGGAGCCTGTTCACAATTCTGTGTCTCCTCTCTCTGCCCCTCCCCAACTTGTGCTCTGTGTCTCTCAAAAAATAAATGTAAAAAAATTAAAAAATTTAAAAAAAAGAATTGTACAGCTATCATCCCCAAGAGAAGTTCTGTACTCATGAGCCGTCACTCATCTCCCCATACCTCCAGACCTAGGCAGCTGCTAATCTACTTTTCAAGTCAAGAGTCTTGTCTGTTCTGGACATTTCATATAAATGGAATCATAAAACGTGTTTTTTATGACTGAAGTCTTTTGCTTGACATAAAGTTCTCAATGTTCATAGAGGTTACATGTTAGCCCTGTGTTCAGCCCAGGGACTTATACCACAAAATGTCCTTCTTGAGTTGTTCCTCATAAAGCACAGCCTTGCATGTGTGTATGGTGTTCAGGACCACCAGGGATTATTGTGGTTTTAGTTGTGTTCTCTTTGCCCCTCCACCCTCCATATCCTGCTAAGATTCTGACTATCCTCTGTCAGTGTCAGCCCAGCAGTTGGCCTTCACCAATTCCTGGCTGTGATTAGTTTCCTAGGGCTACCATAACAAATTACCACAAACTGGATGGCTTAAGACGACCAAAGTATATTGTCTCACAGTTCTTAAGTCCACAAGTCCAAACTCAGGGTATCAGCCAGGCCATGCTCCCTCTGAAACCTGTAGGGGAAAATCCTCCTTGCCTTTACTGGCTTCTTGTGTTTGCCAGTAAACGTTGGTATTCCATGGGTTATAAACACATCACTCCGAGCTCTGTCTGTGTCTTCACATGGCCATCTTCTCTCATGTGTCTGTGTCTTGACCTGCTCTTCTCCTCTTTGTGTGTGTCCAAATTCTCTCTTATAAGGACACCAGTCATATTGGATTGGGTTCCACTCTGATGACCTTATCATCAACTTGATTACCTCTGCAAAGGCCCTGTTTCCAAATGGGGTGACATTCACAGATGGGAGTTGGTTAGGACAAAAACTTAACACAAGGTGAGCGCTCTTTCGTTTTTAGTAATGTTCTGGGACATAAATTTCTCCACATTCTGATCCAAAGAAAGTCAGGCTCCTTGGACCAGGTAGGGTGCTGCCAGTCTTTGAGGCTTGTTTAGACCCTCTTCTAGGCTTAACTTTTGTACCATGGATCAGGAGTTGGAGGGTGATGAGGAGTTTACTCTTTATCAGCTGTCTACCTGTATCTTCCCTGTGGAGCAGAAGGGGTGTGTGTGTGTGTGTGTGTGTGTGTGTGTGTGTGTGTGTGTGTGTGTAAGAGGCTGGAAAGTGATCCTGCCATTTAACATCAATTATCCATGGTCCAGATCTAGTAATAGGAGTTGGTAGTAACAAACAGGTGCTGCCTTGTAGCTCCCACCTTCTTGTTGTAGATCTTCTGCAGCCTAGTGCTGTGGGAGATGACACTTGCTCATGTCTACCAGCTGCCACATCCTCTAGGAATAGCTCTTCCACTCCGGGTATCTGGGGGAGATGTGAACTGCTACTCCATTGATGAACCTACTAGAACAGCTCTTCTATAACACAGAGTTGCTGGGGGCACATGCAAGCTCTAGATGGAATGCTGTGGCATTCCACTATTATTACCAAGTGTCTGTAGATTTTATTTAGTAATACTTTGCAGTTTGTTGCAAGCTGTTTGATCAATCTCCAGAGACTGTGAATGTCTCTGCTGATTTTTGCAAGTTTAATAAATGTTGGGGTGGCCTGGGGGAGTTCTCTGAGCTCCTCATATGGCCATTCTAGAAAGTCTAACCCCTTGAATAATTTTTAAAGCACTGTCTTTGAGGTAGGGTAGTGAGACAGACAGAAGATTGGAACAGCATATAGCTCTTGAGGGAATACAGACCATAGAAAAATGATTTCCATTAGTGCTGATGTTATTTTTCAACATATTCAAGCGTTGAAAAGTTTTAAAACCCTTTGTTAAAATTATTAAAATCATTCCTCATTTGATTTAATAGCCCTTTTTTTTGCACCTACACACAAAACACTGAAGAAAACATTTAAAGATAAATGATTAGAGAAGAATGTTAATAAAATTTCATTTCAATAACTAAAATTATTCCTGGAATATTTAACGAGCTAATTATGTAAGCTAAGTCTTCATTTTGTTGGAAGCTGAAATTTTTCATAATGAACTTATTATAGCACATCTCTTTCATGGGTATTTATTTGATGTAAATGTCACCATCTGGGCTGTAATTTTTTTTAAAATTTTACTCAGTTAGTTGAAAGGGCCAGCAAGATATCTTGAAAGCTTTTTAAAACTCTAAATGTATTTATGTGGGGTTAGCATTCTTACAGTGATTAGTTTTAACTTAAGCTGAGTTCTCCAGTTAGAGATTGGTAAAACTTGAAGCTGGTATAGCTTGTGTTATTTCTCCTGGACCAAAGTGCTGCTTTTTAGACTGGGAAATCACTTAGAAACTAATCACAAGGTATTCTTTTTAGTGTTTTCTGTGAAGCTTTGTAAGCTCTGTATCTTATTTTGTAGGACTGTAACTACCTCTCTGTATACATTCTCTAATGCTTTTTTATTAGAATTTTAAGGGATGTTTCGAACCTTAGATTTTAGTTAGTCCTACCCTACCAATTTTAGTGAAGTAACTGAAGTCCTCAGAGATTATGTAACTTTCTAAGCATCAGAATTTGATATTACACAAATATAACTGTAAAGGCAAGAACAAAATTGTAACACTTCCTGGACGCCTGCGTCGCTCAGTTGGTTAAGCATCCAACATTGGCTCAGGTCATGATCTTGCTGTCTGTGATATGAGCCCCTCGTCAGCCTCTGTACTGACAACTCAGAGCCTGGAGCCTGCTTCAGATTCTGTGTCTCCCTCTCTCTCTGCCCCTCCCTGTTTGTACTCTGTGTCTGTCTGTCTCAAAAAGAAATAAACATTAAAAAATATTATAACACTTCAAAAAATCTATGAAGCGATGTATAGTCGTCTTCTTCCAGAAAGCTTTAGAAATAGCATATATTTCCCCCTGTAATCTAATATTTTTTGTTTAGCATTAATTTGGCATTTATATCAAATAACTTGATTTTAGGCTTAACTTAAGCCACAGACCCCTAAATTTTTTTTAGCAGAAAGCATTTTTTTCTCCTTTCTCAGTATTTATGTTTTAATAAAGCTAAAATATAGTCAGTATTAATGTAAATATATAAAATCTATATACCTCACTTTAGAAATTTTTTGAAACCGTGAATCAGAAATTAATTAACATCAATATTAATTAGGTCTTAAGAAATTATGATATACTGCTTTATTGCTATATAGTAAAAGAAGCTTTCTATATATTATATTTGATTCTCATAGCCCCCTTATGAAGGTAGGTTAGACAACTTTTATTATTTCTGTTTTATAGGTGGGGAAACTGAGGTTTGGAGTTTAACTGGCCTAAATTTTATGACCTTAATAATTTACCTCTATAGTTACCTTTTTTTTTTTTTTTTTTTTTTTTTGCATGTCACTGGTCAGTCATGGTAGTATTTATTATCTTGTTTCTTCCAGGGAATGCAGAACTCTTGATGATCTTTATTCTTGAAAATTTAAGAGGAATAATCTGTCATTTGGCATGATCCCAAAGGTAGCACAAATGGAAGGAATGTAAGTTAAACTCTGAATGCCAGCATTCCTTTCTTCCCACTTTTAGCAGACTCCTATCTTTCTCTCAGTTTTAGTTCAAATGACACCTCTGTGAAGCCTGCCTTTTTTTAAAGGAGACAAAAATCCTTTATTCCTCTATACTTTATAGCACTTTCGTACTGCCTCATTTGGTACAAGTAGTATTTGTTGATACCATGATTGAGGTTTTTTTAAATGTTTGTTTATTTTTGAGAGAGAGAGAGAGAGACACCATGCTCGTGCACGTGCCAGCAGGGTAGGCAGAGAGAGGGAGAGAGCGTATCCCAAGCATTCTCAAACTCAGAAGGCTCGAACTCATGAACTGTAAGATCATGACCCGAGTCCAAATCAAGAGTTGGATGCTTAACTGACTGAGCCACCCAGGTGCTCCTGAGCTTCTGGAAGGCAAAAATTGTGATGTGCCTTTTCACTTCTCCAGGGCCTTGAATGAACCATAGTGGAGCTTAGTAAATATTTTAAAAAATAAATGGATGAATGAATACTGCAGGCTTGATATGTGTCTGTAAGCCATATAAACCAAGCAGTGTGTGCCCTCTGATCCTGGAGTAACTGTGAGTGTTGAATGCTTAACTACTTACTACATGATGTTTTGTTGGTTTTTGCTGCATAAATATTCTGGAGTCTTCAGTTGGTGCCTGGGCCATTTTATTTCTGCTCCACTTCACCACTTATGTTATTTGGGATCTGGATAGAATAGTTTTGTTGTAATGTTGCATTAGTTGAATCAGTGATTTTATTAAAACAAAAAGTATGGTTCAGTACATTTGATATTTTACAAAAATGAAATTTTGTTGATTGAGTTCTGTCATCATTTGTCTCTGTTTAAAAATAAAAAGTTTTGGGGGCACTTGCCTGGCTCATTTGGTAGAGCACGCAACTCGATCTCAGGGTTGTGAGTTCAGACCTCATGTTGGGCATGGAGCCTACTTAAATAATAATAAATAAAAATAAAAATCTTAGCTTAACTCTTGACTATCCTATAAGTGAATTTTAAAAAGACGAAACTTCCTTCTAAATTAGGAAGTAAGTTTAAAGGTGGATATATCTAGGAGATCTGGTGAGGGTCTGATTAACAAGTTCCTCTGTTTTCAGTGCTTTTCTCCTTTCCCTCTAGTAACCACCTTCTGACAGTTTGGCGCTTTATTAGCTGTAATACCTGAGAGTGGAATTGGAAATGAAGTTCACATGCTTCACTTTTGTTACTTGTTATGAGATTCCTTAAAGTTTAGGTGTGAAGAAGAATGAAAATAGTTATCCCTATTATTTCTGCCTCCCAATTATCACGGATAATGATGACTTATCTACGGTTGACTAAAATTGCATGAAAGAAAAGTAGTTAAGAAATGTTTCTTAAGATTTTTTTCACACCTTTCTTTCGGGAAAAGTATTAAAAATTTAAAAAAGACCTAAATGGATTCAAATTATTTTTTTTTATCTATGGTGTTTTGTTTTGTTACATTTCATGTTCTATAATGAATAGTGGAATTGGGCTCAGTTGTGAATTACAGGAAATGGCACATATGATAAAGATTGTGGTTTTACGTCTATTCAGCAAACCAAGGTGGAATTGAAATGAAACTGTAAATATTTTAGCAATACCAATTGCTTCTGTCATCAACCAGTACTAGTCCTAATGAAAACTAGATCTGCTGATACAAAGTTAATGGGGAACAGGACAGAATAGGTCCTTATTTACTATTAGGCAAGCTTTAGTTTTTAGTCAGCTAGGCACATAATCATTTTGTTCATGGAGAATACAAATAGTAGAATACTTTTACTCTTTAAGAGTAGAATCAGCCACACAGTAGTGCTATCCTTTTTTTGGTTTGTTTTCTTTGGGACAAGGATTTAGATTTAATAATAAAATGTGTATTGTATATAGTAAATATGCATGGAATAATAATATATTGAAAAGCAAATGAAAATAGTCAGTGTATGTGCTCTTTCCACAATTTACATACCAATCTGGGCTGGAGGTAGAAGATAAATGCTCTAGATTATTCAGCTACTAGGAGTATACCATATTTTCAGAAGGTTTTTCTTGAATAGCGGTACTTATTAAGATTTTACTGTTAGAATTTGAACATATTTAGGTCCTTTCAGATTATATAGAGAACATTAAATTATGTTTAACAAGATAGCCCAGGTAGTTTCCATTCTTTTCCTTTTCTTGGATGTTGAAGTCCAGAACAATAGACTTACAAATTTAGCCGTTATCCGAAGGAGTTTGAATGTTAGTTACTTGTACCTCCCAAAGCAGCTGTGAAAGACCTCTTGAGTTTGTTTGTTCATTTTTCAGCATGTAAGACTTGAATGCTTAGTTTGTGCAAGGTAATGTGCTGCTGTGATAAATATAATAATGAATTTCCAACTCCCCCTGTATCATTGAGCTTCGAGTCCAGTAGAGGAGAGAGAATGGTGAGAATAACTAGGGAGCCTGTATGTTTTGTTTTATGCCTCTCAACATGGCATAATTACTAATAGTATCCCCTTTCACATTCACATGTCCTGGTTTGGGTGACAAGTTACGTGGTCATGCTGTGAACAACTATATAAGTATCAGCATTTAATTTAAGCATTTAGCCGAATTTAAGCATTAGGCTACTTCATATAAAGCATTATGGAAATTTAGAAGAGGGAAATATTGATTTAAGGCAGGGTGGGAAAAGAAGAAATGCCTTAAATTTGACACTTTTTCTTAATTCACAGTTAGGTGGCAAGGGACTGCCAGTTGGTTCTTGGAAATTCCCTAATGTAAAAGTAAGAATTTCCTCTTTCATTTTTACTTTTTATAGCTATGTGTTTGTAAATTGCAATCTAAAAAAAGAGAAAAGCACCAATTTCAGTGCTTTTTCTGTTTTTGTTTTCTTTTTTGAGAGTATCCCTTTGAGCAGCTGCTGAGATTTTTATATTTTTAAGTTGTTTTAGGTTAAAAGAGGAACATTGAAGAAGTGTTTTTCCCTTGATGTTTCTAAATGACTTAATCTTACTAAGAATATTGATTATTAAGTGAGAAAAAGGTTATAATTAATGTCAGGTATCTTCTAAAAAACAGTTGGAGGCTGTATATAGTTTTGGGCATCAGAAATTTTCCAGAATCCTCAAAATGACAGATAAAGTTTAATCTGCAATACAAAATCTAATCTACTGTTACTGCTTTTCTCCCACTATTGTCCACTCCATTTCACTAATGAGAAACTCTTTAAGCAGCCTTATAACTGAGGGAAATGCTTGTAAAAGCCAGTACAGATAAGATTGCTTATTGTACTTATAGCCAGGTTTATTTGTGGTTGTGATTAATATTGGAGACTGTCAGGAAGTTATTTTGGAATTGCTTTTTCTGTTCTTTTAGACAGTGGTGGTATATGACTTCATTGTCCTTTTTTCCCCTTGTCAGGACCAGTATGAGTGCCTGGTGAAACACTTATTATCTCTTCTTGGCCACACATCCCAGAAAAACAATCACTAGAGAATACTTGAGCAAGCAGCGTTTTATAGAATTGTTTGGTGGGCATCGGGAAGATGGTAGGTCAAGGGACCACGCTGCTGGTTGGAGTCTGTCTCGCTGAAGTCTTGAAAAAGCAGTGAAGACCTAAAATAATAGGATGTATTCTGATTAAATAAGCCAAAAACTCTAACTTTGTTTCATCAACTCTGGGAAGACTGTACAAAATCTTACAGACCAGTGACACCTTCTACAGTTCTGAAAAAAAGCATTGTAAGGTTCAGATGAAACTTTTGTGTGCAAATTTTAGGAGTTGGTGTGGTCTAGGAGCTTGTGAAGATGAAGTGTTTCACGTTCTGATTTCATGAAATGTTCCATATTTCTGTTAATCTTAGTGTAGGATGATGGGATCTGCACACTTTTTATTTAACAGTGATTACTGTATGTAATAACTAATTCATCTCCTTACCATAAACATGGGGCAGTGGTTACAGTAAAGATATTGAGTAGATCAGTTGTAGTTTTTTTTTTAAGGAAAAGATCTAATGTGAAAAGGAATGCAGCATTTCAGAATAATTTGGTTCAATAAAAAAGAGAAGAAAAATAAAGGATTCCAGTAATCTTGACAGGGAAATTTACTAATTGGTGAAACAAAAGATAAGATTCATTGATTTCTAAAAGTATCTTTTACTTCTGTGTCTTTGAGTCTGTGACATAGACTCCGCTGTCATTTAGCTAACATGTCTCGGTCTCAGTAGCCTTTTACACATGTGCTCTCTAAATTGAATAAAACATCCATACTTAACCTGTTGTCCTTTTATCCCAGCATCTTATTTGCTGTGGCAGATGTTGGTTTCTCTTGAGAAATGACAAAATAGTTATCAAAATAATGTTTTGTGAACATTTTATTGTTTAATCATATGAAAATTAAGGTAGGAATTCATAGATAATAGGTATTTTATATTTTATAATAGGAGATTCTACTTAAGCTTAAAAGTCAAAATTTCAATAATATATTGAAACGTCAGACCAACTAGACAAGTATTTATGGAAAGGTATTTATGGAAAAGGTATTTATGGAAAGGTATTTATGGAAAAGTGAGTATGGTCCTCAGAATGGGCATCAAGAGATGTCCCTTGAATGAATGGTGGATCCATTTTACCTGTTGCCTTGGGGGATGAAATTGCACGTTTTCTTGCTGTAGTCTTGCGTTTGTTGAAAACAGTTAAAAAGCAAATGCAGAGTTTGTATTTTGCCAAAATACGAGGCAGAATAGTAGGCAGAAAATTGGTATGTAGGCGGGCAAAAGGGTAGATTCTCTGCCAAATGGCTTTAGATGAGTTGATGCAAGGAATTTAAATATTAGGCTTTGAGGAGAGATTGTTGAATTTCCTCAGTGTTGTTTCCTTTGGTGTGCAAGCTAATTAGACAACAACTAATTGGAGCCAGTGGCTCAGACAGCTTGTATCTATTGGCACGAATGCTGGAGGGTGTGGCACAGTTGGCTTTATTGCTGCCTAGGAAGACTTCCATCAAGGCTCAGCTGTGATCATGTCTGCAGATCTCTCCATCCCTCTTATAGAGACCTTTGCCTTAAATGGGCCATTAGTAACAAGGGGTGTTCCAGGAGATGTTCATAACTTTGTATGTGGTGTTGATGCAATTTATACTTATCCCTCCTAAGGTGATTTGGCAGTCTCAAAGCTCTACCACTCTAGAAAAATGGAGAGATTCCCTTATTTGGCAAGAATAAAAATTATTACAAAGCATCTTGCTTCTGCATTAAGTGGTAGCTTACAAGAGAGCAGCTGATCTTAATCATGCATAAAAATACCCAGGTATCTTGTTAAAAATTTACATTCTGGTGGCACCTCTCCATAAATTCTAATGTGGTAGGTGTGTAATGAAACACTGTAGAAATGGCCCTTTCCCCAGCTTACCTAGAATGGAGACTGTCTCCTAAAATATTCAGAAGCCCGAAATGATTTTAATACCCAAAGTGTTTATAAACAAATTTGGTCTGTAAACATGTCATTCAGAGCTGAACTTAGTATCCACCTTTCACAGCTCTAAATACCATACTTTCAATTATATGAGCTCATTAGTTTCTATTAGTACACTTCTAGGCTTTTAGCGGCAGGACTTTGAAGGAGCTTTTTCTTTATTGTATAGAATTAAACACTGAAAAGAAATCCTCAAATATACATTTATTCTGTGTTGCTGGTGAGGATACATTTATCCTGCAGGAGTAGATGATAACTGTCTTTCTTTAAAACTTTGACACATAATAAGTACATAAAAGATTATGTTGATACAGCCCTGTAGTCCTTATTATATATTGAATAGTGCACACATTATAAGGAATTGGGATTTGGGTGTCTCTTAATTGAGCCTTTTGGATTTGGATAAGGCAGAGTACATTCCCTATAGATACAGGGAGAGAATCCAGATGACCCCGTCATTGTCCAGGAGCTTTATGCATCATGATTGGACTAGATAAATGATTTAGGATTCTAAAATGCTGTATTCAGCTGTAGTATTCAGATACTATTCAACTGTATCTGTTTACTTAGTTCCTTCTAACATCAAACCAAATTAGCATCCTAACCTCAGAAAACATATTCAAGGTTATATAGTTTTGCCCAAAGAACTAATTTATTCTTCCTCAATAAGAAAACATAAGATAAGCAAGGACTTACTGTGATTGAAAAATGTTAGAACAGCATTGTTACACAACTTATTTCTAGTTACCTTTTTATGATTCTGTAACACCTAGGCAGTTTATTCATGTAATTGATAGGTTGGTTGGCCACCGTGTAATCCAGTTAGTATTTACTTGAGATTTTCAAAGTGGAACATATTAACTTGAGGAAATTTTTGGCAAATATGTTTAGACAGTAATTTCTTTGAAGATTTTTCATATCCACTTTATCCTTCGATACTTGGGTATCATATACAAGAATTAAACATCTTAATAATTTTGTTTTGTTAAGAATTAAAAAAGAAGGGGCGCCTGGGTGGCTCAGTTAGTTAAGCATCTGACTTTGGCTCAGGTCATGATCTCACAGTTGGTGAGTTTGAGCCCCACGTCGGGCTCTGTGCTGACAGCTCAGAGCCTGGGGCCTGCTTCAGATTCTGTGTCTCCCTCTCCCTTTGCCCCTCTCCCACTCACGCTCTCTCTCTCTTTCTCTTAAAAATAAACATTAAAAAAAGAAGAAAAGAATTAAAAAATAAAGAGAAAATCAGCACAATTAAAAAGTCCTTTCAAAACTTGTTTAAATGACACCTGCTTAAAGGAAAAGTTGTTGTCTCTTTAGTTTTTTCAAATAGTGATAGAACTTGCTAACATTTATTGATTAGCTTTGTGTGAGTCACTGTGCTAAGCTCTCATTCTGTCCTTAACACTGATTATGAAAGAAGTTAATCCCTTAAGTATGTACCTATTTCATTATATTGGCTTTTTAAACTAAACTTTCTAGTTTCAGATAATTACATATTTAGATATAGCCATAAGAAAAAAACACAGAGATTCCTTGAACCCTTCACTCAATTTTTCACCTGTGTAACATCTTGTATAAGTATAGAGCAGTTAACACAACTGTGACGTTGATGATGCCACCAACTGTATTTAGACTTCATTAATGTGCACTTACTTGTGTATTTCGTTCTGTAATGTTTTAGCACATGTGTAAATTCATGTATATATCGTCACAGTAAAGATCTGTAGAACTGTTCCATCATTGCCAAAAATCTCTCATTTTTGAGAGCCATTAACCGTTCTGTTACTTGAAGGATGTTATATAAGATGAAATTATACACTAAGTTACCTTTGAGATTGGCTTATTCAGCATAATAACTCCCTTGAGATATATTTAAATAATTGTGTGTATTAATAGTCTTTTTTTTATTACCTAGTGCTAGTTCATGTTGTGGCTGTAGCACAGTCTGTTTAACTCTTCACCTCTTGAAGGACATTTGAGTTATTTTCTCTTTGGGGCTTTTACAAATAAAGCTGCTGTGAACATTCATGTATATATTTTGGTTTTTTTTTTTCATTTTTTTTTAACGTTTATTTATTTTTGAGACAGAGAGAGACAGAGCATGAACGGGGGAGGGTCAGAGAGAGAGGGAGACACAGAATCTGAAACAGGCTCCAGGCTCTGAGCAGTTGGCACAGAGCCTGACGCGGGGCTCGAACTCACGGACCGCGAGATGGTGACCTGAGCCGAAGTCGGCCGCTCAACCGACTGAGCCACCCAGGCGCCCCTTTGTATATATTTTGTGTAAACGTAGTTTTCATTTATCTGAGTTGTATGGTCAAGAGATAGGTATTATGGTAAGTACATGTTTAGTTTTATAAGAAACTGCCGAACTATTTCCTGGAGTGGCTATACAATTTTACATTTCTGCCAGCTATGTATCCAGTTGCTCTGCATCCTTACCAGCGTTTGATCTTGTCAGTATTTTTTCGTTTAGCCATTCTGATAGGTATGTAGTGATATTGCATTATGGGCATAATTTGCATTTCATTTTGCTAATGAACTTGACATCTTTTAATGTATTTATTTGTCATCTGTGTGTACATCCTCTTGAAGTGCTTCATTATGATTTTGCCCATTTTTTAAATGTTTTTTTAAAAAGTTTATTTTTGAGAGTGAGAACACTAGCGAACAGCGAGTGCACAAGTGGGGGAGGGTTAGAGAAAGAGGGTGAGAGATAATCCCAAACAGGACGCGAGGCTCAGTCTCACCAGCGTGTGAGATCATGGCCTGAGCCGAAGCCTAGAGTTGAAAACTTAACCAATTGAGCCATCCAGGCGCCCTGATTTTGCCCACTTTCTTTTCTTTTTTTTTTTTAAGTTTATTTTTTGAGAGAGAGAGAGAGTGCGCACACAAGTGGGGGAGGGGCAGAGAGAGAGAGGGAGAGAGAGAATCCCAAGCAGGCTCTGTACTGTCAGCACAGAGTTCGATGTGAGGCTCCATCTCACCAATCTGTGAGATCATGGCCTGAGCCGAAACCTAGAGTTGAACGCTTAACCAGTTGAGCCATCCAGGCACCCCCTTGCCCATTTTCTAATGGGTTGGGTTGTTTGCTTTTCTCCTGTTCAGTTGTGAGAGTTATTTATATGCCCTAGATACAAGGCCTTTTGTAGGATAATTTTCAAATATTTTTCCCAGTCTGTATCATCCACTGAATAGAGGAGAAGTTTTAAATTTTGATGAGAATCAGCTTGTCAATTTTGCTTTTGATAGGTGATGCTTTTGGTGTGAAGTCTAAGAAATCTTTGCCTAGGTTTAGGTCCCCAATATTTAGCAAGGATGAGTGGTGTTAAACTTCAAATTAAAATTTTTATTTTAGTATAATACATTTGTAACTACCAATAAACCAATATTGATACATTGTTATTTAGTCCACATTTTATTTCTTTTCCCTTAACTTTTTATCTAACATTCTTTTTTTCTGTTCCAGAATCTTATCCTGGATATAATACTACATTCATTCATCATGTCTCCTTAGGCTCTTCTACACTGGGACAGTTTCTCAGACTTTCTTTGTTTTCAAGACCTTGACAGTTTTGAAGAGTGCTGGCCAAATATTTTGTAGAGTGTACCTCAGTTGGGATTTATCTGATATGTTTTTCATTTTCATGATCACGCTGGGGTTTATGGGTTCTTGGCAGGAAGACCACAGAGGTAAAGTGCCATTTCATCATACCACATCAAGGGTAAATGTGATCAGCATGACTTAACCACCGATGTTCAGTTTGATTGTATGACATAGGTGGTGTTTGCCAGGTTTCTCCACCGTGAAGTTGCCCTCTCCCTCTGTCTATGCTGTAATCTTTGGAAGGAATTCACTATGTGCTATTCACATGTAAGGGATGGGGAGTTATACCCCACTACCTACATTTTAGTTCTATGTATTTCTCTTTATTTCCTTGGAGACTTGGCGTATGGATTATTTATAAGTATGCTACTTAATTTCTAAATGTTTGGAGATTTTCCTGTTGTCTCGTGTTCATTTTTCATTTCATTATATTATGGTGGAAAATATACTTTGTATGATTTAAAATTTTTAAAATGTTTTAAAGTTTGTTTTAAGGCCCAGCATATGGTCTACATTGATGACCGTTCCATGGGCCCCGTCACTTATTTCATCCATCCTCCTACCCACCTCCCCTCCGGTAGCCATCAGTTTGTTCTTTATAGTTAAGAGTCTGTTTCTTGGTCTGTCTCTCTCTCTTTTATTTTTCTTTTTGTTTCTTAAGTTCCACATATGAGTGAGATCCTGTGGCATTTGTCTTTGTCTGACTAACTTATTTTGCTTAGCACTATACTCTCTAGCTCTATGTTGTTGCAGATGGCAAGATTTCATTCCTTTTTATGGCTCAGTAATATTCTAGGGTATGTATATACCACATCTTCTTTATCCATTCATCTGCCAATGGACACCTGGACTGTTTTCCATAATTTAGCTATTGTACATAATGCTACTATAAACATTAGGTACACATGTCCCTTTGAATTAGTATTTTTGTATTTTGGGGGTAAATACCCAGTAATGTGATTACTGGATTGTAGGCAGTTCTAGTTTTAATTTTTTGAGGAACCTCTGTACTGTTTTCCACAGTGGCTGCACCAGTTTGCATTCCCACCAACAGTGCAAGAGGGTTTCTTTTTGTCCACATCTTAGCAACACATACTGTACTTGTGTTTTCATTTTAGCCATTCAGACAGGTGTGAGGTGATATCTCATTGTACTTTTTTTTTTTTTTTTAAATTTTTTTTTCAACATTTTTTATTTATTTTTGGGACAGAGAGAGACAGAGCATGAACGGGGGAGGGGCAGAGAGAGAGGGAGACACAGAATCGGAAACAGGCTCCAGGCTCCGAGCCATCAGCCCAGAGCCTGACGCGGGGCTCGAACTCACGGACCGCGAGATCGTGACCTGGCTGAAGTCGGACGCTTAACCGACTGCGCCACCCAGGCGCCCCTCATTGTACTTTTGATTTACATTTCCCTGATGTTGAATATCTTTTCATATGTCTGTTGACCATCTGAATGTCTTCTTTGGAAAAGTGTTTGTTTATACCTTCTGCCTGTTTTTTAATTAGACTGTGTATGGATTTTGTTGTGTGTGTTGAGTTCTATAAGTTCTTTTTTAAAGTTTTTATTTATTTTGAGAAAGAGGGATAGTGTGTGCATGTGTGCATGCACAAGTGGAAGAGGTTCGGGGGAGGGGGGAGAGAATGAGAGAGAATCCCAACCAGGCTCTGCACTGTCAGTGCAGAGCCCGATGCGGGGCTCGGACTCACAAACTGTGAGATCATGACGTGAGCCGAAGCTTAACTGACTGAGCCACTCAGGTACCCTGCAAGTTCTTTATATATTTTAGATACTAACCGTTTATCAGATATGTCATTTGCAAACATCTTCTTACATTCAGTTGGTTACCTTTTAGTTTTGTTGATTGTTTCCTTTGCTGTGCAGAAATTTTATTTTTAAGTAGTCCCAGTAGTTGATTTTTGGCTTTATTTCCCTTGCCTCCAGAGACACATCTAGAAAAATGTTGCTGTGGCTGATGTCAGAGAAATTACTGCCTTGCTCTCTTTAAGGGTTTTTATGGTTTCAGATCTTTAATCCATTAAGTTAATTTTTGTATATAGTGAAAGAAATCGGTCCAGTTTGATTCTTTTGCATGTAGCTGTCCAGTTTTCCCAACACCATTTGTTGAAGAGACTGTATTTTTCCCATTGAATATTCGTTCCTGCTTTGTCAAAGGTTGATTGCATAATTGTGGGTTTATTTCTGGATTATCTATTCTGCTCCTCTGATCTGTGTGTCTGTTTTTATGCCAGTACCATACTGTTTTAATTATTACTGCTTTGTAATATAACTTGAAGTCTTTAATTGTAATACCTGCAGCTTTTTCTTTTTCAAGATTGCTTTGGCTCTTCTGGGACTTCTGTGGGTCCGTACACATTTTAGGATTGTTTGTTCTAGTTCTGTGAAAAGCGCTGTATTTTTACAGGGGTTGCATTAAATGTGTAGTTTCTTTTGGGTAGTGTAGACATTTTAATAATGTTTGTTCTTCCAGCCCATGAGCATGGAATATCTTTTCATTTCTTTGACTTGTGTTGAATTTCTTTCATTAGTGTTTCATTGTTTTCAGAGTACAAGTCTTTCACCTCTTTGGTTAAGTTTATTCCTAGATATTGTATTATTTTTGGTGCACTTGTAAATGGGTCTGTTTTCTTAATTTCACTTTCTGCTGCTTCATTGTTAGTGTATAAGAATGCAACAGACTTCTGTACGTTGATTTTATATCCTGCAACTTTACTGAATTCATTTATCAGCTCTAGTACTTTTTTGGTGGAATCTTTAGGGTTTTCTGTATAAAGAAATTTTGTTTTATAGTCCAGCATATGGTCTACATTGGTGGACCCCATCACTTATTTCATCCAAGTCATGGATGTCATTTGCAAATACTCATAGTTTTACTTCTTCCTTAGCAGTTTGGATGCCCAAGATATGGTCCATCTTGGTGACCATTCCATGAGCTCTTGAAAAGAATGTGTAATCTACTGTTGTTGGATGGAGTTATCTATTTATGTCAGTTTTATCCTGATAGTTGATTATTTGGTCATTTCTTCTCTGCCTTCCTGATTTTCTACCTCATAGTTTTCTCAGTTGCTGATAGTTGGGTATTGAAGTTCCCAACTGTAATTGTGAATTTATTTGGTTCTTCTTTCAGTTCTATTAGTGTTTGCTTGATGTGTATTTTAAGATTTTCTTATTTGATGCATACACATTTAGGATTTTATCTTCCTGATGGAGTGCTCTTTTCATCATTATGTAGTGTCCTTGTTTGTCTGTAGTAACTTTCTTGCTTTGAAGTCTCCTTTATCTGATACTAATATAGCTATCATTGCTTTTTTTAAAAAATAGTGTTTGCATGATATGCCTTTTCCATCCTTTTACTTTCAACCTCCTCATGTATTACAGTGGTTTTTAAAAGTAAATCAAAGCCAAGTTCAGGTTTTAAATGTTGTCATGAAGTTATTTTGAATTCTTTCAATTAAGGTCAGATTACATATGTGGGTAAATGGTATAAATCTTTTAAAAACTAGAAAATGGAATATTGGTATGAAGCAGAGTAGAGAGAGAGAGAGAGAGAACTTTATTTATTTTAATTAAAAAAAATTTTTTTCTTTAATGTTTATTTTTTTTAGACAGAGACAGAGCATGAATGGGGGAGGGGCAGAGAGAGAGGGAGACACAGAATCCGAAGCAGGCTTCAGGCTCTGAGCTGTCAGCACAGAGCCTGAAGAAAGGCTCGAACTCATGAACCGTGAAATCATGGTCTGAGCCGAAGCCAGATGCTTAACTGACTGAGCCACCCAGGCACCCTGAGAGAACCTTATTTATTAAGTCAGTTTTGGGTCATTAAACAAATATGTGTTGAATACCTCATGTGTACCAGGAATTGTCTTAGGTGCTGGAGACATAATAATAGAACAAAACAAGAAAAACAAAAACTCTCAGCCTGAAGTTCACATTCTTGTGGAGGAAGAAGAAAGTGAACAGATAAACTATACTGTATATCAGAAGGTAATAAATACTTTGGAACAGGGGCGCCTGGGTGACTCAGTCGGTTGAGCGGCCGACTTCGGCTCAGGTCATGATCTCGCAGTCCGTGAGTTCGAGCCCCGCGTCGGGGTCTGTGCCGACTGCTCGGAGCCTGGAGCCTGTTTCAGATCCTGTGTCTCCCTCTCTCTGACCCTCCCCTGTTCATGCTCTGTCTCTCCCTGTCTCAAAAATAAATAAAACATTAAAAAAATTAAAAAAAAATACTTTGGAACAAAGTAAAGCTGGGAAGGGGGCAGAGATGGGTAGGACTTGTAGATGGTGGTGATGGGGGTGGTGGTGGTGGTGAGGTTTTGATTTCAGACAGGTGATCAGGAAAGCTCTCTCTGATAAGTTGATGTTTGTTCAAAGACCTGAAAATAATAAGGGAGCGAGCTGTGCTAATTTAATTTCTCTGGTGGAAAGGTATCTCAGGCAGAAAAGGGCATTCTTGGCATGTTAAAGGAACCAGTGGGAGACCAATGTGACTGGAGCAGAGCGAGTCATGGGGAGAGTGCATTGAGATGAGGTCAGAGAGGAAGTAGGGGGCTAGGTCACGTTGGATCCTGAAGGCCACTGTAAGGACTTTAGCTTATGTGAGATGACAAGTTACAAGAGAGGTTTGGATAGTAGTGATACGATTTAGCTTTCATTCCAAATGGAGCATTTGATAACTTGTGTGTACTTGCTGGTCTGTTGAACAAAAGAAAGGAGGTGGGAATTAAATGTATTGATTTTTAAAAGGAGAAGGAAGAGTAGATAACTTCACAGCATTTTTTCCACTTCTAAAATCTTTCACTTCTTTAGCTTTTATGGGTCTAAAGTAATTGATTTTTTTGATTTTAAAAAATATGAGGGATACTTCTCTCTGTGACCCTGCTAGAGCATTAGGGAAAAAAAAGTCTAATTTCCATTGAACAGTTTGACAGGCTATTTTAAAGGTCTAAAGGAATTCACCAGAGGCACAGATGGTATCATATCAAGAATAACAAAGACTGGAACCTCTGCCCTGACTATAATTTATCTTGGTTTATTTTCGGTAGACTATCAGGCACTTCATACCCACCGTAACAACCAAGTGTTTAAAACAGTATGCCTAACAGCAAGAGCAAACACAAATAATTAGGGATGGTAAAGAAAGAAGAAACATAAGCCATTGATAACAAAGCCATTGATAACTGGGACTAGCTTTACACAATTTTCAAATTGCCAAGGACTTGTCATAATTCTTTCTGATAGTTCATTTCACTTAAAAAATTTCAGTGAGATGAGGACAAGAAAAAAAGATGAGAAAATTGTGTCTAATGGATGAAGAGGGAAATCACAATTACAGTACCTAATGGATACAGAAAGTGTACAAAGATTGTTTTTTATAGACATCATTAAAAAAGTAGTTTTTGCAGAGGTTGAAAGTGGAGTATTTACCTGAAATGTGATCAAAATCTAATCCAGTTCACTTTTTGGAAAGAACTAAAGTATAAATACAAAGAATGAAATAATACCTTGAACCTTACGTGAAGAGAATCTCACAGCCTGTTAGAATTTCTCACCTGCTCCCACAGTAATCTGTAACCACATCTAATTAAACCGTCACGAACACTGTTTAAATCCCCCCACAATTAAAAGTCCTTCTAGAGGTATCTGCATATGCATATCTTAAACTTTGATTCTTTAGAAAATTTTTTTTTAATTTTTATTTTTTAAATTAATTTATTTATTTAGAGAGAGAGTGTGTGTAAGTGAGCAGGGGAAGGACAGAATGAGAGGGAGAGAAAGAATCCCAAGCAGGTTCCATGCTGTCAGCAGAGAGCCTGATGTGGGCCTGAAACTCATAAACCATGAGATCATGACCTGAGTCGAAGCCAAGAGTTGGACGCTTAACCAGCTGAGCTACTACCCGGGTGCCCCCGCTTTACTTCATTTTAAGCCTTCCCTCTACCCCTAAACCCAAAAGTCTTTGTAGGTACTAACCTCAAATAGATTACTTTTTCACAATCTTCATAGATGTTTTTCAAATAGCAAGCACTCTTCAAAGCTTTTTGATTTAACAACTTGGGTAAATTATAACTTAGTGGAAGGTCAGTCAGTAGGACCATTCCTAATAATGATTATAATTTCTGATTCAAATATCAAAATAACAGGATCTGACAATAGTTCAGAGTCTATGAAAATTAACCAGAAAATCCAAGATCTAAATTCTTTGTATCTTCATAGGAAAATACTTCAATATATTTCAAAATATTTCAGGTTAGAAATCCTACTTTGTGTAATCTGAGTGTGTTAAATACTTGACTAAAATGCGCCAATTGGCCTCTTCTTCCAGAAGTACTGTCTATGTCAAAACTAAATTAGACACTGTTTCTTAGTATGTGAAAACTCACTTAAATATGCCTCATATTAAAAAATCATGATACATTTAAATAAGTCTATGAAAATAAGTGTAGTATAGCTGAATAGTTCTGGTCTTATAATACCAATTAGACAAATATTTTTATTTATCTTTAGTATAAACTCTTACTTTTAAAGAATCAACCCTGGGGGCACCTGGGTGGCTCAGTTGTTTAAGCATCCAACTCTTGATTTCACTTCAGGTTATGATCTCATGATTCATGAGATTGAGCCCCTCGTCGGGCTCTGTGCTGATAGACCTCTCTTGCTACCCACGTTCCTCCGCTTTTGTGCTGTCTCGCTCTCTCTCTCTCTCGCTTTCTCTCTCTCTCAAAATAAACTGAAAAAGAAAAGTTTAAAAAAAACCACAGAGAATCAAACCATGTCCTCTTTTTTGTTCCTTTATGGACACTACAGTTATTAAAAACAACTACTTCTTTCAAATAATGTCAAAGAAATAAGTAACCTGAGCATTCAGCCCTGACCCAGAGAAATAAATATGTTTGTACTTCTTTGATTATAGTGCACTAACTCTGCACTAAATGAGTTGAGAAAATTCAGTTTATTTTAAAAAGCCATATCCTAACAGACAAACCAGTGTCCTTCACAATTTTTCCAATTCTGACAGTAATAATAAAATAATGATGATGGTAGTGTTAGAGTTACCACTTCTTTGTGCCAGGTTAAGCTGTTGCTTGGAATGTCCTTCTCCTTTGCTGAAAAAATTCCTAATAATGTAGCATACAGAGTTATGGTATGCTCAACTTCCAAAATCTTCAGGAAGCTCCTTTGACAATGATAAGTCCGTGTTGATTGTTTCTCTGAATTGCTATGATCAGTTTTGTCTCTTCTACATGATTGAGCATTTCATGATGTAGGACTTCCGAAGTTCTCTGGCTGTTTTCCAAATATAAATATATTCACCCCTAAAAAGAAGCTCCACTAAGGGGTCATTACCATGTTCTCCTTTCAAAACCTTTATTCATATAGCACTTCTGTGGAAAACATATACATATAAAAAACACTACTGACTTCCCCATTTTGCTTTTAATATTAATTAAGATTCTGTTTAATTTTCAAAACTTTCCCCAAATGATCATCCTCTTCCTTCTTGATCTGAACATGTAATCAGTAAGTTCCCCAAAAAGGCCTAGGTCACCAGACACAAAGTTAAGGCTGACCTTGAAGAATGAACAGAGTATCTATAAATGCTAGTGGATGTACAGTAATAAAATTCCTGGTACAGTTCAACCAGCTTTTCAGTATAATTGTCACAAATTTTATGTGACTTTTTAACTAGCGTGTTGTTCTCCGGTTAGCCCCAGTAGCTCCACTGTTTTGGAGATCATGCTGACCAGAACAACACTTCTCTGAATTCAACTATAGCTCCCAAGATACTTTCAGAAATCCTCATTTTAGAGCCGGGAAAGGGCTGCGGGAGCCTTTTAATCCATTTTACACATGTGGTATCTAAAGCCCAGAAAAGTTAAATGGCCCATATTGGGCTTACAATACTTACTTGATTTTGTGGTTCACCAAAGTGAAAGAGCTAGGTAGATTGATAAAGAGTCCAGATTAAAGATGGATCATCATGACACCCTAGTTTAAACCTTTCATTTAAGGAAGGCTGATACCATACTACCTGATGAGCACCTACGCAGCAAACCAAAGAAGGATGTGCTCTCTCGTAAACTTTTGGCACAACTGACAACAGTCTGTCTTCTCTTTTTAAAACTGTTTTGGATCCCCAGTCAGGTCATCTCTTCCACCATGAAATTTAACTGTTTTTTGCCTTCAGTAATAATCGTGAAAAATGCATACCAAACCTCAATAATATAAAACCTAAATGATTTGGGAAATTTGGTTCGGATTACCTGCTATGTATGAAAGAATAGAACATTTAATCTTTGGAAAAACAGAAGTTTGTTTTGTTTTTCCCAAAGAAGCCAGTTGAATAATAATTTTAGATTGTGATTTTTAAGCCAGAGTACTGACTGTGGTGTCATCCTTTAATGGACTATTATCATTTATTAGAAACTTACTAATGAAAAACACTTAGAAAATGAATGGATTAATTTGGCAACAGTATTGATGTTGACCTGGGATGGGAATCATTTAAGGATAGAGTCACTTCAAATATTCCAGGCAGGCATCTACAATTTGTTGATTATCCATCCTCTTGGTTTTCTTTTTTATCCCCTTTGCTGACAGCTTGTGCTTTATAATCATCCATTCTACTTCAACAGAGCACAGATAAAATATAATAAAATTCAAATTGGATAATTTTGCTTTGGGTTAGAAGCTCCTTCAGAAAGTGTTTGAGATTTCACTAAAAAATGTTTTGGGAATTTTACAAGACTTTTTTGTTATTTATAATGCTACTTCTAATATAACAGGTATGTATTGTTTAAATAGTTCTACAGTCATTAAAATTATTATTATGGGGGCGCCTGGATGGCTCATTTGGTTAAGTGTCCGACTCTTGATTTTGGCACAGGTCATGATCTCGTCATCATGGGATCGAGCTCCGCATTAGGCTCCATGCTGATGTGGAGACTGCTTATGAGTCTCTCTCTCTTCCTCTGCCCCTTTCCCCAGTTCGTGTACTCTCTTTCTCTCTCTCTCTCAAAAAAAAAAAAAGAAATTATTGTGGCATCTTAGCTGTGTTGCAGTTTATAAATTGAAGTAACATCAATAGACCTAATTCCTTTCTTTTTAGCATTTTGAGATATTTTTACTAGTTTCCTGTAAGGTCTTAATTAGCAAAATTTTTCAAGTCCCTGTTCCTATCAAGACTAGTTAGGATGCCAGGCAGAAATCAGTGTGACTGGCAAATAAACTGACTATGATATTAGGAACGTTAAAAAAAATGTTAAAAGGTCAGATCTATACTTTTACCCCCAAGATCTATAAATTTTGATGTATAATAACAATGTGTGCAGTTAGAGCAGAGTTTGTGAGTTAAATTATATAACACTTAAATTCTGTTTGTTTTGACAGTACAGATACCACTCAAATACAGATCAGTAAACGTATCTCTGGAATCAAAAATAGGAGAGAATGCATTGATGAATGGAAAAGATATGTTAGGCATTGAAGAATGATGCAGTTTTTTGAAATAGTTAGTATTTGCCCTGGAGTTGATCAAAATAGAACCTAACCCTGAATGTGAAAGTGAGATGTGGCTCTGCTAAAGATCATATCTGATTTCTTAAGCAGTTTCATCAGTGTCAGCTGTGAGATACACTTAACATTAAATGACAAGGCAGGATTACAGTGCAAGCCCTGGAGTCCAGCCAATTTATCATCCTTGAAGCTATGTGGGATGCTGTGTAGCACTATTGAAAATAGATGACAGAAGGCTGTCCAAGCAGCTGCTGCTGCGCGGTTGATCTAAAAGAGGGAGACCACAAACCAAGCCAACAGAAGAAATACTTTAAGGGCACAGTGTATCACAGCGTCAAATGATAAAACACAACTCAGGGCAGCCAGGAACAGTTGTTTCTGTGAATGTAATAATCAGAAATAAAGTGATTCCTTCATAGCAAATCTACTGAAAATAACATGATTTTGAAACAATGGTTTGCAAACATGGATGGAATAAATAAATGATAGTTGCTACTCAAATCAGAGGACAATTTAATGCAAACATCATGAGAAGGATTAATTAGATCCTTTTTCTAAAGCAGTTCACAAACCATTAGAGGTATCTTTGATTATCAAGATGTCAAGAACCTAATCACTTATCTAAGAATTTTAAGCTATGTTAGTTTGGTTTAAAAAATAATATCGGGGCTGCCTTTGTGGCTCAGACTCAGGTCTCATGATCTCTCATTGTTCATGGGTTCAAGCCCTGCGTCGGGATCTGTGCTGACAGCTCAGAGCCTGAAGCCTGCTTCAGATTCTGTGTCTCCCTCTCTCTCTGCCCGCCCCCCTCACACTGTGTCTATCTCTCAAAAAAAAAAAATGTTAAAAATAATATCATCAAATGTCCAAAAGGCTAATTTTCTGATGTAGAAATGCTTCTCCCTCCTCTAATATAAGACATCATTTTGAGCATGTTAAGTGCTTTTAAATTGTGGAGCTAATTAATTAGTAGTTTTTTATGGCACACTGAAATCTTTTTTATTAGAAATAATTCATTTTATTAATGGGAATATATAGACTATTTGCCTGTGAGTTCATTTGTCTATGAATAAATCATATTGGTACAGTAATATAGAATAATTTAGTTTAAAAGTCCTGTAACATAAGAGTATATGATCAAATTTTAGGAAATTAGAAAAAAACGGACCAAATAAGGATCCAGAGGAAAAGATATTTTCTCATATAGCCAAACTTCTAACTTAAGGCAAGTTGTACCCCCAAATTTCTTTAAAATATGTAACAGAAACTCAGAATGCACATTCCCAAAGAAATAATAAAGACTACATTCATAGACTGCCTACAAATTCCAATTTAACACATAATGTACCTAAAATATTATACATTTGTACTGAAAAAGGATGATAACCACTGCTGATCCATACCAGTAATTAAACAAAGTGGGAAAAAATGGAAGAAATAAGAGGATAAAATAATCAGAAATTAAGTGATCTCTTTGCAGAAAAGCCATTGAAAAGAACATGATCCTAAAACAATAGCTTGTAAACCAGAGACCACACAAATAAAGGCTGCAGCTAAAGTCAAAGAATAGTTTGATAATAACAGTAAGAAAAGGATTAACAGAGCTAATTAGAGCCAATGAGCAATTGGTTAAAAACTTTCAACTCTGTTTTGAAATCTGTACTGGAACAGGAGAGGTATTTTAGAAATTTATGATTAATGTCCTTTTAAAATGGTTTTCTTTTCACTGATAAGGGAAAATTAGAAACCCTCACTTTTTTTCTGCTCATCTCTTAAAAGCCAGTTGACTTCTTTCTCATTCTGTATACTTCCTAGTGATTTCATCTGCTTCCCTATATTTCATTATCCTCTTCTATTTGCTGGACTTCCAAATCTGTGCTCCCAATCTAGAGTTTTTCTCTTAAATTTGCTGTGTTCTCCTGTTTACTAAACATTTTCACTTGGATGTCCTGCAGATACTTTAAATTCATTATGCCCCACACTGATTTTATCACACTGTTCCTTTCAAAAAAACCCCAAAATGTATGCATATCCACTCATGACTCGGGTCAGAACTGTTTGAGTTCCTAACCCCTCACCTTTGTATCCATAATCGGGTCCGTTCTCTCCCATATTAATGCAGTGATATCCTAACTGTTCTTCCTACTTTGAGCTTTCTTTTTTCAAGTCTTTTCTTCAAATTCTGCTTGTACTTCCTAAAACTCCAGCCTGAAAATGTTAAAATAGAGATTTAAATTAAAACTCTTCAACTGCTCTGGGCGCCTGGGTGGCTCAGTCGGTTAAGCTTCCGACTTCGGCTCAGGTCATGATCTCACAGTTCGTGGGTTTGAGCCCCACATCGGGCTCTATGCTGACAGCTCAGAGCCTGGAGCCTGTTTCAGATTCTGTGTCTCCCTCTCTCTCTGCCTCTCCCCTGTTCATCCTCTGTCTCTGTCTCAAGAATCAATAAACATTTAAAAAAAAAATTTTTTTTTAATGTACAAACTCTTCAACTGCTCTTTTTGCCTTTAAGTGGAGTATAAACTCTTTAACTTGAATTACAATGCCCTTTGTGGTTTACAAGTGTTTATTCCAATTGCCTCTTACCTTCTAGGCTGACCTTCTAACAATTCAATGAAAAACTTGTGCCATTTCTTTTCTTGTCTGGTCCTTTGCACAGACTTTTAAATGTATAAAGAAATTAATTATAGAACACTTGGCTAGTAGTAAATGTAGAATAATGAATTATGTGTAACATATATCTCTCAAAATAAAAATTTGGAGTCATTTTAAAATGAATATCAACTTCTTTCCCAAATATGCCATTCATATGCTCACAGTAAAATCAGTGGTTGAGATTTTACAGTGTTACTACTTATGAATAATAGCATAACTTAAATTATCTTGTTTTTGTTGACATTTCATAAACTGTAGACAATAGAATTGTTAATCCTGGTGAGTTACCAACAATAAATAAAATTAATAATCTCTCAGTTACAACAGCTGTTGTAACTTTTTCAAAAAAATGAGTTGGTAGGGTAAGTTATCCCCAAGATGGGAAAGGAGTGGGGAGAGTGAGAATTATCCTTAGACCATAAAGACCATAGAGAACACAGAGAACACCAGCATATCTTTGATCCTGTGGTCGGCAGCTGCCCTGCCCTCACCTTTTTAGTCCATATCTTCCTTCACCTCCAGGTCACAATGGCCTAAAACACTGGGAATGTGGCATCTAAAAAAAGTCAACATAACCAACATCACACCAAAGGAAGTCTTTATTTTCATGTAAAAGTATATCACATAGATGAAACAGGACTTTGAAATCATGGTCCTAAAGGGGATAAATTGTGAACTGTATTTTCACTGGTAGAAAAAAGTATCTGCAGGTACTTTTAAGTGATACTTGTAAGGTATTGGTTTTTGTTTTGTTTTGTTTTGTTTTGTTTTTAAGTAAGTAATTTGTCCCTTCCTGACTGACATACTTTTGTCAGGGCAAGAGGGCAAGAGATGCTTTATAAACCAGATTTTGGCCTGGCAGGAAGGCCCTGTGTGGCCCTGCAGGAGTAAAAGAATGATTAACATACACTCATCACCTTAGAGATTCTTTTCAAAACAAATCTGATCCTATACTAGAAAAACCTAGCCTATGTTTCTCTGAGACATTTGCATAAACTAGTGGCTAATGATCATTTGACATTTTCTGTTCACAGACATTGAATTTTATGGATTTATTAGGATATTGGATAGCTTTTCTCATTTTGCTAACAGGATATATTTCTACACATTTCTTTCCACATTTACCTGGAAAGAAGTCATATCTGACCATCTGATTTGAATCCAGTGCTAATGTATACCATAACCTTATCCTGAACCTGTAAACTTATGCTGAAAGTACAGTCTTTGGATTGGATTGTTTTGTTTTGTTTTGAGAGAGAGAGAGAGAGTGCCAGGGCAAGGGAGGAGAGAGAGAATTTTTTTTTTTTTTTTTTTTTTTGGAGAGAGAGAATATTAAGCAGGCTCCACACCCAGTGGGGAGCCCTATTCAACTCTGTCTCGGGATTGTGAGGTCATGACCTGAGCTGAAATCAAGAGACCAGTGCTTAACCAGCTGAGCCACCCAGGCACCCCTGGATTGTTTTTAATGTGGGAAATAGAAACAAAAGAGAACAAGCAGGGTTATAGAGAGATTTTATAAAAGTTTTCATTAGAGAACAAGAATTAAATAAAGATTTAAAATAATTAATAATTATTAATTAAATAATAATTAAAGAATTAAAGTGCCTTTCCAGTTAGGACAGCAGAAAGCATCAAGGTTTTATTCACTAACACCACTAAAATATCAGTGACAACACTGTGGACTCTCTCAGTGAGTCACAGAACAAAATTATTGAAAATGAAAATATAGTTCAGTTCAAGTAGTTCACAACTTCAGAACCAGTTATATTTCAAAACTTGGTCTGTCCACCTCAGTGCTTAGTGTCTGGAATTCACTTACTCAAATTATTTTGTATACTGGTATTAAAATCCCATGATTGTTCATTTTTTGAAAAGTTGCAGTATACCTGAAATCAAGAATATCTTCAGCAAATTCAATTCTTTTTTTTAAATTTTTTTTTTTTTTCAACGTTTATTTATTTTTGGGACAGAGAGAGACAGAGCATGAACGGGGGAGGGACAGAGAGAGAGGGAGACACAGAATCGGAAACAGGCTCCAGGCTCTGAGCCATCAGCCCAGAGCCTGACGCGGGGCTCGAACTCACGGACCGTGAGATCGTGACCTGGCTGAAGTCGGACGCTTAACCGACTGCGCCACCCAGGCGCCCCTTCAGCAAATTCAATTCTGAATCAAGGGAAACCATACTCAAAGGTGTAATAAAAGAACCAATATCTACACCATTTAAAGAATCTCTGAGGGGTGCCTGGGTGGCTCAGTCAGTTAAATATCCAATTCTTGATTTTGGCTTAGGTCATGATCTCACAGTTTGTGGGATCAAGCCCCGCATCAGGCTCCTCAGGGACAGAAGGGGCCTGCTTGGGATTCTCCCTCACTCCCTCTTCGCTGCTCCTCTTCAGCTCCCATGCACGCGCGCGCGCGCGCACACACACACACACACACACACACTCTCTCTCTCTCTCTCTCAAAATAAATAATACACTTTAAAAATATGGATATAAAGGGCACCTGGGTAGCTCAGTTGATTAAGCATCCAACTTCGGCTCAGATCATGATCTCATGGTTCGTGTGTTCAAGCCCCGCATCAGGCTCTTTGCTCAGAGCCTGGAGCCTGCTTCAGATTCTTTTGTCTCCCTTTGTGTCTGCCCCTCCCCACTTACACTCTTTCTCTCTCTTTCTCAAAAATGAATAAACATTATTTTTTCACCTGTAATTATTAGAGGCTGATTATGATATTTATTATACATTAATAAAGAAAAATCGAGAACTTACCCACAAAAGTTTTGCCACCAACAGCTTACATACCAAGCCTGAGAAGCATGAGTTTGACTTGCTGGTCCCTGCAAAGGATGGGGTTTGCTTAGGTAGCATACATGTTTTAGGGTTTGGAAGGACAGAGCAACACTCATACTCAGCTTTCGCATCACGTGTGTGTTTTAGAGGGATAATCAGGACCACAGTAGGATTATCCGGTGGGGCACACATAGCTTTGAAAGTGTTTAAAAAAACATCTTACAATGAAATTTCTGTACATACTAATGAAAGTAAAATACGTGTGATTTTAAAATAAACTATGGTATTTTTTAACTCATTCGTGGTTAGCGTTCAGTATATTCTGCTTACTGACTGTATTTCCTTGTTATGTATATAAACATTATGTGTGTGAGACTTTATATTGTTATTTTAAGAAACTTGTGTGGTTTTCTGTTCTGCTTTTAATATCTCTCAGCTATAGTCATAGATCTCACATTAAAAATATGTGAGATTAAAAAAATATTATGAGAGGAATAAATTTAAGACACCAAAAATAGGTGTTGGGAGTAGTGATTATATGTGTCTTCATTAACAATAACTTCATTGTTTCTAGGGAGAAAAATTAAGTACAGGCTGTCACCTCATATAGATGCACATACAAGAGGTGTATAAAAGTTGTTGACAACTTGAAATTCCAAATATTGTAATCAAAATTAAAAATTATATAATGTTTATTAAGCTCTAGTCATACACCAGGGACTGTGCCAAGCACCGTATTGCATTTAATTGTCTAAAAAGCCCTAAGGGAAGGTCATCTGAGTGGCTCAATCAGTAGAGCATGCGTCTGTCGATCTTGGGGTCGTGAGTTCAAGCTCCACATTGGGCATTGAGCCTACTTAAAAAAAAAACCCTAAGGGAGGTAAGGAACTGAGCCTTGAAAAGTTTAAAATAACTTGCTTAGTTAGAGGTCACCCAGCAAGTAAGCGGAACAGGTGAAATTCATGCACTATTGGATTCCAGAACCTCAGCTCTCCACACTTTCAATGCCAGATTCTAAAAAATCATCTTTCACCACATCCTCCCAATATTCTGCATAATGGCTGTGATCTAATAAATGGACCACTGACTGATCTAGTAGGTGAGGGGAAACCATTGAGCTGGGTCTTACCCTTGCTTTCATATCAGAGCTTTTGTATATCATAGAAAGAATATTGATCTTATTATGAAAATGATCAGGCAATGGTACCATCAACAGTACCATTACTGATTGCCTAAAATTAGTATTATAGTGAGCAGAGTCCCATCATAACACACTGAAGGTGCAGGCTGAAACATGTATACACAGCTATTCCTGCTTCAGTGTGCTTGCTACGTTAGACTTTATATATATATGTATATATATATATATATATATATATATATATATATATATATATAAAACTCATTTCAGTTATACAGGTGCTGAGGCTCAGCTGATTGAGTGCAGTGCAGATAATGCATGTCAGAGGTTTGATTTCCTTTCTTTTACTTCCTTGTAGATAGTTAGCTATCTGTGGTCAGAGTGGGAATATGGGCTCAGTGCCAGCCAGGTGCATGGTGTGTTCGGGTGAGTATAGTAATTAGAGAAAAGCAGACTAACATCCAAATCTAGGAGAGATGCCTGAGACTGGAGTTGATAAGAATCCACATAAAATATCTAAAAAGCTCCTCAGAAGCAACACAGTCTGTCTTGTGATTTAAAGACAAGTTTTTCAATATATATTGTTAGGTAGTGGCCTACTTAAAATCTATTCAGTAGAGGAAATCTACAAATAGGGGTTTTATGACCAAGGATATGCACGATACATACATTTAATTTATATATATTCCTTTACATAAATGTTCATTTAAATAAAAGTACTGTAATTAAAATGCTTTAAAATTTTATTTGGATTATGTATTTTATGTCACGTTTTACTAAACATTGTACAATTATGTTAATATTGTTTTGCAGAATTTATATATACTCTATAGGCTATTTATGGAATTTTTGTGGGCATTTTGACTATAGATAATTTTTGCCTTATGTACTAACTTTAGAATCAACTTACAAACCAGCTGTGACTCTAGAGTACAGAAGAGGTGGATATAATAGTAACTGCAGTAAGAAGAATCGTCATGGATCTGAACATGTTATAGTTTAAAAATTTTTGTAGAGTGTCTAGAATGTATCCAAGAGCAAAGATGTCCTAATTACAGATAGCTGGTTCTGGTTCTTTATACAGAAATAGGCAGGTAAAAGGGAAAGATGATTTATTTTTTTAAGTTTTTTTACTTATTTTGAGAGAGGAAGAGTGCAGGTCAGGGAGGGGCAGAGAGAGACGGATAGAGAAATCCCACGCATGTTCCTTGCTGACAACAAAGAGCTCAATGTGGGGCTCAAACTCAAGAACCATGAGATCATGACCTGAGCCAAAACCAAGAGCCAGCCGCTTAACCAACTGAGCCACCCAGGTGCTCCAGGAAAGATAATTTATTAACCAGGAATGACTTGAGAGAAACCTACCTTAAAATGTATCTACTAAAAACCCACCTAAAGTATAATTTGGTTTCCTATCTATAGGATTCTACCTAGTGGAAAGAATTGGACCTCATCTATACATTTAACCACTATACACCATTCACACATTAATTGTAGCCTGGCTTGTATTTGTATATTGTCCAAGCCCCCTCACCAAATTATGAACTCATTGAGGACAGGGATGGTTTTTCACCTTTATATTCATTGTAGTGCTAGCAAGTGAGAAACATCAGGTGAATGTTTCTGGCTCTTGGATCAGGTAGCATTCCCATGGCAAATTAAAATGTGATTCACTAGTTATAAATCAATCTCTTGTGAATTTGGTTAACACAAATGAATTTCCTGGAGTTTCATTCCCATGGGTGAACTGATAAAATTAGATTTCAGTAGAATAGTACATATATCAGGAGGGCACAGGGGACAAAGTTTCTAATAAATTCCTGTAAATGCACTGTGCATTTCTCCAGTGCATATCAGTGGGATTTTATAAAAAGCTAACCCTCTTATTGTACCACATTCTCTGATGTTTTGTTACTCTTATGATGTCCAAATAGGAATGAGTATGTATTTCTTTTAATGTTTGCCTTTTATTATTGTAGAATAACATAACTCTCCACTTCTTGAATGGTTTTTAAAGTGTATATATAGAAGAAAGATATAATCTTTATATAATCTAGGGAGTTAAAAAATTTTTTTTACATTTATTTATTTTTGAGAGTGAGAACGAGCACAAGCGGAGTAGGGGCAGAGAGAGAAGAAGACACAGAATCCGAAGCAGGCTCCGGGTTACATGCCGTCAGCATAGAGCCGGACACAGGGCTCGAACTCACAAACCGTGGGATCATGATCTGAGCTGAAGTCGCACACTTAACCGACTGAGCCACCCAGGCACCCCAATGTAATCTAGAGACTTTAAAAATTAGAATGAAAAATGGACAGAAATAATAATTTAATTTAGCAATCCCTAAAGGCAAGAGGCAGCAGGTTCCATCTTGAGAATCCCAGCAGATCTGTGATCTGTATACTGTGGATATACTTAGCAGGCTGGTGTTTTGAGTAGGAAGATAATAGTTTTTAATTGGCTCATCACTGAAGTTTCATCCTGAAAGGAGAGAAATGAACTTAGAGCCAATATTAACAGGTGATAATTAAATTATGGGTTCTGCATGCTTAATATCCTACACTAAAGGCAAGATGAGGCAACTGGAGGCCATTAACTTTAATAATTAGAGTCAGTATCTCTCTTAAGTAGGATTTTATAGTACATTAGCAATGGATGATTAGTATTAAATCAGAAAATAAACTGTTTTCTTACCAGAGCATGTTTTACTAATTCCAACTTCATACCTATGCATTTAAATGCATAGAATAATTTATATGAACTAATAGGTCTTCAAAGGTAAATAAAAAGATAAATGTAAAACATCTGTCAAGACCTAAAATTGATATCTCTGTTTTTAAACACTGTTTTCTACATTTGTTATGGGTTAAAAACAATATCCAGAATGAAGGCTTATGGTTGGTTAACTTTAATCATGAAGAACTGGAAGTAAAAAAATGAAAACATTTAATTTTATTATTAAAGCTGAAGAATCCCTGATTGAAATGTTCAGGTATTCCTTTGTAAAGATTTTATGCCATTATCTTTGACCTTAATGTTTTAAAATAGTAGGTGGTTATTCCACATTAATTGTATGGGCATTACTATAGATATCATGTAGGAATTATATCTCAGTAATGATAGTACTCTTTCCAAAGAGTGTTTTATTTTGAAGAACACATAATGAGTGTCTATATTTATTATATATGTGTATGTATACATATATATATACATATATATATACATGTATATATATATGTGTGTGTGTGTATATATATATATATATATATATATATATATATGTATTTATATTTAGGTTTCTTTATTTTGAGAGAGAGAGAGAGAGCATGTATGAGCTTGATCAGGGGAGGAGTAGAGAGAGGGGGAGAGAGAATCTCAAGCAGGCTCCCTGCTGTCAGTGCAGAGCCTGACCTAGGGTTCAAATACAAACCATGAGATCATGACCTGAGCTGAAATCAAGAGTTGGATGCTTAACTGACTGAGCCACCCAGGTGCCCCTATAATATGTATTTTTAAATGTTTGTTTGTTTTGAGAGAGTGTGTGTGTGAGAAGGGGAGGGGCAGAGAGAGAAAGGGAGAGAGAGAATCCCAAGCAGGGTCCACACTGTCAGCATAGAGCCCGATGCACACAACCTGAGCTGACATCAAGAGTTGGATGCTCAACCAACTGAGCCATCCAGACACCTCTGTCTTTATAATATTTTTAAACATCACTGCTACTACATTAACTTTGAAATACTTAATGTCATGGGATGCCTGGGTGGCTCAGTCAGATGAGCCTCTAACTTTTGATGTCAGCTCAGGTCATGATTGCAGGATCTTGAGATCAAGCCCTGAGATCAAGCCCTGCAATGGACTCTGTGCTAGGCATGGAGTCTGCTTGAGAGTCTCTTTTTCTCTCTTCCTCTGTTCCTCTCTCCCACTCATTCTCATTTTCTCTCTCTCTCTCTCTCTCTCTCAAAAAAAAAAAAGTGTCATATGTTTATATTTGGGGCTTTTGTTAAACAATCCCTGCCTCTCTTGAGAAGTCCATTTTTATTATGACTTAGAGTGACCACATAAGTTACCATGGAGACTTTTGGTGAGTTAAAGAGGATGCTTTTATAAAAAATGAATATGTCAGGACAGTAGGTGGAAACCAGGAAGTATATCACCCCATTATAATAGTAGGCCATTATTATAGCACAGTACCTGAGTTATTATACTTCCTAATCGCTCAAGCACAGCATTTCTGGAGAAATGCTTGCAGAATCCTTGCTTGGGAGAACAGAAGTACATGTTTCCTCCTTGCTACATACAGTGTTAGATTTGGGTTCCCTCAACTCCAAGCCACCAGAGGTACTTTTGTTGTTGTTTTCGCTTTGGTGTCTCCAGCACCCAGGAGGGTGCCCTGCACATGAAGGTGAAACTAGCAGAATCCTGGGGTTCAGACCAAGAGAAGAGTGTGCTAGAGCTGTGCAAAGTGGTGGTTGGAAATGAAAGGAATTGGAAGCAAGGAAAAGGGAAACCGAGCTGTCCTTGTTTCAACTCCACAGAAGGATATTCCATTATTACTGTTCTTACAGAGTAGCCAGAATTTGAGCTGGCTTTCCTTCTTTTCCGTTTTCATTAATCTAGTCTTAAACTCAGTATCTACTCAGAGCAAGACAAAGACCACTCGTAAGAGTAATTGTTCACCAGGGTTCAGTGAGCAGTGGATTGCATCTGATGTGATGTCCATGGCTAGTTACAAGTAGAACGGTCACTGAGATACTCCTTTATCTGGACATATAACCTATAATTAATCCATACCTATACAATTCTTACTTATTTCAAACAGGTCTATAATCTCAGAAAAATAATAGTATGAGTAGGTTCACTCAGTTTTTCTCTTGTTCCGGTGATTTTCACAGCAATGCCTCTGTACTCCTAGAAAAAAAGAAATGTCTTGTAGCTTCACATTATCTTTAAATGTGCTTTTATTGTGTGCTTATCTGCACTTACAGTCTTCCAGTGTATAGACCCCATGGTGCATGCACGATTTGTAAAATGGAGAATCCATGTAAGGAAGTTAAATGTGGAAAAAAGAAAAAAAAATCAAAACAGAGTACAAAATAGCAAGGTTAAATTGAATGCTGTTAACCCCCTGCTGACACCAACTAATAGTGTAGAAGCAACAGCAGGAATCTGAAACGGAGGTTAGTGTTGGGAAATTTCCATTCATGACAGTTATAAATGAAATACACTGCCTAGTTTTTCTTCCTAGGGTATCACCTTAAAGAGCATTTTAAAAGTAGCATCAAAGACAATACCAAGTGTATATCCAGTAGAAATAACAAAAGAAAAATTTAAACAATATCTTAGTCTGAAACCCCCATTAGAATCCAGGTGAATTTATTTCCTGCCTTTAAAAAATTGATATACTTTACATACAGCAAAATGTGTAAATATTAAGATTTCTTCCTACATTATACAGCTCAGTGACTTTTAAGATAGGAAGAAACCCATGTAATCAGCAATTAGATCAAAGTACTGAACATTATTACCACCTTAGAAACTTTCCTCATGCCTTTCAAAACCACATCTGTTATTATTTAGAAGTTTTGTTTCTCTAGTTATTCTCAGTTTACTTCCAGCTCTATATAAACTACCATGTCTGTTTCAAAATTACAGGCTTGTGAGTGCTTCCTGCTGCCATCTTCTCTCCCCGATATATTTCCAAAACATTTCTCTTCTGCTTTTGACCTTATTCCTTCATATCCTGTTCGATGAAAAGCAGCTCTTATTTTGTGGGTAAATAAATTATTAGGTAACAAGGACAGTCACCTGGGTAGAAAATTTGCTGTTGTGAGAATACACTTAGTTAAGAAAATATAAAGAACCAATTAATGATATTGAGTGAAAAATATAAAATATCCCTAATGCTGTATGTGGGGTATTGATATTTTAAGAAATCAAAAAACATCCATTAAAAATATGTTCACAACTGGTTGTAGATTTAGTTAAGTGTATAAAATGCTAGTCACTCACACTAATTTTATCCTTACTCCATCTTTTAAAAAGCTTAAAATTCTGTAAGCAATAGCCTCATTTATTTTTCTTTTCAAAGTTTTCACTTCTCCCTTTTTTACAAGAATACTATTCTTGAGTATAGTTTTCATTTGCCTATTCATCTTCCTCCTGCTATTTTCCACTGGTATTCTGCGATTGTCTTTCTTCGTCTCCTTTCCCTCCTGTTTCTAGAACTCGGCACATTCATTCTCTTTATATTCAAATGAATCTCGTAGTTCTCCCTCCACCACTGGTGAAGCTAATGATTTCCTCCATCTCCAACGCAAGTCCTTAAATATTAAAATGCCATTCTCAGCAGTTCCCTATTTTCTTATCATTTCAAAGAACACCTCTCTCCATCCTTCCTTTCACATCACTCCTATGAAAATACAGTAAAATTCATTTAGAAAGTTTTGAACTATCATGAATTTGTTTCTGTTCTATTTCCTAGAAACTTCATATACAGAGTCTATATATATAATACCAGCGTATTCACTTTCTAGATTCCCTTTGTTTTAAATTTACTCAGTGTTTCTTGAATTTTCTAAATTACCATTACATTATCTTGTTAATCAATTTCAGTGTTTTATGTTTTGACTTTAAGCTGCTAAGTAGCAGGGATAGGTGCCTGCTGAATTCATGTTGAACAGTGCATCATTAGAGCAGCCCAGGAAACATTTAGATAGTGATTCAAAACAGGGACAAACTTAAGACAAAGACAAAAAAAAAGGAAATCTGATAGAAAAATAATACAGAACTGAGATGAGAAAGACAAAGTTGTACAAAGAGTGTAGATAGGTTAATAGAAAAAAAATTAAAGAAGCAGGGTCATTAGGGCTACTAAAACAAAATAAAACAACCCCGCCCCCCATCCCCTGCTATTAGTAAAAAAGTTAGGGAAACAAAACATGGAACAGATCAGAAAAGTGTTCCTGAACTGATAATAGCTTGTGCGGAATTTTCACAGCTCTAAAGCAGTGATTAACAATGGAAAGAGCTTACGTTTTCCATTTCCACATCAGGCTATTTGTATCTAAAGAGGCAACAGGTATGAATTATGGGAGATTTGAGAGGACTAAACTTTGTTTTAAGGAGTCTCAAGTGTGTGACAGATTTTCAGTCAAGTTGTTTCCCTTAAGTACTGATTCTTAAAAACCTAATAACTTAAAACTGACCTCCCCCCACAAATGGTCCACAAAACATTCTTCTTTACTTCTGAAGGTTTTATGATGCATTATTATCATTAACCAGTCTTCTGCTATTAAACTGAAATGACCAAATGAGACAAACAGTTCTGAGAACATTCTTCTACCACTGATTAAGACTGGGTTGCCAGATATTAGAAATAAATCATTTAGTTTTCTGAGCTTTCTGAGCAGACTTGGTGACCTGGCTAGCTCCACCAGCCTTCGTATCCACTGCTTTGATAGACAAGCACAGCAATTACCTGTCACGTGTCATTAATAGCAAAACAACCCAGAGGAAGATACTTAGAGAGGCTCACAACTATGGGCTTGCCAGGAATGATATCAATGATGGCAGCATCCCCAGATTTCAAGAATTTGAGGCCATCTTCCAGCTTCTGCCCAGAATGGTGATCTATCTTCTTCAGCTGAGCGAACTTGTGAGCGTTGTGAGCTGTGTGACAATCCCGCACAGTGCATAGCCAGCACTGATTTGGACTGGATGGCTCAGGATGATCACCTGAGCTGTGAAGCCAGCTGCTTCCATCGGTGGTTATCTTTGCTGTCACCAGCCACATTGCCACGACGAACGTTTTGGGACACACGCTTGACACTGAAGCCCACATCGTCTGCAGAAGAGCTTCACTTAAAACTTCATGGCGCATTTCAACAGACTTTGTTTCAGTTGTAACACTGACTGGAGCAAAGGTGACCACCACGTCAGGTGTGAGAACATCAGTCTCCACAAGGACAGTGCCAGTACCACCAATATTGTAGATGTTCTGGAGGGGCATTAGATGCGTTAGTGGCAGGATGCCATCCAGAGCTTCAAGTGGCATGGTTCCACTGGCATTGCCATCTTTACATGTGACTTTCCATCTCTTGAACCAAGGCATATTAGTACTCGGCTCTGACATGTTATCACCATTCCAACCAGGAATTGGCACAAATGGCGGGGTTGTAGCCAATTTTCTTAGTGTAGGTGTTGACTTCCTTAATGATTTCCTTGTGTCTCTTCTGGCTGTGGGGTGGCTCAGTGGAATCCATTTTGTTAACACTAACAATTAGTTTCATACCTAGTATGTAAACCAGAAGGGCCTGTTCCTGGGTCTGCCCATTCTTAGAGATACCTGCTTCAAATTCACCAGTACCAGCAGCAACAGTCAGGACAGAAGGTTCAGCCTCAGTTATGCCTATAATCGTGTGTGTGTGTGTGTGTGTGTGTGTGTGTGTGTGTGTGTGTGTGTGTTAAATATTTTATTTGAAGTTATCTCTGCACCCAACATGGGGCTTGAACTTAACACTTCCAGGATCAAGAGTTGCATGCTCTACTGACTGAGCCCGTCAGGTGCCCCTATAATCATGTTTTTGATGAAGTCCCTGTGTCCTGAGGCATCAGTGGTGGAAAAATAGTGCTTACTGTTCTCAAATTTCCACATGGATATATCAGTGGTTATACCATGTACACATTCACCTTTCAATTTATCCAAGACCCAGGCATACTTGATGGGACCCTTTCCCATCTCAACAGTCTCCTTTAAAAATCTTTTGATGGTTCTTTTGTCAATCCTTCCACGTTTTTAGATCAGAGAGCCAGTAGTGGTTGTAAACTTGCACTCATCTGTGTGCCCAGTGATGATGTGTTGAATCTTTTCCTTTCTCACTTTGGCTTAGATTTAGTGGTGGTTTTTGTGACACCTGTGTTCTGACAGGAGATTTGTTGCAAAAAAGCAAGAGGATTTTTTAAAAAGATTATATAAAATTAACTTAGAATTCCCAGCGTAGAAGCTTGGTTTAGGGATTAGGGACCTATATAAATATGAAATAGCTGCAATTACACTTACTAGGCTAGAATTACAAAAGATCAGTTTCCATGCTTCAGGGCATAAAAAGATCACTGAATGTGATCAAAATGAAATGTCTCATTTCTGTATGTTTCTGCCCAAGTATGCAACTCATGGGACCTTAATGCCTGCCTCTAATGCAAGACAGAAATATATTCAAAGCAGAAAACCAGACATGATGGCTGGGTGGCTAGCTTCAATATGGCAATTCTCATATTCCCAAGAGCATATCCAAAAGTATGCTTAGTGCCTGAGCAGGTTTGGTGGTTTGGAGATGTGCTGAGAAATAATAATAGAGCAAGTCCCAGGGATGTGATGTACCAAACATACGATAATACGTATGTGAAATAATAACTTGCAAGAAAATGGCAGCTTTAAAGAGTGTAATCCCATTATTTTTCTTAGAGAATATAAGAAGCCAAAAAATCTAAGCCTAAAAGACAGCTCGTTGAAAACCTTATACATAAGAAATGTTACATTATTTAATTATACATGCTAGAGAGCAACAAAGAAAAAAAAAAACCCAAAAACCCAAGGCAATAAAAGCATTAACTTCTGAAGTTTTACCTCATCTTAAGAGGCATTTTTCCAGAAAGGCCATTATTCCTGGGACCACAAAGTTGTGTGTGCCTAATGGGCTAATTTTAGACTCCTTCTTCATATACTGTTTGATGTTAAAGAGATTTTTAATTTTATTTTTTATTTTTTAAAATTTACATCCAAATTAGTTAGCATGTAGTGCAGCAATGATTTCAGGAGTTGATTCCTTAGTGCCCCTTACCCATTTAGCCCATCTCCCCTCCCACAACCCCTCCAGTAACCCTCTGTTTGTTCTCCATATTTAAGAGTCTCTTATATTTTGTCCCCTCCCTGTTTTTTCATTATTTTTGCTTCCCTTCCCTTGTGTTCATCTATTTTGTCTCTGACAGTCCTCATATGAGTGAAGTCCTATGATTTTTGTCTTTCTCTGACTAATTTCATTTAGCATAATACCCTCCAGTTCCATCCACTTAGTTGCAAATGGCAAGATTTCATTCTTTTTGATTACCGAGCAATACTCCATTGTATATATATACCACATCTTCTTTATCCATTCATCTGTCGATGGACATTTGGGCTCTTTCCATACTTCGGCTATTGTTGATAGTGCTGCTATAAACATTGGGGTGCATGTGTCCCTTTGAAACAGCACCCCTGTATCCCTTGGATAAATGCCTAGTAGTGAAATTGCTGGGTCGTAGGGTAGTTCTATTTTTAGTTCTTTGAGGAACCTCCATACTGTTTTCCAGAGTGGCTGCACCAGCTTGATTCTCGTGAAGAGATTTTTTACACAATACAAACAGTTTCTGTGACCAAAGGCCATGATCAGAGCTGCTCTTTGAATAAGAAATAATACTTTCAAATAACTAAAAATTTGCTAAAGGCTGAATTGAGACTAGATTCTGAAATTCCTGATTCCATAGTTATGAAAGACTGTAAAATATCTGGATTTCCTCCATTCAACTCATGTGTATATCAAAGCTGAATGAATCCTGGTATTTTAAAGTAATGGGTTGTAGAGAAGGAAGTAGACTTTGTTAAATAAATGCAATTCCAATGGCAATCACAGGTTTCCATTAGATAGACATTGGGAAATAGTGTACCATCCTCTTGGAAAATAATAAGTTGTTAGAATTGGATGTACTTCATGAGGTTAAAGCATTTTTTATTTTTTATTTTATTTATTTTTTAAAGTTTATTTATTTTTGAGACAGAGACAGAGCATGAATGGGGGAGGGGCAGAGAGAGAGGGAGACACAGAATCGGAAGCAGGCTCCAGGCTCTGAGCCAGCAGCCCAGAGCCCGACGCGGGGCTCGAACTCACGGACCGCGAGATCGTGACCTGAGCTGAAGTCGGACACTTAACCGACTGAGCCACCCAGGCGCCCCAACATTTTTTAAAAACATTACAAAGTTTTGTGATGTTTTTGAGATTCCAGTTTCATTAATTCCACATGTTCCATTCCAGATTTGGTTCTTGAATCTCCACTACAGCAAGAGTGCATATTTGTGGAATATTTTGCAGTAACAAACAAGAGGAAGAAACATAGTTTTTGTAAGATTCCTAATAGCCAGTGTATATAAACCTAGCAACCTATTTCTACCAGTGTCAGCTAATCAAATTTTTATGTATTTTATATGTACCACAAAACATACTTTTTAAGAGGAAACTCTGAAGTGAGTGCTTCTTTATAGCAGAGAAAGACACAGTGTAGTGCAAAGAGCACAATTTGAGGAATAGGTGGTTTGCCTTTCGCTCCTAAGACGCTCATCACCTCTCTGAATTTCCTCAGTTTCCTTATCAATGAAATCAGGGTGGTTAACACTGACCTTGCTAGGTCGAGGGAAGGATTACTCTGGAAACTGCTGAGTAGAGCAACTGGCAGAGCAGGAGCTTCACAAATGGCGGATGCCGTCACTACCACCAGCATCATCTTTGTTGTCATTTCGTGGCTGGCTTCGCCAGTAATTCTAAGGTCTACAAGGTGAACTCCACACATGACGAGATACGTAACTGAAGGAGATGAAATGAAATGTTCTATTAAATGTTAACAAACAGTAATCCATACAAGTTCCTACAGTTAAAAAACAATCCATAGGAAAACTAAAGCCTTTACAAAATGAAAATAGTGCAGAAGCAACTACTTACAAAATTAGTCCTAACTCAGATGTTATTTCTCCATTTAGTACTTGTGTGTGTGTGTGTGTGTGTGTACGTGTGTACACACACACACACCCACGCTCATCCTGTCAAAGACTTTGGTTTCTCAATAAATAGAAGGCAAATTCAATTCAGTTATGAAGTCATTCAAAAAATTTCCTGTAATGAGTTAAAGCAGTGATGAAGTACTGCTGGGATCACAATCCAGGCCACCAGTGAATGACAAAATCAACAAGGATGATGACAGAGTAACTTCTTCAGAAGGACTTGGTTATCAAAGAAGAAGGCCTTAAAAAAATCTGATGAAGCGGGTGCCTGGGTGGTTTAGTCGGTTGAGCGTCCGACTTCAGCTCAGGTCATGATCTCGTGGTTTGTGAGTTCGAGCCCCTCGTCGGGCTCTGTGCTGACAGCTCAGAGCCTGGAGCCTGCTTTGGATTCTGGGTTCTCTATCTCTCTCTCACTCTCTCTCTCTCTCTGCTCCTCCTCTGCTCATGCTCTGTCTTTCAATAATAAATAAATGTTAAAAAATTCAAAAAAAAAAAAACCTGATGAAGCCTTTATCTTTTTGTAAAAAAATGATGTTACTGTAACGTAAAAGTCAAATATGCAGTTTAAAAGTCTAGTAATTTACTATCGTGCATACAAACAATTATGCCAATAAAATAAACATTCGATTTTTACTATTCTGTTAACTAGAAAAGATTTTCTAATGTTACAGATTTTCTCAGAGTAAAAATCAACGTTTTGAAAAATTTTTAGTTTTAATTTCTCACAATTTACTCTGAATATTTGGTCCCAATTTAAAGTGATGTCACTTTAAGGAGGCTTTTCATAAAATTATCCTATTATAAGTACCTCCAAATACGAAGTAAAATTTGTATAAAAATTATTAAAAATTTTAAGTTACATCAAGTTATATAGGAGGTACTTTGTGTTATCCTCAGTACTCAAATATGTGATTTTATATTAAAGTGGTTCTATGGTTACATAAAGAGTATCCAACAATATCTTAAACTTATAGAAAGTAATTTCTTCTGAGGAGTTCAAATTGCTTCGTACAAAATTTATAAATTGGTTCATCTTTGGCCTGAAATAACTTCTAATTTTTGCCCTCCAGCGAAGACCACTTTTCATTTAAAATAGGCTAAAATCCTAAAGGAATAACCATGACCAACCCCAAACTAGTAATCTTTTCAAATATAGTTGCACCTCATTTATCTGACACCACTGGACAATGAAGTATTAACTGGAAAACTTACTGTGAATCTGAAGCTGGTCCTGACAGGTCTTCCCCATAGCTCCTCAGGAATATTTCATTATTTTATCTTCTGTGCTACCCAATAGTGTTTAGAACATAACCGATAAAATACTACACTGTATTTGAATTATTTGCTTATATGTCTGTGTGAACCATTACATAGCAAACTCTTTGAGGACAAAGGACATGTTTTTTCATCCTTGTATCCACAGCATTCAGTGCAGGTCTAGCACAAGTAGAAATGCAATTAATCTTTGTCACATAGAGGAAAGAAGGAGATGGGGAGGAAGGGCTCGACCTTATTTTTAACAGTGAATATTTTTTTAACAATAATCTCTCTGAATGATAGCACTTTTCTTTTTCTTAATGTATAGAGTGAACTAAACATGCTTATTTAACTTTTTTTGGATGGCTAAGGGTCATAGTTTGTAACATTAATTATCGCTCTGTGCCTTCTTAATGATGCCTTCTAGTACTGTTCAAATACTGAGGTTGATCTTCCCAAGAATTCATTACTGTGGGGCTTTCCAGTTGGGGATACCTCTTCTCATCTACAGGAAGAACTGAAAGTTGACCAGGAAAACCAGTTAAAGAAGCACTTTTCATCAGTAGCCTTTACACTGAGGACAGTCATGGACACACCTGGGGCAGCTGGCTCTGTGGCAGCTTGAGGTCTTCTCGACATTCCTGAGGATTCAGGTTTACTTCTACATTCAGAGTTTAGAAAACTAGCTCATATTTAATTCCACTATGTTTCATAAAGTTTTCCCTCCCAAGTACACCGGAATTCCAAATTTTCAAAATGTCCTCCAGTTGCACCTATAATTTTTTAAGTAATTAGTGTTTGGTTACATAAAAAACAAGAACATCTTAGTGCTCAATTAAGAGTTACACAAAGATGAAAACGTATCATTTTGCAATGACCACAGGAAGGCAAAAAAGGAAACATTCTGTATCTTAAGTATTGGTTTTTAACATGCTCCAAGTGTGTATTTTATAGATCCAGGTCCATTTCAAATGTGCGAACCATCAAAGCAGTTTCCAAAGTGCACAGATACCAGTTATAGAGGTCATGAGAAGTTACTCAGAAATTATTTTTCATTGAATTCTAACAGGAGGAACAAGTAGATAGACCTGTGTTTAGAAAAGAGCTTTGCACGATGAACTAACACAGGCCCGTTCATATCTGACTCGTGCCTGAGGAACTGAGGTGGTCTCTCCAGGACCCACTGCCTGGTACTATATTGACCTATCTGTATCAGTCGACACACTGAAAACCTGCCACAACTTTTCCCAAAGCAGAGGCTACCCTAGAGCTGACCCCCAGCACTCTGTCACTACCCCAGCAGCACCACAATCCTGGAAGAGTGCAAAGAAACATGAGTGCAAATACACATAAGTAGTTATCTTTGTAGAGTTATGAAAAGCCACAAAGAACCCTGAAAGAAACATAAGGCTTGTGCTGTTGAAAACAGGGCTGACTGTAGAATGGGACCTGATCATGGCTCCTTCATGACCACCTCCCTTGTTCCTGCACTCCCACTCCAACTCTTACCAGAGACAGCAGAGTATAGTGAAAAGAATATACATGAGGGTTTGAGTTTTGCTTTTGCTCTTGGGCAATTTATTCAAAGTACCTGAACCTCATTTCTCATAGGATTACAGCCAGATTAAATGAGACACCCTGCTAAGAAATAGGTTACCATGCCTTGACATAGGCAAGCACTCAAGCCATGTTCAGTTGTGGCACATTAGTTTAAAGCATATGATGTGGGTTTTGTTTTGTTTTGTTTTGCTTTCCTTACAAAAAATTGGGGTATTTGAAAACCTATTTTCAATTATCTTGTGATATTCTTACAGTTACCTTTTAAAGATATAAGCAAAATAGACAGCATGGTTATCTTTAACTGTATAATTTATAAATTACTTTGTAATTTATACTTGTACAACACTTGTATCAATTTGATTCTGACAGTCCGATTCTTAAAAAAATAAGTTATTGATGTCTTTGATGGAGCTATTTTGAAACTCATTTTCTCCACCTCTTTTAAAGAGGTTTATTATATATTGTGACAAATATATTAGATGTTTCTACACTAATTTTATCAGCAGGGCTTAATCAGTTTTATGAACCATCCTATGCAAAACTGTTTTTTAAAACTAGTTCACTATATTTATTTTGCTCTGAGCCATTCAACAAGGCAGAGTAGCTACACCATTTTATACCAGATGGACATTTTAACCGAACCTTTGCATAAAAGAAAAAAATTAGCTGATTCAAAACCCTGACAGAACAAGAAAAGGAGTATATGAATATTTTTTCAAGTGGTCTTGCCACCAGTTTTCTTCCCCTTTTAAAAATAGATTTTCTTTGGCTTTGAAGATACTATAATTTCAGATGAAGAATTTCTACCTAAATGTAGATGATACATGTTTAAGAATCATTAAGAGTCAGACAGTGTTGCTAGAGTCAAATTACTACCCCCCCCCAAAGGTATACCTGTGGTTTCTCTAGTTCCTTTTAGTTATCTCTCTTATTCAGTACATTTATTTTCTTAAAATAGTACTCTGATTTGAGAGCTCTAATGTTGAATTAATGGCTTTAATGGAAAGGCTATGCTCCCAGACTCCTGAAATCCTCTTTGGAATATAATTCCATGTGTTCAATTACGACAGAGTTTTAAAAAATCCTAAATCGACCTGTTACACTGAGTACTATTTGGAATTGAAAAGGAATAAAATACTTAAATATTTTCAGTGGATATGCTTGCAGTCTCATTTTTGTGTATTTGTATATACATATAACTGAAAATTTGATGTTGTTTTTTGTGCAGTGTAACTTAGACTTTCCTGACTGATAATAGAGATTTAATGTTTGTTCTTTTACCAAAGGCTGGTTCCCAAAGCTACTTGGAATTTATATGAGGTTTGTTCAAAGAGGAGGATAGTCTCAGGCAAAAATTGTACAGAGTGAAGGATAACTGATGGGGAGTAGAGGAACACTTTTGGAGGATATTTAAAACAAGGGTGAGCAGGTGAAGTCAAATACACTTGGATATAGGAAGAGATGAAAGCATCAGTAAAAGTAAATTCTGGAATCGAGTTTTCAGGGAACATGTGAAAGTGAAGAGTTTACCTGTAGTTAGTATCAGATTGTACCACCCTAAGTCTGACATCAGGATGAAGCCCTAACCCTAATCTCGCAGCCCTCTTTGACTTCCCTTCAAGTGCATAACTGCAAGTTCAGTCTGTACAATTCTGGGATTTGTTTTCCATCAGGCGCGAAATACTTGTCTACTCCGCAGTGGAGTTCTCTGTTACCAGTTGGTTCTTTGTTACCAATGCCTCTTTCTTGCTCTGTCAGTGACTGTCTCACTCAAACTCTTGACCATGTAAATGCACTGGATATGTAGCCATCCTGTTTCCTGACCTTAGTTTCTGACTCATTGCTTTCCCTTGGTCCTGAAGACAGTTCAGAGACTACCTTTGCTTCTCAAAACTGGTAGCTTCATATGCAAAATAAAAACTTTAAGAGATGGTAGAGTATCTAACTGTATAATTCAGAAAATCTTAGCTCATTTTGATGGGAGTTAAAATTTTCTTAATGTAGTTATAGAGGGTGTGTACATATTTTAAATACTGCTTTACAGGGTCAGTGAACAGAGAGACACGATTGATAGCATAGTATCATATTATAATTAGACATTTTTTAGCCTAAGAGGTATACAGTGGCCAATCCCAATCTAGGGTGTGCAACAAAAGTAACTTTACTTTCTAAACTGGTCTCTTTTTGGTTACAGGCAGCCTTTCTAAATTATGCTATAAAATACACAACTCATCATGGTATAAAATACTCAACCTTGCCTTTTCAGAAGGCATCTCAGTTTCTTTTTTCTTTTTTCTTTTCCCTTTCCTTTCCTTTTCCTTTCCCTTTCCTTTTTCCTTTCCTGTCCTTTTTCCTTTCCTTTTTCCTTTCCTTTTTCCTTTCCTTTCTCCTTTCCTTTCTCCTTTCCTTTCTCCTTTCCTTTCTCCTTTCCTTTCTCCTTTCCATTTCCCTTTCCTTTTTCCTCTCCTCTCCTCTCCTCTCCTCCCCTCCCCTCCCCTCCCCTCCCTCTCGTCTCCCAAAATAAATAAATAAACTTAAAAAAAATAGTCATGATGGCAGGAGGAGATGTAGGGGTGTGGGTAGGGTTGGAGGAGAAGTAAAGAGAAGGGAATAGCATGATTTTTAAAAAGAGTGCATTGGGTAACATTGAAAAAAGCCATTATGTTACCCTAAGTTTTAATTGGCCATCGGACAATGGTACCACTTCAAGAGAGAGGAGTCTCTGATTATGATCTTTCAGTAACCATAGTACCTAACAGTTGATATGTAACTTAATTTCCCTCATCAGAAATTAAGTTAAATCAGAAGTCTTCAGGAATGAACAAAGTTTTCCAGGGTATGTTAAGGAAATAATAGTGTTTTCTTAGGAATTGTTCGTGACTCTTACGATGAGTAAAAAAGAAAAATAAAAAGCTACTGGAAACATGGAACTATTCCATATTTTTTAGTGTTGTGAATGAAATTTTATTGATGCTAAAGAAAACACCACTGAATATAGTTCGGGAGAATATTTATGCTAGAGAACTTTTTAAAAGTTATTTATTTATTTATTTATTTACTTACTTACTTACTTAAGAGAGCAAAAGCGAGCAGGGGAGGGGCAGAGAGAGGAAGAGAGAGAATCCCAAGCAGGCTCCGCACTGTCAGCATGGTGTCAGTGCGGGGGCTTGAACTCATGAACCATGACATCATGACCTGAGCTGAAATCAAGAGTCTGACACTTAACCGACTGAGCCACCCAAGCACCCTTATACAAGAGAACTTCATATTAACTAATACACAATGCCTCACAGTCTTTGAAATAGTGAATGCCTTCATAATTGTGTACACTTGTATAGCTAAGATTTCACTAGTGATCAGCCAGAATAACTTCATGTCTCAACTGGTGGACTGTTTGCAGGTCTTTGAAAGCCAAATACCTTTCACTGAAAGTTATGCCTTGACAGTTGAAAAATGTCTTTTTAAACCTATGTGATAATGTGATGGTAGTATCTGAAAGCAAAATCTGGACCCAGTAGGTTAATTATAAATGAAAGATACTCATCTTACTGCTCTAGGATATTAACAACTCAGCTGAAGGCATTTATAAATGTAGGACACATTTTCAAATAGCTGAGTATTATATTTCAGTCAAATAATACTGTTTTTCTATGTCTGAAGACTTCTGTTGAAACTCAACAAGCTGCCACGTTTTTTTTCACTGTTAATTATTAGCATTAAAAGAAATACACTGTTAGAAACGACCTTTTAAGAAAAGGGAAACCCAGAGTTAGGCTTAACATAACAAAGGAGTAGAATGTGTTCTAGTAGAACAACATGTGAATCCCACAAAACGGCTTTCAGTTACAGCACCATGATCAATTCGATCAGCAACAGCTGAAATCGTTAGTTGTTGTGGCTGCTGTTGGTGAGATGTTTTTCTTCCTCCTAGGTGTTCTAATATCAGTTCATCACTTTGCTACACAGTGTCTGAGGCTCTGCTAACCTTAAATACAGAATTGAAAAGAATGAAAGAAAATAAGAAAGTAATCAAAATGAGAGTATCAGTGTTTTGCCTACATATTAATCAAATATACAGCAGCATCTGCTCAAAAAAGGATTGTGAAGAATATTTCATGAAGGTAATTTAAATGCTTAACATGACAGGGGCACCTGGGTGGCTCAGTTGCTTAAGTGTCCGACTTCAGCTCAGGTCATGATCTCACGGTTCGTGGGTTCGAGCCCCATGTCGGGCACTGTGCTGGCAGCTCACAGCCTGGAGCCTGTTTCGGATTCTGTGTCTCCCTCGGCCCCTCCCCTACCTGTGCATGCCTGCACACGCTCTGTCTCTCAAAAATAATATAAACATTAAAAAAATAAAATATAAATGCTTAACATGACAGTAAACATAACAAATTATCAGTTTAGTGGTTTCTAATTTTTGATGTCTGGAACTTATTTTTTTTTTTTTTAATTTCTGGAACTTACTTTTCCTCCACCCATTTTCTCCCATGACTATTTATCTTGTGAGTAAATAGTCAGTGTGTTAAGATGGAACTCAAGTTCATTTTTAGTTACATAATAACAAAAATGTGTTGGTATTGTGATTATTATTGTGATTGAAATTCTGAAGAATGTTTTGCCGTGTTATTTTTTAAACTACATAAAGTAAATGATATGTAACAAAATAATAAATAAAATGTTGTATTGGCTCTACTGTACGGAGAGCTACTGAGCCTTGTAAAATGTTGCCTTCATTCATCTGTTCTAAATTTTAATAGTCAACAAGAGTTTAATACAGGGTGTCCACAGGACAGATAACTCACAGTCATCAAGAGTGTGGTGATGGAACCCTTGCCAGTGTTTAGCTGTATCATTCAGTTTTCTGTTTACTACAACCACGGTTAGACTCAAGCCTACAAGGATTGCCGTTTAAGTACACTTTCAGGCAGGTGGTCTGCAAATTCAAACGAATCGCGGTTGTTTAATCTCTGTCAGAGGCAGAAATGACCTGTGCGCATGAGTGCAGCTGTACTGACAAACACCTGTTACAGGACAAAATTTCTCTTCCAGTCTTCTGAGGATGTTTTCACCACTCAAGATTGCAGACGTGGGTGCACAGTTGAATTCAGAACAGTAACACCTTACATACACAATGTTTTTTTCTTTCCCCACAAACTTTTTTTTCCCCAAAAATTACTTCCTCATTTAACTAATTCATTCTCTCATTCATCAAACATTTATTAAGTGATCTAAAATTTAATATCACAATACCCATCCTGAAAGGAGCTCAGTCTAGAAGAAGAGACACATTAACAAACGTAGAACAATGTGATAAGTGTATAAGACTGAAAAAGAGAATTAGGTTTTTTTCTTTAAAGAAGTATCTTTGAGAAGTATTTTCTTTATTTTTTTTAATGTTTATTTGTTTTGAGAGAGAGAGAGAGAGAGACAGAGAGAGAGCACAAGTCGGAGAGGGGCAGAGAGAGAGGGAGACACAGAATCCAAAGCAGGCTCCAAGCTCTGAGCTGTCAGCACAGAGCCCCATGCAGGACTTGAATTTATAAACTGTGAGATTGTGACCTGAGCCGAAGTCAGATGCTTAATCAAGTGAGCCACCCAGGCACCCCTGAGAAGCATTTTTAAAATATGCTTAAGTCACATTTTAATAATTTGCTTAGGATCCCTACTATGGAGACTGTCTCCAGTAAAGGATGTATATATGGGTAGTCCCTTTGTGTTTTTTTTTACATGTTATCACTTAACTCACCCCATGCTGTTTCATTAGCATCCATACTTAATCTCAATTCTTAATCCATTTGCTCCTTTCGTGCAGCAGGATCCTGCAAGAAAGCAACTCAGAAAGACAGTGGGAAATGAAGACAGGAATGGAGGTGGTTATACTCACGTTAAACAAAAAAAGTTCTAAGACATTATCTTGCTTTGTAAAATCTGCCCCAGACTACATTAATGACTAAGGTGTGGGGTTGTGTGGCTCTGAAGCTTTTTTAAAATGAGCTCTTGGTTTCTTTATTATAGACTGCAGGAGTTGCCCAATATATGACCTGTGGGAAAGTTTTTTGGAATATTTCTGGACAGGTTTTTGAAAAAGGAGTTTGAGCTAGCTACCTCTACTGTGAAATGATGACCACCATTAAGAGGGAGTGAAAATCTTTGAACCAGATGAATCAAAGTACATATGTTTGAAGAAAAATAAGTCAGGCGTAATCAATAACATGGTGTTAGGCATTCCACGTCTGCAGATTCTTGATAAATTAGAACTGGGAAATATTTATTGTATATATATGCATTCACACACACACAAACACACACACACTAATATGTAAAGTTGTAACATAAAAACTGGGGTTAAAAACCCAGTATAGAATAATTTTGTAATATTTTTTCATATTAGACCTCTAGGCTTATGCCACCAAAAGCAAACACATCTTTCCTCCAGCACAGTAACAGTAATAATGGGAGAAAAGTCTCCCAAAGGAAATGCTTCTCTTTATAATTTGTCATGAAATACTAGTTCTTTTAACTGTAAGACGTATGTTGCTATAGTTTCTCACGTTTATAAAGTAGGGAAAATAATAAAAAAAATATTCTTGGCTTTAAGACTATTAAAGGAAGTTTCCCCTTTTTGTAGCACATTCACCTCTTCAATCAGATTGATGCTAATTATTAATTTACATTCCATAATATTCCCAGTGAAGAATATAAATATGTATTTCTGGTGTCAGGAACAAGTCAGAAATTTTAAAATATACACCTATGAATAAATAATACAGTTGACTATAAATAAATACACCAGTGCTCCACAGAATGCACTGCCTTCTGTTACCAGAGGCATGGTTTGTGTAATGTTAGAATTTAGTCTGTGACCATAGAATCATTCACAAAATCTCACAGAATGGTAAAGTAAATGTTTATAAAGCAGTAAAAAACATTATACCTCCTGTGCTAAATAAACTAAATAATCAAATTAACTAAGACAAGTACTCGGTAATGCCTAAATTTTCCTTTCAATCTGCAGAGAATAGTGTCTCCATCAACACCTTTTCACCCTACTAATCATAACCAAATTTTGGTATTTCAAATTTAGAGTCTCTATTGTAAACAGTATGTTTTATAAAACACCTAATTCTTAGGACGTCAACAAATGTTTATTTTCTTTCATTTCCCTTACTGTTAATTATTAGGTGTGTTTTATGGAACTATAAACAGATAGTCTTTATAGTCTTTTGGTTTCTTCATAATTTTTTTACATCATCTCATTGATTCCTTTTGAGAATTAAAGTAAAATGATACACAGCTGAGTGTTGTTTACTTCTCATAAAGAGGAAAAATTGGCCAGATACTTCTGCAAATAAACAGTTTGGTCAGTGGCTACACTATTAACATTATTAGGGCATTGTTAGAAAAGAGAAAAGGGGGAAGGGAAGGAGAAAGTGAAAGGGAAAACGATGATTTAGAATATACCTCATGCAGATAAGAGTAGCTGTGGGAGACAGGCTTTAAAATACTATCTTTAATTCCTCTTCACAGCTTTCAGCTTAAGGTTTAGGTGACAAACTGAATCATTACCCATGCTTAAACGTTGAGCTTGTGGTCTTCTAGATTTAAGCTGAAGGACACAATTAGAAAATCATGTATATTATAAATAAACTACCAGGGTTCATAAGTCCAAAATGAGACCTACAATACCCTACAAGTAGAATCTCAACAGTGTGGCTTTGAGTGAATTATACCTCAGTTTCCTCATCCGTAAAATGAAGATAAGGTTATCACTACATAAGATTATAAATGTTAAATGAGGTCATGCATGCCAGTCACTTAAACTAGTATCTGGCACACAGGAAGGAAGTGCTCTATAAAAGTTTACCATTATTATTGCAACTAACATTACCACCGATAAGGTAATTGTGGCTTCCCAGTCTGGTGTCTTATGTCTACCCTACCACCAATATTTAATGCTGCAGTAGGATGGAAAATGGAATTCTAGGCTATTAGCAAGACTCCTGTCCCTTTCTACAATGCAGGGCCTTTGGCTCTGTGATCATGCTCTTTGGAACTATGGTCTGCATTTCAAAAGTCATTTTTATGGACAAAGATACTGACCTACTCACTTCTATAGTCAGAAGGCTTTCCAAAGAAACTAAATAAAACTCTTCCTCTGGTGTTGATGTCTTCCTCGTGGTTGGGAACAGGGGGCAGGGACTGGTGAAAGAAAGGAGCATACAGGAAGAAGTGGAGAAAATGGTAAAATAGGATGGAAAGGTGCATTGCCTGGGTAGAAGAGAAACACATGATTTAGGGATCTGCCCTAAAGATCCCATTAACCTAATCATTATTTTTCTGAAGTTTCTTTCAGTTACTAACAGAGTCAACAAGGACATACCTTGTTTCTAGCTTTCAGTTTTTCCTATTTTGACTTATTTACACTCTACATGGGGAAATTTATGTCCAATACAGACCAAGAAAGGTTTCCAGGACTAGGGATCTCATTATGTTTTTTTAAAAATTCCTACTATGCACCCATCTTGTATCTGTCCTTCAAAATACAGTACTGTCCATGTTTTTTTTCTCCGTTTAACATTTTAACACATGTATTTTAGTGTAGAGTATATTTATTTTAAGGAGGATTAGGTGTGATTGTGTTCTTCCTAATGGTAACCTGTAATTATTTTTATAATCATCACTTATTTAGATTTTATATTTTCAGGAGCATAACTTGCATATGCATTTGCTTCACGAGAAAAAAAGAACGTGGTACATGGTAGATTGAAATTATTTTTCCTCACTAGTCCAAAGATAGTTGACAAATATTTTATATTTTAGCTAAAAACTTAATGTAAATGAATATTCACAGTTTTGAACTCTGAAAACCTGATTACCAAATAGATAAAAATAATTTTTTAAAAAAGAGTAATGAATCTTCAGAAATACAGAACATTGTGTGTATCTTTTATTCATTACAGTATTGTGGGAAATTTTAGAGCCTAACAGACCTAGGTTGAAATGTCATTCCAATATGTTAACTATATGACCCTGGAAAGACCATTAAGCTTGTAGGTTTCAGCTTATCCACATGTTAAATGGAGGTTAACAACTGAAAACTCATAATATTATCCAAATATTTGAAGATTTTAAATGATTTCCTTCTTTTAATCCTAATGCCTTTTCTCCCAATATTTCCAGTTGTTCCCAATAATAAACACAAACTAAAGCAAACATGAAATTAATCACTTTGCCTTCTTTGATTATTGTAACTCAGGTTAAAGTGAAATAATTTTAGGAAGTACAATTATTATATTTTAAGGATATATTTTAAATATACATGCTGCTAACATAATAAAAATATACTGTTCCCCAGATAATGTGTAAGAAGAAGGTGGAAAGACTGAAATAATCTTCAAGTGAGGTAAATAGTCAGAGACAGAGCCGAGAAAAATAGCGTGTGTCAAAATCGTAAAGAGGTTGACACTAGCATAGAGAATTTTTGCAATAAATACTTGCAGAATTATCTTTTTTATGAATATAATTTATTGTCAAATTGACTTACATACAACACCCAGTGCTCATCCCAACAAGTGCCCTCCTCAGTGCCCTTCACCCATTTTCCCCTCTCCCCCAGACCCCCATCCACACTCAGTTTGTTCTCTGTATTTAAGAGTCTCTTATGGTTTGCCTCTCTCCCTCTCTGTTTGTAACTATTTTTTCCCCTTCCCTTCCCCCATGGTCTTCTGTTAAGTTTCTCAGGATCCACATATGAGTGAAAACATATGGTATCTGTCTTTCTCTGACTTATTTCACTTAGCATAATACCTTGCAGGTTCATCCACGTTATTGCAAATGGCCCGATTTCATTCTTTCTCATTGCCAAGTAGTAGTCCATTGTATATATAAACCACAACTTCTTTATCCATTCATCAGTTGATGGACATTTAGGCCCTTTGCATAATTAGGCTGTTGTTGAAAGTGCTGCTGTAAACATTGGGGTATAAGTGCCCCTATGCATCAGCATTCTTGTATCCCTTGGGTAAATTCCTAGCAGTCTATTGCTGGGTCATAGGGTAGTTCTATTTTTAATTTTTTGAAGAACCTCCACACTGTTTTCCAAGTGTCTGCACCAGTTAGCATTCCCACCAACAGTGCAAGAGGGTTCCCATTTCTCCACATCCTCGCCAGCATCTGTAGTTTCCTGATTTGTTAATTTTAGTCACTCTGACCAGTGTGAGGTGGTATCTTAGTGTGGCTTTGATTTGTATTTCCCAGTACTTGCAGAATTATCTAGTGTTTTGGTCAGTGTTTATAATCATGATAACTGAAATACAGGACATTATTATAAAATTAAATTTAAGAAAACCATCCCCAATGTATCTTCTTCTCTACCCCCCATTAAATTGAAGAAAAATTCAAATTGGGAACTTTTGTGTCTTTTGGTTTTTCAGTTTTTTAATTGTGAAGTAATTTCAGACTTTTAAGAAGTTACAAAAATAGTACAAAGTATTCCCACAGACAACTCCCATATACCCTTCTTTCAGTTTCCCTGATGGTTATCATGTATCAGAATCAGAAAATTAACATGAATATTATTCCATTAACCAGTCTACAGACCTTTATTAAAATTTTGTGTATTGCTCTACTAATGCCCTTCTGGTCTAAGGTCCAATCCAGTATTCCCAGTTGCATTTAGTTGTCAGTTTTCCTTAGTTTCCTTTAATCTGGCATAAGTCCTCTGTCTTCCATAGTCTTGACACTTGTGAATTTGTACCATGGCTCTCAATTTGGGTTTGTTTAATATTTTCCATGATTAAATTCAGATCATGCATTTTTGTCAAGAAATGTGATACTATGTCCTTCTCAGTGTATCATATGAAGAAATACAAAATATCCATATGTCTCATTGATTAGGTCTACTTTGATACTTGGATAAGGAGATGTCTTCTTTCTCTTACTGTGAAGTTACTATGTTTCCCCTTATAATTAGTATCTTGTAGTGTGATGCTGTGTAAATATCTTGTTTATAATCATGCTATACCCACTAACTGGTGATTCTTCCCTGAAACAGTTAATTACCATACTGGTGATTTCCTATTTCCATCATTCCTTCTGTGTGTATAATTGAAGTTCTGTGGCAAAGAAAAGCTTTCCCTTCTCATTTATATTTACTTATTTCTATCTATATATTTTTATTCTATGGATTATTATTGTCCATTATTATCATTGTTCTGCTTGTCCCCAGTTTGGCCACAGAGAGCTCCTTAAAGTTGTTTCCTCTGTTCTTTGATATTCTTCCATCATGTTCTTTAAAAATGTTTGTATATATATTTTGTGTGTGTGAGAGAGAGAGAGAGAGTATGTACACACATGCTCAAGGGAAGGGAATTGAGAGAGAGAATCTTAAGCAGGCTCCGTGCTCAGTGTGGAGCCTTATGCGGGACTTGACCTCACAGCCCTGAGACCAAGAGCTGAAATAGAGAGTCAGGCACTAAGCTGACTGAGCCATCCACCCAAGGGCCATGCTTCTATCACTCTCTGAACATTTCCTTACTTTCTAGCATGCAAGATATTCCAGGCTTATTCTGTACTTCCCCTGTTCCAGTCCTGAATTCTGCTCTTTATCTTTTTTAATGTTAATTTACTTATTTTGAAAGAGAGAGTACCTGCATATGCACAGAAGGGGCAGAGAGAGGGAAAGAGAGAACCCCAGTCACAGTGCAGAGCTTGACACAGGGCTGTCTCACAACCGTGAGCTCATGGCTGCAACCAAAATCGAGAGTTGGACACTGAACCACTCAGGTGCCTTGTGAAGTCTGCTCTTTATCCAAAAAGTCCTGGTTCGTGTTTTTGTTTTGTTTTGTTTTGTTTTGTTTTGTTTTGTTTGTTTGTTTTGTTTTTGATGTTGATTACTTAGAAACCAAAATCTGGGCACTGGGAGAACTCATTTGTGCTGAGTGGTTCTTTCATGTACTGAACTAGGAAATATGTAACATATACATAGTACACAGTCTTTTATTTTTATATCTATCTAAAACCGTTAGTTGATATTGATACCTCCAACTACAACCCAACACTACAAGATTCACCATAGCTTTCCCCTACAAGTAAGAAGTTATTTGTAGCTCCTTTCTTTGACATAAAAACTTGATTCTTGATAACCACAATATATTTATTTGCTCAATCTTAGATACACATCAAGTAGTTTCAGAATTGCTAACTCACACTTTGAGTTTGCTGACTTTTTGCTTAGTCTAGTTAGATTGCACATTTTGATTCTTTTTTTTAAAAAATTTTTTTTAACGTTTAATTATTTTTGAGACAGAGAGAGACAGAGCATGAATGGGGGAGGGGCAGAGAGAGAGGGAGACACAGAATCGGAAGCAGGCTCCAGGCTCCAAGCCATCAGCCCAGAACCCGACGCGGGGCTCGAACTCACGGACCGCGAGATCGTGACCTCAGCTGAAGTCGGACGCTCAACTGACTGAGCCACCCAGGCGCCCCCCCCCTTTTTTTTTTTTTTAATTTTGCACATTTTGATTCTAAAATGCACAAACAATATGCTCACACACACATTCACCTATTGGAAGTGTACCAATAAACATTATCTCCAGTCTTCTCCATCTTGGTAATATATGGTACCATCCCAAAGAAATAGGAGGTCATCTTTTGTCACAGTTAACAAGTTTTATTCATTGTATTTCCTAGTAGCTCTCAAGCTGCTTTGCTTCTCTTCTCCCCAACCTACTGAATCTCTTAGCTAAACCACTGCCATAGCTTTCTGGTAGATTCCCCACATCTGGTTTTGCTCCCCTCCAATCCAGAGACTCAATTAGCGATCCTTTAAATATACAAATGTGATCATTTAACTGTTCCTCCCTTTGATGGTTTTCTCTGTTTATTTCAAATAAAGTTTAAAACCTTCATCATAGCCTAAAGCACTTTGCATGCCCTAAAACTTCTGCCAGTCTTCGTAGCTTCAAAGCATACAGTGTTCACTCCCCTATTCTCATTGCTGCATCTATATTAACCTTCTTTGAATTCCTCTATTACACCCAGGTTTTGCACATGCTGTTCCCCCACCCCAAGGGTGCTCTCTTCCCTGCATTCCCCTTAGTCCTAACTTCTAAATGTCATTCTAACTAACTTCAATATCATTTTCTCAGTAAAGTAGTTCCTGAACTGCCATTCTGAGTTAGACTCCCATGTCCTATCATCCCAAAGCATTTCTCAGTGTCAGTTTATACTAAACATATTTGTAATTGCTTCTTCAAAGTCAGCTTTTCCAGCTATGTTACAGACTTCTTAAAGGAAGGGATTTTTCTCTGTTGCACACTGTTACATTTATTGTGTCTGAAACAGTGTAAGCACAAAAGCAGGGCTCAATTGATAGTGAATGAGTGCCTAAATAAATGAATAAAGGAACCAAAAAATATTGTCAAAACATGTTAGGTAGATGCTGGAGTGATATCATGATTGATAGCTACCAGCAACACACAGAAACTAATCTTTGTCCAGTTTTTATGGATACAGAGACTTCTGGATCCTTTCTGGTGCATTTATTACCTTACAATATTGGAAATACCACTAGAAGTAGTATATAGCCCTTTTCTCATCCAGTAAATGGAGAAAGGTTGAAGTTGATTTGAACGAGTCAAGAGACATGAAAAATAATTTTCTAAAAAGCCTAAAATTTAACATGTAAAAAAAAAATCTTCCATCAACTGTTCCTTTCAGAAGTTAATTAGATTTTGCTAATCATCGCTTATTTTAAATGCAGCTGCTTTGAGCTATGCAGTATCTGGATTAGCTTGCTTGATGTGCTTGCTGCAGTTTTGCATTCAAGATAATTTATGTGGAGGTGAACGCTGATACAAAGACCAGTCTGATTCAGTGAGAGCAGATTCTGAGATGTTTTGTCACTGCCATTGTATTCCCAGTTCGGTAGACTTTCTGACAAAAGTTTTACCCTCGTGGGACTGGAGAAAACTGTAACCAAGCGTAAATGAGCCTTTAAATGTGTTTGCCCATCAAAGTAATTTGTCTGTAGGAATTTGGGGAAGATTTTGGCTTTCATTCTTCTAGATACTTATAAAATCGGAATCTTATTTTATTTCTCAAGAAGTGACATGAGAAGGGCTATAGTTCGTTGCAGATTTTTTTTCCCCTTTCTTCTCCTTTCTTTTTTATTTTTCCTTTCTGGTACAATTATTTCCCTGCACCTTGGAACATCAGACATCTAATAAGTCAACATATTAGCAAACTGGTGATTTCAAAACCATACTATAAAAGCTCAACAGTATTAGTTCTTACAGAAATAAAACACTGTTTCTCACTCACTTGTACTAGTGAGTGAAAATAAGACAGTCTTGCTCAAAAGCACTATACATATCATAAGAGGATGAGCCAATCTTGCTCTAAAACTGATTGCTGAAAATGAAGAAGACAGTATTTGACATTTTGAGGCATTTAGGAGGCTTATGCTACTTACTATACCCCTAGTTTTTGAGCAAAGAAAAGCTGAGTCAAACTGTTTACTCTCTTCATGATAATTATTGTGGCTTTTGAATGAAACATTCATTTATTAAATTTAGTTTCACTAAATGGTAACTACATTGCATGAAGTTAAAAATACATTAGAAATAAGCAAACTACATGTTAGCTGTTATTTCACTCAAATGTAAAACAAGTGAAAATAATGAGCTTCAAGTGATAAAGTTTTACTGTAACTGCTATTATTACTATAGATATTTACTGTGGATTAAAGCTAACATGAAATATAAGTTGAAAGCAAGCCTAGTGAACTCTAAATATTTGTTAAAACCCTGAAAGATTATTTTAAACCTGTAAGATATATGCATGATCATTAAAACAAGTAAAATTAAAACTGAAAGTCTAGATTACATCAGATTCAGAGTGGTTATCTTCCTTGAGTTTTTACTATGTTCTAAATCTTCTCTAACACAAATTTACTTTTATAATCAGGTACTTTTATTATTTTAATTAAAACAAGTATTTTATTGTATTTTATTTATTATTTTTTGAGAGAGAGAGAACGAACCAGGAGGGGCAGAGGGAGAGAGAGAACCAGGGGGGCAGGAGGAGAAAGAGAAAGAGAGAATCCCAAGTTGGCCCCATGCCCAGCGAGGAGCCTGACAAGGGGCTCTTTTCTACCACCATGAGATCATGACCTGAACCGAAACCCAGAGTCAGACCCTCAACCAACTGAGTCACCCAGATGCCGCTATAATCAGATACTTTTAAATTTATTCTTTAAATTGTAATAAAATATGCAGAACATTTACCATTTTAATAACTTTTTAGTGTACAGTTGGCATTAAGTATATCCAGTTGTGCAGCCATCACCACTATCCATCTCTAGAATCAGATAATTGTTTTTTTTTTTTATTTTTAAAAATTTTTTTTTTCAACATTTTTTATTTATTTTTGGGACAGAGAGAGACAGAGCATGAACGGGGGAGGGGCAGAGAGAGAGGGAGACACAGAATCGGAAACAGGCTCCAGGCTCCGAGCCATCAGCCCAGAGCCTGACGCGGGGCTCGAACTCACGGACCGCGAGATCGTGACCTGGCTGAAGTCGGACGCTTAACCGACTGCGCCACCCAGGCGCCCCAGATAATTGTTTTTAATGAACATTATTTTCTTTCTAAACGGTCTAAAATAGTTGTATTCGAAGCTAGTCATGTTTCTTAGATAGCCACAGAATTCTTAGGGCAAAACTGACTTGGCTTCTATTAAATGAAATAAAATATCAAATTACAACAGTCTAAAGATAATTAAAAGGGTCTATAAACAAAATCTATCTCTGGGGTTTGGTGATGAAGCTGTATTTCAAATATACATGACTGCTATGTGTGGACATTTAAGTAAAAAAGAAGAAAATTAAATCTTTACTTCATTGAAAATAATTTGCCTGCCAAGGCAATGTTTTGAATAAAATTATCAGCAGACCCACCTGGTTTAAAATAAAAATACTTCCTATACATTCAGAATTAAAATGATTTGTTAGATCTATAAAGTTTTTTTTTTTTACTTCCCCCCCCCCATGGTTTTTTATTCATTTGTAGCGTGCGCGCACACACACGCACACATAAATACTATAAACTGTGGGAATGTTTTTACTTTTGTTCTTTTGGTTAAAATTATGGATTATAGGTCTGGACAAATCGATTAATGATTTTTAATACACACACTGCTTTTCACAGAGCATTATGTGAAATAACGTATATAGTTGACCCTTGAACAGCATGCTTTTGAACTGTGCAGATTCACTTATATGCAGATTTATTTTGATATGCCCATTTACAGTGGTATGAGTCTATTTTCCTTGTGATTTTCTTAACATTTCTCTAGCTTACTTTATTGTGAGAATACAAGATATAGTACATAGAACATACAAAATATATGTTAATTGTTTATGTTATCAGTAAGGCTTCTAGTTAACAGTAGATAGTCATTTTGGGGGAGTCAGATGTTATGCATAGATTTTCTTTTTTTGAAGTTGATTTATTCTGAGAGCGAGAGAATGAGAGAGCATGCGTGTTTGAGTGGAGGAGGGGCAGAGAGAGAGGGAAAGAGAGAATCCCAAGCAAGCTCTGTGCTGTCAGCACAGAGCCTGATGAGGGCTTGATCTCATGAAGTGGGAGATCATGACCTGAGCCTAAATCAAGAGTCAGAGGCTTAACTGACTGAGCCCCCAGGTGCCCCTGGTTTTTCAATTATATAGGTGGTTAGCTCTCCTAACCCCCAGATTGTTCAAAGGTCAACTGTATACACACAGTGTTTGCTTTTGTATTTTAGGCCTCATTTGTGAACTTTATGTCAAACCTTTTCTTAATGTGTAGGTACATTTGCCAGTTTACCAATGATCTGACCTATAGCTTGGTGTGTATAAGTTTATATTTAGGTTGTTCTTCAATATAATCCTCAAATATGAAGTTTCTAAATTTGAGATTGACTCAGTGGTGATTTATATAATAGTTGGGATTTTATAATATTAATTGATTTTTAAAATTGGTTTAAAAGTCCTTAGTCGTGAGTTGTTAATTGGTACTCCATAAAAAGGGGTTCCGTGATGGAGTGAATTTTTTAAAAATGCTTTATACCATATTCCTTCAGTGAATGTTAGCATATATCTTTTTTTCAAAGTCCAATAGTAAAGACATCAGTGTCAATTTAAATCCCTATATCTCAACTTTTTAAAGACGAAACCATATTTGTATATGACATCTGCTAACACTCTACAAAGTGATGGCCTATATTAGTGTTGATCCAAGAAATAATTATTATAGTTACTTCAGAAATCCCCCCCCAAGAGATACAAGAGTACTGATGCATAGGGGCACTTGTACCCCAATGTTTATAGCAGCACTCTCAACAATAGCCAAATTATGGAAAGAGCCTAAATGTCCATCAACTGATGAATGGATAAAGAAGTTGTGTTTTATATACACAATGGAGTACTATGTGGCAATGAGAAGGAATGAAATATGGCCCTTTGTAGCAACGTGGATGGAACTGGAAAGTGTGATGCTAAGTGAAATAAGCCATACAGAGAAAGACAGATACCGTATGTTTTCACTCTTAGTGGATCCTGAGAAACTTAACAGAAACCCATGAGGGAGGGGAAGGAAAAAAAAAAAAAGAGGTTAAGAGTGGGAGAGAGCCAAAGCGTAAGAGACTCTTAAAAACTGAGAACAGAGGGTTGTTGGGGGATGGGAGGGAGGGGAGGGTGGGTGATGGGTATTGAGGAGGGCACCTTTTGGGATGAGCACTGGATGTTGTATGGAAACCAATTTGACAGTAAATTTCATATATTGAAAAAAAAAAGAAAGCCTAACATTTCTGTGATTTGTTTGAAATAAATCTGTCTTTATTTCGATCAGTAAATCAGTAGAAAGGAAGGGCAGAAATAAACTAGACCCCTGAAAGCCTGACTCATTCTCTTTTTTTTTTTTCCTTCTTAATTGATAATAAAATTCTTCTGAAACTCTAAGGATTCATGAAGCCCTTAAGGAAGTATATTTGAGAACCACAAAATGACTCCTTGATTTGAAAGCACTGTAAAAGAGGAAGATCCCTGGATAATCCATACAATTGGAAAAGAGATCTTTGTATTTAGGAATGGTACTTGTTTGTGTGCATATGTAATGTGATGTTTACTAGAGCTCTTAATGCCCCAAATCCTTACTTTTCTCAAATTTGCACACAGTAAAAACTCTGATTGCATCATAATTGTTAAAATCTCCATAGAAAGTCAAAGAAAAATCTCACAAATTAGCTGAATTTTAAGAAGAGACAGCTAATCTGGATAATTCATTTCTCAATAGCAGATCTCCTGGCTTAATCATACAGTTAATTGCCTCATTCCAGAGCCTGTGGCTGTATGTACTCTCTCCCAGACAAAATATATTAAGAAGGCTGTTCTTGGAGATTTTGAAAATACCACCTGAGGGGGAAAAACATGACATTCTTGATTTTTAATGAGTACAAAAATATGCTAATACAGTTTATTGAATGTTTACCATTTATTTTCTTCTTTTCGTTTTTACTGAAAATGTTTCCTTGTTCAAAAATCATTCTAAATACTTCCAAGATACTCAGGAGTTATAATTTCTTCAGTTACCATGTTTTGTTTTGTTTTGTTTTGAGATTTCAGTCATTGAAAAGGGATGAGATAAACACTGTGGTCTGTTTTTGTACACTGAAATCTTCCTATAATTAGTTACCACTCATACTCATGTGTAGGATATTTACATACTAATGGCTGTGCTCCCATCATCAAGTGATAGAGAAAGAGGTCTTGAGGGCTCAGCAGACATATTAGAATAAAGATATTTCCCTCCTCCATAGCCATAATAAAAATAATCATTACAAAAATGCTAGTAAATGGCGCCTGGGTGGCTCAGTTGGTTAAGCGGCCGACTTTGGCTCAGGTCATGATCTCACGGTCCGTGAGTTCGAGCCCCGCGTCGGGCTCTGTGCTGACAGCTCGGAGCCTGGAGCCTGCTTCGGATTCTGTGTCTCCCTCTCTCTCTGACCCTCCCCCGTTCATGCTCTGTCTCTCTCTGTCTCAAAAATAAATAAACATTAAAAAAAATTTAAAACAAAGCAAAAATGCTAGTAAATTTTACTGGGATAAAGAAGATGGAGAAACATTGTGGATTATATCCTTAGAATATAAATCACATACTGCTTTATTACTAAAATAGTTGTTACTAAAGATAGTGTACATTTTAATTTAACTTAAGCCTTTTCTAAATAATGAGAATGGAGTTCATGTTGATCTTTCTGAGTGGACAAAGTACACCAGCATCTGAATCTTAAAATTTAATATTTGTTATAGTTGAAAGAACATGAGATTTGATATCTTACGAGTTTAACTTGGGTCTCAGGTTCTAACGTGTATATCTCAGGCTAGTTGCTTAACCTCTGTAAGTCTTGATTCATTCATCTGTTAAACAGGGTGATGACACAGGTACCTGTATCTCTCAGAGTACATATATTAAAAGACATTGTACATATACATATATACACACAGAATAAACTGTAAACGCTTTGTAAATTGCAGACTGTCTTCCACCAGATGCTACTGCTTCTACCATTACTCACTACTCTTACTGACAATGACAATATATAGGATTATAAACAGTTCCAAATTATTTGAATACTGTCATTGACCTCTCTGACTGCTCTAATCAAAACAGATGAATGCTAGGGAAGCTTTATAGAGTTCTTTTAATTTTTTCTTTTGAAGGTGAAAAAAATTTAGTCCTATAGGTAGGTGCTGTGTTTTTGTATCAGAAAACATGTCCTAAAGGTTCCCCTACCGCATCACTGATTGGGAACATCAAAATCTCTTTTTAGCCCTAATAAATCTCACAGTTCCTGAGAGAAGAAAATATGCAGCACTGGTTACTTAAATGTTTAATAACTTATTCCCTGAGGGCTTTAGCCTTCCAAGGGGACAGAAATAAATATCATATTTGATGCATTACTAAGACTGGTGTTAGGTATGGAAGTTTAAAAATAGTGAAAACTGAGAAAGAACTTTGAAAAAATTTTTTAATGTTTATTTTTGAGAGAGAGAGCGCGTGAGCACGAATGGGAGAGGGGCAGAGAGAGAGAGGGAGATTACAGAACCCAAAGCAGGCTCCTGACTCTGAGCCATCAGCACAGAGCCCAACGTGGTGCTTGAACTGGTGAACCCTACGATCATGACCTGAGCCGAAGTTGGATGCTTAACCAACTGAGCCACCCGGGCGCCCTGAGAAAGAACTTTTTCTTCAGAGTTCTAGAAACCCAGGAATCTGGGCTTGAATTTGGTATCCCTCCAAACCCCCTTGACCAGTTTGAAAACCACTAGTCTCAAAAAGCCTTCCAAGAGCTTTCACTTACTTCATATTAATCTATAATCTTAAAATAATCTTAAGATATGCAAGAACAGCATGCACACAGAGTTAACATTGGGACTTGCTGATAGGGGTGAGGAAGAAACAGGAATAAATCATCAGCATCACACTTTTCCTGATCTTTTTCACATCTCTTCTGCTTCAGAATAAATGCTTTTATCACCTGTATAACAAAATGCATAGCTGTGTTTTCCAGAGCTAACAGCATGTATACCTGTCATCACTTTTAAAAAGTGCCAAAGGAATCTTTATAAAGTGTTGGTTTTCTCTAAAATTATCAAAGTGATTTCAGGCTTTAGTGAAATACTTTTGGTTGGCACCTAAAGGTATCCTGTGGGTACCTAAGAACTACCCCTTCCTACAGATGAACACATCACTTGACACAGTTTCTGAATAGAGAACCCATATCTGCAGAATTCACTGGCTGACAGGAAGCTCAAAACTAAGTTTTGTGTCTAAATGTAACTATTTTCTGTAGCCCAATTTTCTGTAACAACTATTGTTCTTCTTCCATTACATAGTCCTGTATACTTTCTTTAAATTGTTTAATTACAGGGGAGCCTGGGTGGCTCAGTCCGTTAAGCTTCCAACTTCCGTTCAGGTTATGATCTCGCAGCCAGTGAGTTCAAGCCCCATATCAGACTCTGTGCTGACAGCTTGGAGCCTGGAGACTGCTTCAGGTTCTATGCCTCCCTCTCTCTCTGCCCCTTCCCTGCTTGCACTCTCTCACTCTCTCAAAAATAAATATTAAATTAAAAAAAAAATAAATTGTTTTATTACTTACAATATTTAAATTGTAATGGTTGCATGACTTTAACAGTTTTTCAGTATTTATTTTTGCCATGTATGCATTTCCTTTTCAGAAGTAACAAGATATAAATAATAAATTACACAACAGACATTTGAACAAAAAACCATTATTATTATTTCCTTTCGAATGGTGCTCGAAAGAATGTTTAACAAAGAGGACAAAGAATAGTTAAATTCCTGAAAAATTGAAACTGAGCTTCAAATGAGTGAAATGTGACCTTATACATACCTGTTCCAAACCACTAGGTAATTCTTAGCTACTTAGGAAAATTTTTTTCAAAGAAATTAAAGATATACAAGTCTGTGTTTCAATACCATTCTTTGTAATCTTGATTCACAATAATTTATGGAGTAAATACTGTAGAACTATTGGTAAATAAGGACTGCTTACCCTGTTTAAACAATATTTCCCAATACTTGCTGGTTCTGTAATTATATTGTAATTTTTGTATTGTTGGCAGTAAAATATGTAGCATGTTTCATAGGTGGAATTCTCACTGCTGGTCTATTTTAAAATATTAGTGTTTGGGGGATATTCTGTATGCTAACAAATAGTTTGTTCTCATACATTTCTAGTCATAGAGAGCCCTGTTAATTTTAGGACATTAGAGGGGAAAAGATATCTTACATAAAAACCTTATGACAGTATGATGGTATCTATTTACAGATGCATTTTTACTGAAATGTAAGCTAATCTTAAAGAAAGACATCTGAGGAATTATAAAGCTTATACTAATACCTTTAAAATACTTGAATTCATTTTATTGAAAGGTCGTATAGTAATACTCTGATATTAATGAAATAGTTCATACTATTTTATGTATTAGAAAATACAATACTGTGACACTATCGGCTCCCTTTCTGTTTATTGAAATACCGAGCTAGTATTTTTGAAAGAAAATGGACATATACACTAAAGGCAAAGATCAAAGGTGGTAGATGATTTTCATCATTGGTTTTGGTGTCTTATTTTGTTGCCAGCATTAACTTGACTCCTAAAACTTACCAAACTTCTTAAAGAATGTGTGACATTCCCTTGTGTGGTCATTTTGTTCCTTTATGCCATTTAGTAACACTGAACAATGCTATCTTCATCAACCTAGAAAACTACTTCTTTCAGGAAAAATTATTCAAGAGATACCAGTTGAGTTTATCTCAGATGTTTGTGTATTCAAGTATTCCTTACTTCCAGAGCTGACTTTGAAAACTATGTATTTTAAACTGTGCTCCAGGGCAAAAGTAAAAGCTAAATTTCCTCCTTTGGGACACTTAAATATTTCTTTTTAATTTTTTTTAATCTTTATTTATTTTTGAGAGAGAGAGACAGACAGAATGTGAGTTGGGGAGGAACAGAAAGAGGGAGACAGAGGATCCTAAGCAAGCTCCAGGCTCCAAGCACAGAGCCTGGGGTGGGGCTCAAACCCAGGAGCTATGAGATCATGACCTGTGCCAAAGTCCAGCGCTTAACTGATTGAGGCATCCAGGTGCTCCCACTTAAATATTTTTTATCTTATCTTTGATTTTTTTTGTATGTTTTTTAATTGAATGCACAAATTTTTACTTTACAGAACTGAGTTTTGGGTATAAAATCCCCAAAAATACTACTTTAAGTTGGGTGCCTAATTTATGCTTTTCATTTTGAAGTCCTCTCAAAATATTAAGATTTTTTTCCTTTGCAACTTTTATGCCAAAACTCAAAGTTCTAGACATGTTCCTTTGCCAGAATATGAATGGGGAAATGATTGAAAGAACAAATAAAAGAAGAAAAAAATACAAACCCTTACAGGCTTTTCTGTCTATAAATATGTCACTGTTCCCCACATTCAACTAATTAGAGATTCATTTAACTTTTCACACATCCATTAAAATTCAGTTACTCCTAGGCAGTTCGAAGAATGGATCAGAATAGAACAGAATATAAAAGCTTTAGAATACCCACAAGAACATATGGAAATTTGATGCGATGAAAAAGGTGGGAAATCCTTAGTGAGTTATATTTTAGGGACATAAAACTGCAAGAAAATCTTGAATTTTTATCAGTAATTTTATATTAGTAATAATGCTAGTATTGTTCCTTTAAACTTTTTAACTGTGTATAAAAGGAGATAAGCATGTCATTAGAATCCAGGATACTCAGTGTCAGAGACAGTTGTAAATATAAAGTTAAAGACATTAAGGGGAAAAAAACCTCTAGTGTAACATTTGAATTGGCACTATCACTATGTATTCATATTTTAAAAATATACTTCCTGTTCTGTCCACAGAAATGAGCCAGAAGCAGGTCCATCCCGGTAGCAGACTGTACCTACCACCCAAATCTTACCTTCTAATTACCATTCACCACCAAAAAACCCCCACCAAACAAAGCAACAACAGTAAACAACCCCCCACTCCTCAAGATTCTTTGGAGAAACCAGATGTGGGGAAGGAAGGTATAAGATGAGCCTAGGATAATCTTGTACCAAAAAGCAAGGAAGCCCTCTAAGAGACCAACCTAATAGTGTGCTTAAAAAAGCCCAGGAGCCCTACTGTCTAAATATGGGATAATTTGAAATTAAAAGGTACAGTGACAATAGAATTACAAGAGATAGTTAAATGTAATTGATTTAACATTGGGCAAACAAAAAAATCCAGGAGTCCTTTGTAATACTGAGATAGAACTGACCCAAAATTTATTTGCCAGCATTGGAGGTTACAACTACACCAATTCCTTATTTGAAAATTGGTATAAAAAGGGGAGAAAAATTTTTTTTTTTTTTTTTTTTTTTTTTTTTTTTTTTTTTTTTAACATTTATTTATTTTTGAGATAGAGAGAGACAGAGCATGAACGGGGGAGGGTCAGAGAGAGAGGGAGACACAGAATCTGAAACGGGCTCCAGGCTCTGAGCAGTCAGCACAGAGCCCGATGCGGGGCTCGAACCCACATACCGCGAGATCGTGACCTGAGCCGAAGTCGGACGCTTAACCAACTGAGCCACCCAGGCGCCCCGGGGAGAAAAAATTTTAACCCTGTCTTCTCAAGTTGGTGAGGGAAAACTACATAAGAATGTCAGCCAATAAATGTGAATAGTATGATGGAGTAGAAAAAACAGTTTTCCAAGTACCATACCCTATGTGCGGTCCAGATTAGGTATTTTTATATCTCAGAGGTGATTTCTTTTCCTTTAGATCCTATTCCTGTGGGTGTTTTCTAGTGCTCTGCTAAGGGAAAGAATAGCTCTTGGAAGTTGTCAACGTTAAGCAGAGATCTCAATTTCAGCCTCTCCACCTTCTGTCATCTCAAGGCGTACACAACTCACAGATGAGTACCAAGACCTCTGTCAAACATCAGAGCCCCATAGGTTTGCCGTACCCCGGGGATTTCTCTTGAGATCCTTTTGTGCCTTTTACGAAGCATTTCTGTTTTTCAGTTTATTCTGTTAGGTTGACAGAAGTCCTTCTGGCAAGATGGTACTTAGTCACACTTTACAACATGGTACCTGTGGGGGCCAGTGAACTGAAGTAAGTAGGTGTGAACAGTAAGGAGTCTGGGTTTGGGTTAGATGAAAGTACGTGCCCCGTCAGAGTGCCGCGGTGAACTCCGTCAAGTGCTGCGAAGTAGGAACCCTAGTGTCGTTTTTCCAGCTATTTTTGTTTTTTTTAAAAGGAGTTAGATATGTACATCTTTGTGAGAAGTCTTCTGATTTTTCACTTTTGGCAACTCATACAATTAAAAAAAAAACCCAAAACAACCTTAACAGCCTGTGGGCCCAATCTGCCAAATGTTTACAGTTTTTATAAACCAGTGCTTGTATTCATATTTCCAGTTCCTGGCACAGGATCTGAAATCTGGTAAGGTCTGATAAAATTTAAAAGAACCCAGGGGCGCCTGGGTGGCGCAGTCGGTTAAGCGTCCGACTTCAGCCAGGTCACGATCTCACGGTCTGTGAGTTCGAGCCCCGCGTCGGGCTCTGGGCTGAAGGCTCGGAGCCTGGAGCCTGTTTCCGATTCTGTGTCTCCCTCTCTCTCTGCCCCTCCCCCGTTCATGCTCTGTCTCTCTCTGTCCCAAAAATAAAAAAAAATAAAAAAAAATAAAAAAAAAAAATTTAAAAGAACCCATGTGTTTTGTACCTTTTACTTCTTTACAAACTTAAAAAATATCAATTCTTATATTAGCCGACTTCCTAGATTTGTAACATGTAAATTTATCATTTTTGTTCTTTCATGAAGATTATTTGATAACTGTTACAGGAACAAGTTTTGCGGTGTGCCGTACCTTAGAAGTTGCAAGTTAATCTCATATCATTGATGAGCACTGTTTGGATTTGATCCTTCAGTGAACTAAGAATCCACAAATTTCTCTGTCTTGAATATTTCATGACAGCTTAGTGAATGTCTTACAAATCTTGGTATACTGTGTCTTTAAAATCCTTCAGCTGTCAGTCTGGTAACCCTGTTAAAAGAAGAAAATTAGAATCTCTTAGTATGACTTCTTTAAAAATATAGCTAAGTTCTGGAAATCATTGTGCCTTTTTTGTAAGCGTAGGCAAAACCCATTCTTTTGAAAACTGAAGCTTTTTTGCCTAATTGGCTATCCGATGGCACCCCGGTTTTCTTCACGTTTCTTTAAATAATACGTTGGTCTTCATATAAATTTTTCAGTCTTGTGTGGATCATTTTCATCAGAATACTTCTTCAGCTACCATGCCAAAGTCTACTAGCTGAGAACTAAAAATCTGATAGCATGAAGAAGTAGTTCTCAGACCAAAGGTAGTTCAGTGGGATCTTGAAGGCAAAGTAGGCAAAGATGAGAAACTGATCAAAAGCGTTGTGGGATATGTGTCAGGCACCAGAAATCATCCTATCTTGAATCATACGAAGTTCTAGACCTGCCATAGCAGTTTGCTGAAGCCTAGGTTTTTGGCTGTAGGTAAATGAGTGTTATGGTTGGAACAATATAATAATCTAGTGATCTGTTTGTACCAGACGATATATCAGGTAAGATCAGTATGAATTGTCACCGTTCGCTTAAGAGTAAGTAGAACTGGGATGCCTGGCTGGCTCAGTTGGTAGAGCGCGTGACTCTTGATCTTGGGGCTGTTAATTCAAGCCCCATGTTGGGGTAGAGATGGCTTAAAAATCTTAAAAAAAAGAAGTAGGAACTGAAAACAGTCTTAAGAGTAAATAAAAAGGACAAATATTTTATGATTCCACTTACATGAGGTTCCTAGAAGAGGCAAATTCATAGAAACTGAAAGTATAATGGAGGTTCCCAGGGACAGGGAGAGAGACAGATGGGAAATTACTGTTTAGTTGATGCAGAGTTTCTTTTTGGGGTGGTGAAAAAGTTTTAGAAATAGATAGTGGTTATACGTGTACAACATCGTGAATATACTTAATGACCCTGAATTGTGTAGTTAAACATGGTTAAAATGGTAAATTTTGTGATATGTGTGTTTTACCACAATAAAAAATGCCATCAGTTACTCAAACTGGAAAAATCAAGCCAGGCAAAAAAAGTAAATAGGATGCTGAGGAGACCATGGCTAGATGCCAGAACCTAGTCCACCAAATGACAGCAAAGCCACTGTGGACCAGAGCCATATGGCAGGGCCGTGCAGTTTTAAAGCAGTAAATGCCCACCCTGGATAGGATGAGAGCTGAGCAAGCAGAACTCACAAAAATCTAGTCCCGGGCACACCTGCCCTGGCGGGCTGAGGTCTCCACACGTGCTATTCCAGAGTGGCAGCTTTGTGAAGCTAGGTCATAGAAGTCTGAAGTCCCTAATTAGTGAAATGTTTGCACTGTTACACATTTGAGTGTTTAGTTGACCCATGAAAATACATTTTTCTAAAAAAATTATAATCAATCATAATTCTAATGCTAGAATTTTTCTTTTGTGAAATTTTTGAAAACATTTAAATGATTTTCTCTAACTTTTCAGTTTTTGTTTTAGTATTATCAGCTCTTAGCAGTTCATGATACTCTCTGTCTAGAGGTTCCTTAAGATAGCTCTTGTGGGAATAATCTCTAATGTTCCTTGTATTCATTTTTGGAGAAATTGTTCTTATGAAAATGATTCAGTATTATTTATTTTGTACAGAATAATATTTCCTAAGAACGTGGAGACTTTGTTCACATGAATACATTTTTCTTTAGCTGATATACTAGTTTTTGTTTTTGGAGTGTGTGATTTAACAGACTCCCAACAACAGTGTTTGTTTTAAAACATGTCTCTTAAAAAACACTTTCTGGGTTATCTTTGTAGATATTTTTCTACTTTGAACAGCCTACCTAATGAAAGGGTGTATGAAACTCAGATTTACTATTACTGTGGTTTTGCAACAGTTATGTGTTGGCAAATAGCATCATTATATTTTTGCTTTTGGCATTCACACTTACCTATATCTAAATCACAGTAGTCATCCCATTTTAATAAATTGATAAGTAATAATGTAATATACAAGTTTATATTTGAACGTTATAGCAGTAGTGATACAGTAACTAATACTTATTGGATGCTTATTTTTTGTTTGTTTATTTATTTATGGAATGCTCTTTGTTTTACATACATTGGAAGCATTTACTCCTCACAAGAAGCCTATGTAGTAGATACATTATCCTCATTTTGCAGATAAGAAATCTAAAGTGTTGGCATGGCTAGCTACTCACCCGAAGTCCTACAGCTAGCTAGTAGCTAGCTTTATCACATTCCATTGGCAGGGTTCTTAACTTCTTAACTGTAATTTAACTAGTAGGTAATTCTAGAAATCAACCTGAGTTGCTAGTTATATTAACTATTAGTTAAGCTGTTATTTTAAAATCCTAGTCTGTAATAATACTAAGTTTGAAATTTATAATGTATGTGTGTGTAAACCATGTTTCAGGAATGCGGATGCTCGGTTGCCGGTATATTAACACGTTAAGCATTCATCAGCAACAGGGATGATAAAAAAAAAAAAAAAATGTGATCACTGTCCCCAGGAAGCTTAAAATCTAATTAGATGTTTCTCAATCCTTTTTTTTTTTTAACCTATGTCTCTCTTGGACAATCAACCAAACTGCCATGACTTTATTAATTTAAAATCTCAAAATAAATTTAGATATTCCTTAACCATCTGATTCTCCTTGGTTCCTGAGTTTTTAATAGTGAGAGATATGTCATTATCCAAATATTTTTGGTCCATAAGTTTTGGGTAGTGAGTAGTAATGAAAGTTTGAATAGCAAAGGAAAATAATTCTATCTCAAAAAGTTTATCTCTTCATTTTCTGAGTTTGCATAGTGTGTGTTCAGTAAGGAACAGTTTGGATTGTGAGGAATATGTGTATCACATCTTAAAATAATAAAATAGTAATAAATAGAATGAAGTTGTGATTTAAGACATTTACCCCTCCATTATTGTTCCTTTTGAATGTAAAGGTATTCAACAAGAATACCTATTTCTCTCTAAAGATAATTACCACAGAAATTTAGTGGCTAGATAATGGTACTGTCTTAGTTAATGTTTTGTTTGTGCTGGCTTACATTTATATATAAGTAGGTGAAATGGTTTAGCACAGATGTTGGGCATGGAAGCATTTAAAGGATTTGATGCACATGGCAACAGTACAGTTGTTTAAAGATAATGTATGTTATGGTTTGTACTAGAGTTTGCTGGTAATACTGAGGAAATTCTAGAACAGTGATTCCCACGGTCTAGTCCCTGGACCTGGACACTTACTAGAGATGTAAATTATAAAGTGCAACTCTAGACCTACCCAGTCAGGAACCTTGGGTGTGAGACCCTCTAATCTGTGTTTTAACAGGCCCTCAGTTGATGTTAATGCCTGCTAAAGTTGGACAACCACTGTCCTTAGAGGCACAGTGGAAAAGTTTAGGAGGAAGGACAAATGAATGGTATAGTCAGAGCTGAGAACCTAATTAGTTTATGAGTTTTTATTAGTTTTGAGCAGGGGTCAGCAGACTATAGCCAGTATGCCAAAGCTGGTCCACTTCTTGTTTTTATATAGCCCACAAAGTAAAAATGATTTAAAAAATTTTAGGGACACCTGGATGGCTCAGTTGGTTAAGTGTCCTACTTCGGTTTACATTATGATGTCATGGCTCATGGGTTCGAGCCCCACGTCAGACTCTGTGCTGACAGCTCATAGCCTGGAGTCTGCTTCAGATCCTCTGTCTCTCTGTGTCCCTCCTCCACTCATGCTCTCTGTGTCTGTCTCTCAAAATAAATAAGTAAACACTAAAAAAAAATAACTAAATAAAAAATGTTTTTAATGGCTGAAAAAAATAAAAACAAGGATAATACTGACAGATGAAAATATTAAAAACAAATTTCAGTGTCCATAAATAAAATTTTATTGGAACACACAATCATTTATCTATTGCCTATGGCTACTTTTGCATAATGAGAGTTGAGTATTTGTGACAGAAAGCCAGACAAAGCCAGAAATTCTTACTATCTGGCCTTTTACAGAAAAAGTTGCCAACCCTTGCGTTAGCACATTAAAGTGCACTGTATTTGGCCACTGGTGAAAACATAGAAGAGCAGCATGGGGAGTTTAATACTCTGGGTAGAAGATGGACTCTGAGTCTAATGGGCAGAAATCTCAGCTTGCTTGATTTGGAAAGATGAGTGCAAACAACATGGTCTTTGTTTTGTGCTGTATAGGAGCCTGTAATCCTAGAACCCATGGTTTTACTTGAGGTAGTAACTTCCCTGGTGTTCTTTGTAATCACTTGTGAAGACATAGTTTTATCAAAATGATTCTATATTGTTTATTTCATACAGTGATGTTATCTTGGTATTGAATTTACTGTATATAAAAATATTCTATATTTTCACTTAAATGTGTAAATGATCTTCTGAAAGTCCTCAAGCGTGTTCACCATGAGTATGCCTTCATGGCTTGTTTAGGTAAGAATCAGTTTTATCATGGGCAAAAATTAAACTTTGGAAAATTTGGCTTTCACTAATGGTGATAAGCTCATTGTAAACCAGCCTTTTTGCTAAGAACAAGTAGAAAAACTGGGCAAAACAAAATCTATTTGTAGGCATTGGAGAGCTAGTAAGTCAGTGAGCATTTGAGGGGCCAGGGATCCAGGAAATGGAAGTACAGAGAGAGGAACTCAACATTTGGTACTATTCCTTACCCTTAGTCATTTGCCTAATTCTCAGCAGTAGCTAAGAATCTGACCAGAGCTTCTGGTATTGCTGTACTTCTGGTACAGAGGTTAAAAATTGGAATCCAGAGACTTGCAAGAAGGAATGATCCAGACAAACACCCCAGGCTTTCATTTGAGACCACAGGGTAGAGCAGCACTTGGAAGGTCTATAGTTCAGTCTCCATTCGGCCCAGTGCTTTAGTGGATTAAGGTGATCTGCCATAGAATTGCTTAGATTTTACTATTATTACACTGGGCTCTTAATCAGATAAAGCAGTTGAGCCCAACAGTTAGGCTTTTGATTATCTGGGAATAATCAGCCTGTGGAAGCAAAGCCCTTCACTTCTCAAATGAGAGGAGAGAAGGACCATTTATGTGAGTAAACCTGCTGCTTCTGGTGACATGAGGTTAAGGGTGGAAAATCTCTTAAGAAACCTGACTGGTCAGGAGAAGGGACTGCTGGTTTTTTAGATGATGCTTGTGAGCACTGCCTTGATCCCTCACAACTTCCCCTTTGGGAACAAACCAAACAGCAGAAAATGGGGAGCCATGCAGCATCCAGATTCTAGCACTGTCATTTCATGAAAGCGACTGTGTCCCTTTGAGGCTGGGTCCCAGCACCTAAAAATCCTCTGCCTTGGGGTGAAGGGTAAGAAGAGAGACAGGCAGTAGATGTCTGTTTTTCGCTGTCAGTTCTAGGATGGCAAAAGTGCTTGAATTGTTTAAAACATGCAGGTAGGTTATGGAACATTAAAATAAGCTGTTTATAAATTATCCAGACTCTCCAAAAAGCATTTTTCCTTCAGTACCCACTATGTGCTGGGTGAATGAGAGTAAAATTAATTTCTCTGACTAGTAGACTTCTGAGTTTAGTTATTCTTGTCACCCTGATTCTGCATAATTCACATTTAGAGAGTGATATCTCTTTTGTTTGTTTATTTTTAAGAGTGGATCCAAAAATCTTTTTTAACTTCTAATGCCTAGAAAGAGATAGTCTAAGTTTTCTCTCCATTGACTGTATTCTGTGATAAAAAACTAGAAAGGAGAATCTGGGCATTAGTGCTCTCTTCTGTCAGTCCACATGACTAGTAACACAGGCAGATGAGTAGGAACTATTTCAGAGCAAAGGGGGAAAACTTTAAAGTAAAATTTGAGTGGATATTCGATTTGATTATAGCTTCACTAAGTGCACAAGTGGATGTATTGAAATGGAATATTATGTAATGCAGTTAAATTACCTTATTTACTACCATGTTCATTATCCAAATTGTATTGGTAAATTTGGAAGATTTTCTTACATTGTTACTTTATATATAATGTGTGTTTAAATTGTTCATCACTTATGTTTTGAGGAATAGTTCTCTTTTTTTGATTACTGTGCTTTTTAAATCTGTTCAATATATTTCCTGTATTTAGTCTTTTTACAAATTAGTATAATGGCTATAGTTATAGTAATTTCTTCTGGTATACGGCAGAACTTAATCTTTTCCTACGAATTTATAGACAAACGTTTCCAGAAGGTAGAGTATCTTAAGAGATTTGGTTTAAAACTTGGAATTGAGCGAAAATCAAGCTTCTTGCCTTCATATTTTCAGGCATTTATAAAACACAATCTCAGACTTTATTTATCCTGAGATCTCACAGCATAGTAGAATAGCAGGATTTGATGGAAAGAATGCGGTTTTAGGAATCCAGGAGATCAGTATACCTAAGTTAGGGTCCTAGATCTGCCCTTTTCTATCTGTATGACCTCAGGCAGGTTACTTAACCTTTCTGCTCCTCAGTTTCTATATGAAATCAAGATAATAGTAACTTCTTCTATATGTAGTAAATAATACTACATATAAAGTACTTTGAACAATGCTTGGCACATGGTAAGCACTCAATAAGTGATACTTATCACTATTCCTAATAATAATAAAAAATGCCATATTTGTTACTTCATCCCCGTTACAAGCAGGCATTTTGCTGGAGATGCGGTCACAGACCAGTTTGAGTAGATGAGTGGGAGGAAGAATGGTAAGAAATACACTGTGATATATGCTATAAGTATGATTATTTCCACCTATAGGCCCAGAGAAGGTAATAATTGGAACCCGGGTCCATAGACCAACAACTTGCCATATATGTTTATGTAGTTCAAGGATGAATGAATGCCAGGTAAAATAAATTGTTTTTGCATAGTTCCAGAGCATATAAAGGATATTGTTACTCTTCGTGGGAGAATACATAGGAAGTGGAAGACCTTGTTGTCATCAAGAAGTTTACGCATGTGGAATGGCTAAATAATAAAAGGCAGTGCAGACTCTCTAGCAAGGTGGTGACTACAAGTAACTATTAATAAATTATTAGTAGTAAGCATTTCTTTTTTAACTTTGAAAAAATATATAAACAACATATTTACAAAAGCGAGAACAAAGTAAATGTGTAGCATAATGAGTTATTATAAAGTGAATACCCATTAACTACCACCAGAGTGGAGAAATAGAACACTGCCAGCCAGCCACCCCTGAAAGTCTCCACTTTCCCTTTCCCAGTCCTAATGGCTTCTGTCTCCCCAAAGGCAACCACTGTCCTGACTCTTACCATAGCCACTTTCTAGAATGATAAATACTCTACATTTTTCTAAGTCTTCATTTCTTTTTAACGTCAGTATTTGAAGTATCATACAGCCACTTTATTAGATTATATTATTTAAATGTGCTCTGAAGAAACTTGGGAGGTAAGATTCCTCATTGTCGTCTGGTTGTCCAAAATAGTCATCATGTTTTGGAATTCTCATTTCATTGTCTTGATCTTTCTGCTCTGCCTAGCTTTGGGGATGGTTGGCGTATAACCAAGAACCAGAGAATTCAGGTCTTACAGTTTCATGGGTCTTATGTGATAACATAACAAATTGTATACTTTAAATACATGTGCATTTTGTTGTATGCTAGTTATACCTCAATAAAGCTTTAAGAAATAAAAAAGAATTCAAGTCTTAGGGGAGACATGATAATGACAATTTGGCATTAGAAAAAGTAGAAGACACATTTTACTTTTTCCACTCATACTAGTGGAAAACTTTGTATAGGGATGTATATTAAAGGGATGTGTGCTGAAATGAGCACTTTTGGCTCACTTCTATATTCATGTCAAAATTCTACTTCAGTAGTTTTATTTTTTGTTTGTTTACCATTAGGATAAATCTCCTGAAAACTATTAGAAGTGCTGTCTTTCTGCAAGGAGATTTCAAGAAATTCTGAAGACAGAGTGTTTTATAGCAGTGTCTTTACCTTGGTGATATATCTTCTTTCTTTAAAATAGTCTGAATTTGAACCTTGAAATCAAGCCCTAGAATCATATCACTTTATTAAATATTAGCATAATTATGAGAAAACTAGTAGATTACAAATCTTTTTAGATGTAAACTAAAACTCCATATGATGAAAGTGAAAATTAAAAATTTACCCTGTAAAGACCAATTCAGATGTTTACAAAACTATGTGTACAGCTATATTTTCTTTTGCCAGGGAGTACTTTTATATTATAATCCACTCTTCACTATTTACATTATGAAATATATTTATTTACATTAGCATATTGATAGTGTGAAAGTGGAAGAAGAAGACATTATAAAGATGATTTCTGGACTCTTCCCCACTTTGCTGAAGTAATTGCATCCTTATTTGTCACTTGAGAATTACACTCCTTACTCTGCTACACAGCAGGCCGCTTTTAATTACTTTCTTTTCTTGAACATTACATAAGTACTTCGGAGCATGAAAAAAGCAACACATCTCTGTCTGAACTATTACCGTTCCATTGATAAAACACTGAAAGAAACATTACTGTCATATATAAGTTCAATAAAAGTTCTGCTGATAAAGACTTATGAAGCCCCCTAATGTAGTTTTGCATATTCTGAGCTTATATTTTACAAAATGAAAAGATTTGCCAGAATAAATATCCAAATCAGGAAACAAAGTTCTTGTTACAAAAAGAAAAAAAAAACCCATAAACATCCCTACAGATCAGTACTCTTGACTAATCTCTTTGTTTAATAAGCCACGTTTAGTCAGCAGAAAACAGAAAAAAGGAATGAAATGATCCATTTAACTTACAGATGAAAAATAGTAGTGGATGAATCATGTATCCTGTGGATAGAAGCATATGACTGGCTCGCAGTTAACTCTCAAAATTTATCCTAAGATCTGTAAGTAGAGAGAGAAGGAAATAAATGAACCTTCATAGATAGATAGATAGATAGATAGATAGATAGATAGATAGATAGATTTATATACAGAGAGAGATATAGGTATAGATATATGTATATGTATATGTATTTTTATGTGTATATGTAACCCTGTTTACATGATTTCATGCCTTTCAGTAATGCAATTTAGCTGCAGGAATTCGTTTACTGTCCACTTAAATGGAAAACCAGATCCTCTATCAAATTGTAGCAACCTTTTAAAGCCTCAGAATCATCTTTTCACAGTCTCAAACCTCTATCCTTTCTTCCTTTCATCCACTCCATTTCTTTCTCCTTCCTTCTACTAGTACTTACAACTAGTTCTGGGTGGTAGAGATACAGCTGTGAACAAGCCTCTGTTCTTATTCAATTTATATTCTAGTGTGGTGAGACAGGCAGTAATCAAACAAATGAGTAAGAAATCAGATGTGTGTATGTGCTTTGCAGATAATTAATAGAGGGGGTTCTGCCGAAAAATAACTCCTGTGTTCCCTTAGAATGGATGGTTAGGGAGGACCTCTCTCAGGAGGTGATAATAAGCTGTGGCTTGGTTGTCTTTAGGAGTCATCATGTTAATATCTCTGGGAAGAACATTCTAGGTAGAGGAACTAGTGCAGAGAATCTAAGGCAGGAATCAGCTTTGCTTACCAGGTAACAGGAGACCAGATGGCTGGAGTATGGAGAAAAGAATGGTATAAGATGAGGCCAGAGAGGTAAGCCAGTATTATTGGATCATTAAATGCTTTTTAGGGTAGGTAAGAAGTAGAGATGGAAATAGTCAAAAGAAGAACAATAATGGTAGCATTGTTTATGGACTCACAATATGCCAAGTGCTGTCCTAAGCATATCACCGTAAGTTATCCAATTTAATTCTCACAATTGTATGAGGTAAGTATTGCCATCCTCATTTTTCAGATGAGAAAAGTGAGGCTCAGAGAGAATTCATTTGCTTAAGATCACATTTCTTTAAAAATTTTTTTTTTCAATGTTTTTTATTTATTTTTGGGACAGAGAGACACAGAGCATGAATGGGGGAGGGGCAGAGAGAGAGGGAGACACAGAATTGGAAACAGGCTCCAGGCTCCGAGCTGTCAGCACAGAGCCCGACGCGGGGCTCGAACTCACAGACGCGAGATCGTGACCTGGCTGAAGTCGGCCGCTTAACCGACTGCGCCACCCAGGCGCCCCAGATCACATTTCTATGAAGTAGAGGAGTAATGGAATTTTATTTGAGCTCTGGTCTAATAGACTCCAAAACCTGTGTTCTTAGCTACCATATTATAAAGGATCTATGTTGTTCCTAAGTTTCCTCTTTTGTCCCCTGCATCCCTCAAAATAATTTCTTCTTCACTTAACGCCAGTACTGGGACATAGAGAAACCCAAGATATTGGAACTGGCTTCCGATCTTATTTTCATTTTTATTTTATTTTTCTTATTTGTCATCCTGGGTCCCTTAATTGCTGACTTAATTACACTATTTTAAGTTGCAAAGAATACAAACTGCAGATAAGACTAGGATATTATGAAATAACTTCCAGTACTGTCAGCATGATTCTACTTGACAATTACTGGTACTTCAATTTGCCAAAAGAAAAGTACACTACAAAACCATTTTGACTAGAATGGTTTTAAAATATTCTACTTTCACTAAAAATTGTGATCACTCCATTAAAAAAATGAGTGTGAGATAAGTGTCAGGATTGATAATGCTTAGAAATTGTTTAAAAACTTTAATCCAGGAGCTGATATTTTGTATTTCAGAAATACGGTAGTATTTTAGTCACAATACCCTCGAGATTTTCGCCCATCTTTAGTTTGGCTATTCTTTTTTTTTTTTTAATGTTTATTTATTTTTGAGAGGGAGAGGGAGTACAAGTAGGGGAGGGGCAGAGAGAGAGAGAGAGGGACAGAGGATCCAAAGCAAGCTCTGCACTGACGCAGAGAGCCTGATGGGGAGCTCAAACTCACAAACCACAAGATTGTGACCTGAGCCAAAGTCAGAGCTTAACCAACTGAGCCATCCACCTACCTCTAGGTGTTCTTCACAAGCAATATATGTGATCTCCTTTAATTAATAGAATTAATAGAATAGAAAAAATAATTTTATGTGACATTTGTCTCTAGATCTGTAGCTGTGAGGTCATTAGGATTATAGTATATGAAATAAAGGGAATATTCCAGATACGTGCTTTTAAGTAGGCGTATTTTAACAGTAGCACAGAGAGTCATTTTGGTTTCAGTAACTTCCCAAGATGTGTACCATCTTATCCACCAAAATTCCTTAGTGGTTGTGACACTCACTTGAAGGCTCAAGATGAGCCTATGACCTTAGTCTGTTGCCTGTTTAGACTCCAGACCATAGACGTGATTGAGCCCCAGCCGAATACAAACACACCCCAATCACCCTTGACACACCTCAAGCCTGATGGGTAAAGAAAGTAGCCTGAGGTGTGGTTGGATGTTTCTTTTACAAGGTGAGTGGCAGCGGGGTACTGGACCTTGGTGTGTCAATAGTTTATACTTATTTGGAATCAAATTAACAAAATAGTGTTTCATAAAAATTGGGCAAAGGAAAAAGCTTAATGAAACTAAAATGAATTTAACTTTTTGAACAGATGTAATTATTTTTACATAGTTATCACTTAACTTGCACTTTGCAGTACTTGATCTGACCATTCAGAGAAATACCCTTAGGCAAGATTTCACAGATACTGCAGTGACTATAAAAGCAGTTGAAAATTGCACATCTTTCAAACATCTTCAGTTTTACTTTTCTGGGGTCTAGTAAAATTTGTCTTGTGCCGTTAATTGCCAAGCCTTTCTTATTAAATCTAACCTTGCATTTTGTTCAGTTTTTTATAAATCGCCGATGTCAAATGATACAACACTGTGTTGAAAAGTTCTTTGTTAGTTCTGAATACACAAATTTAACTTTCCATGGAAAAGCACCACAGCCACGATAGAACTCTGTCGTCAGCATATTAAATACTCAGAGTGATTATATGTGATGAATGCCATAGTAGGATGGATAGTAGTGACTTTAAAAATAAACAAGGAGAACAAACAAAAGGCACTTTGTGCTTCCAGCCCCGAGGAAGAATCACTTCTGTCAGTTACCAAAAAGTGGACCAGAGCTGCATCTATCATCATGGCTTCTCTTTGTATTTCTTTCTTCCTGCCTTTTCTCACTGCTATCCCATTTTCTCTCAAGTCATGAGCAAGAACTGGATGCAAAGTACTAATGACTGTGTTCCAGAAACAGAACTCCCTACCCCTAATCTCTTGGTTCCATTCCTTTAACATCATTTACTGAGGATGGATTACACACACACAATAATTAGTTTATTTATAAACTCAGTAGTAATGAAATTCTGCATGTTGGTATAACTACATATGACGAGGAATATCTATTGGTATTTATCAAACATTGGGTTTATATTACTGCAGTAGTATTTGATGCCAGTATTCTGAACTATTCTTCTGCCCCTCAGGGGCCTCCCCACTTAACTCTGCAACATGACATCCATTCATCAAAAATAAATGCCCAAATCAATGGAGTGTTTCTGTAACAGGTAGTAATTACCTTAGACTTATTACCCATAGCCCACAGACTCTTATCATCATTCTTTATCAGATAACCCAATTGTTCCTACATTAGTAGAAATTGAGCTGTGAGTCCATTTTTCTTGTTATTTGATGAATAGATCGTTTGAGTGACTATTAGAAATATAGCATTTGGAATTGAACTAGTAACGGATTAAGACTTTCTACTGGTTTTCTTTTTTAATTCTTTTTTATGAGTTCATTTATAGCAGCCCCAATTATCTTCTTTTGCATAGGTTTGTGTTGAAATCGGCATTCTTTTACAATTTAAAAAGCATGATTTTTACACTTCATGTTTAAGATAATTGCCAACTCGAGCATTCAAATATTTGCCAAGCCTAATATGTCTGTTTGTGCTCAATACTCCTATGGCAACAGGCAGAGATAATTTGCCTATAAATTTCCATCAGTTCCTGCACTGTCAAATTACATTATACAGTTGTGGATATATTGAATACAAGAGAATCCGAGATACGAGTAGTTTACCACAGCCTGTTTCCCCCTACTCTATTTATTCCAGCCACTTTGTTAATATTACAAAATCTGGCTTGTGTATTTTGACTCAAGAGTTAAGGTGTTTTTCTGATGCTGAAATAAAGTGGACAAAAAGGTGGCACTTAATTGACAGTTGTTGCTGCCAAAATCAGTGCACTTTTGAGAAATATATTACAGCAACAGTTTCCTATACAATATTTTTCGGTTTGATTTCATTTAAAAATTTTATAGATGGGAAATCACATGTGATACTATAATGTGGTAGACAGATTTAGGTTTGAATTCCAAATCTGTCTTTGTGCTTTGTAAATTTGGGTAACACATCTAACTCACTGGGCTTTTGTACTCTTACTTAAAAATGTGAATGATATATCTGCCTTGTTGAGTTCTAGGAAAGAAATGAGGTTATGTAAAACATCTAACACAGTGTCCAGGGCCTTTCTTCAGTCCTGAAATCCCAGAGCTTGTTAGAGGCAGAATATCAATCAAGAAAGTCAGGTCTTCTGACACACGAAAATGATTCCTAGCCTCTGTATATTGTCTCTTTTTAGTAGTTAGTAGGAAGCCTGGCTACTGGCAAGTAGTTACATAGGGTTATGATTTTTTCAGATAATTTTTTCCTGTAAATTCTGTTAAGGATTTTTTCTCAAGAATTCCAAAACATCAGTAAGATTTGAAAAAAACAAGTGAAGTTGATAGATGTCCATGCTTTTGACTGGGTGAGTGATGTTAATGGGATTATCCACTGAAATGGGGAGTACAGAAGGAAGGAAAGCAGGTCAGAGTGACTTATGTGATTTCATTCATCAGATATTTACCATTTTATTTAGTTTTAATCTTAGGGACTTTTATAGTCCTTAATATTACTCATTTTAGGGCACTCAAATTTGCAAAATTTGCTGTTTGGAGATACCTCTTTTTTTTTTTTTTTTTTTTAATTTTTTATGTTTATTTTTGAGAGAGATAGAGCATGAGGAGGGGAGGGGCAGAGAGAGAAGGAGACACAGAATCCGCAGGCTCCAGGCTCCACACTGTCAGCACCAAGCCTGACGCAGGGCTTAAACTCACGAACCGCAAGATCGTGACCTGAGCCGAAGTTGGACACTTAACTAACTGAGCCACCCAGGTGCCCCTGGAGATATGTATTTTACCCCATGCAGGTCTGGATGAAAAATAACAGAAATTCTATGGTGGTGCTGTCTCTGATGTCAGTCACTCAGAAGAATTGACATGTCTATCATTTTCCATAACTAGTGCCAACTTAATATCTCAGCCTCTTTTAATGACACTTTTCTCCATAAAGATCGTCTTAGTAAGGATCTAAACGTGTTTGTTTAAATTATGAATGAAGACAATAACTTGGGTATAAAACTGGACCACTTAGAAGTACTGATTTTATATTGACTGCCTGGAAAGTGGAACCAAAAAGTAGAAGTCAGTGTGACAGTCTTTCCAAGGTCATACAATTCACAGCGATTTGGTAGTACACTTTCTATTTCCCTTCTTTCTTTCCTTTGCTGCCTCCCTTTTTTGAGTCCCTTTTTTGTTTTTCTCCTTTGTAGAAATGATGCAGCATACTGGAAGAGGTAGGTCCTGCTGACGTAGGCTCAGATCCTGGCTCTGTCACTTGCTCCTTCTGTGACCTCTGACTGATGTATTTAACTCTCTGAGCATACCTCCATTTCCCTATCTGTAAAATGGTGAGAATAATGCTTAATTTATGAGGTTATTGGGGAAAATGAAAAAAAACAGATTTAAAGCACTCATTTAGTAAACAGGAGTTTTAATATTGTTATGCATCCTGTTGAAACTACAGAGTAACAAAGCATAATAAAACTCAGGTAAATCTGATGATCTATGAGTTGCTTGATAAGTTTTAGTTAAAGAGGAGATTGAGACTCACGTTGAAATGAGTTTTCTAAAAATTATCCGCGGGGTTATTCCTGCTAACCCTGTCTTCTGTGACCATGATAATTGAATTGACTGTAAGAAAGATGGAATGAGGAAACAATTCTCCTGCCAACTTAAAGAAAATTTGTATGCCCAGAGGCATGCATGTCCAGCCTTATTGGAGAAAGTGCTTGAAAATTCAGCCAGCAGTACTTGAGACTTCCCTGATGATGAATTGCCTGCTAAACTGTGCCACAGAGTATTCAATTTAATTCACTTATCTCTCTTGGCATAGCTTCTTTATAAAGTCAGTGCCCTCACAAGGGGGGAAAAGGTCATCAGGAGAAGCCCATTCCAAATCTTAAAGCATATTTTGAATTCATGGGCTAGTTTCCCCGCCCCCCCCCCAAATTCCCCAAATATTTTGGAGACATTTTTTTCTTCAGGTTCACATGCTATAAAGATATTTTGCAAAGGATGTCATCAAGATGGCACATTCTGGGGCGCCTGGGTGGCTCAGTCTTTTGGGTGTCCAATTCTTGGTTTCAGCTCAGGTCATGATCTCACAGTTCATGAGTTTGAGCCCCACGTCGGGCTCTGTGCTGACAGCGTGGGGCATGCTTGGGATCTGGTCACACTCTCTGGTCTCTCAAAATAAGTACATAAAATAAAATAAAAAATTTTTAAGATGGTAAATTCTTTCTTTTTCTCTGGGGAATCCTGGCTATCAGAATGGCCTGAAAAAGAGGACCAAAAGATGTCAGTAGGCATCAGATTTCATACCCTTCTCCTCTGCCCCCTCTTTTTCTTTCCCCAAGAGCCCTTATCCAAAACTAACCTGTCATAACGTTTTCCTGGTTTTCTTTTGGAAAAAAGTTACAGACTCATGTAAGATCTGGGACATCCTGGCACAATGGAAACAGCTCTAGTGAGGGCAACTGCATGTCTGTTCCCTGGTTCTGTGACCTAGCTAGGATCTCAGGGATCACAGATGGAAAATTCTATTTTGACATCTTGATGTCTTGATTAGCTGGAGAGTTCTTTGTGAAAAATTTTAAACTTTCAGTTGTGAAAATGCCCAAACATATACAAAAGCGAAGAGTTAAAACCCCCATGTGCCTGATGGCTTCCACTACCGCCACAATTTGCCATATTATTTCATCCTCTGTCTTGCGCTCCTTTCCACCTTTGTGGGTTTTTTGTTTGTGCTTTAAGTAGAGTATTTTGAAGAAAAGCCTAGTCTTCATGCTTTTTCACTTCTAAACTGCTCACATCTCAATAAAACCTAAAAATTTCAAGTCTTTGACCTCTTCTGCCCCCTCACTCCTCTTAAAAATAATTGCCAATATTAGAGAAACAAAAAATTGTGTGTTCCAGAGATTTCTGATTCTATAATAATCATACCCCAGCAATTCTTAATTTGAAGTTATTGAACACCTGGTGGGTATGGGAACATTTTGATATTAATGCAGATATTTGCATGCACATGTAGTTGTGCTTTTTTTGATGAGGGGATCAAGCGATATCATTTATTTTTTTTCTAATTTATTTATTTTGAGAGGAAATGGAGGCAGGGAAGGGGCAGAGAGAGAGCGACAGAGAATCCCAAGCAAGCTCCACGCTGTCGGCACAGAGCCCGACATGGGGCTCAAACCCACGGGCTGTGAGGTCATGACATGAGCCCGGATCAATAGTCAGATGCTTAACGGACTGAGCCACACAGGTGTCCCTCAAGTGATATCATTTTTTAAAGTTTCAAAGGAGTCCCTGGCTCAGAGAATCTGGGCCTGGGTAAAGACTGTGTATATAGAGTCTTCACCAGATTCTGGGGTCCTGCATAAATTGAAGTACTATATGCAGAAGATCCTATAATCTTGATAAAGAATCTGTAAAAATACATTAGCACATCATAATAATGTCTTTGTAGCGGAACAGCTAAATTCTGGTTATAATTCTGTATTTAGTAAGGCAAGGCCCTTTAAACTATAAATGCTTTACACACAATTTTGGAAAAAGATTATTTAAAGCTAGATATATATATGTGGCTTCAAGATCAAGTTAGGAGTCTCTTACCATGTTTGTAAAGAAACAAAGCTTTCTCTTTTTTGTGCTAATAAAATGTTTTCAAAGGAAGGCCATTTAGTATCAACTTTGGTTAGATTCTTTATTTGTCAAAAAATGGATATAATTTATCTGGAAAATCATTACGTGTGGGTCACACTGGACATCTAAATCTTTAAATTAAAACCCATGCTGCTCCTTCACTCCTACAGCAGTTTCCCCCCACCGAGTTAGATGTAGGTTTAAAGCTGGTAAGTGTGCCAACCCTGGGTAAGGCTTTAGATCTGTTGAAGTGTAGGACTCTGTTGGCTGGCTCTTCTAGGTCATAAATCTTTATAGTAAGTTGTACAGGACCTGAATTAGAAATGAACTTTTTCCAATTTAACACCGGAGTTGGAAATCGGGAGCACAGTTTTGAGGATAACGAAAGCTGCTCACTGGAGCAGCACCCAGCTGGGCCTCCTGGCCTATATCTCAGAGTCACAGTTCACAAAAACTGCCAGGGTTTTGCCAGTACTGTAGTTTCATTTTCTTTTCCTTCAGGAGTACACTTCTTACTTGGAGTATGCTTGTCAGTTTTTGTTCTTTGGCTTTACCTGAAGGTAATATCAAACATGAGCAAATGCATAGGGTCGTATTAGCCCTTAGTGGATTTCCCTCGGGGATTGTAAAGAGTGCCTCCAGAAATCAGCAGTGATTTTTGTGTGACTCTGAGAACAGGCCCTTCTATTTAGAGTAATGCTTCATTTTGACTTTTGTAGGAAGTTATTAGATCTGAATAGCCACAATACCCAAAGTAGATTGATTATTACATAGTAATGAGTGTGGTTCTCACCATACATATCTCATAATTAAAGAGGATGATTCCGATGGTGTTATTCGTTGGACTGCACTTCCCACCATTGACTTTATTTTCTCAGGAGTAAAGGAAAGTGGATGGTGCTGTATTCTTGCTTCTCTTCCAGTCAAGTAGAATTAGTGTTAGGTAGATGACTATGAAAGGATCAGGGTAGTTTGTATACCATCTTTAAACATCCAACACAATATCACTAAACCAGAAAAAGCACAGAAAAGAGAGTTCCATAGGAGGCTGTTTAGAAAATAGGTATAGGATTGCAGAAGGAGAGATGTCTATGGCTGTGATAGAATGCCAAGCCAAAATCGGTGTGGTTTACAAAACAATCAAGTGTTAATAGAAAATAGATAGAACATATGAACCCTTGGGTAGAATTTTCCAAAAGTAGCCTTAGGCTCCTCCCTGATTAACATGTTATGTGGGTAGAAGATGAAAAGACAATGTGTGCTTAATCCTTCTAGTGAAATCTATCCCTCAGATACCTTCCCACTAACTCTATAAGGCAACTGAGAAAATGGATGCTGTAAAACTATTTGTTTTTCAGTCTTTCTACTACAGCTAATGTGTGTTCCTCTTTAAAAGTCTGTATTAATTTAGTAAATTACCACAACTATGGTGGCTTAAAACCAAAGAAATTTATTCTCTCACAGTTCCAGAGGCTAGTCTGAAATGAAGGTGTCGGCAGGGTCATGCTTCTTCTGAAGGCTCTTAGTGAAGGATACTTTCTTGCCTCTTCCTGGCTTCTTTCTGGAGGCTCCCAGCAATCCTAGGAATTCTTGGTTTGTAGCCGCGTCACTCCAGTCTCTGCTTCCATTGTCACATAGCCTTCTTTCCTGTGTGTGTGTCTCTGTATCCCAGTCTTCCCTTTCTTTTCTAGAGACACCAGTCCTTAGATGTAGGACCCACTCTAATATGACATCAACTTAATTACATCTGCAAAGACCCTATTTTAAAACAAGATCACATTCACAAATTTGGGGGTTAGTCACTCTCAACAATAGCCAAATGATGGAAAGAGCCTGAATGTCCCTCAACTGATGAATGGATAAAGAAGTTGTGGTTTATATACACAATGGAGTACTACGTGGCAATGAGAAAGAATGAAATATGGCCCTTTGTAGCAACGTGGATGGAACTGGCGAGTGTGATGCTAAGTGAAATAAGCCATACAGAGAAAGACAGATACCATATGGTTTCACTCTTATGTGGATCCTGAGAAACTTAACAGGATCTCATGGGGGAGGGGAAGGAAGAAAAAAAAAAGTTAGAGTGGGAGAGAACCAAAGCATAAGAGACTCTTAAAAACTGAGAACAAACTGAGGGTTGATGGGGGGTGGGAGGGAGGGGAGGGTGGGTGATGGGTATTGAGGAGGGCACCTTTTGGGATGAGCACTGGGTGTTGTATGGAAACCAATTTGACAATAAATTTCATATATTAAAAAAAAATACAAATTTGGGGGTTAGAACTTGAACATATCTTTTTGAGGGAGATGCTTTAACCCAGGACACAGAGGCCATGGTCAGGGGTAAGCAGAAGGATTGGTTTTCAGTATAGATTGAGAGTTATGGTTTTATTTCTTCTTGGTTTTATTATAAAATTATTAATTGCATAATTTAAAAGTGGGTATCATTCTCTAACACATACTGGAAACTTGTATAAAGTGAGAGATTAATTCCACTTTATTTAGAATGTTTGGTTAAAATACTTTTGGTGAACCAATCTATGCAGGGTTTTATTTTATTTTATTTTATTTATTTTATTTATGTTATGTTATGTTATGTTATGTTATGTTATTTTATTTTATTTTATTTTATTTTATTTTATTTATTTTTGACTGTGAGAGAGAGAGAGACAGAGTATGAGCAGGGGAGGGGCAGAGAGTGAGGGAGACCCAGAATCTGAAGCAGGCTCCAGGCTCTGAGATGTCAGAACAGAGCCTGACGAGGGGCTCAAACTCAGCAACTACGAGATCATGACCTGAGCCGAAGTCAGACTCTTAACTGACTGAGCCACCCAAGTGCCCCCAAGTAGATAAATTTCTAACATGTTTGCTAAGCCAAAGAGTAGAAGGTATATATAGTTGTGTGTAAAATAATCATTGCCATAATCGGTAGGTTCTGGTGTCCTTATTAATGATGCAAGTATGTATGTGGGTGTGCACACATATGTATGCTATAAACGTTTCATTGTAGTGTGATCTAATTGTGCCTCATAGTGACTACTGCCAGTGGATGCTTAATCTGTATTAGGAACTAAGTCATCAGCTAAGGATCCAATTTGAAAGTGACTGTTCTCAACCAAGCAAAGGGAACATACACTTAACCAACTGAGTCACTCAGGTGTCCCACAACAGGTTTTTCTTTTTAAGTTATTTATTTTGAGGTGGGGAGGGTGAGAGAGAGAATCCCAACCAGGCTCTGTGCTGCACCATCAGCGCAGAGCCTGATGCAGGGCTCAAACCTATGAACCATGGGATCATGACCTGAGCCCAAGTCAGACACTTAACGAACTGAGCTACCCAGGCGCCCCTGAACAACAGTTTTAACCTTTAGCATATGGTTTCTTTTTTCTTACTTTTTAAAAATTGAATAATAATTGGCATACAACATTATATTAGTTTCAAATGTACAGCTTATTGATTTGACAGTTCTATGTATTACTTATTGCTCGCCGTGTGTCGTCACCATCTTTCACCATAAGTTATTGCAGTATTCTTGACTGTATTGTCTGTGATGTACTTTTCATCTCCATGACTTACTTACTTTATAACTGAAAGTTGGTTTTTTTTTAAAATTTTTTTTTCAACGTTTTTTATTTATTTTTGGGACAGAGAGAGACAGAGCATGAACGGGGGAGGGGCAGAGAGAGGGAGACACAGAATCGGAAACAGGCTCCAGGCTCCGAGCCATCGGCCCAGAGCCTGACGCGGGGCTCGAACTCACGGACCGCGAGATCGTGACCTGGCTGAAGTCGGACGCTTAACCGACTGCGCCACCCAGGCGCCCCTATAACTGAAAGTTTTTATCTTTTAACCCCCTTTATCTATTTGCTGCCCCACAAACACATACACACATACCTTCTCCTTGGCAACCACCAATTTATTCTTTATATTTATGAGTCTGTTTTGGTTTTTCATTTTGTTCTGTTTTTAGAGACCACATATAAATGAAATCATATGATAACTTGTCTTTTGGTGCCTAACTTCTTCCACTTAGCATAATACCCTCTAGGTCTATCCATATTGTTACAGATGGCAGGATCTCATTCTTTTTTATGGCTGAATAATATCCCATATTGTGTGTGTGTGTGTGTGTGTGTATGTGTGTGTGTGTGTCTATCACATCTTTATTCATCTATCGATGGACAATTGGGTTGCTTCTGTATTTTGGCTATTGTAAATAGTGTGCAATAAACATAGGGGTGCATATATCTTTTCGAAATAGTGTTTTCATTTTCTTTGGGTAAATACCCAGCAGTGGAATTACTGGATCATATGTTTCTTCTTCTTTTTTTTTTTTTTTAGGCATCTCCATACTGCTTTCCACAATGGTTGCACCAATTTACATTCCCATCAGCAGGGCACAAGTGTTTCCTTTTTTCTACATAAGATATTATTTCTTGATTTTTCCTTTTCTTTATTTTTCATTGCTTACATACTTGATACATATATCTCAAGATACATGTCAGGAGTAAAAAAAAGGGTGGGAGGTAACTAGGTGTCAACCCTATTGTTCAGCACACTCGCAAAATTAATGAGGCATGTATTATTATGAATGTTCTAATAAACTTTATTGTGAGGACTAGGGTTGAAAACTACTATTAACTTATGAAGTGTGTAGTACTTCAGTTTTTATTTTCTACTAATTTTACTCTGTGAAGTAAGTTAGAATATGTATTATCTGCACTTAAAAGTGCAGTATAAAAGCGGAAGTATTACAGAAATAATGTGAATCGTGTTCACTGTACCAAGTGGAAATATGTGTAGATAACATAAGAGCAGAAAATATCAAATGCCCCCTGCTTTCAAGACATTCATATCTAGTGTGGGGTACACACAAGTAACAAGCAGTTAAGTCTAATGTAATGTTAGTGATAGATGTATATATATCTAGCAAATGGAAGGGTTTTGACCAAAAAAGGAATGAAACTTTTTGAGGAAAAACCAAGAATGAACAAAAACCATTCCTTTTTTTATCCTTTCCCTCTTTTTCCCCTTCTTTGCCCCTTTTCTCCCCTGGAACTAGTATACATTTCTAAATTTAAAAAATATATAAATAAACAAATTACAGAGAGGTGATTACTGTAGAATAATGTGCACCGAATGATCAAGTGCAAATACTTCAGATCATAGAGCAAAACATAGGAAAGGGTAAATAAGTCTGTTTTAAGTCTAGGGAAATCCAAGATTCAGGTAGCAAACTGTTCCTCTCAGCTGAGGCCCTGGGAAGAGCTTTCTCTGCTTCTAAACTACACACAGGAGTCAACAAAGTCCAGAAGCAGTTTGGCTCAAGAGGGAGGGCAAATTGCCTGGGGTTGGGAGGACTGGATCCTGTGGGTGTCCAGAAGCCTCTATTCTAGATACCCCTCCAATCTGCTAGTCTTTATTCCAGGTTTCTAGACCTCGGAGAGAAAGGCAAGCCTTTCCTTACTGTGGGCCATTTGGCTCTTGCCTAATGATGAGGAAAGTGAAGTTCCACTTGGAGACTTCAGGATAATTCTGGGCCTCACCAATGTGCCTGTTGCTTGTTGAAGATCTTCCAGAAAGAGTCGGAAGGAAAAGGAGATTGAGGTCAAATTTATACTTGCTCAGTTAAACTTGAAAAGTTTTCAGTATTAGAAGTCAGAAGTACTTCAGTAGTTTCTTCTGTAATACTGTCTCAAAAGTATGATATAAATGTCCTGTCTACATAATAGCCGTATCACATTAGGCAAGTCACTTGAGTTTTTTGTGGCTCCTGTCCTTCAACTAGAAGACCGAGATGGAGAGTGTGAAGATGAAGTACTTAGTGCGGTGCATGCTACCTTCTAAGGAAACAGTGAGTGTTTTCTCTGTTGATGAAAACGGTACCTCTTTGTTAATGATGCATTATTAAAATTAATAATACTAATTGGAATAAAAGTGAAGTCACACTTACCTTCCTGCAGCGTGTCTACGCATGCATAGAGAGGAGTAAAGGTAATTATCTAACTGATCATAAATTAGCTGCTGTGATAGTTAAAATTGTTGTACAAACAACACATGTAGATGACAGTATGGATCCCATATGTAGCCATCTTGTGTTCAAAGAAGTGGCAAGCGTCCTAGAGATAATGCAGAATTAATTAGTAATTATTATAGTCACATATTTAATTAAGTAGGATAAATGTATGTAAATGTTGGTCTTAGTTGATAAAATGCATTATAGTTGTTTAAAATTTTCATTTTCACTTTTTTAAAATGTATTTGCTGTTTGTATTTGTTTTTATTTTTTTTTTTAACGTTTATTTATTTTTGAGAGAGGCACAGACAGAGCATAAGCGGGAGCGGGGCAGAGAGAGGTAGACACAGAAACTGAAGCAGGCTGCATGCGCTGAGCTGTCAGCATAGAGCCTGTCGCAGGGCTCAAACCCACAGACCGCGAAATCATGACCTGGGCCAAAGTTGGACGCTCAACTGACTGAGCCATTCAGGCGCCCTTATTTGCTTGTGTTTTTAAAGAAATTGTTGTTCATGTTAAAAATCCTTTTGGCTTGTGAGGGAACTTATTTTTACTGTAGATCATTTTGGAAGCATGTGGGTTACATTTAGTAGTAGTGGCAGCAGCAAGAGCAGGTGGGTTTCAAAGAGTTTTCAAAGGTTCGGTGCTCTTGGCTAATGTTTCTTACTAGACATTTTTGAAAAGCTTAAACTCTTTAACCACGCTTTATGAAGTTAGAGGTAGGGTGTTAGCAGCATTCCTACTGGTTCTTAGAAGAGTAAATTCAAACAAAAAGATAGAAATGTCAATTTCTCAAGATATTTGGAAACAGTAACTCAGTAAGTTAAATTTGGACACCTGACTTTTGCTACCATAGGTAAAAGAGTTCAGAGACAACTCTTCTTTCCTCCTACTTTTATTTGAGTACACTTACAACATGATAATGTAATGCACTGGTTCTCAAGATGTGGTCTCAGGACCCCAACATCACATCATCTGGGAACTTGTTAGAAATACAGATCCTCTGATCCCACCCTATTCTTAAACAATCAGAAACTCTGGGCTGGGATCTCAGAAACCTGTGTTTTAACAAGCCTTCCAGGTAATTCTGAGGCAGCTAAAGCTTGAATATCATTACTTTTTATCAGGTTGGCTCTTAGCCAATGTGATGGAAATTTTAAGGAAAAACTGACAAACTAGAGAAACTGTTGCATTATAGAAAGGGAACCAAGATGCTTTTTGAAAAGTTAATTTAAACGTCAACAAATCGTGTGGTTACCATTAATTAGGTAAACATTTTCTTCAGCTCTCTAACAGAAACAAATGGTAAATGTTTCAGGCCATTAATATGAAATTTATATCATATTGATTTCTATAACAGTATAGCTAATATTCCTTTGACCTTTTCATAATGATATTTTAACTATAAACTTTCAAGGAAGAAATTGAAAGTATCAAATTTCAAATGACAATTCTAGTCATTAAGATCAATCCAGTATTAATCATTTGGTACTTCCCTCTGTCTTGCTCTGCCAAAGACTCGGTCAGTCTAAACTACTTGATTTCCCTCAACTTCTAATGCTCCTTCTTCACCTTTTGGTGCAAAAGACTCCCGTTACCTCTGCCTGGAAGCACCTTTCCCCCAACTCTTCCCTTTGGCCTATTCAGTCTTTAGGTGTTAGTTAGCCTGGATACTTCTTGAAGTAAACTTCCCTTACCTTCTGTTCCCACAGATTCTGTGCATACCACTAGAGAGTAATTGTTTGTGTATTTCTCTGTATCCTTTAATACACTGTATGCTCTCTAAGGTCTGATTTTCTCCAGCTGGTATCGCATAGTGCCTGGTACACGTCAGCATTCAGTACATACCTGGCAACTTGGATGAGTAGTCCTTCCATTAGGTAACTAGCAGCTAAGCATTCAAGAAAGCGGTATGGGTGCATGCATGTATGTGTATATAACCTGTTATTACCATATATTTTGTAACTTGGTTTTTCCCTTTTTTCCTTTTTTATGTTTGAGAGTATAATCCTTTGTAACCCACTGCCTCCCTTTGTTAGGAACTCTTCTAACATGTGCCTCATCCCATTTATCCGTGTTTTGAAAGAGAATAAACAGGACCCAAATGGTGCTTTACTGTACAGCTCAGCTTGTGAAATTCCATTTTAGTGAAATTGTTACAGTATGAAAGAAGCTTTTAAATCTGAGACCTGCTTTTTTGAATTTTGTAATGAACCTTGGAGAAAACCATACTGGTCTGTTGCTTTTGGTTTTCAGGGGAGATCCCACTGGCTGGAGACATTCATTTTACCTGACCCTATTTCCAGTGACTGAAAATATCTTTAATCTGTCTATATGAACCAATCAATATACACTCGTAAAGCACCTCACACAGAGTGGTAAAAAATGTGAATTCCTTCCCTTCCCTCTTTTGAGCTTTCAGAAACAGATAGTATACCATTTCTCTGAAGTGGAGACCATGGGAACGTTGGAAAATGTGGGGAAGGGAGGGAATGAGCATATTAGCTCTCAAGGAAGGTGCTCGAGTATAACCTCATCCTCAATTTCTAAATTATTAGTTAGATGTTGTTATGTATTTTCCAAGTTAAATTTCATAATGTATATTTCTTTTTATCATGTTTAGCAAAAGAAAGTTATGGGTTCAATGAATGAGTATTAATAGCTCAAGAAATTTGTATTAGCCACTAAAAAATACCTACATCTAAGTATACTTTAGATCACTAAAGGTATTTGTTTTTACAAATTATGGTTATTGTGTGTGTGTGTATGTGTGTGTGTGCATTTTAAATAGACCTGTGGGAATTTGGCATTCAGTCCTGAAAGGAAAACAATTAGCCTCTGCTACTGTTATACTGAAAATTTTGTTTCATTTGTATTCAAACCTGAAATAGGTTTATTTTACCAAAGCAAACAGTAGAACAGGAGAACCCAAATACTTGCAAGTCAGGTTGGCAAGGATTAAAAAGATAAAACCCAGCTTGTCAAGGATGTGGGTATATAGGCAGCACGGTACACTGATGGTGAAACTGTGGATTGGTACAGGCATTCTCGCTGGCAGTTAAGCAGTATGTATCCTGTATCTCTGAAATTACAAAGGAAGTAATGGGACAGGTACTCAAAGATGTTTGTCCATGGCTAGTCATGTAGCATTTTGTGTAATAGTAGCTGAAATTTCCAGCTGTGAGAGCTTAGTGAGGTAAGTTACCTATGTCTATTCAACAGAATGAATAGGTAATCATTAAAATGTTGGTACATATATATGAACATGGAAATACTTGCCTAATATGTTAAGTGCAGGGAGAGAGGCAGTTACATATCTGTATTTGATTAAAACAAAGAAATAATTTCATAAGGTAATACACTGAAGTAACAATAGTAGTTACTTCTAAGAGGGGCAGCTTTCCTCCCCTTCCTCTTACTTGTATTTTCTGAAGTTTCCTTTATGGGGGTGCCTGGGTGGCTCAATCGGTTAAGCATCCAACTTTGGCTCAGGTCATGATCTCACAGTTTGTGAGTTCGAGCCCCACGTTGGGCTCTGTGCCGATGGCTCGGAGCCTGGAGCCTGCTTTGGATTCTGGCTCTCCCTCTCTCTCCCTGCCTCTCCCCTGCTCACACTGTCTCTCTTTCTCTCAAAAATAAATAAAACATTAGAAAAAGAATTTTTTTAAATAAAGTTTCATGTATGGACATTTATTACTATTGTTGTTGTTGTTGTTATTAGACTTCTGTGTCAAGAAAAGGAAGCCATGTTAAAATAGCACCAGGTTCTGTCTACTCTAGTGGGTAAGAATTGAATTTAAGAAAGGTTTTCCATTTCCATGGAAATTTATTTTAGTGATATTTAAAGAAGAATATTTTAGGTGTGGGATACCTGGTCAGCCATCCTGCTAACTTAAAATTTCTAGTTTTGCTGTATAATCCTGAATTTTCCAGACGGTAAAAATTTGTTTCAAGTCAAGGTTGCCCTTATGAATGCGTGAAATAGGAAGCCCCTCACCAAGTCTGATTTCAGGGATCCTGGGAGTTTGCCTGCCCTCCAAACTCTTCTCACTCCCTTGCTGTGCATCCTATCGGACTTGAGATGGAAGCTTTACAAGTATATTCTTTAGGTTAAGCATTTTCTTCCTCTGGTCTTTTATGAAAGGTTAATGAGGGGTGATAGGTCAAATCACTGACTTTGGGGGTTGGAGGGGTTTTTTTTGTTTGTTATTGTTTTGTTTTGGTGGATTAGTCCCTCGGCTAAATCCACTCCAAGAGATGAGGGTTTTGAAGCAGCACACGTGCAGCACCTGAGGAAACAGAAGTGTGACATCTGGTGCCAGTACACACATAGGAAGAGATGGGGGAGAGGATGGGGGGTATACTGAATATGTGCACTTTCTCGCCACTTTAATTTGCCCTGTGTTAGGGGAAAACCATTTACCAAGTAATTAGATAAAAGAAACACATCATTGTGCTAGCAGATTTCCAAGTGGTTAATACAGGGGGGGAGCCAGGTATAGTTTCCTGTGAGTTCTGTTGCCAACTGATTTAAATAGGCTTAAGCAAATTTGAAAACCTGAGATGACATCAATCACCTGCTTCAGCATCTCAAACCCTTTTCCTCCTTCTGGCTTTTAATATGTTTTGACAAAAAAAAAACATTGTGTAATTCTGCTGACTTCTGGTCACCTTCAGGCTTAGAGTAACACTTTCAAATCTCTTACCCTCCTTGATCTTTCTGGACATTTGCACAATGGAAGACTCATTCTTTTTAAGACCTTTTTTCCTTGGCTTCCATGATGCATTTCTTTCTTTGTTCTTCCTGTCCATCCACTTCCTTTTTGACTCTTGATCTGGTTACTTTTCAGTTCCCTAATTGGGTATTACCAAAGCTCAGCCCTTGGCCTTTTGCTCTTCTTGCATGTGTTCTCTGTGATGATGGATGGGCTTTTTTACAACTTACGCAATGTCCTTTTTTACTCAGATCTTTATCTTTGGGTATGTCCACTCCAAGTCTCTCATCAGAATTTACCTCTTGGGAATATCTCATATCTTCATTAAGTCAGACAGACACAAAGTCCTATGAATTCTTTTTTCACAGTTTATATCCAGTCACCTCCTTTTTCCCATCCTCATTGCCACCAGCCTCCTTTAGGCACCTTGTACTTCACATTCAGATGATTGCTAATAGCTTTTAATTGATCTTGTCAGCTAATCTTAAAATGTTGCCACTAACTCAGCCTTTCTGAAACACCTAATTTCCTCTAATCATGTCCAGTTTTACCTTTTTTACAAAACCAAACTTTTTACCAGCTTCTCCTCACTGGTTATCTCCTTCTTAACTACTTCTTTAGAAATGATGGTATATTTCGTAGTTTTTAGTACTTAATCATACCATACCTTGTACTTAACTATTTTATTAGGGATTTGCTTGTACCTACTTAAATTTCCAACACCTGTTCTTTTTAATGTTTGTTTTTGAGAGAGAGAGGGAGGGAGGGAGGGAGAGAGAGAGAGAGAATGAGCAGGGGAGTGGCAGAGAGAGAGGGAGACATAGAATCCAAATCAGGCTCCAGTCTCTGAGTTGTCAGCACAGAGCATAACACAGGGCTTGAAGTCACGAACCGTGTGATCATGACCTGAGCTGAAGTCATGACCCTTAACCAACTGAGCCACCCAGGCACCCCTTCATGTACCTGTTGAATTGAATTGAACACATTGCATTTTTTCCTTGCAAGTAGTTTTGTGAAGTAGTGTAAAATTCAGGTTTTGAATGGGTGGGTTTTCCACAGACTTCTAACTTAGTGTTTGTCAAACTTGACTAACTCATTAACTTCTTAGATTTCTTGTTCAATGTGTTAATTTCCAGTTCCAAACTTAGAGAATCTAATTTAGTATTGAGTCTGAAAACCACACTTTGAGTAATACTGCTGAAATATTCTTTTCATAGTATCCATTACTTCCCTTTAACATCTGTGTGTGGTACAACTACACACAGAAAGTGTATTTTAATAGCACTGTTATTACATATGGCTGTGTGCATATTACTGTTTTTTAAATTTTACACACATATAAGTAATGGCAACAGTATTCAAACCTAGCCTAGAGTGCTGGGAATCACTAGATGCTTTAAGAATGCCACAGTGAATGAACTGTTTGCAGCCAAACGGATTTAAACTTTAGGAACTCAATCCTGGCGTTTAGTCCTTTGTGTAAGAACTTCTGGTATCCCCTCCAAAAAAGTTTGAAAACAACAAGAGTAATAAGCAAAAAGTAATGAGAAGTGTACATTCTGTTTAATTACTGAGGTGAAACAGATTTTTTTAAAGTAATACCTCATTTTAATAATCCAAATTTTAATGTTATAAAAGATGCATCTGTTTCATGTTATAAAAACAAGTATCAAACTCTGACTTGACAAATTGGGAGCTGTTTAGGTCTCAAACTTATTACATTCCCATTGAAATTAGTTTGGGGTTTTTTTTCCCCTTGATAGAATTAAGCTTTCCTTAACACTTTAAACATAGGCTAATTTTTCCATCCTCTGTTTTCCATTTCTCTATGCTGTATTTTAGTTTGCTACAGCATCTGACCTCTAGTTTGAAAAAACAAAATTTGTATACAGTTGGATTAGAATATAGTAAGATCATTCATTGAAGAGAAACCGAGATAGTAGTTATTTCAGGATCCAAAAAAATTATTTGCTAAAGATTTCTTTCTATAATTTAAAACATGTTTAAAAGAAATTAGGTGTTTGGTAAAATAATACTGATTTTTTTATTACATGAGAATCATATTGGCAACAAATAAAGTGGAACAGACCTGTCTGTTGCAGATTTATCCAAGTTACTTTGGTTATTCACATTTTTTCAGGTTCTTTTGGTCATAGCCTTGCTTCAGGTGAACTGAAATCTCAAACCAAATTTTGCCCCATCTACACATCTTTATTAGCAAGCAGATACAAAAATAATCATAGAACCCTATTTAATAGGCAAGTGAATTTCCCATTTTGTTCTTTGAAACATATTCGAGCAAGCGCTAAAGCAAGAAAATAATACTTTAATAGTGGAATCAGCTCACTTTTCAGTCTGATTAGGCATCAGAATCTTCCTTTTTTTAATGTTTACTTATTTTTGAGAGAGAGAAAGACAGAGAGAGAAAAGAGCATGAGTTGGGGAGGGGCAAAGAGAGGGAGACCCAGAATCCAAAGCAGGCTCCAGGCTCCGAGCTGTCCGCACAGAGCCCTGTGCAGGGCTCGAACTCACCAACCACAAGTTGATGGCCTGAGATAAAGTTGGACACTTAACCAACTGAGCCCCCAGGTGCCCCTAGGCATCAGAATCTTCTAATTGGGGGAGGGTGTTTGGTGCAGAAACAAGAGCTGAAGACTTTCCTGACCTTGGATACAACTCAAAAGGTGTTAGGCCGCTGGACTTGTTAGAGAATCCTACTCCATTCATGCAAGGATGGAGGAGCTTGTATGTTATTTCTGACTAGTCCCATATTTTGAATCCTGTTTCCCCAATAAAATTTATTACCAACATCTTTTATGCTTAAGGATGAATCCACCATTGGAGATGCAGGTAAAGATAATGGATGCAAGAAAAGACATTGGATCCAGCTCCCTTTGGAGTTAAAATCCCAAATAAGGTCTTTAATAAGCTAACCAAGCACTCTCTGAAACGCAATTCCCGATTAGGTTCTTCAAACGCTAACTTGCAGACAGAGATACATCATGTGGTCTGTATTGACATTTTTTTCAAGTTTCAAATCAGTGCTTTGTGAAAAATCAGTGGGGCCAACGTCTTTAGTTTATTATAGTTTAGGATGAGATGAGATAGGAATACATTGCATGTAATAAGTATTGTTTTGTGAACCTTTACTTTCAGTTATATACAGATACACGTGTGTGTGTGTGTGTGTGTGTGTGTGTGTGTGTGTGTGTGTCCATTCCTGGGTAATGATGTGAAATACATATCTTCCTGTGAGTCAATGACAAAAAAAAATCTGAAATCAGCAGTTAGTATTTTAAAGTAAATAACAGATGAGGTACAATTATACATTTGGCCAATTCTAGATTTATAATGGAATAGAGTTTACTGATTTCTTGAGGATAATTTTAGTAAATAAAAATCTAAACCTTTCTCATGTTTCTGAAATTACATTATTCTTATACAGAATTGTTAGCTAAGATAGTAACTGATAAAGAAAAAGTAACTGAAATACAGTAACTGAATAATACTGTTTGTTGAAAAGCAGATCCAGATAGGCATTCTATCAATAACAGACTATTTTCTGAAGGTCTTAAAAAAATCACTGTTATGATAGATCTTTCATGTTAGCATATAGATAGACTCCTTGAATCGTCAGAACAGTAGAAGGAGAAGAGGTGATGTGTTGATTACAGCAGGAATGCACTCTAAGTGCCAGATTTAACAGTATTTAAGTCATGCTGTTACTTTGCAAATGATACTTTAATATGGCTAAAATTCCCTTGGCAGTAGGGATGCTAGATTAAAGACCTTAGCACCTGTTCTGGACTTCCTGACTTTCTTTCCCAAATGTTTCTTTTCAAATGTGCTAGTCATAACCCTTGAGTTTTACTGGCTCTGGCTATGCAGATGCTTCAAATGTAGAAAAGAGTTAACACTCCTTCACCCTCTGAATGTGCTCTTTTTGTTGTTCTGTCTCTCAAGCGATGGGTTGTTAATATGTAACACACTTTCTCTTACCAGACCTCCCTTAGGTCCACCATGGCGATGCCTAGTGTGGAATCCACTCAGGACTTGAAATAACATAGGGAAGTATGTCATCAGAATCACCTGGGAAGTTGTGGGTGTTGTTTGGGAATTTCTATTTTGTTTTGTGGTGAGTGGCTTTGCAGAGATTATTCCCACTTGCTCGCTGTGCAGTCTTGAGAGAGAAACACAGACTGGACTCTGAGCTCTGTGGTAGCAGAGACATGTCCCGTTTCGTTAACATTGCGACCTTTGTGCCTGGTATGGCATCTGACACATATTAGGCACTGAATAAATATTTGTTAAATGAATGAATGAATCATTGGTCTCACTGATACTTTCTTCTCTCAAGGCACCTGCTCAGCTGGTTTGAATTGCATGGTACCCACATGCAATGGGAAAACCCTCCCTCTACCTCCATCCACCTGCCTCTTGCTCAGGGCTGCAGAATCCTGAGGTCTTCTGGCTCATTCCTCAAATACGAAGTTTCAAAACCAGCAGTCAGATTTGCATGGATGCTGACAAAATGCCTACCTACTGGTAGACTGCTAGGTCTTGGTATGCAAACGGAAGAACAAGTGAACAAAGTACATTTTAGGCATTTAGAAGGAGGCAGATGCTTAAAAGAGGGAATACTTGATGAGGCATTAGAACAAGTGGCCCTCATTTACTATAGAACTTATGAATGATTTTCCAACCTGAATTGTCATTATTTATGTTAGTTTCAATTTTGGGCTAAATAGAAGCTCATTGAGCCTACAATCTATGTCTATTTATTTTTTTTACCATCTATTAATTTGATATTTACTTATTAATGAAGTTCAACTCCATAACCGGAATGCTAGTGACATTCTAAATAAAAATAGTTTTTTTAATTGTGAAAGAAAATCAGTCTTATGGAGAATTTGGACATAAAAAAGTGCAAAAAGATGATGAAAACCATCTGTCATCTTGTCATCCAGGGATGATTGATATCAGCACGTTGATATCTTTAAGGGTTCCTTTTTTTTTTTATTTATTTTGAGAGAGAGAGAGAGAGAGAGAGAGAGAGAGAGAGAGCGAGCGAGCGTACCCGTGCCCAGAAGGGGCAGAGAGAGTTCCAAGCAGCCTCCATGATGTCAGCACAGAGCCTGACATAGGGCTCAGTCTCATGACTCTGAGATCATGACCTGAGCCAAAGTCAAGAGTCAGACGCTAAACTAGACTGAGCCACCCAGGCACCCCTCTTTTCAGGTTTCTATTCTATGTGTGTATGTATGTAATTTTTATAGAAATTGGATGAAATCAATTTTGTATTTTACTTTTTTCACTGAGCACTTGCCTCTACCATTAAAGAATCTTCAAATATATCATTTTTAATGACTTCATATTATTTTACTGTATGACTGTATTGTAATTTATTTAACCATTTTTCTATTTTTAGATATTTAAATTCTAAATTTAATTTCTGTGATTTTGTGATTTGGAAAAATAATTTTAATTGACAATCCTCTCGTCAGTCACATTGTATTCTTAAGGTGTATATGCAATTTAAAGTCTAAATGAGGCTCTTTACTGTTGGATATGAAACCTAAAGTAATTGGGTTACTAGAGAATAATGCAGAAGATAGGCACTTCTAATTAACAATGCCGCATAATCTGTCAGTGACTATTCCTTTTATCTGTATTATAGGGACAAATGATGTTCATAGTTGTAACTTCCAAGACATGCATTCACAGTATTTTCATCATCTGTACCAGAGGCAAGAATTTTCACTAATAAGTATTGAATCATGATAGATCTATTGATATGTATACTTAAAGTTTAGTGTAAATCCATTTCTTCTATGAAATCTTCTCCGTAAGAGTCTTCCTTTTCTCTGCAGGAAAAGAGTAGTCTTTACATTTACATTACACTTTTCTGTCTTTGTGATTTGGCACACAAAATCCCATACTAGATGTTGCCTAGTCAGGAACTCAGTAGTAAACTTGAGGAAAATAACTGTTTTTTGACATATAAAAAGGAGGGTGTGTGGATTATGTAGAAGAGGTAGCATGCTGATTCTTTTTGCTTTCAAATGAGTAAGAGCGAAAGTTACAGGAAGCAAGATTTGAGTTTTAGTATTAAGGATAACTTTTGTGAAAGCGAAAACTCTTCCAAAGGGGCATGACTTACCTTATATTGTGTGAACTAGTAGTGTTTAAGCACCTCATGAGGATTGTTAATGTGTTTCTCTGTTACCTTGAAAGTCAGCTAAATGATCTGAGAATCTGTACTTACACATTCTCAGATCATTTAAACAAATTCAACAGAAAATACTTTGTGTGTTTGTGGTAGATACAGATACTTACATAGTTAGATATCTCTTAGAATCTAGCATTACCTGGCTTAGGAGATGCTCTTATGCTGATCCAGAGGATGATCTTAACAGGAACAAATGGAAGATACCAAGTTTGGCTTTTCCAAATAGTGGCACAGTTATTGAATGAGAGACAAGTGGTATCATGATAGCAGGAGATTTGTTGGTCAATGAGTCAAAAGTTTAATGGTGGTGTCCAAAATAACCAACTAGATGTTATGTGATGCTGAATGAGTAAATGAATAATTTTAAAAATTATATATACATGTATACATACATGTATATACATGTATGTATACATGTGTATATTCCAAATCAAGGGAGTTAAGAAGTTGGTAATTGATGTTGATCAGATCACACTAGAATATTACGTTCTTTAAGAGATTACTTTTTAAAGAGAGAATTTTCTTAGGTACTTAAGAGCACATTGACAAAACACACAGTGAAAAAGAAGGGACAGTGGATAACCTGGCCATTTTATTTTATTTTTTAATATTTATTTATTTTTGAGAGCTAGAGATACAGAGTGTGAGTCGGGGTGTGAGGGAACAGAGAGAGAGGGAGACACAGAATCTGAAGCAGACTCCAGGCTCTGAGGTATCAGCCCAGAGCCCGACGCAAGGCTTGAACCCACAAACTGTTAGATCATGACCTGAGCCAAAGTCGGATGCTTAGCCAACTGAGCCACCCAGATGCCCCAGCCTGGCCATTTTAGATAGAATAGATAGGTAGGTTCTTTTTGAGAGATGACCCTTGAATGATGGGGAAATAGTGGTTTACTGGAGTCAAGTGCATCATCTACCTTGCCACTACTCAGCTGCAGTTCAGTGCCACCAGTTGAGTGTTGCCACATCTACCATTTTTCAAGAGAAGCCAAAAATCCATGCATCTTTATAAAAATTTTAAAATATTGACCAGGTAAACAAATTTGTCTGAAGACAAGATGTTCTTCAGTTATTAGCTTGTGACACCTGTAAGGGTGTCTGCCAGGACCTCAGCCCTATGTAGGAATAAAAAAAAAAAAAAAAAAAAAAAAAAAAAAAGGTCTTTGAGGCAACCACAATTAGTTTTGCATAGAGAAGGAACAGAGAGTTACTCAATATACCGGTGGGTTGTCAGATACAAGAGAGATTTGGCTTATTCTGTTTCCAGAAGCAGAACAGGTAATAGTGGGTAAAGCTTCAAAAAGGCAAATTTTTACTCAACTTAAAAAAGCAGTAACAGAGCAAGCTAGAAATAGTATAGGTTGTATGAATGGGAGATCTGAAGGTGGCATTCAAGCTAATGGTAGACAATGAGTAGTGAGGAAGGTACAATGAAGGTTTTAGACAAGATGACATTTAAAGTTCTTTCCTATCCTCACATTCTTTTTTTTTAAACATTTATTTATTTTTGAGAGACAGAGCATGAGTGGAAGAGGAGCAGAGAGAGAGAGGGAGACACAGAATCTGAAGCAGGCTCCAGGCTCTGAGCTGTCAGCACAGAACCCGATGTGGGGCTCGAACTCACTCACAGTGAGATCGTGACCTGAGCCGAAGTTGGACAGTTAACTGACTGAGCCACCCAGATGCCCCATTGTTTTAGTGTTCATTTATTTTTGAGAGTGAGAAAGAGAGTATGAGGGGAAAGCCAGGGGGGAACAGAAGATCCAAAGTGGGCTCCACGTTGACAGCACAGAGCCCAGTGCGGTGCCCGAACTTAAGAACCGCAAGATCATGACCTGAGCAGAAGTCACATGCTCAACCTACTGAGCCACCCAGGTGCCCCTCCTATCCCGAGACTTGAATCACCAAGTTCTAGATCCTATTTAGCTTCTTTGCAAATGTTGGCCCTTATGTTCAGAAGTGAGTGAACACCCTCCCATACTGGTCAAGTCAGTACATTCTTAAAGACTGTTTTTTTTCTTTGTTGTCTACTTAGAATATACATTGAAGATTCTTCGGTTTGCAGTTCTTGTTTAAAAGGTCCCTACTGTGTTAAAGAATCACAACATTCAAAGTCAAAGCTTTAGAGTCTCTGAAGTTGTTACTGTTTTTTTTTCTCTTGCATATAGAACAGTTTTATAGCTACTGGTATTTTGGAGGTGTAGTACGTTAGCAATGCATTATGAAGTAAACTAAAGATAATTGTTTAAATAAATCCTTCACTGCAGTTGTCTCACACTTTTATTATTGTTTATCTTATAGTAAGGATATGAAAATAGAGCACTGTTATTTCATTTTTCTGTACTCAATATGCATAATATTTTCTCAAGATTTAATATGGGAGTGTATCTCTATTTTGTCATAACTCATATTAATGGTTAACAATTGTTTCTTTCTTATCAGGATGACAGTTAATATATTGCCAGTCTAGATAAGAGTTCTTGGTTTTCTTTTACTTCTAACTGCTTTTAATTACTCTGTAACAGACTAAAGCTATAATACGTATGGTGCTTGTTGCATGGCCAGTATACTTATTCATTTCTAAACCAGTTATCGTAATAGGTACTAGGTGCTTAACACACATACCTTAAACTGCAATATGGGCAACTATGGTTTTGCAAAATGTATGAAGTTTTTATTAGGATACTCATGAAATGTTATCAATGAGAGTATGGTCATAAATCCCACATTCCTTCTTGAATCTTAAGATCAGTAGTACATAGGACTTATGCTACCTGTTTGTGCCTTAGCAGTGGAATGCGTGCCTTAGCAGTGGAATACTGAAGACAGAATCCCTACACTGTCCTTCAATCTGTGATGCTTGGGAAGGCTCAATTTGCTGGACTTAGTTACTGAGTCTAGTGGTTGACCTCTTGAATAGTGACGTGATACTTAGAATTTTGAGAGTGCAGAGAGTGAACGAATATTTTAAGAATTTTCCTTCAAACTTTCTTCCCTAATGTGGAAATACAAATACCATTCGATAATTTTATTTAATTCACTAGTTACTTCCTGTGCCAAGATCTGTAGAAAATACCAAATTAAATAAGACATAACTCTTTAAGGAGCTTCTTTTCTGTATTCAACCAGGTATGTCTAAGAAATAAAGCACAGACTACATGGTTTGTCGTACAATATTAATGAAAGATAGCAAAGGCTTCCAGTTATCACACTGAGGTACAAATGATTTCCTAACTGAATTTATTTATCCACAATCAGTCACTAAAGAAGTAGTCAACTGAGATATCTCCTCTAATAGGGGATTAGGTAGCCTTCCTTATTGGAGAACAAATATTAATCGACTTGAATACCTTAGATTTTCCTCTGTTTGCCTTAATTGATAACTGAATTCGACGACCTTTTTTTCTGGTTTATAAGAGTAAAACAGAAACTTCAATCCTATTGCTTGGATTTATGAGCATTTCTTTTAATGTCTTGTACAAATGGTACCGTTAATGAAAATTCCTCTGCAGCAGGCAAAATACTTCATTTGAGAATGTAAAAGCAAATTGAGTTAATGTATTGTGTAAAAGATTCGTAGCTAGGTATTGTGTCAGTTTGATCTCAGCTGGGGCTAAAGTACTCTGATAGCTATAAGATAATAAAAATAATGGAGAAGCTTAGAGAAGTATGACTGTGAATTTTATATAAATAAAGCAATTTGATTTATAAATGGCACAGTTTATTTTACCTTCATGATTTGGCAGGTGTACTAAACCAAGTAATTTTTGAGTTGGTATCAACTTTCAATGCATGCTTACTTACAAGCCTTCTAATAATAACACCAATTCTTTTAGAGATAAGAATGGATAGGGGCGCCTGGGTGGCGCAGTCGGTTAAGCGTCCGACTTCAGCCAGGTCACGATCTCACGGTCCGTGAGTTCGAGCCCTGCATCAGGCTCTGGGCTGATGGCTCAGAGCCTGGAGCCTGTTTCCGATTCTGTGTCTCCCTCTCTCTCTGTCCCTCCCCCGTTCATGCTCTGTCTCTCTCTGTCCCAAAAAATAAAATAAACGTTGAAAAAAAAAAAATTAAAAAAAAAAAAAAAAGAATGGATAATTAGAGTCAAAATAAACATTTGTTTCATTCTTTTCTACTTTTAACTGTGTTTACCATTTGACTATGGGAATTTTCAGTCATATACAAAGTAGATTATTACAATGAACCTATTTTCCCATCACATTTGTCAACACATGGCCATTCATGTTTTAACTATACTCCTAACAACCATCATCTCACTTCAGATTTCAAAGAAAATCCAAGGCATCACATCATTTCCTTATAAATATTTCAGTACATGTCTCTATGAATAAGGATTCTTTTTTTTTCCTTTAAATGTAACTGTAATGCTCTTAAAACAGAACTGCTTTTTAATTGCAGCCAGGAAGTAGGGAACACTGGGGTCTAACCAGGTTCTGATGACTTTAAATAGCTCTAGGTACTCAGCCTTAGGTACTTGAACAAGTCATTTACCTTTACTCTCCATGCTTTTTTGTCTTTATAAAGAGGTGATTCAACAAGATAATATCTAAAATCCCATCTGTCTCTAAAATTTATAATTTAAAAAATGAAGAGATCTCCAGCTTCTGGTTCAGCATGTAAGGAGCTTATAAGTTGTCACTTTGTCCTAACTGAAAAAGCTAAAGAAACTGAAAGAACAACAACTCTCCTTAGCTCTGTCAGAAGAGTGAGGTCACAGGGCAAACCACTGTCCCCAAAATTGGAATTGCAGGTGAATACAGGGAATCACAGCTTACTAAAGCAGAAATCTCTGTGGGAACCGGTATTGGGATGGGAAAACCTAAACTACAACCCATGAATTTCTTGAGGTTCAAAGTAGATACATCTGAGAGTTAAAAAGTCCAGGGGTGGGGGCAGTCTAGGGGGTCTCTATACTTTCCTGGTTTTACCTCCAATAGTTTGACTAGGTTCTCACAGTGAACCCCTTCTACTTCTGGGAGGGGTGGGTGAAAAGAACCATTCTGAAATGCTCCAGAACATCCTGTCCTTCATAACAAAGGCTGCCCTCCAGAGAAACTGTTTCACCAGAACCTAAACTACTGGGGACTAATCAGGGCCTAACTGACCTAGAGAATGGAAATATCCATATATCCACCTCTAGCACACTCTATCCTGTCCCACCAAAGTTGGAGGGAAAACTGAGAAGCCCTCACAGAGTTTTCAGTTCAGAGGCAAAGGCTCACTAAAAGATTGAGATCTAATCTTAGAACTAATGAATGCTTTCCCTATCTCTGTACCTTGCCACCACATTATTAAAAGGCCATTTATTGAAAAAAACAGTTCCCTTTACCCAGTACATCACACACAGCTAAAATCATAGGGCATACTACAAGGCAAAAAACACAGGTTGAAGGGACAGAACAAGCAACAGAACCAGACTCCAATATGGCAGGAATGTTGGAATTATCAGACTGGGAATTTAAAACAAACTATGATTAGAATGCTGAGGGTTCTAATGGTTAAAATAGAATCCATAAACGTGGGCATGGTAAGCAGAGAGATAGAAATTCTAGGAAGGAATCAAAAAGAAATTAACTAGAGATCGAAAACATTGTAACAGAAATACAGAATGCTTTCAGTGGACTCGTTAGTAGACTGGACATGGCTGAGGAGAGAATGTCTGAGCTTGATGATATATCAATAAAAACTTACAAAAAGGAAAAGCAAAGAGACTGAAAAAAACAAACAGAATATCCAGAAACTGTGGGACAGGTACAAATAGTGTAACATTTATGTAATGGAAATAATGTAGGAGAAAAGCAAGCAAGAAAGAAAAGAACAGAAGTATTTGAAGCAACAATGACTGAGAATTTCCCCAAATTCATGTCAGATACCAAACTGTAGATCCAGGAAACTCAGAGAATGCCAGACAGGCTAAACGCCAAAAAAGCTACATCTAAGCACATCCTCTTCAAATTGTATAATATGATTGTCATAGTATAATAACTTATTTATGCTAATGACTTGTGAGTGTGTGTGTGTGCGCGCGCGCATTATGTGTGTATCTCCAACTCTGTTCTCTCCCCAGAACTCTACACTCACCTGTTCAACTACCTATTTGACACTTCATGTAGATGTCTCACAAACATCTCAAATTTTACATGTTCAATGGGAGCAGTTGATTTTACTCTCCAAACTTATTTGCAACCTTCTCACCCCTCCCCCCAGTCTCTTTTCAACTCCTAACAATAGCATGTCACTCACCTAGTAGCTCAGCCAGAATTCGGAATCAATTTTTACCTCTCCTTCATCCTTCTGAGCTGTTTACCCCTGAGATCTATCCATTGTGCCTACAAAATGAAATCATCAGCTTCTCCTCTTTATAATATTCTGCTCTGCTTGCTTATATTCTTGCCACCCCAACCCATGCTCAGTCCAGCATCTATAGAGTAGCCTAACTGTTCTTAATAGAATATAAATGATATTATGTCTCTGTTGACTTTGCATAATGCTTGAAATAAAATTGAACTGTGAGCTTCCTACCGTGCCTTTGAAGACCCTGTATGACTCAGCCTCTGAGCCCTCATCCTCCCACACTTCTTACTCAATTTGAGGCCCTCTTTCAGGTTCTCAAAGCTGCTTCTTTCGCATCATGGGGACTTTGCACACTCTGATTCCCTCCCATTTCTTTTCTTTTTTTTATTTTTTGTTAACATGTATTCATTTTTCAGGGGGGAAGGGCTGAGAAAGAGGGAGACACAGAATCAGAAGCAGGCTCCAGGCTCTGAGCTGTCAGCACAGAGCCCGATGTGGGGCTCGAACTCATGAACCGTGAGATTGTGACCTGAACAGAAGCCAGACACTCAACCGACTGAGCCACCCAGGCACCCCTGATTCTCTCCCATTTCTTACATGGCTCCTTCTTATTCTATAGTTCTTAGCTTAAATATCACTATAAAGTGAAGCTTTTCTTTACAACCACATAGCTAAAATAGCTCCCTCTCCCGCTGTTGGTTGCCTTTATAATTTACAACTCTTATTATAGCCTGCAAGTACTACTCTTACTTGGTCTGCTTTTGTGACATTAGTCTGGTATCATGCCAGAACATAAGCTCTATGAGGACAGAGACTGTGTCTGTCTACCTTGCCATTGTAGATTCAGGTCTGTAGTAGTGTTTGGCTCATTCTTTTTAAATTTATTATTTATTTATTTATTTATTTTAAAAGAGAGAGAAAGAGAGCTTGAGTGGGGGAGGGGCAGAGAGAGGGAGAGAGAGAATTCCAATCAGGCTCTACGCTGAGTGCATGCAGCACTCGAACCCATGAACTGTGAGATCATGACCTGAGCCAAAATTAAGAGTCAGTCACTTAACTGACTTAGCCACCCAGGCGCCCTTGGCTCATCATTTTTGACATTTCAAACATATTGGATGGATGGAAGGAGGGAGGGAGGGATGGAAGAAGGGTGAGCAATGAGGTTGGAAAAACTTAACTAAGTTTTCCGTGAAAGAAAGAAATGGAGAAGGGAAAATACCCTAGACAGGAATGTAGTATGAACCAATGTAGAAAAATGAGTATAGTGGTCCTGACAGTTAACCCTAATATCCATTCCACCTCAGTAATTAGTCTGAGCCACTAATAATAATCGTATTTCCCTTGTGTAGATTGTCCTGAGCAATGAGACATGAGGGACAGTCTGCTGTTTGGGGTCTAGAGATGTTTTCCTCACTTCTGTGGAAGAGAACATGGGAAGTGGTGCTCTCTCTTCCTCCTCTGGAAGTGGTCCTATCTAGATACAAGGATTGGAGGTCCTAGAACTGTCTTGCTACCAGCTGGACCATGAAGCCACCACAAAGAAAGAAGGAAGCCAGAGACCTGGAGCCGGAGCCCTTGTATTCGCACTCAGGAGTTTGCTCTGTTGGTTTTATTATAACATAATGAATGACCTCTTTACTTACCTCAGTTTCAGTTCAAGGGTCTAATGACCTCAGTGAAACAATGAGAATCTACAGAGATGAAAGGACATACTCACATTGGATAGCAGGAAAGATTAGGTTTTGAGACTCGGGGTCCTTGAATGATGGCCTGAAGTGGTCTATATAGTGCTTTAAAAACATAGAACCTGGGTGCAGACTGACTGAACTCTAATCTTATTTCCACCACTTTCAAGCTGTTGACCCAGGGCAAGTTACTTAACCTTGCTCTTCCTTGTTCTTCCTGTGTCAAGTGATTGATAGTGATAATATCTACTTCACAGGGTTGTTATGAAGATTAAATGAGTTTATCCATATGAAGCTCTTAGAACACTGCTTGGGCCACGTTAAGCATTTAATTTGTTGGCTGTTATTCTTAGTGGTGGTGATATTTATTTTATAGTTAGCTGTTCACAAGCTTCTGTGTATGTAAAAAACACGTGAGAAGCTTGTGAAATGCTGCATCCCATTGCCGAGCATTTTATTGAGTGGATATGGATTTGGCCAGTGCATCTGCACAACTGTATGGGTGATTCTGCTGCAGGTAGCCCAAAGGCCTCACGTTGAGAAGCTGCAGAAGATAGTAAAGAGTCATTGGGGGCTTTGCAGCAGTGGAGTGGGATGGGACAAATGGTCTGTTATGAGAATTAATCCATTTTACAGGATTAATCTATCTTTACAGGAAATTGGAGCTTGGAGAATAGAAATGAAAAGGTTTTGAGGTGTTTGCTTGAGATATGACAAAGGAAATCTTGACAGGCTTTGGTATAAAAAAAACACTTTGAGATTTTGAGCTTATGTGGCTCAGAGATTGTTGATACAACTGAAAGGATGAGAAAATCTCAGAAAGGTGCGTCTGCTTCCTTTGTTTTGTTTAATATCATGGAGATCCACATGGGGCCATGCCAATTGGGCAGTTAAAAGATGCTGGCCTGGGGTGCCTGACTGACTTAGTAGAGCATGTGACTCTTGATCTCAGGGTTGTGAGTTCAAACCCTACGCTGGACAAGAGATTACTTAAAATAAAAATAAATTAAAAAAATGAAAAAGGATGCTTGCTTGAAAGTTTCTCTGAACGGAGAGTTGGAGAAGCAGCAGTCTGACTAAGAGAATGGTTGCCACCAGCTAGCCTTCAAGTTTCCCAGCTAAACTCACACATCAAGCATTCTACATTTACAATTTCTCCTATCCTGACATTGGGATTGCTGTTGCTTGAAATTCTGTGTCATGGTGTAATTATTTTTTTTAATATTTACTGAGGTTGTGATAGCTTTTCCATAGTTTGTGGTTCTCGTATTTTTCCTCTTATTATTTATAGAAGAACCAGTTAACTGAAGACTTAATTTCGTTACCTTTACTGAGAACCTAGTACATGCACTCTGCTGGATACTTCACGCACATTATTCATGATCCTCACACTGGTCTTGCAGGACAAGCACACCTGTTTTGTATGCGAGAAAAATAAGGCTCAAAGAGGTTAAATGACTAAAATCATAGTTAAGCTAGAATTAAAACTGAGGTCTGTCCTAGAAATCCATGCTCTTACTAGGTTTCTACTAATGTGTCCTGTCATGTAACTAACAGAAACTGCTTAACCATGCTTAACATTTCTTTGAAGTGTCTGAAGGAACTTTTCATTAAGATGCTATCATTCCACTATATTCCTGTTACACATAACGTAGTATTATTGATGAGTAGCAGAAAACAGATAGATCCTGAGGTGCCTATTTTATCTTTGAATGAAAACAACTTCTCATTATTTGAAAATTTTAACTTTCACATCCATATATTATAGTCTCACATGAGACATTAAATCCACTTATCCCACTTTAGTAAATTACGTACCTTTTTCTCCAGATTATTGCTGCTATTTCCCCTTCCTCTATCTCTGCCCTCAGAAATAAATTACTTTAAGAATAAACCTTTTCTTTATGTAAGGATATAAAAGCAAAATCTGGTATTAAAACTAAAAAAAAAAAGTCTTCATGTCTGAAAAAGAATAATTTTGGGCAGTGGGGGATGGTAAGAAAAATCCCTGAATGTACAGTTTATGAATCATGTAGAAAATTCCTAGCTAATTTACAAGTATTCAAAAGATGTTTTAATGTATTGGCCAATACATTCTTTGAACCACTGTTAAGAATTAAATGTATTGTCTAAACAGTGTGGAAAGGATGTTTAATAGAGCCTTGTGAATTCATTGGAGAGTTTTACCTGGTAATAGAGTATTAAGAGATTTCCAGGAACGTTTGAGGCATTTGAAAAAGCAATTTGAGAACACTGCCCATTCTTTTCTTTTATTGCATTAATGGAATTGGGTTTTCTTTAAAGTTTTTTGAAAGAAAATAATCTGTACAGATTTCTTTTTTGTTACTCCCATCAGCAACATTGGATATATGAACAGAGATAATGACAGTGCTCTGCCTGGCTTTCTAGAAACTCTCTAGCGTCCTTACTGTCACTGGTAACACTCTTATTGATAAGCAGAGACAAAGAGTACATGTGTTAGTGGAGCCCCTCAAGTATTGAAGTGACACTGATATTTACACAGGGCTCTCAAAAACAAATTTTGTTAATAGAGAGTCATACCTCTTAATCTGTTCAAACACATAAGGGTCCGTGCGTATTCAACTTCGGTAGGATGATAACATCTAACATTAGTTTCACGACTATGGTATCTCTTCCTTTTCTTTTCTCCACTCTTACCTCCCATCCCCAATCTTTGACTCTGGTGCTGTTAAGTGTCTGAAATGTAGGGAATGTGTGTATGTAAGGGGCAGTGGGTCAGGGGAAAATAGAAGGAGAAGGTCATCTGTTTGTAAATTGGTTTACAGTGTTTTGGGTTTGGGATTTTTTTGTGCAAACTGTGGACCCTTTGCTTAAACAAAATTTGATCCCAAACTATAGAACATGTAAAAGCTGGGCTCTTCTGTTTGGAGTAGAAACACAAAGCTAAAACTCACTAATACATCCCCCCACTTCTCTAAATAAGGTTGGGGACAAGGGAGAAGTCTTTTAAATAATTTACAAGAACACCACTTGAAAATCATTGTTCTCCACTGAAGAGTCAGGCTTTATTGCATACTGAGTTCACTATGCAAGAAGATGGATTTTTACTGTTTGGAAATCAGCGAATTTTGTGAGTTCAATATGTGCAATGTATTAGATAGCATCACTTAATGGATTAAAAAATTTGGATGTCTAGATCAGTATTAGTTTACTTTTTCATGTTATTTTCCTGTTAAGATTGTCTCTTTTCTTGGGGCGCCTGGGTGGCGCAGTCGGTTAAGCGTCCGACTTCAGCCAGGTCACGATCTCGCGGTCCGTGAGTTCGAGCCCCGCGTCGGGCTCTGGGCTGATGGCTCGGAGCCTGGAGCCTGTTTCCGATTCTGTGTCTCCCTCTCTCTCTGCCCCTCCCCCGTTCATGCTCTGTCTCTCTCTGTCCCAAAAATAAATAAAAAACGTTGAAAAAAAAAAAAAAAGATTGTCTCTTTTCTTAAAAATTTTTTTTAACGTTTATTTATTTTTGAGACAGAGAGAGATAGAGCATGAACGGGGTGGGTCAGAGAGAGAGGGAGACAAAGAATCTGAAACAGACTCCAGGCTCTGAGCTGTCAGCACAGAGCCCAATGCGGGGCTCGAACCCACGAATTGCGAGATCCTGACCTGAGCTGAAGTCGGACGCTTAGCCAATTGAGCCACCCAGGCACCCCAGATTGTCTCTTTTCTTAATAGGAGATGTAGTCTCCAATTTTTGTTACTCTCGGGAAATGGCATGAGTACAGTATAGTATATTTACTATGGGTAGATTCTAATCATTAAAAATTCTGATTTCTCTTGAGCTTTGGTATATATCAGCTATTAATTTTCTTATCCTTTCCTTAGATAACATACTTAATAGAGCTATGTTATGAGTTGCATAATGGAATTTGCAGATTTATCATCACTTTTGACATATCTTTGGATCTCCTTTTAAAAACAAACAGCTTTACAATTAAAATAAGAGTATAAACATATTTAGTCCTTGAAAATAACTTCATTTTAATTAACCACTATGTATAGAATAATCTTCCTTTTCTCAGGCAGTATCCATTTAAAATATATAAGGCCTGCAAGCTGTAGTTAAGAGCCTGTGTTTGGTTGTTTTGTATCATAAATTAAGACATTATGGAAATGCAGTTAGTAGTGAAAATAAAGCCTTAGTATTTAGAGATTAATTCAAAATATTTTCAATAAGAATGTGGCCAAGTTGGCTCACATACTGCAGTTCAGGCTGATAAATAGTCATCAGATTATAATGTACATTACTAATTAAGTTCTAACAAACAGTACATGTAAAACCATCTTGAAATCTAGTAACTAAAAGCATGTAGGTAAACCCTACTAATCATGATCATATGGTAATGTATAACTTTTGGTCCAGAAGATTTGGATAAATGTCCTACTGCGATGTCCAGAGATCAGCTTTGCAGTGATTTATGTAAAGTATTCCCTGTTTTATCAAATACGGTAGTTAAATCACAAGCAGTTTCAAATTTAAGTCTCTGTGTAGAGGAAAAAAAGCAACAGAGTCTTTGCCTTTCTTAATTCTGATTGCCCTGATTTTGGAGAAATAGCTCCTTCTTAATTAATTAATGCTGTAAGATTGTGGGCTGAAAAGTGCCATAAAGTGCAAATTACTGTTTATTGGAATGAACACTCTTCATGCTTAATAGTTAAAAAGTGGAGTGAAAGGAAAAGCCAAAAACTAACAAATGATCCCAGCATTTAAACGCATTTCTAAAAATGGTTACATTAGACTTTAAACCGATTTTTTAATATCTGATGAGATTATTTATAATATTTAGAAGATTTTTATTCTACAACTGCACACAGCAGTATACCAGTTATAACTTTTTGTTGACAAATTGCCACTGTAAACCTCCACAAGTCTGACATGCTCTATTTTTCTCTTTACTTTCTTTTTCCAACAAGTTTAATACTTAAGTATAATGCTTCCTGTTATTATGTCCCATTGCAGTAGGAGCTTTCTCAATTTTGAATATCTCATATTCCATTAAAGTTGACATAAATACTTTAAAAAGCTTTCCTCCCCATCCCAACCTTATAGAGATGTATTTACATATGTTCATTAGGATTCATCTGGATTCATTCCAAGATAGCAATAACATAGATTTCTGCTTTTTTCTTGAAGTTCATAATGAAAATAATAAATATGTGGTCCTATAAAAGTAGACATTATTTGCTATCATGATAAAAAGGTTCTTAAATACACTGCAACTGAAAATACTAAACATGACGTTTTCAGCTTTTGATGTCTTTATATATACTCCTCTATATTCATTTATGTGATGGTAATGGAAGCAAAAAAATAAATATGACTTTTTGATAGAAGACTTGTACCTACATGTCATTCATTCAACAAATAATTACTGCATGTAATTTCCTATATGTCAGGTACTGTTGCAGGCACCTGGGATAGTGCAGTGCACCAAACAAAATCAACGTTCTCACAAGTATACCCACAATTAAGTTGCTTTATTATTGATGTACTCCTCTATAAAGAACTAGTCTACCCTTGTGACAGTAAAAAAATCATCATGCGTTTATACCTTACAAAAAGAAAAACTGTGAAAATCAGCTGATTGAATCCTATCCTATGTGAAGCTGGAATCCTGTTTGATGTGTGATTTAATGCAGACAATTAATTAGATGTTTCAATTCTGGACTAATGTCAACAGTAAATGGATATGACTTTATAGCATTGTTTGGCACTAGAAATCATCTGAGAAAAATTTAAAAACACATTGATCAGACCTATATATTATATAGGCTGATGACATCTTATTGGCTGTAATTAACCACAGTATGTAATCTCTGAATATTAAAAATACCTTGTAATATTAAGGAGCCAAGAAAATGGCTTGTCTTCATGGCTTAAAAAATTTTTTTTCAACACCGAGCGAAGTTATGTGTTTGGTTAATATTCCCAAACTGTTTGGCTCAAGGGAAAGATAGACTCAACAGAATGAGACTAAATAAGAAATCTGGCCAATTGGTGTTCTCCTTTTTTAAATTTATATTCCTTAAGAAAAGTTAATTATAACAAATCATGTCTTTCCTCTTTTTTCAAGATTGAAAATGTGTGGATACATATATACAAATGGTAAATTTTTTTAAGCTTCCTTGTTTATCAGAATAAAAGAGATTTTTCTTTTTTTTCCCCATTTGTGTTTAAGATAAATCCTCAGTGTTATATTTAACTACAATATAGTGAAAACCATTTTCTTTGAGCATACAAACATAAAGATTTCCAATAGCCTGCAGCTAGTATGCACTGTCTGAAGCTAATAGATTGGACAGAATACTGCTGCTGTTTGAGTAAAAGTTAATGCTTTTGAGACCAGCTAATACACTTAACTATAGTGTATGAACAGTGGGTGTCCTGCTTATTTTTATTACAAGCTTTATCACTATGCAATTTTCTTACAACATGCTAACAGTAATCCACTTTAAGCTCATACTTAAATATTTATTGAATGTGGTAGCCAAGGAGCTATGTTTAAAAGGTACATTAAAAAATATCTCAATATGGCATTCAGTTGCTTACTAAGCAACATAATCTGAATTATGGTTTATCTCAGATTTTATAATAATAAGTAATATTTCAATATCAACTTAGAATTCTGAAGAGAAGAAAGTTTGCATCCCCCAAATGAGATAATTATGCATCAGCTCTATTAAATTAGAAAAAATCTAAAGTCAAAAAATTCTCGGTACAAAACACATACTCCAAAATGATAACCCCATGCGTGTCCAAAAGGATTTCCAATATCCTGTTTAAGTTTCTTTCCCCACTCTTTTTTTATAATTCTAAAATTTCATTTTAGTATGAATATATATAAGGTATATTTTATAATCTTCTTCCTCTCCAAATACATAAATGTGCAAACTTGTATAAATTATGTACTTACATTAAAATCAAAAGGCATAAGGATATACTACTGAATTCAGGAAACATGGGTACACTAGGGTATGTGTTTACACAAGTTGAGATGTGATAAAGAAGAAAAATCTGAAGAAGAAATTCTGCCAGAGTAAAGCTTTATTAGCTCTATTTTTCCTCTTGTCTCTTATCTGAAGCACCCAGGTTTTTTTTTTCATTTGTTTAAAAATAAAACATTTGCACACACAATGTTAGCTTATTAGAAGGTCTTTTATCGCTGTAAATTACTACATTATTTGCATATCAAGATTCACTCAAAGCACAACTGAACCTACTATTTGGTATCTTGAAAGCAGTCTTAGTTTCATGTCTACTTTTCATTATGTGCCAAAAACTTGATAAATTCGCTTTGTAGTTCTTTTTGTAGTAGCTGGAATTGAAATGCTTTTAAACCAAATCTCGCCAATTTGTCATTTATATCCCCATCTATAGTTTCAAACTCAATTGTTACTAATTTTAAATTAGAAGTTTTAAATCAGTAGTAAAAGTCATGGGGGTACCGAGGAAGCGATGGGGTGCGGATGGCATTAGAATCCACCATGGGTCTAGCACTGCACTGCTAGGCACAGTGTTCACAATAATAGCTGTTGGACAGAGTGCTCCCAAGTTTCAAAGTAAATATCGTTAATCCTCTTCTACAAAATAAAAGGCTCTGAGACAAACGCTAAGTGACTTGGCCTGAGGCCTAAGTCACACACCCAGTTAAGTGGCTGTTTTGATCACCCCTTCACCCCTTTGATGAGGAAAGGATTCCTGCCATAGGGTTGTGGGGATGGCTGAACACACAACACCCGATAGTTGTCAGATGAGATTGGCGGCTGTTTATTAGTCACATATACTCACAGCTTCAGGGAGGAAGACCCTGCATGCCATGCAGGTCACGTGGGAATTGCACTTCTGAATAGAGTGAACAGCCAGAGGCTGTGGGAGGCAGGCTTTGTAGTATTAAGAGAGTGGTGTATCCCCTGGTTCCCACAGAATGATGTGATTGGCTTGTCCGAATATATCTGCAAGCTCGCAGGAAACTGAAACCTGCTACTCAGGGAAAAGCAGGAACTCCACGTGAGCCCTTTGATAAGGTCTGTTATGGGCCCTTGTAGATAGAACCAGAGTAGAGAGAGCAACTTATGGGTAGGCTATTCAAGGCCTTCCTGATGTTACCAGATTTCAGGGCATCACATAATTTTGAACCTTAATGTTAGGTTTTAACAAAACAGTGGCTAAAGTGGGATTCTAATCGTGGACTTTCTGATTTCAGTGACCATATGCATTCTGCTATTCGACGATATTTCTTCCCCTTGCTGGGATCACATGTTAACATTTTATAGGTAACTAAGTACTTTGCTTTCTCTGGGCATTTCTTAATCTTGTTTTTTTGTTGTTGTTGTTGTTTTTTTATGAATTCACATGCTGTAGTAACTTTATTCCCATAAAAAACTGGAACACTCTTACTTGGGAAAGGATTTGAGAACTTGTTTTCCTTTTATAGGAAATCTAAGTCCTAATTGTATCTTGATTTAGAGTTTTCTTCCTCACACAGAGAAGTTTTTCTTTCAAGAACTCTACCTCCCCTTTTCAAAACAAAATCATTTCTCCATATTCCATGTAGTTGTTAAAAGAACTTTTTTGCTCTCCCGCCACAGCCATGCAGCTATAGACCACAAGTCTGGGATACCGCCTTTCTCCAGTTGCTTCTCTTAAATTAGATCTTTTCCACCACTCCTGCACACAGTGATACACTCCCCAGTCTTTAAGCCAGTTAGGAGATTCTTCACAGGGTACTTTGCAGAATACTTTGGGCTGGTTGCCGTAAGAGACGTTAAATCAGAGATGGTGTCTGCCATTGAGGCTCTTGCTATGGAGAATAAAAATAAGGATTGTACGATGTAAAGGAAAATCGGTACGTGTGGAGCTTCTTGCTTGGCCCACAAGGCTGTCCATGAGCTAGCCGCTGCCTCCCTATGCAGCCTCATCGTCTGCTGTTTTTCCTCTCTTCACTTGGCTCTGGCCACATCGGCCTTAGTTCTGCTTCTCAACTATACCAGGTTTTTCCCATCTTGAGACCTTTCTCCTTGCTGTTCCTTGCCCTGAAACACTCTTCCTTCATGGCTATCTCTTTCTCTTTAAGCTCTCTTCCCAAGTGTTAGTTATAAGGAGAGGACTTCTTTGACCATGCTACCAAAAACTACCCTTATGACTCTTCATGCATAGCGCCTCCCAGGTCATCCTCTTAGCACTTAGGTGATTTTTCCGAGATACTTAATTTCTCTGCCACAGTTTGGTAATCTGTAAAATGGGAATGTTTTGATAGATTGAGAACTAAATACAATAGCACATGTAAAGTGCTAATTATAATTTTAAGAGTCCCTGGCATGTAGTGAGCACTCAGTAAACACGGTCCATTTGTAATCATCGTTACCATTAAGGGTAAAAGAAGTAGTATAATCCAGGGGCGCCTGGGTGGCTCAGTCGGTTGAGTGGCCGACTTCGGCTCAGGTCATGATCTCACGGTCCGTGAGTTCGAGCCCCGCGTCGGGCTCTGTGCTGACAGCTCAGAGCCTGGAGCCTGTTTCAGATTCTGTGTCTCCCTCTCTCTGACCCTCCCCCGTTCATGCTCTGTCTCTCTCTGTCTCAAAAATAAATAAACGTTAAAAAAAATTAAAAAAAAAAAAAGAAGTAGTATAATCCATAAATGTTGTAATTGATCAATGTAAGAGAAACTCAGAGACATGCCATGAAAGCAACAAGCGTAACTGTATGTCACTATGGGCAGTGGATGCAATATGAGCACAGTGATTCTAAAGATCAGTTACTGAAATGGCCCAGTTGGAGCAATGAGGGGCAGACTGTGAATAGAGTCCTAAGTTAATTATAGAGTCTGTTTAATTCAACAGAAATTTGAAGAACTTCATTTCATGCCAGTCCCTGAGCTACGACTGTGGGAGCACAAACCTGAACCATATAGGTTCCTTTAAAGCATATAAGATTGATTCCAATGGGACTTGAATGAGTGGAGAGAAGCAAGAAAGGTGTTCCCTGCAGGCTTCAGCAAGAACTTAAGTAGAGGGGCGCCTGGCCAGCTCAATTGGTAAAGCATGCGACTCTTGATCTTGGGGCCATGAATTCAGGCCCCAGGTTGGTTGTAAAAAAAAAGAAAGCAAGGAAAGAAAAAGACAGAAGGAAGAGGAAAGGGGGAAAGAAGAAAAAGTACGCAGGTAGAGGTACAGAGTCATTAAGGTTCAGGAATTCACATTGTCTAGAGAACAGGTTCCCTCGTTCCAGAGCAAGAGGAAATAAAACTGACGTGAGGCCTCCCAAGTTATGGAGGATTTAGGGTACCACTGCCAGAACATGGGCCTCATTCTGTAGACATTAAGGAGCCTGTGGGAGGTTTGAACATTGATCAGCAGAAGTAGTACTTAGAATTAGATAATATGTTTCTGTCTTTTCTCTGGTATTACACATTCCTTGAATCTAAGTATGAAAAGGTTCGAGTTAAAAGGGACAGATCTCTTCAACTTGATGTGTCAAACACTTTCAGTAGTTGTACAATTGTGATCTTTCATTAGTTGGTACTAAGTAAATTTTGTAGCAGAGAGTGATAGGCAGTTGGTGACAGGCAGTCATTCAGCTCTTAGTCATGTTCTCTTTACTTGAGTAATATTTAAAGTGTTAAAATTTTCCTTTTCATTGTATTTTACGTATCACAAACCTGATATGTTCTTGAAATACTTATGAAGTTAGATACTGTTCCATGTGGCTCATACCACATGTAAATGGAAAGGAGAAATTTAACATAGTTCATAAATTGAAATATTTGGTTTCATCTGTGCTCAGATTGAAACCATAAAAGAATCAGAATGACTGTAGATTTATGTTGTCACAGTTACCACCAGAGGTACAGATTTTCAAACAACCACATCTCAGTGTTTTTGTATGGTTTGTAACTTCTTGCAAGTATGTTTGAATACTTACCATATACTGGCTAGCTATTTTTGTCTTCATTTTAAGGAAAATGTGAGTATTGTTAGATTTTTCCTCCAATAATTGTGAGATTATTTTTGTCAACAAAGAAATCAGAGTATGAGATTTGGAGTACGAACTCAATAACACTTATAAATAGGTTGATCAAAAGAAATATTTTCTATTTCTTGACATTGAGTTTATGAGATGTTTTATTTTTTGTATGTGATTAAAAAAAAAATAAGAAATAGGTTGTTGTGTTTATAGGATACCTCTATGGAAAACAGGAGACCCTGTCCCCTCAGGTACACTGTAGAAGGAAGCCATGAAACTGAATTCCTTACTGACTCGTTATCATATATTGTTACTTGGCAAATGCCAGGAATCTAAGAACTAAAGGGATGCAGAGTGTATGTCCTAGCCAGGAGGTATTGTGCCCAGAGGCACCTCTCCCTTCTGGATCTGAACCCTGGAATTATGCTCGGGATTCTCATGGATAAACGTTTGAATAAATGAAGGTAGATCTGGGGGATGAAATTAGAATTTTCAGTGACCCCTAGTGTCGGCTAGCTGCCCAAAGCCTCTAACGTCCCAGAGATCACGACAGGGAATCTCAGGAGATCAGGGTTGAATTTTACTCTTAAAATGAACATTCTGTATCCTAGCCTCTTAACAGCTGTCCCTACCCCTCCTCTCAAGCAGTTTGAAACCCCCGTCATGTGACACCACCTTTTGAAAAAGGGGAAGATACACATAATTTTACTGTGTTTTAGTAGAGTAACACTTTCATCCAAAATGCATTATATTGGGGCGCCTGGGTGGCTCAGTCGGTTAAGCATCCGACTTCAGCTCAGGTCACGATCTCACGGTCCGTGAGTTCGAGCCCCGTGTCGGGCTCTGGGCTGATGGCTCAGAGCCTGGAGCCTGCTTCCGATTCTGTGTCTCCCTCTCTCTCTGCCCTTCCCCCGTTCATGCTCTGTCTCTCTCTGTCTCAAAAATAAAATAAACGTTAAAAAAAAAATAAAAAAAAAAAATGCATTATATTGCCCACCCCATCCCGTAATCCAGATGTATAACTCAAGTACCGTAGCTCTCTCAGTGATTAGCCCAGTTCGTGTTTAACATGCACAATCCAAGTTTCCATGGCCATGAAACCTACCTGATCTCAACAGTCTGTCTGAATGAGCCTCCAGTGGAACCAGGAAAGTTATATTTATTAATACTAGAAATTCTTACAGTTTTTTAAAATGAATATTTAATAAGATACAAAATAATGACCTGCATTATCTATAACAGTTGCGCCTCAAAGTCTGAACAAACCAAGGATCATGCTTTGCGAACACAAATATTTTAGCATCAAAAGAGAAAACTGGGGGCACGTGGCTGGCTTGGTTGGTAGAGCGAGCAACTCTTGGTCATGAGTTCAAGCCTCGTGTTGGGGGTAGAGCTTACTTAAAAAAAAAATAATAAAAATTTTTAAAGGAGAAAACGTTATTTTTTGTTACAAAGGAAGTAGTCACAGATCATACCAATCAAACAATTCTGTCAGAGCTTTGAAATATAGAGCCATCAGGCAAGATACTGAGATAAAGGATAAAAAAAAGATCAACGTAAACATTTCAGTCTAGTTGATTTGTATACTACTTATAAATTTTACTGTCCGGAGAATAGTGTTCAGGTTTTAAGGAACTATAAAGAGTTGAGTTATTGCTTGACTTAGATTTTTTTAAATGGGAAGGGAGTGTTCGGAAGACATTTCCTACCACTTTGTCCCCTCCGAGTTCCTTTCCTGCTCTTCCTAGATCTGGCTCTTATTGACTCCCAGCAGTATAGCTGGGTATTTAAATCCTAAGTGACTTGCTTATTGTTAGGCAGGTCAGAAGTCTGCTGAAACAAGCACAGGAAATTTTAAACACCTAAAGGCTATTTAAAAAAAAAAACCCTAGCTGCTGACATTTTACTTAGAATTGTAGAGAGAATGGATTGTTCGGGTACTGAGCTGTAGTGTACAAATGCTGGGGTTTTAAGGCCAACTTTTAAAATCTGAAGTCATTTCACCTGGTATTGCATCAGTTAGGTATTCTAAGGCATCACATGAAAACTAAATCCACTCTGGTGTTGGCAGGCAGCTGTTGTGCCTGTCATTGAATTAGAATTGTTGGAATACCATCCATGTACTTGAGCATGAATCAGAAAATTGGGGAAGGAAAGCTTGATGCCACTGTCTCTGAGGAAGGAGGCAAACGGTGGGGTTCCTGCAAAGAAGCAGATCTTATTAGAGGAGCCCACTAGCTTGATTGTAACGCTTGTGTGGCCAGAGCAGGTCTCCCAACATCGCCAACAGGTATCATCGATTCTGTCATATTTTGAAGTTATAATGTGTTCATTGTAGTAGCTTTATGCTATTATTTTTGAAAGGCGGTTGTTAACTGTACAATGCTTGAGGCACTATTACGAACTAAAGATTTTAAATATGTCATGTTTTTTAATTACCAAAGGCGGTGACAGAATATGAAATTCTCCACTTGGGTCCTCTGAAACACTTATATTTACAATTACTGTGACACTTATGTTCAAGAACATTTCATATTTATTTAAAAACTTAAAGAATGTTATTATAAAGCACTGATTTGTGATTTAAATTGAAGCTCCCCAGTGTTCATATTGTTAGAAGTTTAGATTTTAGTTTTCTCACTTTTACATTGTTAATTATAACTTTAGATTTAAATGTGACCTATGTAATGCATGCTGTGAGAATAAAACCTGTCTGGAAGTTGAAAGAACAACATAAGTGTATTTTAATAAAATCTGGAGTATCATTACACTCCTTAGACTTTAATATCAATGAGACTAGTAATACTGAATGAAACAGACAGGAAATCAGAGTGAAGTCAGGCAGAATGATTCTTTTTTTTTTTTTTACACTGAACTTAATAAACTGAAAGAAGTTTGAATGAACTAAAGAAGAATGCCAAAACATTTCTATAAATTGTAAAAAGTTCAATTATGGGAGCACCTGGGTGGCTCAGTCGGTTCAATGTCCAACTCTTGATTTCAGCTCAAGTCATTATCTCATGGTTTGTGAGTTCAAGCCCTGCAACAGGCTCTGTGCTGAGAAGACAGAGCCTGCTTGGGATTCTCTCGTGACCTGACTTCCCCTCCCCCGCTCCCCCCTCTGCTCTCCCTCTTTCTCAAAATAAATAAACATTTAAAAATAAAAAATAAAATTCTATAAATGATAGATATATACAATCAATCTTTAAAAATCTGTAAAGATTATGTAGCTTCTTATAACAGTATTCCATACTTTTTAGCCTAAGTGGTAAATTCTCAGTATTAAGGAAGATTTATTTTCTGATCCTAAGTGTTCGTAAAGGTACATAGAGCATTTTTATGAACGCTTGTGCCCTCCCGAATGTAAGGAAGAAAAATTTGCTGTGAAATAGTTTTGAGTTTACTAAACTGAAGTTGCCTTATTCAGGGTGCTGAGCTTTCTGTGTTTTTTACTACAATATCTCCTTACAAAAGCATGTTTTATGAGCCTTTTTTCTTTTATTTTTTGATATCTGAGCTTTTTTTTTATCGAAAGAGATCTTTAAAAGGTAACAATTCATAAATTAATAGCTTAGCCACCAGATCATTCTCTCATCAGTCTGTATCTACCACCAGTTTGCCCTCCAGGGAGGCACAAAGGAGAAGGTCTGGTTACTGGTAACAAAGTACCTCCCTCTTGCTCAGTTTGCCTGGGGTTTCCCCTCAGAGGAATGTGGTTTGAAAAAACTTCCTCCGCCACACTTCTGTTTGCATATTACTTAATTTTCTTTGACAATGCATCATATCAAATATCCACAGCAATCAAAATCTAACCAAATTTAGTAATAAGAAAGCAACAGCTCCTTGGATGTGTATTATCTGTGTGCCCTGCTAAACTCCCTTACAGTAACAATACTTTCTAGGTTTCCACCCACCTCTCCTGCCAGTCGCCAGTCATCTTTTCTAGCCATTATCTTCCTCATGGCCATTCATTCGGCAGTTGTTAGGTCCTCTTCTCTCACTCTCTCTCCCTCTCTGAGTGATCTCATCTCTGCCTGTGGTTTCACTTACCACCTCTGAGCACTAGAGGAATGACCGCTTGGACATCATAACGACACCACATACTCTGAGGTTTGTCTTAGCTTCCTCAGAAAGAAGAATCTGAAGCAGGGGGCTTTGTGCTGTTACTTTGTTAGGGGCTATAATCTCAGCAAGTAGAGGGGCAAGAAGAATGTAGTTTGGTAGCAGGGAGAGTCAATACATGGATAAGCTGTTGAGTTGCCTGGCACTGCCCGATCCTGGAGGACCATACCCCTGAGAAATAAGGTAAACTGTCTTAAGATTGTGCATTGTGAGAGGAGAAAGGAGGAAGAGTTTTTCCACTAGTTCTTACTGGTCAAGATTTTCCCTACGATATATTAACTTCCCCAAGTCCCCCAATAGTTAATGGGGTGATGTGCAAGTGGGGATCCACTTGCAAGTGGGGATCAATGTCAACAAAGATGCCTTGGAGTGAGAGGCAAGAGCTGCCCACAGACATGAGGCAAGGTGCTGTCACATATACCTTTGTGAAGTTAGTACTGATGAAAGCTGAAATAAGACGCAAGTGAAATTGAGAGAATCTAACGTGGTACAGACAAGGTGTCCAGTGTAATATACCCCTTTTACCACTCAGATCACTCGTGCCCTAAATTATACCTAGCTTCCATACTACAGTATGGGGCCTCACTGCCTCCCTGAGATCAGAGATACAAGTGCAATCAGTAACTGAGTCCCTTTTAAGGTGAAGCCTTGCTTTAATCCTATGGCAAAAGACTTAAGGCAAGAGAGCTAAGAGAAACTAACTACTGCAGTCCCTACTGCTGCAACTGACCCTGAAACTGTAAGTGATACTCATCATCTCCTTCTTTTACCCGGTCTACATTTTCTTCATCAGTGGCAAATGTTTTTGCCGGATTTGAGTTCCTTGCCTGCTGAAGTGACCCAGACTTCCCTCAAATGTCTGAGCCCTTAGTTGCCTTTTTCTTATCGAGTCATGCTGGAATTTCCCATTGACTGTTACCACTGGCCATGGAAGCACCAAGAGATTTCTGATGAAATCCCCCAAGTTCTGGACATATTTCTCCCTCCCTCACTTTGTAGCCATAGTCTTTGCTTCTCATAATGATCAGTATTGAGTATCCCCAAAAGTAGACTGACTCCCTTTTTTTCTATGGGTGTACAGACATGAGAAGCCCACAGTGACCAGAAGGTAGTCAGAGATTTACATTTAATGTAACTGTTTTGTGTCCTCTGGATGAAACAGTTACCTCCCCAAACCAGCCTGGGTATCAGGACTTCTAACTTAGCAGATACTGAAGTTTCATGGAAGGGAAACACAAATTCTGCAAGTGGGTCCACTGGGAATGATGATGACAGAAGCTAATCCTACTTTCATCCTTTGGTTCCCAGACCTAAGTATTCTAGCTGTTGGTAGCAGACCATACATTGAAAGCATTGCTTCAGCGTATATGCCACATCTGGAGTTGGGAGTTATCTTTAAGATTTCTCTTTAGCTGACTTTTATTTTTTAACAGTTGATTCTTTGTTTCTTACTTTTTTTTTTTTCTTTGAGAGACAGAGACAGAGCCCAAGGTGGGGAGGGGCAGAGAGAGAGGGAGACACACACAGAATCCAAAGCAGGCTCCAGACTCTGAGCTGTTAGCACAGAGCCCGACGCGAGGCTCGAATCCATGAACCGTGAGATCATGATCTGAGCCGAAGTCAGATGCTTAACCTGCTGAGCCACCCAGGCACCCCCTGACTTTTTAATAGGCTATTCTACCCGCCTGTAAGGCCAGCTATTTCTCTGTGGGTAGAGTCATGGTTAGAACAGTGGATTCTAAGGTTATGTACCCATTGTCACATTTCTTTGTTATAAAATGGGTCCTTGGCCTAAAGTAGGGTTTTGTGGGATATCATATTGATAGATCAGGTATTTTATAAGCCTTGGGATAGTGGTGGTAGCAAAAGTATTGGGAGCTAGAAACAAAACTCACATCCAGAGTAGGTATTAATTTTAATAAAATAAATCATTGCCCCTTCCCATGTACTCAGTCTTACACCCAGTGATTGACTGGTCTTGAGTAATTGTGGCACATTGAGAGCTTGACACTATATCTGTTGCTGGCAGGTTAAAGCATTTAGCAGTAGCAATAACTTTTTCCAGCATTGGTGAGCAGAAGCACCATAGCCATTTTATTCATGGGCTCGTTGTGTCAACTCTTTGGTGACCTAACTGGGAGGCTGGCTGACACCCATAGAAGGACTCATCCTGTTCACCTTTTGTTGACCTTTGGCAATACACATTGACATTTTGGTAGATGCTTCCTGGTGGGCACGAATGTGAGATACAAAACTGCGCCTCATTTGTGTCCAGTCCATCTTTCCCAGACCTCCTTATCATACTGTCTTTCACCGCTGTTTTCTAGGCCCCGATCAGCAGTTGAGCCATTTGCTACGGCCCACGAGTCAAGATGTGTGTGGTTGAGGCCGTTTCTCCCTCCATTTGAAATGGATGACCAAGTGCACTGCTCCAGCTCTTCTCCCCAGCCAGACTTCCTCTGCCACAGTCGTTTATGTCCACTCCTGAATAAGACTGCAGTGTAGCGGTAGTCCATCGTTGAATTCTTTTTCTTTCTGTCAGTTGGTCATGAAAGAAAGAGACATTTATCACCTGGGAGTCTGGGTTACCTGGAAATGTAATTTACTCATGCTTTCTGAGTATACTTGGGCCTAATCCAAAATAAGTCCTTTCCATCATATAGCAGGTTGTTTCTGTGCCCATCTAACTTTGTGTCTCAGTGAGTACTTCCGGTCCCAGGGTCCTTTGTTGACCCATGGTCAGGCATAAAAATTCCATTAGGGCCCTCTGTTTTCTGCCACAGAACCCCAGGGTTCTGCACTGTGGCTTCTCTTTTGGCACTTGCAAGAGACTCCACAGACACCTTTTCTATCAGGGACAGGTCCTGCACCCTCAGATCCACTGGCACAGATGCACCACAGCCTGGACCTGCTACATAGTCTTTTGCATAGTTCTGGGTCACTCTTGGAACAGGCAGCCACTGCATCTCTGATAAACGAGTCAAAGCAGTGTTATGAAATATGGAATATATTGTCTCCAGAACCCAGTGAGGTCTCCCTTTTTCTTAGCAGTAGGTGCTGAGAAAAGCGAGATGTTTTTTACCTGACAGAGGATATTCTTAGCATGTCTCAGAGCCCTTGAGTTCTTAAAAACATAAGCAGTGGGCGGTATCTCCTATTTTTTGTGAGGTGTCTGGTGTGCGTTTCACTTGGTCAACCAGGATTCTTTTCCATTTCTTGCTTTACAGATCCAGTTAGTATGGTGTCATCAATATAATGGATTAGAGTCACATTCTGTGGAATGAGCAGATGATCCAGGTCCATGCAGATTAAATGTTGAGGGAGATCAGGAGAGTTACCGTTGCCCTGGGGCAGGGTAGTATCCTGTCTGTACCAGGAATCTGCTTTTGATCCACCCTTCTGTGGGCTCTGAGAAGAAAGTACTCACTCCATAAATAGCTGAATACCAAATGCCGGAAGCCGTATGATGTCATACTTAGCATGACAGCCGCTATTGGGACTTCCACCAGTTGAAGGTTACAATGATCCATCATCTGTTTTTTTTCTGCAGGGTCACTATAAGTATAGAAAGGGTATACAATTAAGGACCACCACTCCTGCATCTGTATGTCTCTGATAGTGGTGCTAATCTCTGCACTTCTTCCCAGTATACGGTATTGCTTTTGAATTACTATATCTAGACTGAAGATGGAGTTGTAGGGGAAAATTTCAAGGGTTTGCTCCGCTCTTCTTACAAAAATGACACGTATCCCAATGTCAGAGAGCCAGCGTGAGGGTTTCCCAGTTATACACTTGAAGTCAAGAAATAAGTCCATGGGAGGTCTATAGATCCCATTGGACCTGAGCCAACACTTGAGGAATTACCTAGCCTCCATACACCTGCATTCTAATCAGAGGAATATAGTGGCATTTCAGATGCCCCAATATGAGTATAGTTTGGAACTCTAATGTGATAGTCCTCAAGAAGTCTGGAGTTTTCCTTTTCCCAGTACTATTACCCGTGTGAAAAAAGTTCCTTGCTCTCTCCTTCCTTACGCTTGCTCTTTTCTCTGCCTGACATATTTCTCTCTCCTCTCTTTCCTTAGGTACTGTCTGTCCTCCTTGACAGGGTCAAATTAGTCATGTATGTTGTTTTTCACCATGTGTTTCTTTTTTATAATATTACAATAATTGTAGTTTCGTATAAATTTTGTATGCTAACCTGCTCATAAGTTCCTTGAGGGTAGTATCATTACCTGCTTTGTACACTGCTCTAGCCCTAGCTTAGTATCTGCCTTATATATTAGGAGATTAATAACTATTTGGGGAGTGAATTGTTGGATGGATGACAGAAAGTGAAAGAGAAGCGTTTGCAGACTTTGGGAGCACTGTTACTCTAGCTCAGCAATTCTAGGAAGCCTTTCTTCTCCCACCCCTCTCATATTTTAACACTTCTTTTATCTTTGCTTTTGGCCAGCTAGCTGTTGTGACTTAGTTGTTAGTGCCTGTGCATTCACAAAAACACTTGCAAAAAAAGTCTGCAGCTTGGTAGAAAATTCCAGAAGCAGAAGTGGAGCAACATGTCAAGATACACTGCACCAACAATGCTCCTAATGGTACACAGGACTGTATTTTGTGGGAAAACTGTCATCTCTGAGCTGAAAAGTGGTGCAGAAGATTGGAAATCTGAATGTAAAGAAGCTTTAGTAGTAATTTTTTGCTCACATAGTCTTTTTATTTGTGCTCCAGTGATAATTACCATCTGTCACCATTGTACTTATCATGAGAGCCCATTCAGTAAGTGTAAAATAATTTTTATGTTTTAAGAAATCACTTAGTTATAGTTTAATTTGGCAATTTTTTTCTTAATGGTTCATAAAATAATAGTGCATCATCATTTTATAGTGAATGAAATAGGGTATGATACAGTTGTCTTCAGGGCCTCCATTAACATATATGGCATCTTGCGTGGAGTAGGAAGAGACATTCCAGAACAGCCTTGCACGGGATATGAGGTGCGGTGAGGAGAGCCCCTCTCCGCCAGGTGCCTTTGGGGTGTGGGAAATCGCCACCACCACCACATGTGGCAGCTTCAGGTATCCTTGTGGTAATATGTTTTACAATTTTATCTTAGAATTGGGAAACAGAGCATTATATGTAGTTTTTAGACATTGCTGTTCTGTTCTTGAAGCCTATGACTTGAAGAAAGGTTACAGAAAAACTGATTATATAGCAAAGTGAATATTAAATCAATATTCGGAACAGTAAGTTTCTGTTTTTAAAAATCATTCTTTTTAGGGAAGTCATTTTTTCCGAATAGATAAGCCATTGTGAAGAAGTTCTTATCTGTGAATATTAGGGTGTTTCTGGGTAGACAGGAAGTCCAGCAGAATTTAATTTGATTGAATCTGTCTGGGTCAGTGACCTCATAATCTTTCCAGAATGAAGCTCTAGTCATGAAGCATTTCAGTCCCCCTCCTGGGAACTTTGGTCAACTCCTGAAAGGCATGCCTGCCTTTGCTATTTAATATAGATCTTAATATTTATGTCTTTGACAGTGTTTCTATTTGACCATATAGTCTGGAACTATTTTTCATACAGATTATGTCAAAATTTAAATTTTTACAACCTCACTTTGTCTCACAACAGCTTAGGTAAACTTAGTTTATCCACTGTAATTAAGATTTTGAATTCACTTAGGAATAGTTTACAAAATTAATATTTTTTATGCATGGCCTGCCATCAGGATTCTGATAGAAAACTAATCAAGAACGATAGTAGTTCTTCTTATGGAAAGTATTCAAACTTACAGGTAATATTATGTCGTTGGATTCCAGATACTTTCTAACTATCTGAAATGCATTTCTGTTACAAATTTCAAGGTTTATCATTTATATTCAAGTGTATCCAATTTTTTAATAAAATATCTCTTCCTGCTTCTGCTTCCTTTCTCCATCCCCCATCCTCCGTGTAGTTATAAATTTTTTTTAATGTTTATTTATTTTTGAGAGAGAGTGAGACAGAGCATGAGCAGGGGAGGGCCAGAGAGAGGGAGACAAAGAATCAGAAGCAGGCTCCAGGCTCTGAGCTGTCAGCAGAGAGCCCGACATGGAGCTTGAACAACGAACCGTGAGAACATGACCTGAGTTGAAGTCGGATGCCCAACCGACTGAGCCACCCAGGCGCCCCCCCCCCTTTTTTTAAATTTTTTTTTTAATGTTTATTTATTTTTGAGAGAGAGTAAGACAGAGTATGAGCGGGGGACTCCGTGTAGTTATAGACAGAGAAGTGCAATTTTTAATAACCTGATCTCTAAATTGTTGTCTGGGAGCCCAGGTAATTATAAGGGATTAGAGGCAAAAGTTGCAACTCAAGAGATTAGGAAACTAAGTCTGGCAGAACCAGGGTCTGGTATCTTTGGGAAAATCTTTCAGTGCACAACTCCATGCATTTACTTCCTCCTGCATCTTCTCAGAGTTCACCACAAACTTGCATTTTCCCTTCCTTTCAGTGCTTTATAGAAGTGTGATGTTATCTTCCCGAAGAATCCATAGTGTTCTGTTGAATTGGGCCCCTTACCTTATTGCCCAAAGGTATGCCTTTATAAAACACACTGGCAAAAATAATTTAAACTGGAAGAATTTGGGGTAATAATATTACAGTTTGAAATGTCAGCAAAAATATTTTGTTGCAGTTGTGTATGTTGTGATTAAAACAATGAAAGCGCTCATCTTGAACAAATAGCATTTGTTGAATGAAAGCGTTCATGGGGGATTTTTATTGTTAGCCACATTTGTAGATCTTTACAAACTGCTTACATGGATTTCTTAAAATTTGTTTGAAAAAAAAACCTCAACAGATCCCAGTTTCTCTTGACCATTTCAAAGACCATTAATCACCCTTGGCCATTTATCACCATTTAATAATACCAAATCATAGAATGGTCAGGAGAAGTAAGTGGATGGAATTCAAACATTTGCTTCCCGTTTTCAACTCTAATTTTTAAAGTTTGGATGGGGTGAAAATGAGGAGCTGTGGAACTTTGTAAGGTTTTTGTTACATATGATTATATTTTCTCTTTTCACCACTGCCCATTACTGGTAATTAAAAGACAGTTTTTAACATTGATTGGGAAAACCCGTTATCTGGTTCAATCTAATCTTCTCATTATGTGACTAGATCTAAGATTCTAATAGTTTCAGTAATGCTGCAGGTCGTGTCCTGGGAGACTGAGGGGCAGGTAGAATCCGTCACTCATCATGGTTAACCAGTTCTAAGAGTTTATCTCATATAACCCTGTTTTGATTTAACTAAATAATCCAGTAAGCAGTGTTTTTAATATCTCAAAAAGGGAAAGATTCAAAGTTGGCTAACAATGAAATTTCCCATTTTTCACTGGCAGGAACCCCAGCCCCGTAATGGGGAAGGTCCCACCAGTGCGAAGGCCCCACATGGGGACCCCTCCCCTAGTGAGGAAATGTACCCCTGAAGAGGAGTCCTCCTGGCCACCTGGCCCACTGCTACCCTACCACGTGAGTACAGCAATGGCTTTGAGGACCTCAGCAAGTTTTCCATTTCTTGGTGGCCATTTGTCTGTGAGAAATGGCCAGAACCTCTTCCTGTTTCTCTTGAACATTCAGTAAAGGAGATATAAGCCTCTTTTTTACTGTTCTGCTTCGTTTTTCCAAGTGTAATCAAAAGAACTTGTTTGGATAAGAGATTAAGACTATTGGTTAAGACTCAGGTGTGATTAGTAAGACACTTGGTTCCCTGTGTAGAACAAGCAATACTGTTGAACAGAACTTTCTGCAGTGGTGGAAATGTTCTCTGTATGCCCTTGCCAATACACTACCCACCGACCACATACTGCTGCTGAGTACTTGAAATGTAGTGCAAATGAAGAATTTAATTTCCAGTTTTATCTCATTTTAATTAATTTAAATCTAATTCTCCACATATGACTAGTGGCTACTAAAATGAACAGTGAATGCGTACATTGAACGCTGTGTGCCTCAGGTGTCCAGCCTTTTTGAATATTTCTACAAATGTACCCCTTTACCTCTGTTTCTTTAATAACCCAGAAAATTTTTCCTCGTTTTATATTATTGTAAATAGAATTCTCTAAAAGTAAGAAAATACTTAAATTAAAAATTCTTACTTCGAAACTTATTCACCCATATTGCCCTTCCGTAGTTTTAATTACTTTATGATATTAAGAAAATTTATTCAACCTTAAAATTACAAAGTAATAGCAATTTAAATATCCTAGCTTTATTTGCTTCTTTACATGTTTTAATTTGGAACTTCACTATATATGTAGAAGTAATTATACACATTAAAATAACTTTTCCATTTTATTATTCCTTTTTAATGAGACAATAAAATATCCTACATTAGTATAGTGCATGTAGTGCTATTACCAAAACATTAAATTCAGCATTTATTCATTATAATGCAGTACTTAGTATGTTTCAAAGTTTGGATCTGGTAGATAGGTTATTGAAATTACAGATTAACTATATTTTTAGGTTTACTACTGAGGGTAGATGTCCTTCCACTATTGGGCAATCATTAAAAATTGCTTACGTCGTAAGATGCTAATAAGAGAAATTGTGGGGAGCGGGGGATGTATGGGAACTCTCTGTACTGTCTTTGTAATATTTCTGTAAGTCTAAAATGATCCTAAAATTTTTTGAAGCTTACTAATGTTTTTTAGGTTTATTTATTTTGAGAGGGAGGGGAGGGGCAGAGAGAGAAGGAGAGAGAAAATCCCAAGCAGGTTTCACACCCAGCAAAGAGCCCAGCATGGGGCTCAGTCTCACAAGACTGAGCCAAAATCAAGAATCTCAGGTGAGATCACCTGAGCCAAAATCAAGAATCAGATGCTTAACTGACTCAGCTACCCAGGTGCCACTGAAGTTTATTTTTAAAAATCGTTTCGTCAAATTTTGTCGTGGTATCCATTTGTATCTGTGCAAAATAAGAATTACCAGCTCAGTAATTAGTAGTACTTACATAAGTATCACTACATGTCATCTTCAAAATATCCCTGAGAAGTGCTGTTATAATTTTAAAAATTAGAAAGCTGAGGCATCGAATAAAGAATAATTCAGCCAGCGTTACTTAGTGGCAGTACCGGGATTTGAACCCAGCAAGTCAGTGCTTTTAACCACACTTATGTTACTTTTTTTTTTTTTTTTTAGTTTATTTATTTTTGAGAGACAGAGACAGAGAAAGACAGAGAGAGGAATCCCAAGCAGGCTCCGCACCAGCAGTGCTGAGCTCAATATGGGGCTCCAACCCACAAACCGGGAGATGATGACCTAAGCCAAAACCAGAGTCAGACACTTAACCGACTAAGCCACCCAGGTGCCCCAACACTATGGTACCTTTTTAGGAGTCTTGATTATGCCATGGAAGATACAGATTTTCTGCTGTCAGTGTAACAGTACAAACTTCCCAGTATAAGAAATCCAAAATAAAATAATACCATGGTGATAAATTACTTTTATACCTTGAAAGATACGGAAGTATGCTTTATTTCTGTAACAGTGATTCAGACTTTATTTCATACAGTGGTTATTTTGTTGAGTGAGGAATATGTTCATATTCTCCTGACAAGAAGCATCTATGTTAGTGGGGTTTTAAAAAATTTATTTGTACTTCCTTAAGGTAGTGACTAAGAATGAAAAAATTGAGCATTGCCTAAGAGTAAGGGGAGATGGATGTGGCTGGTTATGTCATAAAGGCAAAGTTTTAATGAGAATAAGTTTTTAAGGAACTTAGAGTAATATATGGCATATTATTTTGCAAAATTATTTCAGTGTTGTTTTACCATATGCCTATTAGAGTGTTTTCTTTTACCATATGCCTGTAATGTTATTCTTCCTGGACATTAAATTATGGATATGTAATTGTTAAAACTGAAATATAGGAAAGGTTGATGGTGAATTATCAACATTTCTTTGAGGTGTTTTTGTGAAGTTTGGGAAGCATTTCACTAAAAACAGGGACGAAAAAAGATGGAGTTTGTTGCATAGTTCAGAAATTGTTGCAAATGGAATATATTGGTTTGTCCACTCATTGTTTTAAATAGTATATACCCATTGATGGATTAACACATTCAATGACATGATATATGTAACTGCTGCAAGTATTTAAGGTCATGCCTTTAATTGTCAGTAAGAGACAGAATTGAAATGCTTTAAGGGAATTCAAATCATAAACAGGTGCAATTCTTATAGAATCATTCTTTTTCTGTTATTGTATACTCTTGTGAACTGATTGGCAATCCTCTGTTGACTCTGACAAATTATTTGGATTTGGAAGACAGTGCTTTCTTGCTAAGAATATATATTTTTCAAATCACTATGAAGGTTTTGTCATACTGTAGAAATTTCGGGGCAAAGTCATCTTTGCAAAATAAGGGAATTACACATTTTAGTACTCATTGACCAATTAAAATTTAGCTTTAGATTATTGGTTTAGATTGACACCCTGTCTTGATCTAGTTATAATCTTTATTAGGCCAGGCAATTCATGTTATCTTAGGTGGTTGCATTGCTACTATGCAATTCTGTGTTGGTCACAGATGGGTCTAAGGGGAAAATGACATTATTGCTGTCATTCTTTAAAAGGCAGTGTATAGCTAGAGATCTGGTAAGGACAATAAGGAGGAAGAAAACTTTTAGAAGATCATAATTTATCCCAAAATGCCTATATCCAACAGATAGCCTTAAATTCTTTTCATGCCAATGGGTTCTGTTCTCTACAGCACATAGCATACCCCTTTGTTCAAGTAACAACTATACATCCTGGATTTCCCAGAACAAGCCATCTTTCTGATATTTCATCCTGTTTTCCCCATAAGTGCACTTGTACTGCTTAAACCGTATGTCCCATTTTTTAAAAATAGCATATTTAGAAAAGTAACTACTGTACAGAAGAAATGATAAGTAAAATAATTTTGCACCATTTCCAAGGAACTGGAGTATACTTAAGACTTAGGTGTCTAAGTTTGGATCTTTCTGTAACTAGTAACTGCTACCTTTGGTATAGCGTATCCTGCTTTATCATGTACATTTTAAATGTGTCAGTTAAATCAATCTGGTTGTGGTATTTTCAACATGTTATTAAAACTAATGAATTTTTGTTAAAATGAACACAGACTTTTTAATTCATCTGTTTCTGTTGGAAACAATACGTTCTCAAGCTCTCAGTTTGTTTCTGCTTTCCATAGTGAGCAAAAAGAGAACATGCTTTATATTGTTAATCTATTTTTAAAAAGAGAGTTGGTATGAATCTGGTTTAAAGAGTTAGAACAAATATCTAAAGTATTAACAAAAGAAAAACCAAGACTAAAGTTTTGGCACATTTTCTCTTTCTATATATCCCCTTCTCATGTAAAAGTGGTTCAAATTTTAGAAGACTAGAACTTAGATACATAGAACTATATAGTTAGGGGATTTAAAAAAATCTCTTTATGGGGTGCCTGGGTGGCTCAGTTGGTTGAGCGACCGACTTTGGCTCAGGTCATGATCTCATGGTTTGTGAGTTTGGCCCCACTTGGGGCTCTGTGCTGACAGCTCAGAGCTTGGAGCCTGCTTCTAATTCGGTGTCTCCCTCTCTCTCTCTGCCCCTCCCCCACTCATGCCCTGTCTCTGTCTCAGAAATAAACATTAAAAAAAATTTTTTTAATAAAAAAATAAATTAAAAAAATCTCTTTATATGCTTTTCTCAGTTTGGAAAGGGAATCATTGAAGATCCTAATAAAGTATGAATCAAGATGTTACATATAAAAAGTACATTGTAAAGCAAACAATAAATAAATTTTTCATTATAGGTGAAATCTATAGATTTCATCATACCTATGATGAAATCTATAGATCATTATAGATTTTCCTAATCCTTTGCAATCAACAGAACTTTCTAGGGCAAAATATTACAGCTTTCTTTTCAGGATGTATTTGCACATTGGCCCAGGAAGTATCTCTTATGTGTTAAGATGTTAATACCTTGAATAGGTAGGAACCCCTTCCTGAGCTCATTACAGAGTTGCTGGCTACTTTTTAAAGAAGATGAACACCTAAGAATAAATAGCTAGGATGTCTGCTATAAAATAACCTAAAAGTACAATTTTCTGTACTCTTTAGTTTCGTAGCAGGGAGACAGAAATTCAGAGATATTTGCAAATTGCATAAAATTACAAATTCAGGTTTTTGTTAGAATTAAAAGCTACTAGAACTTAAAGGGAAGAATAAGATAGAGACATGTTTTACTTTTCTCAATTTAGTTCTCCTTGGATTTTTTATAAGAATATTTTTTAGATACTCATTAGCTGTTCTTTGATTGCTTTTAATACTTCGTAACTGATTTTTAAAAATTTTATAGTACTTAATATTATAACTTCCTTCTCTCATACCTTATGTTTATTAGTTATTAATTTATAGCAGAATCTCTATTAGAAAGAGTCTATTATTTTAGGAGAAGGGAAGCTTTGAAAAAGAATGGCTTATTTGAAGTGGTTCCGCCCATGAAGGGAGTCCCTATTTTAAAACCTGAGAGCTAGGTTGACCTTCATAGGTCTCTCAGGTCTGACTGCTTTCCATCTGCCCTCTGAAATCTGATTTAAGTCTCATGTTCTCCCTTGTGTCTTTGTTAGTCTCATAAAAAACTTCAAGACAGAAATTATCGAATCAATTGCCAGAAAGCCTAAAACAACAGAGTTGTGGGCTAGAGGAAATTAGCAAGATGTAATGAGAGTGAGCATTCACATGGGCTTTCCTTATAGGACAAAGACTGTCACCTCACAAACCAGAAAGGATAATCTAACAGCTCTCTTTCTGTGTGAGTGATGGATGGATGCAAAATAATGCTGTGCATATACACGTAGAATAACTCTTTTAAAGCTGTATTTGAACTTTGTGTAAGTCTTAAGATGCCAAACTTTTAAAACTGCATACAAATGCAAACACTAAAATAAAATACTACCTTCTTTTAAGTTGCTGTACAATGCACTAATTTAGCTGCAGCTGAACTCATATTCTGGACATTGCATAGAAAATATTGGAAATGTTTTTTATCTGCTGGCTTAAAATGTGCTCTGCTCATTTATGGGTGTGTCAGAGAGTCTCAAAGTCACTGACTCCAAGTGTGCGGATTTGATTCCAAAGAACGCATTAGGATTGTCCTATCTTTCTGCCGTACTGAGGACTATACCTGCCTAGAACAGCTTAATACGGGTTTTGCCCTCTCCTGTTTCTGGGAGAAGGCCTGAAAGTTAGGTTTACACAGGCTTCCCAGCATGCAAAGTAGAGGGAGCAGAACTATTAACAGCTATAATTAAGCAAGTTAACTACCTCCCCTGTCAATACCTAACTTAATTGTCAATAGGAAGTGCACTTTGTGTCTACCAAACAAAGTAAGTATCAATAAATCAAAAAGATAATCATGAATTGCCTATATTTTATGTACATTCTGATTTGATAATTCAGAGTCTATCTCTTTTTTTGCATATGTAGTTTGAACTAGATCTCCCTTCAAAATCAGTTTTCTGCCTTAATTATGGGGCCACACACATTTAAACTAAATGCACATTGCCCTGATGACCTCTCTCTTGACCTCCAGCTTACCATGCATACTAGATGAGTCCTAAACCCTCTCTCTGCTCCCCCAGCTCCCTCCCCATCAATAAAACTGGTTACAACCACCTGCAAAATAATAATATTGATAAAGTAAACACTGTGCTCACAAATTATGATCTGTGCTCACAAATTACGGACTTCTATTATGTTTTCAAAGCCTGACAAATGCTTTTTTTTAAATATGCAAATCTACCCATGAGAAATTTCAGAAGGTCCAGCCTTGACTCCTGAGAGTATTGTTCTTGAAGTTTCTTTTTCATTGTTTAGCTATTTTGTTAACTAGTAGAACAAAGTGATTTTTTTTATAATTCATAAGTATTCTGCTTATGATGTCTGACATGGCAGATGTGGCTAAGAAAGATGAAAGATAATAAGAGCAGAACTTGTAACCGATACACATAGTAGAATTACACCCCAAATTAGTTCAGTAATCATTAAAGTCTGCTTAATTAGTAACTTTAGTTGTTTTCCAGCTTCTAATCATGAGAAGGTAAGTGAGAACCGTAAAATGTTTACAAATGCAGACACATTATGAGACAACATTTAAACTAGCCAAGCTATGAGGAGAAAAAATAAGCAATTGCTGGTTTATAATAGGGGAACTATGTAAACACCCCCATGACCTCTGCAATAACCATTCTGTCGCCCTGAGGTCTGCCACACAAATTCATCCTGTGAGCAAATTAGCCAAGCCTCATGCCATTTCAAGTTGTGAGGGAAGTTTCTGGAAAAGGTCCACCAACTATTGTAGAGAGAGGTATTTGGCCTATTTTAATTACATTATTCCTTAAAACTTCTGTGATCTGTAAGAACCACAGACCAGAATGAAGCCCCCTTTTCTCGGTATACTTTCTATATAATGAATTCAAATATTTGTGTTCGTTTTAAACACTAAAAAGGAAAAGAAAAAAAAAAACATAAAATATACTTTGTGCTGAAAAGTTTTATTCTGAATAATTAAAAGGGTTTTTCCCCCTTGATTTCAAATCCTATGAATTTACTAGGTAGTGGTCAAGTGCTTATCTCTGTTTTCCAGATGAAGAATCCTTGGCAAGGAAGTTCAGTGACTGAGCTGGCTCTCTAATACATGGTACCGCTAAGCAGCAACTCAGTGGATGACCCTTCTGGGGTTATTTTTATGATTTGGACTAGATGTGACTGGGTGGCGCTTTGAGCCATTGAGCTGCCCCCCAGAAGTCCTTAGGCACAAAGTTGGAGTTCGCGTGAAAGCCAAAGATACAAGAACACTAGAACTGAATTTAGAAGACCTGGCTTCAAGTCTCTGTTAAATAATTAATTGCCTCATTGACCTTGTGGAAATCATGACCTTTTGGCTTACTATACAGAACATTTCCGAGGTAGTTTACCTTAGCACTCAGGCTCAAATCTCAGCTCTCCCGCACCCCTGTTCCTGTTTTCACATGTATATATAAGGTGATGCTGGTACCTACCACATGGGTTAAATGGAAGACTCTCAAAAATCTATGATTATTGGTGTGTAATAAGCCCTCTATAGCTGGGAGCACCTAATGCTGCTGCTGCTGCTTCTTGTTATTATTATTATTACTGTTAGTATTAAGATCAGTGAAATGTGTTTGATAGCATAGTATACACTGTCTGTTGATATATAATTAGAGGAGATAAAATATGTATATAAATACCTGTAATATAAGGTGGATGAAGGGGCGCCTGGGTGGCGCAGTCGGTTAAGCGTCCGACTTCAGCCGGGTCACGATCTCGCGGTCCGTGAGTTCGAGCCCCGCGTCGGGCTCTGGGCTGATGGCTCGGAGCCTGGAGCCTGTTTCCGATTCTGTGTCTCCCTCTCTCTCTGCCCCTCCCCGGTTCATGCTCTGTCTCTCTCTGTCCCAAAAATAAAAATAAAAAACGTTGAAAAAAAAAAAAAAAATAAGGTGGATGAAGACCGGCTAAACTACTTTGGTAATAACAGAAAGGAGAGATTATTTCCATGTGGATCGTCATGGGAATGTCCTTAAAAGTAATTTTTGAGCTTGGTCTTAAAGGATAGTAACGATTTGGACATGCTAAGGTGGGAGAAATTGGAAGTGGTCAGGGACATCCAAGAAGCAGAAACATGAACAAAATTAAGTTCTTGTTACTAAATTACTGTATGGATTTCAAGCAGCCATTACATTTATTTCATCTTTTGGCCATGTATCTGTGTCTGTATAAACATAGCCTACTGCTTTAGGTACTGGAAATTCTTTTAATTATCTTTATATATGTATTTTAAGTAATCTTTACACCCAGTGTGGGGCTTGAACTCGCAACCCCGAGAACAGGAGTGGCATGAACTAGCCAGCCAGGACCCCCAGTACTGGAAATTCTTAAACTGTTCTGTAATTCACAAAGTACTCTTAATTTTTACAGAAAACCATCAAAATATGTTTTGTTATTTCCATTTTATACATAAGGAGACTGAGGCTCTCACAGCAGTAATTGGTAAAAGGAGGGAACAGACCATTGTACAGGCACTAAATTTCACATATTTCTATAGCAGTCTGCGGCCTCTAGTAGACAGTTTCAAAGGCATCAACCGTATAGTTGGCCCAAGACTGCTTTCTTCTGTGTGCCATGGGACACCTGGGTGGCTCAGTCGGTTGAGCACTGACTTCGGCTCAGGTCACGATCTCGCAGTTCATGAGTTTGAGCCCTACATCTATCAGGCTCTGTGCTGACAGCTTGGAGCTGGAGCCTGCTTCACATTCTCTCTCTCTGCCCCTCTCCCCTGCTTCTGTGCTCTCTCTCCCTCAAAAATGAATAAACAAACTAAAAAAAAAAAGTGTGCCATATTCAGAAGGGCTGGAAAAACTGTTCAGATGACCCCATGTAAATCTAGCACCACTATTATAACCTCAAACCCACAGGTTGCTAGTGATAATACCTTGAGGGCAGCCGAGAAGCAAGTGTTATTAACACTTGGTGTGATCTTTGCACCATTTTGTCACAGCTTAAGTTTGCTAGGTAGTTTTGATTCAAGTAGTGTTGTCTTTAGTTTATTAAATTGAAACTGACCAGTAAATGAATATAAGGTCTCAAAGCTGTGCTGCAGTTGTTAGAGGAATCCTGTTCTTGATTCTTGATCCAAAGATATTTGGAAAATAAGAACTAAGAATTTTTATATATTGATACTAGGAAGTTATAAATTCATAATAGTTAAATAGCCATCTACTCACAGATCATAGTACTCTGAATGATTCTCTAGTTACCATTAGTATGATTTTGTTTCTAAAAGTTTATTTATTTATTTTGAGAGAGAGAAAGCACTCACGTGCTTGGGGGAGGGGCGTAGAGAGAGGGAGGGAGAAAGAATCTCAAGCAGGCTCCCCGCTGTCAGTGCAGAGCCCAGTCCAGGGCTCCATCCCCCAACCATGAGACCACGACCTGAGCCGAAATCAAGAGTCAAACACTTAACCAACTGAGCCACCTAGGCACCAGTATGATTTCCTTTTTAAAGGATTTTTAATGTAAATAAAATGTCACAACTTGCATTTATTTATTTTAGTTGATATAATAAGTCACAAAAGCTTGTGTGTGTGTGTGTGATTATCAAATCTCCAAGACAGATATTTCTGGTGTTAGAATACTGTCTACTTCCCATGATAATGCTGTTGCACATTTGTTACATTTTAAATATGAAGTTAACATATTTCTACTTGAAATGTGTTGATTACATTGCATATTCTGAAAACACACTACTCCAGTAAAACTGTTATTTCAAGAGTAATATCACTATATGATGTGACATTTATATTAAATGTGATTTTCATCTACTCTGTAGGGTTTTCTGAAATTATAACAAACTGTAATTCCATCCAGTTCTGGCTATGTTGTAAACTTGGGAGTGAACTGAAGAGATTTGTCATAAATATCCCACTAAGGGATTTATTTGGAATACATTATAACATGTTTTTCATTTTTAATAATACAAGATTAACATCATTCAGTATGAAATATTATATTGCTATACAGCGTAATTCAAAAATATCTCCCTGATGCTGTCACCGGATGGTACTGACTTTAACTTGAGGTCTTCATTGTCTAACACTTTCTCTACTTTATATGCTTCCTGTTTTAACATTGCTAAAAATAGTGTGTGTGAATATATGCCTTTGTTACCAGGATGTAACTATTATCAAGAATATCTGTTACCATTTTTTTTTTAATTTTTTTCAGTGTTTATTTATTCTTGACATAGAGTGTGCGAGCAGGGGAGGGTCAGAGAAAGAGGGAGACACAGAATCCAAAGCAGTCTCCAGGCTCTGAGCTGTCAACACAGAGCCCGACGCGGGTCTCGAACCCACTAACCGTGAGATATGACCTGAGCCGAAGTCGGACGCTCAACCGACTGAGCCACGCAGGCGCCCCTGCCCCACTGTTACTGTTTTAGAGGTGAACTAGTACTTTCAAGCTGTCAGTCTTCAGCAGGACACAGTATTACAATGCTAATTCTCATTAGGTGGAAACAAATTCCAGAGATTCTTCATTTTACTTTAAAAGACCAATGACTCTTCCCTGTTAGCTTTTATCCGTCTGCACCAGTATATATATGATAATGTGTGATGAAAGACTACAGCTTCTCATACTTCTGTTTTCTGTGCATGACCAACCCTGAGTTCTCAGGTTTTTCCACCCCAGCTCAGAAAACTTTCATGGAGCATGTGGGTGGCTCAGTCGGTTAAGCATCCGACTCTTGATCTCGGCTCAGGTCATGATCTTGTGGTTGATGAGTTCTAGCCCCACGTTGGGCTCTGCACTGATAGTGCGGAACCTGCTTGGGATTCTCTCTCTCTCCCTCTCTCTCTGCCCCTCCCCACCCAGAGTAAATAAATAAACTTTTTAAAAAATTAAAACTTCCCTGGTCTTCCCCTACTCCTATTTACTAGGCACATACCGATCTAGGCAGGCAGGAGGAAGTGAGTGGGATTAGGGGCAGGACAAGTGTTAAGTGATATCTGGGCACTCTAGGTCAAGGAAAGGACCAGACAAATTCTAGGCCGAGAATCAATATGGAAAAACTGATTTTGATACTCTCCCACTTCGTCTTTTGCATCCCTCACACCTGATCATCTCTCTATCTCATAGAAGAGTTCTTTTATAGCAATAAGGTAGCTGTTACAACCAGAGACTCTGGAACCACTTGGGCAGTGTGAGCTTGGGAAAAGTACTTAACCTCTGTGTGCCTCAGTTCCCATGTCTCTAAAACTGGGATGTAAATTACATATAAAGTATAGTATAAGTGAAGTATATAGAAGTGCAGTAAAGTATATGTAACAGTGCCTAGCACATAGTAGACACTACAGAAGTGTTAGCGGTAGTGATATTATAATAAATTATTCTTATTGCATGTTAGATGGTTAAGGTTATCTACAGGGGAGACCCAGTATACTCAATAAATGGGGTCAATAAATGTTGCATTTCCCAGTATTCCATTACTGAAAGACCTGCCTTTTCTTATAAAGGCATCTTGATCAAAATTAATTCTCAGCCTTTTCCCCGTAATTCCTTCAGTGTACACGCTCTTAAGGATGCTAAGAGAGAAGAGATGATAATCAGCTAAACCATATCATACTAACCAGATATGACTAGTGACCCCACCCTAGGAATGTTTACTGTTTAAATGGTATTAATTGGCAGAATTGTAGGAAATTGGGGATTAGGAAGGAGAACCTGAGCCTGTCACCTAGAAGCCCAAATCCGTTTAACTTCTCACATCAGAGAGGATATTGCCTTACTGTAAGCCATGAAAGATCTAAGACTCAGTTTTTACCATACACTCCTAGTAAGCAGGGGTAGTCATAACATGATGGTATGGAACATTAGGCCATGAGACTCTCTTGCCAGTGACTTGAGATGGCCTGACCTCCTGGGTCCCTAGATGGCCAGATGTCTGCAGAGAGAGCCTCAGAGTGGCTTCTGGATCTGATGAGTAGCTCTCTCTTCTTCTTTAAAATTTTTTGCTGACTTTTTAAAAATAGTACATAAGTAAACTGCACATTATTTGTCTTTATTACCCAACGTAATGTAGTAACCATTGATTACATCATTTTGCTTCAGATTGAACCCATTTTAAGTTTATTCCAATACAGTTATAAACTCCTTTTGTGTTTAGTGATTGTCATTTATTGGCAATATAGAATGGCCCTCTGCTTTTAACTGAAAAGAAATAGAGGGATTCATGCTAGCCATTGGCTTTTCATTAAACTAATAGTAATTTTATTTTAATTTTTATTTAATATTTTAAAGATAATGTTCTTGATAAATTAGAATGTACCAAATATATGAACTGTGACATTGGGCTTGATTTTAAAATAGCATGTTTGCATAACACTTTTGTGGCTGTTTCATTCCTCTAATGGCCATAAAGCCCTGGCTTAGATTTATGTAGCAGAAAATCAGCAGCTATGGCAGAGAATCTTAGCTGGTAGCAGCAGAAGTGAACAGTCATCTAGACATGAAGTTGATCTTTGAAGGATCTGCAAAGTCAACAGTATTGTCAAAGTATTTTGTTATCATTTATGGTAGATCGGTGTTTAATTCATTCTTTTTTTTTCTTTTTTTTTTTTTTTCAATATATGAAATTTATTGTCAAATTATTTAAATGTACTTACTACTTTATTCCAAGGAGCCAGGAACATCAACTATTGACATAAAGTTTTACATTTATTTTTAGGGCCCTTGAAACACGGGATACTTTTCTATAACTTAATGAGATATGTGAAATTTTATTGTGCCAACGAGTACTCTGTCAGTTCTGCTTATCCAAGGCAAAGCAAATAAGCAGTAATCTTAAATCAGAATTTAATTATGTAATACCCATTTCTTTTTTTTTTTCTAATTTATTAATGTTTATTTATTTGCAAGAGGGAGAGCATTAAGTGGAGGAGGGGCAGAGAGAGAGAGAGAGGCAGACACAGAATCCAAAGCAGGCTCCAGGCTCTGAGTTGTCAGCAAAGAGCCTGACGCGTGGCCCGAACCCGTGAAATGTGATATCATGACCCGAGCCAAAGTTGGATGCCTAACCAACTGAGCCACCCAAGTGCCCGTGCCGTCATACCCATTTCTTTATCCTAAAGTGTGAAACAAGTAGAAGTTATGAGAGACAGAGTTGGTGTAGTAAGAAAGTACTTCTCCAGTTCCTATAATTGTGGGATTATTAAATAGCCATTCCGAACTTTAGTTTCCTCATCTACAGAATGTGAATAATCCTTGTACAACTTAGTTCTTAGGCTTTGTGTTGGGAATCAAATGACATAAAATGCGAGAAAATGCTTCATTAATTACCAAGTGTTTTTAAAATGTCTGTGAAGTCTTAAATACAAATGATGCAATTAGCAATATAGTCTCTAAGGCTGCACATCTGTATCTCAGAAAATAATTTGCCTAACTAATATCCTCTGAAAAGCAAGTGTGCTGTAAACTGAGCTTTCATTGATACTTAAGTTTTCAATTTCATTTTTGTCTCATTAAAGGGGATGCTACTTCACATAACTGATAACAAATTTATTGACTTCTTACTGTTATTCTACATCCTGATTTTACTCTTCAGCTATTATTTCTACATGTCATATCATTTAATCCTTACAGCAGTCCTATGATGTAGGTAACATTATCACCGTTGAAGAACTGCTTAATGAATTTTCCAAGGTCACGCAGCTAATGAATGGCAGTGAAGATAGAACTCTAGTCCATGTGGTTCTAGAATCCAGACAGCTCTACTTGCCCCTGCAATTGGCAGTTTGAGTCACACTAGGCATAGTATAGTTCATCTCATATTAAAGACACCAAAGGTCATTAATTTCTAAAACACTACGGTCGTGAAATAGTTTTAGTTATCATAACTTTTCCCCACAGAAGGTCCCATTAGCTCTTGCTAAATCTAAGAGTATCTGACAAATTCAGATGAAGATGAAGTGGATGGGGGTGCCTGGGAGGCTCAGTCGGTTAAATGTCCGACTTTGGCTCAGGTCACGATCTCACAGTTCTGGTTGGCGTTCAAGCCCCGCATCCGACTCTGCGCTGACAGCTCGGAGCCTGGAGCCTGCTTCGGATTCTGTGTCTTCCTCTCTCTCTGCTCTTCCCCACTAGCATTCTGTCTCTCTCTATTTTTTAGCATTCTGTCTCTCTCCACTATTTAAAGGGCTTAAAATAGTCATTTGCTTCTTTAAAAAATGTTTTAATTTAAAGAAAATGTTAAATGACGGATACTACAGTTGGTACCTGAGTAGAGATAGACAGGTACACATATAAATGATGTGTGGAAAAGATTGGTCTGTTATATGCACAATTAGCTCACAGCTAGGTTTCTACAGTATAGTATCCTGTATAACAGAGTCTTGATGATCCTTGCCTGTGTGACGGTCTGTAATGATAACTTTGAATAGCTTATTCTTTGCATTATAGCAAACTACTCTTTGCAGAAATATTTTGTCCTGCTGCAAAATAATAGTTAATCTCTGAGTCTTATTTATTTCTCTTATAACAGTGCATTTTTTTTCAAATTTTTTTTTAAACGTTTATTTATTTTTGAGACAGAGAGAGACAGAGCATGAACAGGGGAGGGGCAGAGAGAGAGAGGGGGAGACACAGAATCCGAAACGGGCTCCAGGCTCTGAGCTGTCAGCACAGAGCCCGACGCGGGGCTCGAACTCACGGATCGCGAGATCATGACCTGAGCTGAAGTCGGACGCCCAACCCACTGAGCCACCCAGGCGCCCCTAACAGTGCATTTTTTATCTGCCTTCTCCTTCACATTAGGGAGAAACTTCATAGAGTTACTATGTGTTTGCAAAATGAACGCAGAACAGTGATTATTTTTCTTGGTTATTTAAATGAGATCTAACTATGGAGAAGTCTGAGATAAAATTTCAAAGCAGTTTTTACCTGAAAAAATAAGATATTCGTTAAGTGAAATTGGCTAAAAGGAATATGTAAGGGCTCTGTGAAATATGAAATATATGCTCCATTGGGATTTTAAAGTGACTGTTGCCCATAAAACACACTTTATTACATGTGTTTATATATTTTGAATTTGGCTGCATGAGAAACCTCAAGCTTAAAGGTTTTTCTTTTTTTGGCTTTTTATCTTTTCAGTATTTTTTTCCCTTTGTGGTTATACTGGAATATAGTTTAAATTGAAGCCAAAGATTTGTGCTATGGGAAAGTTTTTTTTTTGTTTTATCTGTTGGTTTTAATAGAAAAATAACTGTCCAAAATAGTATGAATTTTGGAATCCATATGACATGGTTTAGAATACTGAGCTTCTACTTACTTTTTCTGGGACGTTTTGAGCAAGTTGCCTGACCAAGCCACAGTTATACCAACTGAAAATGAGCCTAATAATCTTTACTTTGTGGAGTTACAATCAAGATTAATGTGAAATACTCTGAAGGGTTTAGTGCAGCATAGGGACAGAGTAAATAGATGGTAACTGTTAGTTTTATTTTCAACGATCAAAAGTGACTGCATAAATCCTGATCGTGTAAGCCTACTATTCAAAGCCTCACCACACACTTGTGGCAGCCTTCTTTCCTTGATCTTCTCTTACACAGCTCCCTTACTCTGGCTCCACACAGACCACTCTGGATTTTGCTACTCGCTTAGTGTCTGTTTTCAAGCCATGTCTTCTGCCATCCCTGAGCCCAACCTTTCTTGTCAATCCTACTTGTCATTTGCCCTTTTTATTTCATTCTTTACTACTGTTTCATCTGGACTTCCAGTTAATAGCACACAATTTAGCAGGGTTTTTTTTCTCTACTTCTCTATTCAGATCTTAATTTCTACAAATAAATGGTAAGTATTATGGGCAAAAAAGACTGCATCCTATATTTTTTCCAAGTTACACACAGTTGTTTGGCTTAATTCCAAAAACAAACGAAAAGACCCTGATACAGATCCATGGAGAAGAAGAGAAGGTAGTGGCCATAAAGTAAGAACATGACACACTCTGATACCTTTAGTTTAGGGATGGTTACAATACACCGAGCATCTGCCATGGTACCTTTCTCATCGCAGTCACTAGGAAGTGGTCAAAGTCTAAAGTTGAAGTCTACTTAAATGGGGGGAGATACATAACTTTTTCAGTAATGGGAATGCAGTGGAAAAGAGAACAGGAAATATGCTAAATCTCTGATGTCAGAAGACCTGGATTCAAATTTTATTACTCTAGTTGCATGACCTTGAGCAAGTCACTTAACATTAGGTGTGAAATTAGAGGGATGGAGGAGAGTTGGGAACGAAACCAGACAACTAATAAAAAATTAAAATAGACTTGGACTCTGAAGATTTAATCTGGGCTCTGGAACTAACTGTGTATGTGCTTTTGATGATGTCATGTGTCTCTTGATTTCCTCATCTCTAAATTGAAGGTGATGGGGGCGCCTGGGTGGCGCAGTCGGTTAAGCGTCCGACTTCAGCCAGGTCACGATCTCGCGGTCCGTGAGTTCGAGCCCCGCGTCAGGCTCTGGGCTGATGGCTCAGAGCCTGGAGCCTGTTTCCGATTCTGTGTCTCCCTCTCTCTCTGCCCCTCCCCCGTTCATGCTCTGTCTCTCTCTGTCCCAAAAATAAATAAAAAACGTTGAAAAAAAAAATTTAAAAAAAATAAATTGAGGGTGATGAAACCCATCTCACAAAGCTACTAGGATTAAATTGGAAGACGTGTGTGATGGTGCCTGGAATATTGTGGGCACATACTAAGTGTGTTTATTTTTAAATGAACCTCGATGGATCTACATTGACTTCATTGTAAAATGAGGGACTTGAGTTGGAGGAGCACCAGAATCTCTTGAGTTTTAATATTCTGTGTCACTTACCTCAGAGAGAAGATAATGGGTAAAGGATTTTTAAGCTCATCAGAGATTCCTAACTTAACCTAAAAGAAACAATTGTAGCAAAAAAAATGGATACATGTAAATTACATTAGGCAGTAGTAAAATATTCACATTATGGCTTTACCTTTATAGTCTGTCAGTGGACATCTGTGACATATTCTCCATGGATTTTGACATTCCATTCTGCCCAGTAAGAACTTTTGTGTATTGTACTCTTAGTATGATCTAGTACCTTAGTAATAAAGCAGAGTTGAACCTGTCAAGTTGACAGGTAATTCACTGGAAAAAGAAGCGCTATGTCTTATAATATATATATCTGGTTTGACTTTTGCTTAATATTATACATGATTAAACAAGTTCCAAGAGAATGTAACATCGATTCAGTCTATTTTTCAGTAAAGGACTCTGCCTATTACAGAGAAGAATGTAATCTGTTGTCAATATGTGTGTGTGTGTGTGTGTCTGTGTGTGAGTCTGTGTGTGCGTGTCTGTTTTACCTGAAGGCCTCTGATTTCTAAAATAAAGACAAAATCAGTTTTCTTTTCCTTCCTTTTCACAAGTTTTCTATACACACAAACCTTGAATATTGTCTCAGTCTGGCAAGTTTCTGAATAAGGATGTACAGGGCCTTGTGTTTATCTGGCATGCAGCCAGTTCTCAAATAATACATTAGAATCCCCCAAATAGATCTTAAAATTGGGCCTTGTAGATTTCCGAAGGGGTTGTTGTTGCTGTGTCCTACTCTTTCTTTTCCGGTTGCTAGAATTCCAAAATGGCACTACCCTCCTTGCTTCTGGGGGATCTCACCATCTAGGGAAATGAAATCTTCTTTGCTTACCAGAAGATTATTATTATTGATCCTGATTTGGTTCCAGGGGGCTGACAGGTAGGTCCATGAGGTCCAATTTCATGGGTTTGTGATATACTATAGTATATATCAGTATGTTTGACCCTCAAGGAATCATGTTTTTCTCCACAAACACTCATATTTAGAGTTCTGTTTTTATTTTTTCTAAATTTGTTCTGTGAAGCATTTTATTCACAACACCTCTAAAGGAATTGAAATTTTAAGTAGATAAGACAAAATGGAAAAATTGAATTTGGTTGATCATTTTCATGATTAAGCATATGTAAGTTTAAATTTTTACATTTGCTCTAAGTAAATAGTTGGACAACTTAAGAACTATATTTGGTACCACAGTGGATATTCAGAAAGCAGGTAGTAAATTGGAGAAACATAAAACCAGTAAAAACTGTTAACAAAGGAATATAATAAAAATATACTTACACCTTTGAAAAACAGGGATTATTAAAAGATACTTTTTTTTTGCTTGAATTCTGTTTGTAGTTCTTGGTTCAAATTATCTTTCTGAATACTAAATCTGTTTTATGAATGTCAGTTCACTTTATTTAGATTTTCAATACTAATATTTAAAAATGACTCTTGAACAGTAGTATTCAAACAGTTTTAACCATGTAATTGAGTCTTCAAACAGAATATTTCACGGAAGTACAGGATCTGTAGTGGATCCCCTCTGTTCAAAGTGGGGTGAAGGAAGGAAAGCAGAAGTACATGGACCCACGGAGGCATGCATACACATATACATAAATCTCTCGTGATTCCAAGTACTACAGTTTGAAAATCACTGATGTTTTACTAACTTTTTGTTAAATGACTGATAGCCCCAATTCATATTATTCTGAAGTAGACTTTGAACAATAATTATTTTAAATTAAAAAACACAAACTTCAAGAAGAAGATTCCTGAAAGATATTGGTAGCAGTGGCATTGTTCTTTAATTTCTTCACAAAAACAGGTAGAGCAACTAGGATATCAAAATCAAAACCTATGTATAGCAACTACATCCAAATTAGGTATCCCCACCAACCCCCAAATACTAGCAGGTAAGGACCCAACTACGAACAGCAACAAGATTCATATGGGACCGGTAACTGTGTGGGAGGAAGCAGAGGAAAAGGAAGCAGGGCAGTTTATATCCCTGAGAATTGGAAATCCCTCAAATTGCCAGGAACTACTCTCTGGAAAGACATTAAGCCAGTCAGAGTAGATGTTGAGATTGGATGGGTATTTTTGCAAGACCTAATCCATTGGTGAATACAAGGGGACTGGGAAGCAATTCAGTCTAATGGTGCTGGATCATTCTGGTTCTTACATACTCTCAAAACAAGCAAACCAAAGCTCCCTTCCAAAGCAGATCCTCTCACTGAGAAAAGCTGCTTAAAGTAGAATCCAAATTGAGCAGGACAGGACAAGAGGGGAGAAGAAAGAAAAAGTCCAGATAAAAAGCAGGTGATAGCACAATGACACAATCAGATATCACCTTAATGATAGGTATCTGATAGGTATCAGAAAAGCTAACATCAAAAAAGGCAAGAAATAACCAGTGTTGGCAAGGATGTAGAGAAAAGGGAATCCTTGTGCACTGTCGGTGACAATATCAATTGGTGTGTCATTGTGGAAAACAGTATGGAGGTTCCTCAGGAATTTAAAAATAGAAATACCATAGATCCAGTAATTCTACTACTATATATTTACCAAAGAAAATGAAAACACTAATTTGATAAGATACATGCACCCATGTATTTATTATAGCATTATTTATAATAACCGAAATATGGAAGCACCCCAAGTGTCCTTTGATTGATGAATAAAAAAGATGTGAGATAGATAGATAGATAGATAGATAGATAGATACACACACACACATATGTATGGAATTGGAAAAAAACAAACAGTAAAAGCATAAGTAAATAGACTCAAATACAGAGAACAAACTGGTGGTTGCTGGGAGTGGGGTGGGAGGATGGGCAAAATGGGTGGAGAGTGGGAGTTACGGGGTTCTAGTTATGGAATAAATAAGTCACCATAGGGAACATAGTCAATGGTATTGCAATAGTGTTGTGTGGCTAGCATAACATACAGAGTTGTGAAATCACTGTTGCACACCTGAAACTAATGTAACATGTGTCAACTATACTTCAATAAAAAATATATAGAAAGCTGTTAAAAATGGCAAACCATAAAAAATGCTTTTAATTCTTTTTATAAGAAGCTTAAATATAAATGAAAAAGAATGGTAAGTAAATGAGTAAATAAGTTAAATAAGTAAACAGATAAATACAGAAAGCAGGTGATGACAACATAGGCAGTCCCACAAAGTGGAAGGCCATTTTTAAAAAAATCAGTTTGTGAAATCTAGAGAGAGTTCTAGAATCATGAAGTTGGAAAAACTATCCTGGACTCTTCTTTTCAAAGTACAGAGGAGGTCACTGCATTAAAAAAAAAAAAAAAAAAAAAAGACAAAATTAAGCAAAGATATTTTTAAGGAAAAAAATAAAGAATAAAATAATGAAATGGAATGAAAACATACCCCCAAAAGTCTGCAGAATAATTATTTTAAAACAAAGTAAAAAAAAAAAAAATTTAATGCCAAAGATAGAAAGAAAACATAAATCAGAATTTGAAAGATTGAAAAATTAGTTGATTCAAGAAAAATCCGTGAAGTGTTCCATATTTAAAATACTCAAGGATGGAAAACATGAGCAACCGATTTTCCTTAAAAAAAAATTTTTTTTAATGTTTATTTTTGAGAGAGAGAGAGAGAGAGAGAGACAGCACGAGCTGGTGGGGGGGTGGGGTGGCAAAGGGGGGAGGCGGGAGTGGGCAGAGAGAGGGAGACACAGAGAATCTGAACCAGCTCCAAGTTCTGAGCTGTTAGCACAGAGCCCAGTGCGGGGTTCCAACTCAAGGACCATGAGATTATGACCTGAGCCAAAGTTCGTCACTTCACCAACTGAGCCACCCAGGTGCCCACATGAACAACCAATTTTCTATCCAGCCAAACTTCCCTTCAAGTATAACTACCACAGACAAATGATTATGATTACTCCAAGAATTCTCTTCCTGGAGAATCTACTAGAGAATGAGTTTCAGACAAGAGCCCTTCCCACATTCCCCCAAAAAACACAACAACTGGAGAGACTTCAGAGTAAGAGCTGGTGAAATTCTGTTTCCTAGCACTAGGTAGTGGTCCACGTGACTCAGTTCTGGCCCCTGAGGTGGGATGGCAGAAATACAGAGGACTTCTGGACACCATCTACGTTCTCTTCACCAGTTGGCCAGCTGGATGCAAAGGCTCTTGCACAGTATTTTGTGATACCAATAGAAATCATGTTACTGTTATTCCAAATATCTCAAAATAATATCTATGCCTCACTGCTTCAAGATTACAGAAATAATTATTAGATTTACCAGATTGGATTAAATTTTGTCATTGAATCTAATAAGGAAACACATTTGTGACACCAAATTTTTGGCAACCACATTTCAATATAATGTTTCCTTTGTAATACTATGCATTTTATGTGATGCATTTGAAAGCATTCCGAGAAGAGGTCCATATGCTTCAGCAGACTGCCAAATGAGTCCTTGAGCAAAAAAGAGGTTAAGAACTTCTGATATAAAATTTATTTATTTATTTTGAGAGAGAGTGCATGCACAGGCAGAGGAGAGGGACAGAGGAAGAGAGAGAGAATCTTAAGTAGGAGTCTGATGAGGGGCTCAGTCTCAAGACTATGAGATCATGACCTGAGCTGATATCAAGTCAGCAGCTTAACCGACTGAGCCACCCAGGGGCCCCTAGAACTTCCGATTTAAACGGAAGGATATGGAGTCTCTAAATTCGTAGGAACAGAGGGCCTTTTCCCCATTCTGTCAACATATGTTGAAAATGGCTTGGGCTAGAAATAAACTTTTGTTGTATTTAAATGAAAATGATAAAAAGGAAATTTTAAAAATTTATACTGGAAGTGATCTCTTAATTTGATTTTATTCAAATACTTTAGTAGAAAGAACTTTAGTTTTTCTGAATGCTTTACATGGTCTTTACTGAATATCTCCAGGGGTCAAAAGAAGCACCAGCCTGGCTTCAGTTTTCTGGTTGGGCACACTGGGCCAGACTGAGCATTTCTATTACATGCCTGAGCCACAGTGATTCTGGTTTTTACTTTACAATGTAAATTTGATTCACAGTTCTCTTCTCCAAGGGGACTGTGTAGATATCAGACATAAGTAAGTCCATTTCTGTACATATTAGTTCATTTTTTATAGCCTTCTATCACAAAAACAAGCAAAAACCCTCATGTGATTATGACCTGTTATTATGGACTTTATTACTGAAGGGGCTTTAGAGGGTATCTAACGCACCATATCCTCATCTTTATGAGAGTGAACTGAGGACCAGAAAAGTTTTGATTTATACAGTCAGATTTACCATGATGACGCAACCAAGGTGGCAGTCTAGGCTCAAACTGCTGTTTCCACATGTGTGGTACTAACATTGTGCTAAAACCTCAGTCTCCCGTCTTCCTTCCTCCTCTTCTCCTACCTTCCTATCACAGTAGAAGAGGTTTCAGTGCTTCTGTCGGTGATTTCATCATCCCTCTTGCCTGCCTACTTCGTATTCCGCCCCCTCTTGCCTCCTCTTCAGGCCACATTCCTTTCTGCCCCTTCCCATCCAGACTTCCAGAAGGAGAAACACATTGTCTTTCTTTGAATCTCTTATATTGTGCCTTCCTTAATCCACAATCCACGATGCAAGTAGTCTCACTTAAACTGTTCTTCCCAAAGTCAGGAACATCAGTTTTTACTCAAACTCATGGACCATTCTCAGTGTCATTTTCTCTCCCATTCTGCAGTATGTTACAGTTGACTTCTTTATCCCCCTTCAAGTGTTTTCCTCTCTCTTGGCCTCTGTGATGCCATGCTCTCTGGAGTTTCCTTATTTGGTTGCTCTTTCTCAGTCACCTCATCTAATGCCCATACTTTTAAATGTCAGTGACTGTTTCTCATTAGAACACCCTTTTAATTTCTCACCATTCTCACTGCTGGTTCTCATATAACGTGTTGTACTCCTGGGCCTCTGAAGGTGCACTGTTTACTGCTTTCTCACAAATCTGTTCTGCAGCAGCTGTTTCACCTAAATTTCAACGCTGGCTGGGCATCTGCACCTGGACATCCTACGGGTCCTTCAGATTCAACATGCTCCTTTTGTGTCTCGGCTCCAGAATTCAGACTTCATTACCACCATCATCTTCTACCTGAATACCATAAAGCCTCCTAACTGGTCTCATGTCCCCAGTCTCGGCCCCTTCCTCACTGCTGTCAGACTGATGTTTCTACACTGAAAATATGTTCATGTTCACTTCTCTTTCTGAAACTTATTTGTGATTCCATTGTCCTCAGGACAAATCCATTCTAGTACTGCATAAAAGGTGCTTTCTTGATCTGGCCCTGCTTACCTTTCCTGCCTCACCCTTTGCCACAGCACCGCATGGTGCCTAGTTTTCTGAAAGAAACCCTCTTCTCTGTTGCCTCCTGGCCAGTGCTCTTCCCCTACCTGCCTTTTCTTTCCCCGCCCTTTCTTCCACTCTCCCCTACCCGCGGGTAACTTCCTTGAATCTTTCAGCTCTCTTCTCTCACAGCTTGGTTGAGGAGCCTTTCCTCTTTACTTCCATAAGTACTCTGTACTTACTCCTAATACGGACCACATCCATCATAATACACTGTAATTATCCCTTAACTGGTCTGTCTTCTCCCCTTAAATGGTGAAACTCAAGAAGAGCGGCTGTGCCTTACCACCGTGCCCCCAGGATCTAGCATCTGCGTTTTCCTTGGATGGATGAATTAATATACCCTACTTAGTTGTAATCGTAAGTTCACTGCAGTGGAACTAAAGCTGGGATACAACTAGCTTTTGGGATCCATACCATATCCTTATCGCATTGGTGAGATTTTAGCCCCCTGAAAAATTAAATATATAGACTCTCTTGAACCTTTGCAATAAATAGAATAGCCCTTTTCCAGCATACTGAGTTAAGGAAACACAGATTTCCCAAAGTTTTAAATGTTTGAAAAGAACCTTGCCTTCAGTAATTCTGTGATAACTCCTAGGAAATTTTTCTGAGTTTTCTTTTTTTCCTTTAGAGACCGGGAAAAGATTTTCTTTTTCCTTCTTTCTGAAAGTTGTGTGTGTAATTCTTACCTTTACATCTGGTTACAGTGACTTTGAAATAATTATAATGAATAAATGAGAAAAAAAATCCAGTGACCTTTATTATAAAAATACATTTGTACTTAAATGTTGCCTAAGAACAGGTGGCTAAACCCCAGAAGGCCCACAAATTTATCTGGTAGGCAACTTGGGAATGCAAAACATTATCTTACTATTTTTTGTTTTCTAGATGTAATGCCTAAACTTCCAGTTAACATCGTTGTTAATTATCCTACCACTGATACAAATAGCTTCTAAATCTACCTTTGTTACTTATACGCAGAGAAACAGAATTTTAACGTTCATGAATGCTGGCAACAAGTTAAAAAAGGGGGAGTGATAACACTTAAAATCTCCCTAACACTACTGAGTGTATGTATTTTTTGGGTATTCTCTTTCATCATCTTGGTGACCACCCATTTTGAGATTGAATCTGGGTTCTCTGCTCAGTGTCTTTCTCACTGTTTGGTCCCTTTCTGGTCCATATCAGCCTCTGGTCTCTCCTTCCCATAACATTCCTTCTTAGGAGTAGTGTGATAATTATCTTTGTTTCCTTGCCTTTACTTTATCATCACAGGTAGGTATATTTTTATCTACTCATCACTGCTTTGCTCAGAGAACTGATATTTTTCCAGCCCTCTTGATATCTCCGTTACAGTATCACAAATGCCAATCAAACCTATCAGGATCTCATCTGGAGTTTCCTGTTCTTGGTATGCTTCTAGTTTCACGGTTCCTACTCCCTGAAAGTAAGCATCTCAGAGCTTCTGTGTCTGAAACCATTTTTCTAAGTGAAGTCCTTCAGCAGCATTTCAGTTCTTAATATATTTCTCTTGTTCTGTATTTGTAACTTCATTATTAATATATGCCATAGTTTAATTGGATAAAATAAATTCCTTAAAATTCAAATCAGTAACTCAAAACTTAAATCAGTTAGGGTTTATGGAGAAGCAGGAACCTGCCAAGATACGAGTTTGAACTTTTTCAGGAGTTTATTTCTAAAGTATGATTAACCATGAAACGGAAACAGATCTCAATTGTTTTGTGCTGGATTTTTCAGTTAAAAATGCAACTGTCTTGAAATCCATGGGAGCCAAGTTTACAAACGTAGAAGGTCTTTCATTTTTTTCCTGGCATTGAGACTGTTTTAATAAAAGGAAGAACACATTTATGTATGTTTACTCGAAGAGAAATATGCTTATATGTGATAATATCATTACTACCAAAACATAGACCCTTCTCAACTGCTACTTACCTTAATTGCCATACAAGGTCGCTGAGTGGGCAAGCTGGGCATTAGAAGTAAGTCTGTGGATACTTCTAATGTGTCTACAACAAACTGAGTCGTTTTAAACATGCATGAGTTGATCTGTCATTTGCCATCTACATAAGAGTCTAAATTTAAAATTAGAGGGTTGTTTTGTCTGTGGTGACTTTGGAGGCTTTACACATGGACTACTACCAACCAAATCAGAAGCGTGGGGTACCCAAGGATTCCCATTCACTATATGAGTTATCAACTATTTTATAGTATTTGAAGCTCGCATGCCTCTTCCTTTCCTTCCCATATTGTTGTTTGCATTCCCTAAATAACCCAGCAAACCAATTTTCTTTGTAAAGTGGATTTTTGTTCCTTTATCCAACATATTTTTATCAATATTGGTTTGCTTTTCTGTCTGCTACCCAGGGGGCTTATGACCTGTCCCTGAGGTTCTTGTTTGTTGCTGTTTTTGAAATTTAAAAAATAATGTTGGTGTTTTGACAGCTCAGTTATTTTCTTAATACTGACAGTGTCTCTTTGAGCAAAGACATTGAATGTAATTATTATACTTGATATACCGTAAGATTGATGAAATTAGTAGTAGAAAACTACTAAAAGATATTGACCCACAACTTAAATTTAATGAATCTAAACCATTTGATTCTTATTCTACTATGTTCAGTGTTTAACAAGCTATTCCTTGTTATAATACATCCATGTGTACTATGAGTTGCTGCTACCTGCATCGTACATAAAGTTATAGGAATAACCAAATTGGAATGTTCTGACATTAACTGATAACTTCCAGAGTTTATAATTTCACTCTGGAATTTGGGTTAAATTCCTTATTGTTTCTTTTGCTAAAAACACTTTCTGTCTTGGGGTGCCTCGGTGGCTCAGTCAGTTAAGCATGTGACTCTTGATTTTGGCTCAGGTCATGATCTTTCAGTTTGTGAGTTTGAGCCCTGTGTCAGGCTCTGTACTTTTAGTGCTTGGGATTCTGTCTCCCTTCCTCTCTCTCCCTGCTCCTCTGCTTCTTGCTCTCACACATGCTCTCACTCTGAAAATAATGAAAAAAGAAAGAAAAAGAAAAATCGTATTTAAAAAAGACATTGTATCTGTCTTTATTTTAATGTTCAGCTGAAGAGGTGTAATCATTAACAAAATTATAATTTAAAACATTACATTGTGAATATTTAGCATGCTCTGGTCATAAACAGTGTAATTGTATTTGCAGTGAATAAATTGTTAGCCTAAAATAGAAATCTGACATGAATTGGGACCCTTTCTTTTGCTATTTTACAAATCCTTAGCCAGCTGTGAACGTTAAAATAGTATCACACTTCACAGAGAAAACAGACTGTCGTGTGCTAATATATTTTTAGGAGCTTTTACATGATTGTTTTTGGAGTGGAAAACTACAGCTTACAGAAGTTGATAAATGTCATAAAGTAATACCTAAATGTTCCACATACGTGGTCTAGTTTTTGTTTTGTTTTTAAAAATAATTTGGAATCACTGCCTTTACCAACCCTTTTTTTTATTGTTCACCATAGTTCTTGTCAGACAAACTGCGTATTTACTTTTATTTGCTTAGTGTTATCTTCTCCTCACCAGGATATAAAGTCCGTGAACTTAAGGAGTTTGGATTTGTTCAGTGCTAAATACACATTACCTATGTGACCAACACATAGATGGAGCTTAGAATATGTTTGTTGAACGCATGAATAAATAAACAAGTAAATTGATTTAATTTTACACATTTTTCCCTTTTTATTTGACATATTTTGAGCTTTTCTTCATGTTAATAGAGAGTAAAATACTTTTTTAAAGAGGAAATCATGGTACACTAAACTAAATGTAAATCAAATCTGTTGGAGATGTTTTAGTTACTCTGTGGTAAACTGAGATTGTACATGACAGTTTGTAGATTGTATGTTTTGATCTACCACAGCCTTTTTGGGAGAAAGAAAAGGAGAAGAGCTTTATAGTATAGTTATTCTTTTATATTCATGAAGATATCATTCCTCAGATTTAAAAAATAAAACCTTCTGTAAATGAAGAATATTCATCATCCAATGTAAGAAAAATTACACGTATCAATGTGGAGTAGACTGTGCCCCAAGCAGGTTGTTGGAGTCAGAAGCAAGAGTGAGAAAGTGACTCACTTGGGACAAAAAACCTCTGACTGTTTGCTGGAGGGCAGTTCAAGGAAGTCAAACATGCCTGCAAAATAGCATAATAGTTGTCCTCTTAATATTTAGCTAGCAGTTTGATAGTTATATTACCTTTGAGGAACATGAAGCTGACGTTCTCCGTTTTGGTGTCCATTCAATAATATAAGAATCCTACAGCTGGGTAGTTTTCAATCATTTTTTTTTTTTTTTTTTTTGCCTCCACCCTACAATCCTGCTCCGCTTTTTCAGGTAGTTGTTGTTGAATAGCTGCTCTGCTTTTATATGTTACACAATTTATTTTATTTAAACAAAATTGGATTTTATATTTATCAGGGCTTGAACTGGAGTAGGACAAGAGAATTCAATTCTTCCAGCTTTTAAAAATAGAATAATAGGGGCACCTGGGTGGCTCAGTTGGTTAAGCGTCCGACTTTGCCTCAGGTCGTGATCTCATGGTTCATGAGTTCGAGCCCCACATCGGGCCCTGTGCTGACAGCTCAGAGCCTGGAGCCTGCTTCAGATTCTGTGTCTCTCTCTCTCTCTGCCCCGTGCTCGCTCACTTGGTCTCTCTCTCTCTCTCTCTCTCTCTCAGAAATAAACATTAAAAAAATTTTTTTAAGAATTGTAAATTGTAAATCTACCTTGTCACATTTTATTGGTCTCAAACCTCTCTTTTACTCCTAACTTTTTATGTTTCTTTTATCTCCCACTGCCTTCTCTCTCTCTCTCTCTCTCTCTCTCTCTCTCTCTCTCTCTCTCTATGTATGTATGTATGTATGTATGTATACACACACACACATGCATACACACATATGGTCAAATGTGAAGGTATGAGGGAACAACTAACTGTTGCTCAAATACTTTTATTGTTACCAGCTTCCATCCCGTACTGACCTCCTTTATTTATATCTTCATGGATAGACATTTGATAGATCTAACAAGGAAAGTTTGAGACTGCAATGTTAAGAAGTGGCTTCACTAGCTCTCAGTAGTTCCACTGGAGCTCTGGTACTGCCTCCACTCTTGCTTACAGGAAGTTACAGGGATGGATATCTGGACAGTTTGGAGTGTGGAAGCCTACCAAACTGATAAGTGACCATTGAGCATATCTTAACTATTTCGGAGGAATTTGTCTCATTGCTGTGGAGTATTCGATTGGCATATTTGCTTCAAGTAAAATCTTGAATGACACAGCCTATCCATAGTCTTTGGATAAAGGGGAGATGGCTTTGAGAAGGTACTTTGGATTCCTTATATATCATGATCTCATACATTGGAAGGTAGTCATTGGCATGCCAGCTAACTTTTCTTTTACTGTATATCCATTTTCACTGAGCTTAGAAACATTATGAATAATAATATACATGGAGAGGTTGAGCGTCTGGGGAGCAAAGGATCAAGCATACTGAAATGATACACTTAAACTTGAGTTACAGAGCAGATCCAGTTGAAATATCCCCACCATCACCTCTCCCTATGCCTCTCCTCCCCAGAATGCAAGTAATTTTAAATGTTGATATTTTATTAATATCTTTCATGAGCACTGTCATATTACCAGGGTGATTAATGAAACTAGGATGTAGCTAAGGTAAAGCATTTGGCACTGTTTGGGGAAAACTTCCATATAGAGAGATGAGTAATCATAGACTTACATTTAAAATTTAAACATGTGCAAGCTGAACATTTGTACATAGAGATTTTTTTAAGGAAACTCAAGATATTGCTTTTATTGTTTTCAGTGTCAGTTTTTATTTTTATTTTTTTTTAATACAGAAGGCTTCATGACCTTGTGTGTCATCCTTGTGCAGGGGCCGTGCAAATTTTCTCTATATGGTTCCAGTTTTCATGCATCTGCTGCTGAAGCAAGCACAAGTTAACTTTTTATTTTGGAATAACTTTAAATTTACAGAAAAGTTGCAAAGATAGTACCAAGTATTCCGTAACACCTCTCTCAGTTTCTCTACTTAAGTTTTTATTACAAGCATAGCTCCAAGATACTCTGGGTTTGGTTTCAGACCACTGCAATAAGCCAGTAATACAATAGAGTGAGTCAAATTAATTTCTAAATTTCCCAATGCACATACAAGTTATGTTTACACTGTATTGTAGTCCATTAAGTAAGCAGTAACATTATGTCTGAAAAAGAAACCCGAATACATATACCTTAACCAAAAGAGACTTCATTACTTAAAAAATGCTAACCATCATCTGCACATTCAGCAAGTTGATCTTTTGGTGGTGGAGGGTCTTGCCTTGATGTTGATGGCTGCTGACTGATGGCGATGGCGGTTACTGAAGGTTGGGGTGACTTGGCAATTTCTTAAAATAAGACAATGAAGTTTGCTACATTAATTGACTCTTCCGTTCACGAACAATTTCTCTGCAGCATGCATTGCTGGCTGATAGCGTTTTACCCACAGGAGAATTTCTTTCAAAATTGGAGTCAGTCCCCTCAAACGCTGCTGCTGCTTATCAACTAAGTTTATGTGTGATGCCCTAAATCCTTTGTTACCATTTCAACAGTGTTCCCACCATCTTCACCAGGAGTAAACTCATGTCAAGAAACTACTTTCTGGGGCGCCTGGGTGGCGCAGTCGGTTAAGCGTCCGACTTCAGCCAGGTCACGATCTCACGGTCCGTGAGTTCGAGCCCCGCGTCGGGCTCTGGGCTGATGGCTCGGAGCCTGGAGCCTGTTTCCGATTCTGTGTCTCCCTCTCTCTCTGCCCCTCCCCCGTTCATGCTCTGTTTCTCTCTGTCCCAAAAATAAATTAAAAACGTTGAAAAAAAAAAAATTAAAAAAAAAAAAAAAAAGAAACTACTTTCTTTGCTTACCCATAAGAAGTAACTCATTATCTGTTAAAAGTTTCATCATGAGATTATCGCAGTTCAGTCGCACCTTCAGGCTCCACTTCTAATTCTAGTTCTCTTGCTGTGTCCACCATATCTGCAGTTACTTCCTCCACTGAAGTCTTGAACCCCTCAAAGTCATCCATGACGGTTATCTTGTTCATGTTGACATTTTGACCTCTTCCCATGAATCATGAATATTCTTAATGGCATCTAGAATGGTGAATTATTTCCAGAAAGTTCTCAATGTACTTTGCCCAGATCCCTCAGAGGAATCATTATCTATGGTAGCTGTAACCTTACAAAATGTACTTTTTTGAGAAAGAAAGAGCAACGTGGAAGGGGCACAGAGAAAGGGGGACAGAGGATCTGAAGCAGGCTCTGTGCTGACAGCAGAGAGCCCGATATGGGGCTCAAACTCATGAACCACGAGAGCATGACCTGAGCAGAAGTCAGATACTTAAACAACTAAGCCATCCAGGCGCCCCACAAAATATGTTTCTTAAATAATAAGACTTGAAAGTCAAAATGATTCCTTGATTCATGAGTTACAGAATGGATGTTGTGTTAGCAGTAATGAAAGTAACATTAATCTTGTTGGAAATCTCCATCAGAGCTCTTAAGTGACCAGGTGCATTGTCAATGAGCAATAATATTTTGAAAGGAATTGTTTTTTCCCAAATAGTAGGTCTCAGCAGTAGACTTAAAATACTCAGTAAAACATGTTGTAAATAGATGAGCTGTCATCCAGGCTTTGTTGTTCCATTTATAGAGCACAGGCAGAGTAGATTTAACATAATTCATGAGAGCCCTAGGATTTTTGGAATGGTCAGTGAATTTTGGCTTTAACTTAAAGTCACCAACTGCATTAGCCACCGACAAAAGAGTCAGCCCGTCCTATGAATCTTCGAGGGTAGGCATTGACTTTTCCTCTCCAGCTATGAAAGTCCAAGGTGGCATCTTCTAGTGTAAGGCTGTTTGTTCTACATTGAAAATCTGTTGTTAGTATAGCCATCTTCGTTAATAGATCTGAGCTAGACCTTCTGGATCACTTGCTGCAGCTTCTGCGTGAACAACTTGCTGCTTCACTTCGCACTTTCATGTTACGGAGTTGGCCTCTTTCCTTACGCCTTGTACACAAACCTCTGCTAGCAATCAACTTTTCTTCTGCAGCCTTCTCCCTTCTCTCATTGAAGACATTTAGGGCCTTGCTCTGGATTAGGCTTTGGCTTAATGGAAGGTTGTGGCTGCTTTAATCTGCTTTCTGGACCACTAAAACTTTCTCCATATTAGCAATGAGGCTGTTTGGCTTTGTCATCATTCATGTGCTGACCGGACCAGCACTTTCAATTTCCTTTAAGAACTTTTTTTTGTATTTACAACTTGGCTGTTTTCTGCAGGAAGCCTGGCTTTCAGCCTATCTCAGCTTTTGACATGCCTTCCTCACTAAGCTTAATCATTTCCAGCTTTTAAAGGAACATGTAACTCTTCCTTTCATGTGAACACGTAAAGGCCATCGTAGGGTTATTAATAGGCCTGATTTTATCACTGTTGTGTCTCAGGGAATAGGGAGGCCAAAGGCGAGGGAGAGAGGCAGGGAATGGCCATTCAGTAGACCAGTCACAACACACGCAGTATTTATCAATTGAATTTGTTGTCTCATATGGGTGTGGTCATGGTGCCTGAAAACAGTTACAATAGTAACATCAAAGAACACTGATCACTGTAACAAATATAATAATAATAGGAAAGTTTGATATATTGTGAGAATTACCAAGGCGTGACTTAGAGACACAAAGTGTGCACAGGCTATTGGAAAAAAATGGTGCTGACAGACTTGTGACTCAGTCAGAGTCACCACAAACCTTAAATTTAAACGTAGTATCTGCAAAGTGCAATAAAACAAGGTATAATAAAATGAGGTATGACTGTGTTTTTTAAAAAAAGAATGGAGCATTGGGGCGCCTGGTGGCTCAGTCGGTTAAGCGTCTGACTTCAGCTCAGGCCATCATCTCACGGCTCATGAATTCGAGCCCTGCTTCAGGCTCTGTGCTAACAGCTCAGAGCCTGGAGCCTGCTTCAGATTCTGTGTCTCCCTCTCTTTCTGCCCCTCCCCTGCTCACACTCTGTCTGTCTGTCTGTCTGTCTGTCTCTCTCTCTCCCTCAAAAATAAATAAACATTAAAAAAAATGTTTTTAAAGAATGGAGCATTATGAAAAGGCACAACTACTAAATAATATGGTATCCTGAATGGAATCCTGAAACAAGAAACGGATATTAGATAAAAAACTAAGGAAATCTCAATAAACTAAGGACTCTAATAATAGCAACATACCTGTATTGGCTCATTAACTGGGACAAATGTACCATACTACTGTAAAATGTTAATAATAGAGGAAACTGGCTATAGGGTCTATGAGGACTCTAAACCATCTTTGCAATGTTTCTATAAATGTATAACTTTTAAAATTAAAAGGTTTAAAATAAAATAATCCCCCCCAAAAGCTAATCCTATGTTTATTCAGTATCTACTCCCTCCTCAGTTGGCACTGTTACAAGCGCCAATTCTTCGTGAATTCACGTTGAATCGAAAACCATTGAGTTATCTGCTGTGTGCCAGACACCGTGGCAGCTGACTAGGGTATAAAGATGAGTAAGACGTAATGCCTGCCCCCAGGAGACTCCATTCCACTAAAGGCAGGCGGCAAAATTACCTAGTGTAAGTGCTGTCACGGAGACAGAAGTCATGGCCTATGGGAAACCAGGGGTAGGGATCATTTATTTTGCTGGGGCTGGAGTGAAACCAAGTGTTACAAAATGGCTAACTGTGAGGAGAATACAATAGACTGAACACCAAAGGAAATTTAAACAAGTACCTGACAGCTGGAAGGTGTTGGTGAGGGTATAGTGATGTTCAAAAGAAACAGGAGTAATGAGAACTGTTTCCAGTGGTGATTAATTACAAATAGAACTGTTAAGATTTTTAGTCCCAGCAGTTAATAAACCAGCAGTTAGTTTTCTTATATCAAAAATTGATGTGATACAGGAAAATATTAAGAATATAACAAAAAAATAGTATTCTTGTTCTCCCAAATGAGAAGCTGGTCTGTACTAAAATGGCAAATCCAGTTGTGACCATCTTTTGGTCATCTTTTACCTACTCTATACAAAGAGTCATCTCTAAGTTAGATATATCAGAAATTAGAGAAGTTCATTCAGAGAATTAAAAGAAGCATAAAAGTGAAAACTAAAGCCATTTTAAAAGCCATAAAATTGCTTAGTACAGAAAAACAATGTTTACCTGCCTACCTCCTAGTAATTGAAAGGTTACTATGAGAAGGGCATTGACAATAATGGCTTTATGAACAGAGGTAGAGAAAAAGACCTTAAATTTAGCAAAATAAACTTAAGTACAAGAAAAGCTTCCTAATTTGAAGTATTAAAAACACATACTTTAAAGTCACTAATGAGGGGAAACTGCCCTCTTTGATTTAGGGGGATGTCCTGCCCTTTGCCGGAGGTCTAGAAACAGATCATCGTTTCCAACCATTCAGATAAAGAGGTCACTCTTTGGTTTGAATATAGAATTAAGCATTAACAACGTATTAGCAAGTATATAAAATACCAATGACTGTTTAGTGATCTTAACACATAAATATGACAGCTACATTAGATTTGGGTTCCCAGAGGAAAATTAAATCCATCAAAAGCAAAGAAGAATCCCAGCTGGCATAAGCACTTGACAGATTCAAAGGAGATAGGGTTTTCCTGTAATCTATTCTATTCTCAACCTTTTGTTTCAGCTTTAACATTTCTATCCCTTCAGATGCTATTCTAGCCAGTCCACCTGTGTTACGTGAATAATAGCTTCTTATAAGTAGTAGCAATTTGGTCTGCATGTAGACAGCAAGAGTGCCCATCTTTAGAAGTAATTGTTTTTTCTTTAGAATCCGTCTCCTCTCCCTTTTTTTCATCTGAACTGATTATGGGGCGCTTTCAGGGCTTTGCTTTTCATATACTACAGATATTGTAGTCACACTATGTCCTTAGCATTTGTTTCAGTTTATAAAGAATACAATTAGCCTCTTTAATGCTTGGTTCAGTCACAATTAAATCTCCCCTAATGGTTAGGGATTGGTCTTTCCAAGGCTGAGAAGGTGCTTTTAATTATTCATTCCTCGGTTTGTTTCTTACAGCAGCCTCAGCTGTGCTTTATTATTCAAAGGTTAATGCAAGCTGAGAAGTGGGTAAATTAAATCTGCTTGGCAGCCAGCAACCCTGCGTGTTAGCAGACACTGTACGATGGGCACGGGCAGCGTAAGTTATTTCCACCACTGTAGCACTGCCAAAAGCAAAAACCACTGAATCCTTCAAAGACGGCCTACATTGACAGGAGTTATTAAGGGATGCTACAAATTGGTGGTTCTTAAATTGCAAATCTTCAATAAAATCTGTGTTTGTTTTGCTTACAAAGAGAGAACGCAATGGCTGAAACCTGAGAGGTAATAATAGCGTCTGTAGAGAATTGATGTAGATACCATGACTAATGAACTTTGTATAATATTAAATCACTAAGTTGAGTGCTGGAAGTCACTTCTATAAATGTTTTACAAGGGCAGACTACAAAATCTCCGATGAAAGCAAGGGCATAATGGGCTGTGCCTGGTCAACTAGGCGGTAGGAAAGTGCCGTCATAGCTCCATCCCTGCAAAATGTTTCTAGATCCATTCATGTGCTTCCCTTTTTTTTTTTTTTTTTTTTTTTAAATTTTTTTTCAATGTTTTTTATTTATTTTTGGGACAGAGAGAGACAGAGCATGAACGGGGAAGGGGCAGAGAGAGAGGGAGACACACAGAATTGGAAACAGGCTCCAGGCTCCGAGCCATCAGCCCAGAGCCTGACGCGGGGCTCGAACTCACAGACCGCGAGATCGTGACCTGGCTGAAGTCGGACGCTTAACCGACTGCGCCACCCAGGCGCCCCACATGTGCTTCCCTTTTTAAAACGTGTATTCTTTATAGCTATGGAGTCAGGAATTTTGTGGACTCCTAAGGATGCCTCATAGAAATATTGGCACAAATGATGTGCAAGGTAGGGGACATAACTCAGATTTTATGAATACACCAAAAGCCAGGAAGCAACGTCTTAGTCTTCTGTTTGGTTGCTCATTCTCTCTTCTCCCCTAAGGTGTTTGTGGGACTGGTCTCTTAAAAACTTGCCTCCAGGGGCGCCTGGGTGGCTCAGTCGGTTAAGCGGCCGACTCCGGCTCAGGTCATGATCTCGTGGTCCATGAGTTCGAGCCCCGTGTCGGGCTCTGTGCTGACATCTCAGAGCCTGGAGCCTGTTTCGGATTCTGTGTCTCCCTCTCTCTGACCCTCCCCCGTTCATGCTCTGTCTCTGTCTCAAAAATAAATAAACGTTAAAAAAAAAATTTTTTAAGAAAAAGAGTGATGGTTATATTTGTGATGAGGACTATCAGTGCCCGGGGGCCTGGACATTCATGTCCTTTGAGAAGTACATTCTCTCCCTATAGGCATGCCTACTGAGAAGCTAAATTGAAATCAAAAAATAGCTGGAGGTTGTGGATCAGAGCAATAAAATTAGTTTAGTGATTGGAATGTCTGGTAGTATTCAATTGGGTAGATGACTCTATTTTAAAGTCAAATATTCAGGGGCGCCTGGGTGGCTCAGTCGGTTGGGCATCTGACTCCAGCTCAGGTCATGATCTCGCGGTCCGTGAGTTTGAGCCCCGCATCGGGCTCTGTGCTGACAGCTCAGAGCCCGGAGCCTGTTTCAGATTCTGTGTCTCCCTCTCTCTGACCCTCCCCCGTTCATGCTCTGTCTCTCCCTGTCTCAAAAATAAATTTTAAAAACGTTAAAAAAAATTTAAAAAAAAAAAACTCGCCTCCAGCTGAGGCACCACTTCTGCCAAGAACCCCCAGAGTTCAGTCAGGTACTTTTCATTCCTTCACTGGAGCAAACAAGATCGCCAGACCTGTGCTACCTGCCCTGGTCGTGTTTCCTTTGACCAAAAACCCATCTACTTCTGACCTTCGCCGATGGGCTGAAGGAAGAAAGAAGGGTAGGAGATGAACTCTGTGCATGTCATTGAGAATCTGGATTTTTCTTAAACACAAGGCCTGACACGAAAGCCTCTATAATGTGTTAAGAAATCCAGGTTTGTGCTATTAAATAAAGGCCCTTAAAAAGGAGAAAAAAATGGAGTGATTTCATTTTAGAATAATAATCCCATTTTACCTAGTTGTGGTGAAGGTTAAAGACTATAATACATACAAAAGTTGTTTGTGAACTCTGTAAACCTGTCTAGAGACTAAATATTGTTAAATGCTAACAAACAAATGCTATACAAATATTAGCTAAGTGGCTGAATGTTTCCATGATGTTGGGATTCACATAACTCACATCTGCCTTTTGTTGGTACTCGCCTGTGATTTTGGCCAGTTCTCATCTCTGACGCAGAAATGTGGGGGCTGATGCTAGCACCTCCTAGTTCATCAGGACTGCCTTGTCTTCTGTTTGTGTCGCTTCCAGTCTACACTAAGCCTTGATGCCAGAGAGCTGTATGGGAAAGAAGATGAGCTTTTGAATGACACGTTCCTAGGTTTGAAGCTCAGTTCCACCATTTACAGTGTAATTTTTGTCCAGCCATTGAACTTCTTTGAGCCTCAGTTTCAGATAACAGTAATTTTGTAGAAAGGCAGTCATTTGAAGGAATATGTATTAATGGTAACAGTTGCCATTTTTAAAACATTCTTTGCCAAGCACTGTACTTGAAACTTTTTATCTAATTCTTAATAAAGCCCCCACAATGTAAAGTTTCCTTTTACAGGTAAGATAAGGAAACCAAGGCTCACAGAAGTACAAAAAGTATCTAGCATCATGTCTGACATATAGAAGATGATCAGTAAATTATATCACATGAAACCTTCCTTCAGCGCCTCTCAGCCTTTAATATACATATCAGTCATCCAGAGATCTTTTTAAATTCTGATTCAATAGGTTTGCATAATACTCTTGTTCTCTGGACCACACTTTGAGGCCCTCAGTGACTCCATAGTCTGATAGCGGTTCTCAGCCCTAGGTGCTCATTAAATTCTGATTGAAATAGTCTGGGATGGGACCTGGGCTTTTCTTTCTTTCTTTCTTTCTTTCTTTCTTTCTTTCTTTCTTTCTTTCCTTCTTTCCTTCTTTCTTTCCTTTTCTTTTCTTTTCTTTCTTTTCTTTTCTTTCTTCCTTCCTCCTTCCTTCCTTTTTTCTTTCTTTCTCTCTTTCTTTCTTTTTTCTTTTCTTTCTTTTCTTTTCTTTTCTTTTCTTTTCTTTTCTTTTCTTTTCTTTTCTTTTCTTTTCTTTTCTTTTCTTTTCTTTTCTTTTCTTTTCTTTCTTTTCCAGAAGCAGTTCAGCACTGGCCTCCCTTTATTCAAAGAAATCATGTACTGAATCTATACGTGTGTGTGTGTGTGTGTGTGTGTGTGTGTGTGTGTGTGTGTAGACAGAATGCAGTTTCTGTAATTGAATCTCAGGTAGGGAGGGAGCAGAGAGATTAGTGATCCCAAAAGACCTCATTGGAGTGCGGCTGCTCCTAGAAGCAACAAATTTGAAAACCACAGGTCTCCAGAATACATTTCCAATTCCTATCATGGCATTTGAAGCCCTACATTATCTAACCTCAGCCAGCTGGCATATTTGCTGTTCTCCCAACAGAGAACTCACTTTCCTCCTACCTGCTTTATTTCTACACAGTGCCTTTATTTAACCTGTTATGCCCCATCTTCCTGTACCTGTTGAAATCTTCTTCATCTTTCCAAGCCAGTTTAGTTGCCACCTTTTTTTAATGAAGTCTTTTCCTAGAAAAGGTGTGGTTTATGTCAGAACCACCTGTGGGATATGTTCAAACCACATGCTTACCCTGGCTGAGAGAGTCTGATGTTTCTTCTCAGATCACTGCTGACACACGACCTGGGAGTGCTGTGGTGTAGGAAAGCCCACCCACCTGGAAATGCTGAAAATCAAATCATTCTTTTTGCGGGGCTCCTGTATCATCTTAATTATGAGTCCCATGGAACACATACATCTTCCTTCTCCCATGTTGCCCAGTTAGGAAGCCCATTAGGGATCAGGACTGTTTGGTTTGTTTGGTTTTGTTTCTTTTAAATCTTGCTCAGATCATAACACAATGCTCTACACATAATAGGCACTGAGGAAAAAAGGTAGGAAACTTGAAAATAAGTCTCAGCACCCAATAGCCAGTATTTTGGTCTTGTGGAGACCTTGATCTCCTGAAGTGTAATCACAGGAAAATTTTGAATTAAGTCTGCTAAATGCCATCTTTTGTTGACAGTCAATGTCTTTTAACACAGGATTATTATTTACAATAGAGTCTATTTTAAGCACCTGACACCTCCATCTACAAGGCTGACATTTAGCCTTTCTTCTCCTGACCTTGGGGGAAAAGTGTATCTCTCTATGTATTGGTATTTTGTTGTTGTCGAAGTGGTAATGTGTGTGTATCGTGGAGCTGAGAAAATGAGTATTAAAGCCACTAGTCTACAGCATCTGAGAATTCTGGCTTGGTAGAGTCTCACATGTTGTTACAGGATGGAACATGAGAAACTGAAGCTATTCTTTACTGAATTAGAAACCAGAAAAGATGGGACTGAGCAGTCAACTTGTCACTTTCTGTCATGAGCTCAGTATTTAACAGGAAGAAGTATGGTGGACAGAGAGAGATATTAGCATACAAGGTGTCATACACCAAGTACAGAAAAGGGAAGTCAGACCCCCTAAAGAGAAACCCTTCCTATTTGCATGTCTTGGGTCCAGGAGTAAAGGATGAGGTGAGCTTCAGGACCCTGATTTGCCTGATGACTAGTCCCTCATTTGGACTATGGCTGATAATATCAATGGCATAAATTTACATAACCCTTATTATGGGCCAGACACTATTCTAAGCTGTTTACATATATTAACTCATCTACTCTTCACATCAACTCTATGAGGGAGCCACTCTTTCAAAAATGAGGGAACTGAGACAATAGGAGATTAAATAACTTGCTGTAATTCACATATTTAATGGCAGAACCAGGATTCAGACCCCTGGTTGTCTTGATCTGCAACTATACCAGTAGACTAGTGTTTTACTTAAGATGCTTGTGTATTATTTTTCAACATTTATTGTATATCTGTGTGTGCAGTTTACTTTTGCCATTGGCCTTCTATTTGACCTATTGAAAGAGAACCCTGTTGGTGGATCTTGGAGCCACAGAGCAATGTCAGGAATACAAAGAAAAATGCAGGTTGTAGGATACCACAGCCAGCCTTTTCTGGAAGAAATTAGATAGCTGTATGAAGAAATTGTTGTTTACCATTTTCCTGTCCAAGAACCAAAGATGTTCCCAGCCAGTGGAAAGTGTATTGAGTATATTGGAGGTATTTAATCCACTTGGGAAAGAAATTGCCTTGATAATAACTTTGTATACAAATAAATAAATCTTTATAAAATAGCTCACTGTCCCTAAGATCTGCCACATCTCAACTTCCTTTTTTTTAATGTTTTTTTTTTTAGAGAGAGAAAGAGAGGGAGAGCACGAGGAGGGAGACAGAGAATCCCAAGCAGGCTCCGTGCTGTCAGCACAGAGCATGATGCCTGGCTTGAACTCATGAACCATGAGCTCTCATGACCTGACTCAAAATCAAGAGTTGGACGCTTAACTGGCTGAGCCATCCAGATGCCCCTGCCCCATCTCAACTTTCAAATGGAATTTTTACTTCAATACTGTATTATAAATGTTAGAAAACAGGGGCTCCACAGGGCTCCTGGGTGGCTCAGTTGGTTAAGCGTCCGACTTCAGCTCAAGTCATGATCTCACAGTTCAAGAGTTCAAGCCTGCTGGCTCAGTCGGTTAAGCATCTCAGGTCATCATCTCACAGCTCATGAATTCAAGCCCTGCTTTGGGCTCTGTGCTGACAGCTCAGAGCCTGGAACCTGCTTCATATTCTGTGTCTCCCTCTCTCTCTGCCCCTCCCCCACTCACACTATGTCTCTCTCTCTCTCTCTCTCTCAAAAATAAATAAACATTAAAAACAAAATAAAAAACATGTTAGAAAACAACAAAGCTACATTTGGAATGATACCAGGAAAGCTTATATTCTGTCGTCTGTGAGTGGTAACTTTTTTGAGAACTAAAAAAAAAAAAGTGAGAAGGATTTGACCTCCTCAAACTATGTAGGGGCATCAGAGGCTTGCACTTTTGTCAAAAGCTTATTTAACCTTCAGATAAGATCAGTAGGCACGTTAAAGTTCTATAGCCATCCTGTCTAACACATGTGTGGGGGAACGTTTTAAATAATAAAGAAACATGACCTGCTGCATTGGCTAGCTCACATGCCGAAATGGCTCTTACAGTACAGGTAAGAGAGGCTAGTTCTGGAAGTCTTGAGTACCTTGAGCACTTTGATCTCTCAATATAGAATGGAGAAAAGGCACAGAGTCAAGTTGGGAGGTGGGCAGTGAAAGCAGTGTTGCAAGAAGTCATCCGTTTGCTGAAGAAATGAAGAGAGTAGCATAAAATCAGTACTTCTAGTTTAAAAAGCTGAAAAAAAGAAGAATTTGGTAGCTAAAATAAAAATGGCTTTTTACCAAACCTGAATCTAGTCCTTGAAACATGCCCAGGATAAAAAGGTGAAAGGAAACCCAGGTGTTAGTCTTGATCTCTGGTCTCTTCTCTTACACAGGGCAGTCCATCATAATGGTAACTATATAGTTTCTGCAGTTGAGTCTTCATATCTAAATTGATAGCAGTTGTGAAATGGTAAGAGCCTCTCCTTAGGATCAGAGCACTCTGGTTTTCTGCTGTGCGTGTGGTCTTGAGCAAAGCATTTTCACTTTGCAGAACCTTAATTATATCACTTTTTTTTTTTTTTAGATTTTAAAAAAGTTTAAAGTTTGTTTATTTTTGAGAGAGACAGAGCACGAGCGGGGAAGAGGGAGACACAGAATCCGAAGCCGGCTCCAGGCTCTGAGCTGTCAGTGCAGAGCCCGATGCCGGGCTCGATCCTACGAATTGTGAGATCGTGACCTGAGCTGAAGTCAGATGCTTAACTGACTGAGCCACCCAGGTGCCCCTTAATTATATCACTTTTAAAATGAAAGCTTTGGGGGTGCCTGAGTGGCTTAGTTGGTTGAGCATCCACCTTCGGCTCAGGTCACGATCTCACAGCTCATGAGTTCGAGCCCCATGTCCTCCTCTGTGCTGATAGCTCAGAGCCTGGGGCATGCTTCAGATTCTGTGTCTCCCTGTCTCTGTCTGCCCGTCCCCCACTTGTGCTCTGTCTCTCTCTCAAAAATAAATAAACATTTTTTAAAAATTTTTAAATGAAGGCTTTGGATAGAAGAGATTTTCAGTGAGAGCTTTTTCATTTTTCAGGTTCTCACCCTTGCAAATGCATGCTAAGAATTGCTACTGAAGTCCGTAATTTTTTCTATGGGGAAGAGGGTGTGTTGAAAAGGAAGAGAAAAAAATCTGCAGATAACTCAACTTATTTCTAGAGTCTTTCAACTAACTAAAGGATTATATAATTCAGTATTTTAAGTAATTCTTGTTGATTTTACGCCTGATTGTCTAATTCAGTAGAATTCCAGTCCTGTTCTAATGCTTCTGCTTCTTCTGTGTTTTGAAAAAGCTGAACTAGATGGTCTCCCAAGTCTTTATAATTGTAACCTTATTTCTAACAACCCACATATACAAAATAAGATTTGGTTCTTTTTGGCTGTGACTTATCTTTGTCCTTACAAAGATAATGTGTCTTATCAAAATGCAGCTTAGGAGGAAAAGGAACAATATGCAGTTTTTCCCCATGGTCTTCCTTCCTGTTTCCCAATTTCTCTGTTTCTCCCTATTCATTATTTTGTACAGTTAGGTCTTAAAATTTTAAGTCTTTTGCAAAGTTGTATACTCCTTGCAATATATCACACATTGGGAACATTTAAATATACACAAACACACACATACACGTAACATGGAAAGAAGAAGTCTAAGGTGTCATGACCTCAGAGTCTGCCTTCTTCAGTAACTTTCAGAAGGCTAGTTTTACTCACTAAGCATACTAACTTACTTAGCTACTACCTTCCCTGGGAAAAGGAAGTATTGTGATTATTAAGTAGTAGTTATTTAAAAACCTCTTTTTCTCTAGTTTCTTCCCTTCTACTGAGTTGTTGACCCGTTAACAAAGGATACAAATAGATGACGGTAGTGACTTTAAGGTAAGATTTGATAAAAGATATCTACAGTCAAGTGAAGTCATTTTTTTCTTATTCTTCACATTTCAAATCTGGGAAGTGTGATTGAGGACAGAGATCCTCGCATTTATTAAGCACTCATTGACAGAAAGTATAAAATAATTCTTTTTCTTGGAATACTTCATGAATAAGGACCAGACCACTAAGAACTAGAAAGAAAATGTATGAAGGAGAAAATATCAACCATTCAAGCCTAGTGAACGAAATGGATCTTTTCTGTCACCACTATTATATTGTAACTTCCTAAGATGTTGTGGTGGGCTTTGGTGTTACAGGTATTCAAAACAAAATCTATAAACAAATACAGGAAACCTCAGGAGTTGATGAAATACCATTCTTCATCTGTGTTCTCAAGAGCTACAATCCTGGCCTGTTTTCTCAACACCCTTTTAGCCATAGGGGAGGTTTTTCACTATCAGAATGAGTTCTTTTTTTTCCTGTGACCCAGATAATGCTGTTGCTAAATATTTCTTCTTTCCCCAGTATTAAAGGTCCCCAAAATAACTTTTTATAATGCTGTTTTTGCATAGAATGTTACCACTTCCAAAAGAGTACTTACTTAGCCTTTGAGGGGAAGGAAGATGTCACTGAGGAGAATGTAGCTAAGTTGAGGCCTATGGGACGAATAGAATGGTCAGACCTACAGAGCATCTTATCCGAATCCAGGAGGCAAAAAAAAAGCCCAGCTGCCTTGAAGGTTTTATAACTAAGTCCAATATGACCGGAGAATGGAGCTGGAAGAAAAGGGAGTGGCAAGAGATGAGGCCAGAAAAGTCAGCTGGAGCCGGGTATTTTTAAAAGAAAATTTGGGTTTGATCTTGAAAATATTAAGAAGCCAGAGAAAGCAGGCAAGCAGAAGATCCCATTTAAAGGATTTTCTGGAAATTGCCCTATCAGCAGCAGTTTGATGGATGGATTGGAGGAAAGCAAGATTGGAGGCAGGGAAACAGGATGCTGGTGCCGTCATGTAAGTAAGAGCTAATGCAACCAGTAGACAGATCACATAGATTGTACAGGCTTTGGGTAATTTAGAGAAGAGAAGGAGGAAACACAATCAGGTGACTCTTGGGTTCCTCCCCAGATTAGAGGTTCCATCAGTGTTTGATGACGAGATACCTAGAAGGAAGATGAAAAAACAAGGAAACTGAGAGTAGAACCCCTCAGGAAGCAGACACTGAAGAGATGTCTTTGGAGAGGACAAAAGCATTGGAGAAGTACACTAAAGCAGAGAGTGTCTCTTGGAGAGATACCTGGGGAAGGGAGCTTTTTAGGAATCAGGGAGTAGAAGCTACAGTTTTAGTAAAATGAAAACAAAAGGCACTGTTGGGTTTAGCAACAAATAGGTCAGCTCATGGCCTTGAGAACAGTGTGAAAACATTTCCCCCTTAAATCCCCCACTCCCACATGTATTTTCTCTTTTCATTCATTCATATCATTCATACAGTTTGATGGTATTTCCCCTCTTCAGCTGCCTTTCCTACCTTCCCTATCTGTAACTCATCTGAGCCTTGCTTTCATGTTTTCTTTTAAGGGATAGGCCTATTCTTTCCCTCCAGTTTGACATTAAAGAAACGTGTGTTACTGTGTTTTAAACAAGCAGCTCAGTATTCCTACAGCTGTTTACTCTTAGAGGGACTTTGGACGTATGGGCAGCAGGTCATTTGCCTGTGAACAGTGTGCTCGCCACCGGAAGGGATGAATTCGTCTATGTGGAATCTGACATATAAGAGATTTCCAGAGCTCTTGAGAAATCCCTTGTGCTGTCTCCTCTTCCCCATTCAATCCCCATCAACTTCAGGTTTGTGTGGGCATATCAGAGATTCTCTACAAAGCCAAGTTCCTTGTCCCATGGAGCCAGAATTCTTACGTTGCCTGGGCTTCCTTACTCTTTCTCTATCTCAGAGTCAGTGTTAAATGAAAAGGCAGCAGACACAGCCAAAATTTCTTGGTCTTAGAGTCACAGCTGGGGCACAGCACATTGAAAACATTCAGATGTATTTATAACAATTTATGATCTTAAATAAAGACAGTGCTTAGTCCTTTACAGCATTTTTATTGTAGATGTGTTACATTTCGCATGTACAGAAGGGCTCATCCTCTGTAGGCAGCAGCACAGAAAGCTGAACAGTTTACAATGTTGATCCTCTGACAGAAATTGTCCACGTGGCAACTTTGGTTATTCAACTAATTTGTACTTTGCTAACTGATACTTACATTTTAATAGATTTGTCTAATTGCATTTTATTTTGAAATAGAATTCTGTTAGCTGTGTTTATCTTTTTTCTTTAAAAAAATAAAATCTGAAAATAAAGTTAAGGGTAGTAATCATTACAAATACTGCAAGAGGGAAAACATTGCAAATAACCTCATACCTAAAAATCATGATGTTAAATAAACGTTCCATTTGGTGAAAAATTGGATTTCCTGGAAGTGGCAGCTTGGATTTCTGATGGTTTCCAAAGTTCTGCCCTATTGGAATACGTATCCTAAGATTAGGTTGCAGGGTCATGGTGGTAAGTCTTGGCAGCCTGTTTTCTAGTCCTGGGATGTTGAAACCCTTCTTATAAAATCAGGCAGTTAATCTTTTGAGTGTGTTGGTGAATTTCTGTGTCATGCACAGAGCATAACGACTAGAATAGCAGCTATCATTTGGAGGCTTATTTTTTGGGCTTTTACAGGCCCCATTTTCCAAGTTCCGGGAGTACATCTCTGATAAAACTTCACGGTTGTCCCACAAAGTTAGTGCTGTATTGCCCCATTTTGCAGATGAGGAAACAGACAGATGGAAAGAGTATATAAGGAGAGTACGTATTTACCCAGGGCGTATACAGGTGGGAGTGGAATTCCGACAAGCAAGTCTGACTCAGGCCCATTCATGGTCTTCACCATCACTCTGTAGTGCATATGTCCTCTGACACCAGCTTTTATTTGATCAACTTAAGGAAGAAACGATCACTAAAAATATAAAACGGTCTGCAGCTTCTGCTTCTCACTTTTTTGATCCAAGTACGTAAAAGTCCTTTCTTCTGTTTTATGTAAATCCAAGTCATTCTGACATATTTGGCCAGTAGGGACAAACAATTTGGCCAGTAGGGACTACTGGAGTTTCTAAGTCTGTACTGTCCAGTGTATATATGACCACCAGCTACATGGGCTAGATTTAAATTCATTATAATCAAGTGAAATTGAAAATCCACTTCCTCATTCTCACTAGATCCATATCAAGTGCCTAATGGCCATGTGAGGCTCGTGATTACGATGGTGAATAAGAATAAGCACAAAAACATTTCATTATCACACAAAGTTTTATTAGCGCTGCTCTAGAACACTGTTGTCCAATAGAAATATAATATGAGCCACTTATATAATTTTAAATATTCTAGTAACCACATTAAAAAAATAAAAATAGGTAAAGTTAGTTTTAATATATTTTTAGCCCAGTGTATCTCAAATATTATCATGTCCACAAGTCATTAACAAAAAAGTAATGATGTATTTTACCTTCCTTTACATTGTCATTGAAATTTGGAATGTATTTTATAGTTTATAGCGTATCTGAATTTAAACTAGCTGCATTTCAAATGCTCAATAGCTACGTGGCTACCATATTGTACGACACACTTCTGGACTTTTATCCCAGGGTTTCTCAGCTGGGGCACATCAAAATGGGAGTGGTTTGGGGCACCTGGGTGGCTTAGTAGGTTAAGCATCCAGCTCTTGATTTTGGCTCAGGTCATGATCTCACGGCCATGGACTTGAACCCCGTGTCAGGCTCCACAGTGGGCATGGAGCCTGTTTAAGATTCTCCCTCTGCCCCTGCCCCACACGTGCACACCTGCATATGCTCTCTCTCAAAAAGCAAAAAATGGGCGCCTGGGTGGTTCAGTCAGTTAAGTGTCCAAATTTCGGCTCAGGTCATGATTTGAACCCCCCGCCCCACCATCGTCAGGCTCTGTGCTGAGAGCTCAGATCCTAGATCCTGCTTCGGATTCTGTGTCTCCCTCTCTCCACCCCTCCCCCGCTCACACTTGGTCTCTCTGTGTCTCTCAAAAATAAATAAAAGTTAAAAAAACAAAAACAAAAAAACAAGCACAAAACGGGAGTGGGACAGAGGGCTGTGTAATTCAGGAACCATTACTATAAGCTTTGGGCTTGGAGGGAGTGCGCAAATGCCACTTCTCAGATCACAGAGGAGGCCAGCCTGCTAAAAATTAATCTGTATGTATCAGAGAAGTGATAGAAGTCTTAGATGCATCTTGAAACACCACCCTGTGTTCAATATAGTTTATTACTACTAGTACTTTCTTTAAAAAGGCACATTTGGACGGTATAAACCAACTCAGAATGATGTTAGCTCTGTTATTTAATCCATTGTTGATAACTGCACAGACAGCTGACTGACTTCAAAGAACCAATAAAATTTGGTATTCTAAGAACCAAATAAAATCTAAAATGTGCACTAATTAAATGTAAATTATTTATAGACAGCGGCTGCTTTTGTGAGACGTCTCCCGACTTCTGCTTCTGAGTCCCTTCCTTGGTGGCACTATTTGGTTCCTCCTCAGCCCAAATTATGTAATTAACTGTGATGACCATTCTTGGAAGATCATCTTAAAATTTCTCAAATGACTCAGAGAAATTGCGTCTTGGTATTGTGGAAACATGTCTACGCACATTGTTTCATAGCTGTGTTCTGTGTGTGTTTTTTCAACTAAATTTCTTCATCCTCCTTGAAGTAATGTTGTAACTACAAACCTATAATTTACTCTACTTTTAAGTTCTTCCTTCTGATAAACTTATCTATTCATATTGAGTCTAATTATAGCTCAAGGCGTAACCATGTGTATTATTCATCTGAATGAGTGAGCTTGTCTGGCAACAAGGAGCTGTTGTTGCCAAAGCTTTATTGTCATCTGGCCTCGGTACATTCTGTCTGTACCTCACTGTCAGCTTCAGGAGAGGTAGGTAAAGAGGATGCGGCAGGGGTGCGTGCCCTGCTTCTCAACATATTTCAGCACTTTGCAATACACTGTGATCTGATTTTATTTTTTTACTTCATCCTTTTTAAATAAGAGAGATCGAAACTAGAGACAAAATTGAACTCTGCTTCAGGGAGTCTGGGTGGCTCACTCAGTCGGTTAAGTGTCCAACTTCGGCTCAGATCACGATTTCATGGTTCATGAGTTTGAGCCCCGCGTCAGGCTCTGGGCTGACAGCTCACACACCAAATTACAGTCTGCTTTGGATTCTGTGTCTCCCTCTTTCTCTGCCCCTCCCCCGCTCAGACTCTATGTCTCTCTCTCTCTCTCAAAAATAAACATTAAAAAAATTGTTTGATTAAACTCTTCTTCATTCCCCATTTTCAGAACTATCCCATCAATCACCCTACACCTCTCTCCTGTTCCCTGCACATCCACTGTCATGAATTTAGGTCTGTCTTTTTTAGTTCATTTCTTTAAAGACTTGGACATATATGTGTGTCCACAAACAATATATAAAATACTGTTTTGTGCTTCTAGTTTATATAATAGGATCACACTGTACATATGCTGCATCTTACTTTCTTCATGTATGATTTTGATAGACTTTTTTGGCACACTTGTTCTTAATACAAAAGCTTGGTACATATCTAAGAACATGTCTAACACGTAAGTAAATTATGAGACCTAGTAATGAAACAGGTAACTCGTGAATCCACCATACATACTGAAAAGTAGACCATCATCAGAACCATTGCAGCTCCTAGATGCTTCTCCTCTACCGTCTGATTCTACCCAAGAAACTACTCTTTTGAGCTTTGTTCTCTTTCATTTTCTTGCCATACCACATATGTATGTGTCCTCAACAATATATGTTCTTGTTTGGTTATTTTTAAACTTGATGAAAATGCTATATCATATTGTATATATTTCTTTAGACTTGCTTTCTTTATTCGATCTGATATTTTTAAGATTTTCCATGTTAATCAGTATATTTTCACTGTATGTAGTATTCCTTCGGATGAATTTATTCCTTTTCCTATCAATGGACATCTGTGTTGTTAACAGTTTTCTATTACAAATAGTGTTTCCATGAACATTCTTGTATATGTCTTCTGGTGCACATGTGTAAAAATTTCTCTGTGGTATGTACCTAGGAATGCAATTGAAATGTTGTAACAAAGGAGTATATAGATTCAACCTAAAGTCCACGTTCTTATCCAAAGTGATTGAGCACTCTTCAGCAATCTATAGGAGTTCTTGTTTTTCCACATCCTCATCAACAGTTGATTTTGTCACGCTTTTATTTTTGCCTGTATATAGTGTAAAATAATATTGAACTGTAATTTGAAGTTTTCATTTCCATAATTTAATGAAATTGAATATTTTTCATATGATTATTGGCCATTCATGTTTCTTCTTTTTTGGAAATGCCTATTTATGTCTTTTCTAAGTTATTGCTAGTCTTTTTCTTTTTGATTCACAGGAACCCGTATACTGGACACTAGAATTTGATCAATTTTATATGATCCAAATGTCTTTTCTTAGTTTGTGGCTTGCCATTCTCTTTAGGCAACCTCTTAAACTTCTGACTTTTGCATTGAAGTGCTTAATCCATCTACAACAAGGGTTTGTATATTTATTGAAGTAGAAATCCAGTTTTTCTATTTGTCATATACAAAAACTGTTTGCTTAGCCCCATCACTTCTGACATATATCAGATTCCTGTAAGTGTGCAGAAAAGTTTGATGATTTTCTCTGAGCTTCCAAACACATCTTAGAACCAAGTTGTCAAGTTTATTTTTTTCATAAGTTTATTTTTATTTATTTTGAGAGAGAGAGAGAGAGAGAGAGGGAACCCCAAGCAGGCTCCTCATTATCAGTTCAGAACCCAGTGCAGGGCTCAATCCCACAAACCATGAGATCATTACCTCAGCCAACATCAGGAGTTGGATGCTTAACCATCTGAGCCTCCCCATCAAGTTTCATTTTTTAAATAACTGTTACACTTTTGATTGGAATTGCATTGGATCAATATGGGGAAAACTGATATCTGTAGGATGCTGGATCTCCCTACTCATAAACTCTCCATTTATTTAATTCTCTTCAAAAAAAATCTTACATGTTTTTATGAAACTTATTCATAGGTTTTGTGTGTGTGTGTGTTGCTAATACTATTACAAGATATTTTAAAATATGTTTTCTAATGTTGTTAGTGTGTTGAAATTCAGTTGGCTTTTCATATTGATCTTATATCTAGCCACTTTATAAACTCTTTTATTAAGTTTAATAAATTGTATATAGATTTTTTTGTGTACATAAATACTGCAGATGCTCACAGTTTTATTTTTTCCATCTCAATCCATACCTTTTGTTTTTTCCTTCCTTGTGTCTTCCATACCTTGATGGATATGATCTCTAATACAGTATTGATTAGAAGTATTGGTAGTGGGTGACCTTATCTTGTTCCTCAATTTTTAAAGGGTATACTTTTGGTATTTTGCCACTGAATATATTAGTTGCTGTGAGGTTTTTGGTAGATATTCTTTATCAGGTTAAAGAAGTTTCTGTCTATTCCACTTTTGCTAAAAAGCTTCTGTGTCATAAATGGCTATTATTAAAGCCTATTGAGTGCTTTTCCTGCACCCATTGAGATTATGCCTTTTTTTTTCCAACTTTAATATCTTAGGTAAATTACATTAATGATTTTCTATTATTAAACTATCCTTGCATTTCCAGTGCATATCCCAACTTAATTAAGATGCATGCTTGTGTGCTACACTGCTCAACAATGAAGTTTTTGTAGATCTAAACTAATTTCAAAATAAGAAAGAGTAGTAACTGAATCTTTGTTGACAATAAAATCCTCCCCAAAGGGTTTGCTACTGGACATGAGGGTAATTTGTGGCTATTAGATGTAGGTATTAGCTTGATGTAGCAAAAAGAACACTGAAAAGCTGAATTATAATCTCATTTTGTCCTTTTGTTCACCTGAGAGATTGCAATTCATGTGACTCATGTGGGCATTAGTTTCCTCAGCGAGTTTCTCAGAGTCAGAGACAGATGTTTACCGCTAGTCGCCATGTGGCTTCACTTGGCTTTCCTATTAATGTATCATCATCAAACAAAATGTACTTACTAGGCCTTAAGACGGGGCAAAAATCTATTCCTCAAGGAACTTCTAGGGAGTGGCAGAAAAAGTAAACACTTTAAAAATACAGTTATGGGGGTGCCTGTCTGGCTCAGTTGGTAGGGCCTGCAACTCTGGATCTCGGGGTTGTGAGTTCAAGCCCCACGTTGGGCCTAGAACTTACTTTAAAACATTGATTAATTAAAAACATTGTTATAAAATGAAATACATCTTGTTTTCTACAGGCCACACTATTCATGATACATGAGGGCCAAGGGAGCAGATTCTTTGGCGGGAAAAGAGAAAAGAGGAAGATTCACGTGGGATATGATACTTGAGCTGAATTTTATGGCTGATGAACATTTACTGATCTCTGTGAACCTCATTTGTATTCTCAGTTGTTAACAGACGGATTAGACTATTTTTTATTAGACTTTATTTTCTCTAGTGGCCCTTCTGTCTTCAGAAATTTGTCTCTTTCACTCTGTGACCAAATCATCTTTTTTAAGACCTCACAAATAATTTCATGCTTTATTAAACATTTGTGCTTCTACCTCTGGTCTTTGGTCCTAGGAATCTTTTGTTCAATAGGTACAGGATTGTGGATGGCAAAACAGAATCTTCCTGATTCTGTTTTATTAAGTAATACCAACATCTTTTCTTTATAGAATATTGATGATACTGACAAGTGAACCATCATATAGAATTATCCTACTTGTTGTGTTTTATTGCAATTGCTCAATTTATTGTTACCAAAATAGAATTTTTTTTTAATTTCAGGGTTTACATAATCTCTAAGCACATTTCATTTGTATGTCTTATTTCAGTGCTGGACCCAAAGGAGACAACATTTATGAATGGAGGTCAACTATATTGGGACCCCCAGGATCTGTCTATGAAGGAGGGGTGTTCTTTCTTGACATTACCTTTTCACCAGACTATCCGTTTAAACCCCCTAAGGTCAGTATGAAGTATTCATCCATTTTTAGCAATATGTACTGTTGTATATGTATACACATATACATATTCTTAAATATACATATCTAGGAATGCATGTCTATTCTGTTAACACAGACAGATTTCCAGGGCTAATTGTATTTAAAAGGAAACAGAATGTGAAAAATTATAGGCTATATCCCTACCCCAGCCCCTCACTCATATTTCATTGATTTTTCTCATCCTTTCTCAGCGTCTCCTTTCTGTGGTTTATGTTGTAATGTAACATAAAACAGCATGTAATGGGTGGAACTAGGTGAGTGAGATTGGGCCTGTGCCAGCCCTGGAACCCAGAAAACCAGACACAGCCTGAAGCTGGAGCCAGAACTAAGCCCAGGAGCCAGACTAAATGCAGAGGGAGTCCCACTACTCAAGTCTTAGGGTACTTAGGGTACTCCAGCTGTGGAGTTTTGAGTTTTGAAAGTTCAGCTGCTCACATGAACTACACACGCGCTAGAATGGAAAGTGTGACCCACAAAGGCTGAAAAATGATGCCAAGAGAATTTAGTAAAGAAGTATTTGTAATAGTTGGTTAATGTAAATGACTAATTAATGAACATAGGAAATTTACACTTATTTAAGACAAAACTATACACTTTAAGAATTCTTCACATTCCTTTCTACTGTCTGTAAGTCAGTCATTTGATGATTTGATGGGTTTTAATTCATTCTCCACTTTGAAAAGGAAAAGACCCTAAAAATACTGACTCTGTGCATTGGCCACCAAAAAAGAATTCTTATTTGACCTGACTTAACCCCTCATTGCAGAGGGAAATAAAACTTACTTGAGATGTATGTTGGAGTGCACAGTTTTAAAAAGTGAAAATAAAACTGCCTTTACCATGAATTTCTGTAATTCCTCTCCCTCCCTCTTACCTTTACTCCCTTTTTTCTCTCTCTTCCTTCCTTCGTTTCCACTGATGCTTGGATATCAAAGCAAAAGTAACAAGTATAATTTTACTAAAGAAGAAACCAAGGCACAGAGAAACTAAGTAACTGTCCCAGTATTACACAGCATGCAAATAGTGGTGTCCGTATTTGAACCCAGGAAGCTGGAGTCCAAAGCCCATGTTCTTTTCTACATCACACAATACATTTTATCCAAGCTGACAGAGCTGGTGACCCCCCATTCCTGCATTAGGTTGGTTTTCAGTGACGAAGCAGTAGTGTGTCTAATATTTACTTTCTCCTTTTACTGGAAGGGAACCTTATGCCTTTCATTCTACTGGGACCGAGCCCATAAATCACCTGGAGTAGTTCCCGCACTGCCAGTGATGCGAGGACCTTTCTCGGACAGCCTGTTCAGTAGAGGAAGGACAGAGCAGGGAAGAGGAGGAAAAGTTCAGATCAGGGAGTTGTGCAGCCTGTGAGTCTGGTGCAGGCTGTTCTCTCCATCCGAAATACGCATCTCAGAAAACCTGTGGGCTTATCCACGTTCGGCATGACAGAAATGTGTAGATTTAAGCTGGAAGGGGGAACTGATAAGTTAGATAAAATAATTGTTTCCAGAAAGGCTTGGATGGACTGCAAGAATGGCCTGAAACTAACAGGATGGAATTTAACATGACTAAATGTGTAGTATTTCAGTGAGAATTAGAAGGAAATCATGATACAAGACAGGAAAGAGAGACCTACTTCATGTTCATGTAAATACAACTTGTGGGCTTTTAGCTGACTAAAATTCTTTGGGAACTTAAGGTTCCTGAAGCCTTACGGTGACATTTTCAGGACTACGATCCCCAGAACTCTGCACCAGTTGCACTGTATCTGGAGGGCTTCATTCACTTCTAAGCTCTTCATTTTAAGAAGAATAAACAAGATTAAGCTGGGGAAAGAGTCATCCACATTCCTGAGCTGCTTCGTTGGGTAAAACACTACAGTGGACATCAGCCGTGCCAACTCCTTTCTTTTCTAAAACACCCCACAAAGCGTTAGATGTTCCCTTTCACAGATGAGGAAACTTAGGTGAGGCTTAGAGAGGTTTCCGGTAGGCAACCAAGAATTTACTGAAATCTGACTTTACAGACCATGTACTTTCCGCTGTTAACCTGGAGATGTTAACCTAGGAGGAATGTGGTATCTGTCCTCAAATGTTTCAGGAACTGTGGTGTAGGTTAGGGTTTAGACCTTACTCTGGATGGCTGGATGGGACAAAAATAGACACAGGAGGGTGTCACAGGGAAGTAGATGTTAATTCTTATGGGGAATATCTGATCCACAGCTGTACAGTCTGCTTTTGAATAGCTCGACTTCGGAGACAGTGGGCTTCCCTTTCCTGGGAGTAACTATTTGCTAATATTTCTGTTTTTAAAAAAGCTGAATTATTACCTATCAGAATATTACCAGAAAAAAATTAAGCTCCACCACTGAATGAATTTGATTAAACAATCTCTTAGGACAAAGGAAAAATCAAACTTTGGTAACTCAAATCACAATTTAAATGCACACTTAAATGTGCACCCGTGGGAAGTTTTTCAGAGCAAATTATCATCCCCTAATTTATCAGTTTTAGAAACCAGATTTTGTAGACAGATATGCTTTTCGGTGGGGGGAGGGGGTTGTGGGTGTCTTGAAAGCTGTTAACTAAAACAAACACTTTTATTAATAGTTTCGAGGTACCATGTCCATGCCTTCCTAGTCTCCTATTATTCTAAGTAGTCTGCATTTGGCATTTTCTTGGTGCTTTTCCTCTGTTGCCATCACCCTTTGTTCTTTTTTCATCAGCCTTAGCCACGTAGTTTGGTTAATGAGCCATTTCCCAATACTCTGAAGAATGAACCCAGATAGTAGTAGGTGTCAGAGAGAAGTGTGAGGCCAGAGGTTCACAAATAAATCTGACTGGCTGCCTAATGGTTATCAGATATCTATACCATAAAATTAAAATATAGCGTAATGGGATCCATGAGATGACTTTTCCCCAAAATCTTACACTTGGAATCCTAAGTGAGGACTTTAAATGCCCTCATGCTCAAAATAAATACTTTGACATAATAAGCCATTTAGCCATGTTTTTCAGTTGAAAAATATCAATAAATAAACCTCTACCACTTAAAATGTGGGAAAAAATAAATACTACACTGCTCAAATACATCATGTAAATGTCAGTGGAGTGATTTGGATGCCTCTTCAAGCCATAGGAACTTTGGGGAGTAGGACTTCTTTAGTTTGAAAATCCCACACTCCACTAGCTGATTTTTCAAAATCAGACAAGCCATTCCAATCATTTCTTCCAAAATCCATCTAAATTTTACTAAGGCAAGCAAAACAATTTTTAATTGAGTATTTAATGTCCATTAAATTTAGTATGCTGGTTTTAAATAGGTCAAGTACTAGTTACATTTGGAAATGCTGCATCCGAGTACGATTCTCACTGCATTAATTTTGTATAATCAATATGTTTATGCTGTCTTACTAAAGCTACGGCATTCTTGTTTGTACAACCTTGTTAATTGTATCTGTGGTATCTGATGCCAAGTCTTCAGGTGAATATTTAGCCATCAATGATAATATTATTTCTATGGGAAAATATCCATTTAGTGAAACTATCTAAGAATAATATGGCCAAAAGAAAAGCATATCCAAAAGCTTTTTAATTTCTGGTATATCCCAAAGCTTTTAATACTGTATTTTTTTCAGTATAGACATATATTTCAGTGTTATAATTCAGATATCTATTTATTTGTAAACTAGAAATTGCTTTTTATCTTATTGGGGATTACATTTTCCTATTCATATTATAATTACTCCTGTGTTCAAAACCTACACTTTTTTATAAGTCCAGTGTGTAATATTTTAATGTTCTTTACAAAGTCTACATATTTGTTATAGAATAAAAAGTAATTGAAAATAAGCAAAAGGAAAAAATGTTAATACCTATAATCCTAACCCAAAAATTAATTAGTCACACCATTTTGTATATCTCCTTTGAGACCTTTGTTCTCTGCATATAAATGTTGTATGCATACTCACAAATATATAAATAAATATTGGGCCCTATTGCTCCTGCTTTTAGAATTACTTTTTGCCTAATATTCTGTTTTCACCAAACACTTAATATTGCTCAATAAATATGTAGTTGCATTAGAATTATTGAGGCTATAGGGTATTCCATTGTATATATATACCAAATTTAATTTCCTGTTATTGGACATTTAAGCTGTTGCCAGTATTTCTGTTATAATCATTGATGTGATGAATATCCTTACAATTACATATTTCCTATACTTGTATAATTATTTCCTGAGGCTAAATTGATTGACATGGAACTTCTGAGTAGATAGGTTTATATCTGTAAAATTTTGTTAAGGGCTGACAAATTGCCCTCCAGAAAAATTGTATCAGTTTACATCATGGCCATCAACATAGTGAAGAGTACAGTACTTCCCTTCAGTCTGCTCAGCTCTGAGGATTCTTAGTCTTTTTAAATCTTTGCCAGACCAATAGAGGAAAAGTTGGGAGATGTGGAAGTTTTCACATATACTCTTGTCCAGCTTTTTCTCTTTTTGTGAATAATATGAAAATCTTACCCTGAAAGTTATACACCAAATAAAATTAACAAGCATACTTGAGAAATTCAGAAGCAAAATAATAGGATATGTTTTATTTCTATATTGTTTTATTTCTGTATTCTCTTTTTCTACTGAAAACACTTTGCAAATATTGTGACACCCTGTGTGCAGCATATTGTGTCTCAGAGATTCTGATGACAATATGTGCCAACTTGGTCATCTTAGGTAACAGGTCAGATCTTTGTTTTTACAGCAGAAATGCGTAGAGGTAGCCCTTTCAGATTTGATTTTTTTTCTGTCTCCCTGTGGATCTGCAAATTCTTATAAAAAGTAAGTGGGCATTTTAAAACAGATTTAAGAGTAGGTAGGTAGGTAGAATGAAGTATGTTTGTCAGTTTAGTGTCTCAGGCAGCCTGTGCACAAGTCAAACATGCTGTCAGTGTCCATATCTTTTACTGGAAAACACTGTTTTCTTTGGTAATGGCAAGACGGTATCTGCCGGTAGGTATTTTCCAAAAAGGAATGATAAAATCTGTGCCTAAAATGTTTTAAAAACTGAGTGCCTGCATAAAAGTATTTGTGTGAGTAAAAGAAAGCTCTTTAATATTAATAATACCTAAAAGCTTTTTAATGTAATTTGTTTTTCATAACAAATTTTATCCATATATTTAAAAATAATCTTAGCAGTCGTTTCAGAGCATATTTTATGTTTTATGGGTTTTTTTTAAATCTAACGATAACATTGCTTACTAATGAAACGTCATCAAATAAGAAGAGTCTTAACTGCTTTCAGGCAATGAAATAGATAATTTAGGTCCATCATATTTTCAAAATCTGTATTTTATTATCCTCATTAGAGTTCAACCTTAAACTGACGGGACAAGGCTAGTCGTGAATAAAATAGCTAATTAGTTATAGTAAGGAGCAATGATATTCAGCATTTGAAAGCCAGAGTGAGATCTATACCTAAAACAAGTTCAACGAGGAGTTTTGCTTTTTATTTGAATTAGGTTATTATCATTTACTTGTTTTTATTGTTGTTTCTGTTTTTGCTGTTGCTCGAAGAAGTTGATGGTGTGTCAGGTTTTGAGAAGGAGCCATGGTTTACATACATAAATGCAGTTTCCCACTCATTTCCTCTGGCCTTGGGGATAGAATACACAAGTTGTGGAGTAACATGAATTAACTTGTTTAACCTGAGTTCATACATTTATACAAAGCCTGGCTGTGAATTAAGTGCTTTCATATGTATTGAATTGCCTTTTTGGCATCTCCAGTTTAACATCAACAGTCATCTCAAACCTAACAGGTCCAAAAGCAAACCATTGATTGCACAGCCCCATCCCACTCCTGCCAAACCGGCTCCTCCCGTCTTCCCCATCTCAATTAAAGAGAATTCCATTTTTCTCGTGGCCAAAGGTAAAAACTTTGCAGTCCTTATTAACTACTCTCAAACACCCTAGCCAGGCCCAGTCTCACTGGCTTAGATAAATATTCAGAATAAATCCAGACTCTAACCATTTCTCATCACCTCTCCCTAGTAACAAACACTCTGGCCCAAACTACCATCAGTTGCTCCCCTTCCCCAGATTATTGTGGAAGTCTCCTGTCTTGTATCCCTGCTTCTATTATCCCTTCTGCTGTGTGCACCCCTATACCAAATGGTCCTTTTATAATACGTCAGATATATCAGTTCTTTGCCTAAAGCTTTTCAGTGATTCCCAACTCACTGAGTAAAAGCACACAAAACCTTGTAAAATCACAATATACTTTTCAAAACCACTGTCGCTCAGGGCACCTGGGTGGCCCTGTAGGTTAAGTGTCCGACTTTGGCTCAGGTCATGATCTCGTGGTTCATGAGTTCAAGCCCCACATCAGGCTCTCTGGTGTCAACACAGAGCCTGCTTTAGATCCTCAGTCTCCCACTCTCTTTGCCCCTCCCTCACTTGCTCGCTCTCACTTTCAAAAATGAATACACCTATTTCAAAAATCACAATCACTCTTGACTCAGGTACTGTAAGTATACTGCTTTCACAGAACCTTGACATTTGCTCTTCCGTCTGCCTGCGTTGTTTTCCTCTGCCTAAAATTCGTGTGGCTCACTCCATTTTTCCCTTCAGGTGTCTGCTCAAATGTTACCTTTTCAGAGAAGCTCTTGCTTGACATCTGCTCCCCATGAGCTTTCCCACCTCAACCACCATACTTGATTTTTCTCCATAACACTTCTCCCTCCTGGCATGATACATTTCTTTGTCCGTGAGTTTATGTTTACCTTTCTTCATTTAGCATGTAAGTTTCTTGAGCACAAGGACTTTGTCTGTTTCGATGTCACTCCTCTATTCCGGCAGCTATAACAATGCCTGGAGATTCGATAGGCATTCGGTAAAAAATTGTTGAATTAATTTAACCCAAAGAACTTTGCCCTAAAGGCTGTATTCATTACTACCATCACCCCTGCTTATAGACTAGAAAACTGAGGCTCACTGAGGTTAAGTGGCCCAGAGGTCACATGGAAAGTAAGCAGCTAAACTGGACTCCAAACCCAGTTCTAAACTGATCCTTTCATTCCCCAACAGTAGAGAAGATTTGAATTGCTCAGGTTCCTGGGAGAAGGAGCACTTATATTTTACACTCTGGTATAAGTTAATTATATCAGATCATTCTCTAAAGCAGTTTTGGGGGGAAAGCAGATGAAATTGATGATACAAGGAGAAAAGAATGTTAGGAAGAGATTTCAAGTGCCTTTCAGTTTGGGCAAGGATCTTTTTTTCCAAAAGGCACCTGGGGCTTTTCTCCAGTGTCTTCCTACTTCAAAGACACTGAGGTATTAACTCCATGTTAAACCACAAATAACTTGACTTCTGGATTTTGTTAACCCTAAGCTAAGAGAAGTTACTTCCCATTTCACAGGTCCTTTTCACAGTTAATTACTGTCAAAGTAGCCTTGTATCCTCAGTGTCATGACTGGGCTACAGCATTACTTGTATCTCATAAGTTTTCTTTTTTAGTCCATTCTCCTTTATAATAAACCATTTAAAAATGCCATGGTATATGTTAATGTGGTGTGAAATTTCAGGATGCATATGATGAGTAAAAATTGATCCAAACAGTGGTCATTGTCTTCCTACTTTTAAAACAGTATGCATTGTATCCATTTGTGTGTCCTACCACCAATTTAAGAATTACTAAGAAGGATTGGATTTTGTTTGTTTGTTTGTTTTCACCAACTTTATTTGTTCTAAACAAAATTAAATTTGCCGATAAGCTGAAAGGGAATCAGCCATTTGGCTGACAGGAAGGTCAATTTCATCCTATTTTGTGAGGATTCCCCCTCTTTCTAGTTTTATACAACGTGATGTAGTCCCAGATTTTGGAGAAATACCTTTAATTTATCACTGTCTTTCTTGAAATGCTTATTGCCCAAGACATCTTAATCTGTTTGGGTTGGATCCACTCAGCCACCTACACCTTTGCCCAAGCTCAGATGTTGGTGTGTATTCAGCCTCTCTCATATCTACTCACACACCCCTTTGAGAGTCTTGCCGTAGAGGTAGGCGTCTCAAACAAGTATTTTACTATGTTCCTTCATAGTCTGAAGTTCATTCTCTCTGACCTCACTCCACATGGGAGTGGGTGTTTGTTGATATTACCGTCACCATAACTGGAAGGAATGGGCAGACCTAAATTCCTTCACAAGGGGTGTTCTTCTGTAAGGAGGTTCAATGAGCAAAGGAAACTGGATGTTTGGAAAATGAGGAACCCTCTTGCTGTCACAGCCATGGGAAGATGGCAACTCACCAGAGAGAGGTGGTTTTTCCAAAGAAAGGTTCCCAAATTCAGACAAGTGACACTCTCCCCTCGAGAGGGTTTTCTGAAGAGAAAAGGGTGGGGTGGCTTCAAGATGAAATCTTCAGGATCCCAACATCAAAGGGCAGGGATCCACTAGTCCCAGAAAACAAGGTTAACACTGGGGACTCTGAGAGAAACACTGTGAGTCTCAGAAAGTTCAGAGATAACAAGGCAGTGTTGAAGGAATAGTCTGGTGAAGAGGGAAATTTCTTCACAACTAAGCCCGAAGAAAGTTCAAATTTGCAATTTTCTTAACCTTGTAGAAAAAAGACTCCCTGATGAGAACAGATCAAGACCTAGAACAGACAGCATGTGTTGATGAAGTGTCTGTAAATTTTAAAGCAAATTATTTTCTGTCATCCACTTGAGAAATGAGGTGGGGAAAATGGTATTCTGCACGTAAGAAAAAATTGTGATTGTTCTTTACCTTATTTAAAGGTATTACTTGTTTGGATGGCTATATATGTAATGCTGTTTTGTTCATGTTTGGATAGAATGGGGAGGTCTGAGTTCATTTTTAAGACTACCAGCCAAATATCAGCTCTTTTTTAGCAAATGATCAAGTTTCCTTGATTTTTCCCCTTAGACTTGAATCTGGATCTCTTGTTAAGATAGCAGCCTCTTAGAGGTGTGCTTAAGCAGGTCCAAGGAAAATTAGGGAGAAAGGAATGTTCTCAGTTCCTAGCCGACCAAGATCACAGTATGTAACCGTGGCTTGTCACTGAGTTAGGGGAAAGATGTGATCATTTGGCCCTTACAAGTATTTTGCAGTCTTCCCCTATAGAAAATAAGGAGAAACAGAGTCACGCAAAAATTAAAGATTATGAATAAAATAGACCTAATATCAGATAGCTACACTACTTCATACGGGTGTAACTATTCTAAGCGATCAGATACATTTTTCTTATGGTATTAGTATGTTAGCAGAAACCTGCCAAAAATTCTTATAAATTCTTATTAGTTTCTATTTAAAATGTCTGTTCTAAGGCTAATAAAGCAAAGATTTATTGAGCCCTTACTGCTTTCTGGGCCTTGATACATAAAGATCAATAAGACACAGCCCCGGGGACCATGTAGACAAGGAGAACAACAAGCAGGGGTTAATACAGTAGTCCAGGCTAGGAAACAAGGAAGGCGGAGCTTTGGGGATAAAGACAAGGGGAATAGTATGTGAGTTCTTTTTTTTTTTTTTTACTTTCTTCAGTAAATACGCGTGTACCATGCACCGTCCAGATACTGAACATACAGAAATGACTCTTTCTTGAAGAGCTTACATTCAAGAAACGATAGAGCAAGATTTCTCTACTTCAGCATGGTTGATACTTTGGACAAGATAACTCATTCTCGCGGAGGGATATCATTTGCATTGTAGGATCCATAGCAGCATGTCTGGCCTCTTCTCACTAAATGCCAATAGCAGTCTTTCTCCCCCACTCTGAGCCCCCCAATTTGTGACAGACGGAAGTGTCTCCAGATATTGTCAGATGTCCTCTGGAGGCCCTAGGGAGATCACCTGTGGCTAAGAAGCAGTATTCTCTTTTATTTTCTTTTTCGAGTGTAATTGATACACTATGTTACATAAGTTTCAGGTGTACAGCGTAGTGATTCAACTTCACTATGCTGTGCTCACAAGTGTAACTACCATCTGCCAACCATATACCACTATTACAGTATCATTGACTACATATCTTTTACATGCTGTACCTTTTATTCCTGTGACTTACTCATTTCATACCTGGAAGACTATACTTTTTTTAATGTTTATTTATATTTATTTATTTTTGAGAGAGAGAGACAGACAGAGAGAGAGAACATTCAAGCAGGAGACAGGCAGAGAGAGAGAGAGAGAGGGAGAGAGAGAATTCCAAGCAGGCTCTGCACAGTCGGTAGAGAACCCAACGCGGGGCTCAGTCCCACAAAGCCTGAGATCATGACCTGAGCCAAATCAGCACTTAGATGCCTAACCTACTGAGTCACCCAGACACCCCTAGAAGACTGTATTTTAACCTCCCCTTCATCCATTTTGCCAATCCCCTATACCCCTTCTCTCTACCAACCATCAATTTGTTTTCTTTATCTATAGATCTGATTCTGGTTTTTGTTTAGAGAAGCACTGTTTTAGCAGTAACATTGGTACCCGCTTTTAACTGATTAGAGACATCTGTGAGGACTCTCCAGTTTCTAACGAGTAACCAGGTAGGGACATGTTTCCTAGGAGGAACATATAGGACATTTGGCTGGGAAATGTTCATTAGGCAGCTTTACAGATCTGGAATTCAAGTGAGGGATATGAGCTAGAGATACAGGTTTGAGGATTGAAACCCTAGAATAAATGACCTCACCCACAGAAATATGCAATTTTGAACCAAAACTGAGTTTTTGAAATTAAAAATTTCCAGAATGGGTGTCCCAAAGGAAAGACTGATAATCGAAAAGAGCAACAAAACTCACATTTTCTTTCTTTCCATATGTTCTCAGTATTTGAGGATTGGAGGTTATTTTCCATGCAAGAGTATACAGTAATGCCTCACAAAATATCATATTCTTATTTTAAAAAGACTCATCTGTTAATAAATCATAACAGCATGAATAATTATACCAGTCAAACAAATTAATCTTCCTACAAGTGCCTAAATAAGGACTAAAATAAATCAAAATAATTACTCCTGCAAGGGAATGGACTAAATGACCTTCTGCAAGCTCTCCTTGAGCCTTTTTTCAGCTTCAAATTCTACTGACATCTTGGTGGTTATGGAGCGTTGTGTACTAGATATCATACCGTATTTCTTAATGGCTAGTATTTTATGCTAACATTATGTAATTTTACATTCACTATTGTACTTGATCCTCTCACTTTGATAGGTAGGTTTCATTATTGCAGGAAACTGAAACTTTTTTTTTAACGTTTATTTATTTTTGAGACAGAGAGAGACAGAGCATGAACGGGGAAGGGTCAGAGAGAGGGAGGCACAGAATCCGAAACAGGCTCCAGGCTCTGAGCTGTCAGCACAGAGCCCAACGCGGGGCTCGAACTCAAGAACCGTGAGATTGTGACCTGAGCAGAAGCCAGACACTCAACCGACTGAGCCACCCAGGCGCCCCCAGAAAACTGAAGCTTTTAAGTAAAGTGATTAGGATCACATAGCCAATAAGTGCCAAGGCCAGGATGAGAACTCCTGGCCTCCTCGTGAGATTAAGCCCCACATCTGGCTCTGTGCTAATAGTGCAGAGCCTGCTTGGGATTCTCTCTCTCTCTCTCTCTCTCTCCCTCCCTCCCTCCCTCCCTCCCTCCCTCCCTCCCTCCTCCACCTCTGTCCCTCTGTCCCACACTCTCTCACTCTCATTGTCTCTCTCTCTAAATAAATAAATAAAAATAAGTAAATAAAGAAATTTGGCCTCCTGATCCATTCCAGCTACCCTGACCCTTCACATCTGTAGTAGCTAAACTGGAAGTGATCTTTGCTAAAAACACAACAATCCAGTTTATTGCCGACAGCCATACTTTAGATGACCCCTTGCCTTCTTTTATGTACTTGATGGAAAACAGCCATTTTGCTTATGTTTTTGTGAATAATTAGGTTAAATAAGGTTTTTTGTTTTGGCATTTGCAAAATTATAAATTTACATATATATGATATATATATTTATATTCTCCCTATACATGCCCACTAATTTATTTTAATCTCTAACCCTATAGATTATATAAAACAATAGTTTATACAATAAGGAAATAATACATAAAGCAATATGTTTATTTCATGTTTTTGCCATTATTTTATTCATTTCCACATTTTTTCTTCCTTCTTTCCTTAAAACGAATTCTTTGGGGCACCTGGGTGGCTTAGTCAGTTAAGTGTCCGACTCTTGGTTTTAGCTCAGGTCATGATCTCACAGTTTTGTGGGTTCAAGCCCTGATTGGGGCTCTGTGTTGACAGTGTGGAGCCTGCTTGGGATCTCTCTGCCCCTCCTCAACTCGTGCACACAATGTCTCTCTCTCCCTCAAAAATTAATAAACTTAAAAAAAAACCCATCATCTCTTCTGTAGTGGTTTGCTTTTAAAAACAGACTGATTTTTTTATTGAATTTTATCTGATATACAGTATAATATTAATGTTAGGTGTATAACATAGTGATTCAACATTTATATATGTTATAAAATGCTCACAAGTATAGCTACCATCTGTCACCATACAAAGATATTACAGTATTATTGACTATATTCTTTTTTTAATGTTTTTATTTATTTTTGAGACAGAGAGAGATAAAGGATGAGCAGGGGAGAGTTAGAAAGAAAGAGACACTCACACACAATCTGAAGCAGGCTCCAGGCTCCGAGCTGTCAGCACAGAGCCCGACGCGGGGCTCGAACTCACAGACTGTCAGATCATGACCTGAGCTGAAGTCAGGTGCCTAACCAACTGAGTCACCCAGGCACCCCAATATATTCTTTATGCTGTACTTTTCAGCCCACTCACTTGCATTTTATAACTGGAAGTTTTTACCTCTTAGTCTCCTTCACCTATTTTGCCCATCTGCCCACCTCTCTCCCTCTGACAACTGCCAGGTTTTTCTGTGTTTAAGAGTCCATTTCTGTTTTTCATTTGTTCATTCATTCATTTGTTTTGTCTTTAAGATTTCACATATAAGTGAAATCATATAGTAATTGTCTTTCTCAGTCTAACTTATTTCACTTTACTATAATATCCCTTAGGCGTGTGCACGTGTGTGTGTGTGTGTGTGTGTGTGTGTGTGTGTGTGTGTGTAATCTTCTGTACACACACACACTTGGGCTGATTCCAAATCTTGGCTACTGTAAGTAATGCTGCAGTAAACATAGGGGTGCATGTATCTTTTCAAATTAATGTTTTCATTTTCTTTGGGTAAATAGTAGTGGTATTACTGGATTATATGGCATTCTATTTTTAATTTTTTGAAGAACCTGCATATTGTTTCCCACAGTGGTTGCATCAATTTACATTTCCACCAGAGTGTACGATTTAGAGTGATAGTAGCCATTCTTATTGGTGTGATAGCTCATTCTGATTTGCATTTGCATTTCCCTGATGATGAGTGATGTTGAGCATCTTTTCTGTTGACTATCTGTCTTTCGAAAAATGTCTATTCATACCTTTTGCCCATTTTTTTTCAATATATGATGTTTATTGTCAAATTGGTTTCCATACAACACCCAGTGCTCATCCCAAAAGGTGACCTCCTCAATACCCATCACCCACCCTCCCCTCCCTCCCACCCCCCATCAACCCTCAGTTTGTTCTCAGTTTTTAAGAGTCTCTTATGCTTTGGATTTCTCCCACTCTAACCTCTTTTTTTTTCCCTTCCCCTCCCCCATGGGTTTCTGTTAAGTTTCTCAGGATCCACATAAGAGTGAAACCATATGGTATCTGTCTTTCTCTGTATGGCTTATTTCACTTAGCATAACACTCTCCAGTTCCATCCATGTTGCTACAAAGTCTTTTGCCCATTTTTCAATCAGTTTTTTAAACAAATGTTTAAAACAAACATTTTTTAATGTGTGTTTTTTGGTGTTGAGTTGTAGGAGTTCTTTATATATTTTGGATATTAACCCTTCATTGGGCATATCATTTGCAAATACCTTCTCCCATTTACTAGGTTGCCTTTTTGTTTTGTTGATGGTTTCCTTCACTGTGCAAAAGCTGCTTATTTGAAGTCCCAATAGTTTATTTTTGCTTTTGTTTCCCTTTACCTTAGGAGACATATCATAAATACGTTAAGGCCAGTGTCCAAGAGACTACTGCTTGTGTGGTCTTTTAGCATTTTTATGGTTTCAGGTGTCACATTTAGGTCTTTAATCCATTTTGCACTTATTTTGGGGTATAGTATACAAAAGTGGTCCACTTTCATTCTTTTGCATATAACTGTCCAGTTTTCCCAACATCATTTATTTTTTTTTAATTTTACTTATTTTTGAGAGACAAAAACAGTGCATGAGTGGGGGAGGAGCAAAGAAAGGGGGAGACACAGAACCTGAAGCAGGCTCCAGGCTCTGAGCTGTCAGCACAGAGCCCGATGCAGGGCTTGAACCCATGAACTATGAGAAGCCAAAGTCAGATGTTTAACTGACTGAGCCACCCAGGCACCCCCCAAGATCATTTATTGAAGAGACTTTCTTTTTCCCCATTGTATATTCTTGCTTTCTTTGTCATAGGTAAATTGGCTGTATAAGCATGGGTTTATTTCTGGGCTTTCTGTCTTCTTCCATTGATAATTATGTCTTTTTGTGTCAGTACCATAATGTTTTGATTACTGTAGCTTTGTAGTATATCTTAAAATCTGAGATTGTGATACCACCAGCTTTGTTCTTTTTTCTCAAGATTGCTTTGGCTATTCAGGGTCTTTTGTGTTCCATACAAATTTTAGGGTTTTTTTTCTAATTATGTAAAAAATACTATTCATATTTTTTATAGGGATTGCATTGAATCCCTTTCCATTTGTTTCTGTTATCTTCAATTTCTTTTATCAGTGTCTTACAGTTTTCAGAGTACAAGTCTTTTACCTCTTTGGTTAAATTTATTGTTAGGTATTTTATTCTTTTTGATATGATTATAAATGGGATTATTTTCTTAATTTATCTTTTTGCTACTTTGTTATTAGTGTATAGAAATGCAACAGATTTCTGTATATTAATTTTGTATCCTGCAGCTTTACTAAATTCATTTATTCTGATAATTTTTTGATTGGGTTCTTAGGGTTTTCTATATATAGTATCATGTCATTTACAAATAGTGGCAGTTTTACTTCTTCCTTACCAAAATGGATGCCTTTTATTTCTTTTTCTTTTATTTTTTTATTTAAAAAATGCTTAATGTTCATTTATCTTAGAGAGAGAGAGAGAGTGTGTGTGTGTGTGAGAGAGAGAGAGAGAGTCATGGAGGGGCAGAGAGAGAGGGAGACACAGAATATAAAGCAGGGCTCTAGGCTCTGAGCTGTCAGCACAGAGCCCGACAAGGGGCTTGAACTCACAAACTGAGAGATCATGACTTGAGCTGAAGTTGGACACTTAACTGACTGAGCCACCCAGGTGCCCCTGGATGCCTTTTATTTCTTGTCTGATTGCTGTAGCTAGGACTTCCAGTACTCTGTTGAATAAAAGTGCTGAGAGTGAACATCCTTTTCTTGCTCCTGATCTTAAAGCTTTAAGCTTTTCACCATTGAGTATGATGTTAGCTCTGAGTTTGTCATACATGACCTTTATTATGTTGAGATATGTTCCCTCTATACTCATTGTATTGAAAGTTTTTATCATGAATGGATGTTGAATTTTGTCAAATACTTTTTCTACATCTAGTGAGATGACCATGTGATTTTTATCCTTCATTTTGTTAATGTGGTGTATCACATTGATTCATGTGGATATTGAACCATCCTTGCATCCCTGGAATAAATCCCACTTGACCATGGTGAATGATTTTTTTAAGGTGTTGTTGAATTCAGTTCAACATCAGGGGTATTGGTCTATAATTTTTTTTTACTTTGGTAATGCTGGCTTCATAGGATAAATTTGAAAACATTCCTTCCTCTTCTATTTTTGGAATAGTTTGAAGATAGGCATTAACTTTTCTTTCAATGCTTGGTAAAATTCACCCTTGAAGCCATATAGTCCTGGACTTCCATGTGTTGGAAATTTTTTGATTACCAACTCAATTTTGTCACTAGTTATCACTCTCTCCAGATTTTCTATTTCTTCCTAATTTAGTTTGGAAAAGGTGATATATTTCTAAGAATTTATCCATTTCTTCTAGATCTTCCAGTTGGTTGGTGTGTAATTTTTTGTAGACCTTTCTCACAGTCCTTTGTATTTCTATTGTATTGGTTATAACGTCTCCTCTCATTTCTGACTTTATGTGAGTTCTTTCTTTCTTTCTTGATGAGTCTAGCTAAAGGTTTATTAATTTTATTTTTCTTCTCATAAAATTAGCTCTTAGTTTCATTAATCTTTTCTAATTTTTTTAGTCTCTATTTCATTTATTTCTGCCTTGATCTTTATTATTTTCTGTCTTCTAACTGAGCTTTGTTCTCCTTTTACAAATTCCTTTGGATGTAAGATCAGATTATTTAACTGAGATTTTTCTTGTTTCTTGAGGTAGGCCTATATCACTCTAAACTTTCCTCTTCAGACTGTTTCATTTTTTTTTGAGAGAGAGAGAAAGCATGCGAGTGGGGGAGAGGGGCAGAGGGAGAGAGAGAGAATCCCACACAGGCCCAACACAGGGCTTGACAAAGGCCTAAATCCCACGACCCTGGGATCATGACTTGAACCAAAATCAAGAGTCAGATGCTAAACTCACTGAGCCACCCCGGTGCCTCCAGAATATTTCATTTTTAAAAATAGTTTTAAATAGGTGATATAAAAATGCATACACACACACACACACACACAGAGTAAAAAGTTCAAACAGCACAAATAGATTTAATAGATTTAAATAGTTTTAATAGATTTTTCCCAGACTACTCTCTTTTCAAAGTGTATACCAAGTTATACTCACAACTGAGATGCACCTGCACCTAAGGGTTGTAGGGAAAACCCTACTTCCTCACCAGTGCTGTGTAGCACACCAATACATAGGAAAGAATATTTAATTGTTTGCATTTCTCTCATTATGAGTAATAATACCTTTTCATGTGCCTGAAGGTTAGCCTTTTTCTTATTGAAAAGAAACCTTAGAGAAACCTGTGCTCTTTACGCTTTCCAACCACGTAACTTTGATGACACTAAACTCTCTGGAATTTAGTATTTGTATCTGTAGGAAGAGGAAGTTCAACAGTCTCCAGGATTCCCTTAATCTTGCACTGTCAGTGATCCTTGCTTAAAATCTTTAATGGCTTCCCATTATACTTAGAATAAATTCAAATAAGGTTGGCCTACAAGGCCCTCATGGTCTCTTTACCAGCCCCACCACACTGCAGCCCTCTTTGGCCTCCTTTTTATTCTCCAGAACCTTAGGATTTGGTGATCTCCTTGCCTAGGACATGTGTGATCAATTTCTTCAGGTGGCCAGCAACTTCTCATTTTTAGGCCTCATCTTTAGTGTTAGCTAATGAGAGGTGCATTGCCTGACCACCTTATATAAATAATTCCACACTGTTTATTTTCTGTCATATCAGATAATTTCTTTCATGAAAAAGTCTGACATTTTTATTTATTTGTTGGTTGATTTTCTACCTACCTTCACTAGACTCTAAGCTCTATGAGTGCAAAGACCTTATTTATTTTGTAGTACCTGACATATAGTAGGTTTGATAAAACAAGAAAATATTCATTTATCTTGTCACATCTTTAACACTGCTGAAGTCTTGTTTCTTAATTGGTTTGTAGTATTGAAAAGTTCAAAATGAGCGAGCAAGAGAGTGAGTGTATGTGTGTGCATGTGTGTGTGTGTGCTCATTCTCTTCCACAGAATTAGATACACCTGGAGGGTAGGGTCATTCTTTTCAAAGAAGATGTTTGTCATAAAAACATTTAATAGACATGATAGAAAGTAATACAATTTTTTAAAAAAACAGTGAAAGATAATGCAGTTTATCTTAAAATGCTTAAAATTATGTGCCACAGATATTAGCATGACATTTAATGTCAAGAAATTAATCTTTGTTAAAGAAAAAAAATTGTTTTTATTTTCATCTTGTTTGAAATAACTATACTCTTGATTTAATAAAGTATCTAGGCTATATTTTATGCAGACAATCTGTTGACATAAGTTATAAGCAAATAATTTGCATCTTTAAATATAGGTTCAAGTAATGCTAAGTACATATGCTAAGTTTTGCAAAGCTGGGCTAAATTTTGCAAAGCAGGAAAATAGTGTAATCCAAGAACCAAGTACCTTTTTCTGTGGGTATCTACCTTCAGTAATGTAGTATGAACATACTCAATTTTCTGTGCCATTTTTACAGCTTTAGAATTTAAAGTCAAATCGTGAAAGCCAAATCAGTGCATGTGTTTGTTTTCCAAGGAATACATAGGCAAAGAAAATATGTGAACTTTGTCTTTGCTTCCACTTTGTCACATTGCACTGTCACTTCTTAAGCTTTATTTAAACAGATGATTCCTGGTGGGGGAAGTTCATGTCTAGTAGAATAGATTAATAAATTGTGGTGTATTCGTATAATGGAAAATAATATATATTAGTGAAATAAACGGAACAATGACCAAGACATATGAATCTCACAAACATGATATTGAAGGAAGACACAAGAGTATATACTGTATGATTCCATTTATATGAGTTACAAAACAGGAAAAACTGTTGTATAGAAGTAGGAGTCATAATAGTGGTTACATTTGGGGAGATGGTTGGTTGTGACTGGGAAGAAAAAGAAGTGAGATTTTCTGGGGTTCTGGCAATATTCTGTATCTTCTAGGTGGTTGTTACTCGAGCTAGTTGACTTTGTATAAACTCACCAAGCTGTGCACTGGTGATGGGTGTACTTCATTTTTTTTTATATATATATTTCATTTTTTCTGATAGTTTTCATTCAGAAAGCACTATATCATTACATGTTAGCCTGCTCTCCTCCATCTTGTGAAAATTACATGCGTTGAGACTAAATGTAGGTCATTTTCTTTTCCTGAACAGTTTGCATTATTTCTTTTAATCTATAGTTTGACCTGTGTAGATCTTGATATTCTTCGTCTGACCAGTGTGTAAACTAGCTTTAGGTTACCTGCAGCTTGGATAAGCATGCCTTCTGTGTCTCCATTTCATTTAAGTCATTGATAAAATGTTGAAAAAGATAGGCTAATCACACATTACCCTACTAAAGAGCTTTTTTGTGCCTACTTGATGTATTTGGTCACTCAGCAAAATCTGCTAAAATTTACTTACCAAGCTTATTGCACATCTACCAAACTAAGTTATCATCCAGCCTGGAATTCTCCCTCTCGCCCACAAGGATAAAGTCAAAGTGAGGCTTTTTAGCACAGTTTGCCTTTGGACTCTACTGTTGACAGTCTCATTGGTCATAAATTATACTTCCCTACATAAATAGAAGTCAAATTTATAACTGCCAGGCTACTGTGTTTATTTTGGCACTGAGCCAGTACCATTGACAATAATAAAGGAAGAAGACTTTGGAGAGTTTTGATTGTATATATTCCTGACCAGAATAGGAAGAAGCTGTTAATGGGTATGAACAAAGAATGATGAGGTCACCTCAGAGATATAACTGGTTGGCACAGCGCTTGGCATTCAAAGAGAATCTGCGTATGACCCTCAATTTATGCCTTGACTTAATAAGTTTTTTTAACAACTTTCAAAAGACCTCATCATAAACCATGCAGGAGTTCAAATATGTCTGCTTTATTCCCTTAATTTGTAATTATAATAGCCACGTTGAGAAGGAAATAGAGTGACCCGTGGCACAGTTTGTTTTTGGTATATCCATGCCTAATCCCATTGATCATCACATCATTTTCTCAATACTAACAAATCTGTTTAATACTCCTTTCTAGAGATTTGTTTAAAACTACATCATTCTCCTTGTTAGCAAAAAAAATAAAATTTAATAGAATTGAATAGAATTGAAAACTGTGCCTTCACTCTACTATTTGTTACAGTTCACTTTTATCTACTCCAAGGAGTGATTCCCTTTCTTCATTTGCTACATAATTGCTTGGATAAGCCTTATTTTCTTTAGTTGCTTTTGTTTTCTTTTGTTGTTTTGTTTTGTTTTGTTGGTGATGTTCTTTTGCTAGATATGTCTAAATCCGTGAATTGATTTTAATGGTAGGATTTTATGATAATTAAATGTTAAAGCTAGGAGATAGTACCTTCCCTGGAATAAAAGAGACCCAGCCTTAGCCCTCATGAAACTTACAGACCAGTAGTGGGGACAGACATACCAGTAACGGCACCAAAGGTAACAATCCAGTGGGAACATTGGAGAAAGAGCTCTTGAAGGATGGTAGAGTTCCCCCCCCCAGTGAAAAGAAGCTGTATTTCTGACAAAACGAATAGCATACACGGAAGACTGCACATGTGTGACCTTTTCAGGGCAGTGTGGTCCATGGAGGACCAGGATAGGCAGATGTGCCACCTTAAAGGATTTATCCTGCAAGCAATAAACAGGTGAACATATTTGCGTGCTGGACAGATCACCCTTGAAGCAATATGGTACGTGGTGGTGGAAAGAAGAGACCAAAGAGAAATAGTGTCGTGAAAGAGACTGTTGTAATAATTTCATCCAGTATGATGAATGCCTGAACTAAAGTAGTGACAAGGAGAATGAAGAGATAAGAGAAATCGAGGAGGTAGGTTCTACTCATACATTTCTCTCATGTCAGTTCTTTACATTTCTTGCAGGATGCATTAATATCCCTGTGTATTTTTTCTGAAGATCTAAGCTTTTGTGCACAATCATTGCTATGAAGCTGAGAGTATATGAAGTCAGTAACTGCAGATGAGTATGTCATGACACAGCAAGAATTTTTGATGTAGACATGTTTGAAGTTCACCCTCTTCTTCTTGGTGAGCAATTCAGGAAAATAAAAGGGGAAAAAAGATAATCATCAAACCCTTGTTACCCCAATCCTTCAGAATTCAGTTTGTGCCTACCTCTTCTCTGATACTTCCTGGGATTTTTCCCAGCCAGACATCATCTGTTCTATCTGAACCCTAGAGCCCTGTGTCCTCTCATAGGACATTTATTTCTTCATAGTTCTCTCTATGATCCTTTTCTCTCTCTGGTAGATGGTCGGGCATGTGAGGGTCAGGACCTGACTTCTGCATCTGGGCTTCCTCTCCCACCCATTAGCCTTATGCTTCTCAATTCCACCCAGTGCTTTGAAGGTAGTACAGAGTCAATGAATATTTGTTGAATAAATAAAAATTTATCCTTTGTGTTCTTTGTTCTAAATCAAACCTTTTTTTTTATAGTTTGCAGCAAACATTCCTCAGAATGTTCCTCAGACCAGTATTTATACTTTTGTATCTTCCCTAGAACCTAATGTAGACTGTTTAGACTTGAGGCATCAATAAATACCTTCTTGGTTTATTATTTTAGATTTGATTATTTTGAGATTTTTGACGGTAAGGACAAAGAAGAAAGAAATAAAATTCATGGCATATTCACTGATGCATCTTCTCAGAAAAAGATTCTCACCTACTAGGTTGTATTTACTTGTATAAATGCTCACTCAGGTGAGTTAAGTTATATTTGAGCAAGTTTGGCGGACCTGCAAGGGGGACTGGTAACTATCCAAAATAGTTGACTCTAATCACTATTAAAAAAAAAAAAACACCATCTAGTCACGTCAGGCATACTCCTGAGATTAAATATCCTAAAATATCCAAATCAAATTAAAATTTAAATACAAATCAAGTACAAAATCAGTAAATGCATTCAGAGAAAACTTCTCTTCTTCCCCACTTACTCCTGCTCCTGTTTGGGGGTTGAGGAGAAACAGGCGTTTGATAGTTGGAGGCTTTTTATAGAGAATTACTGTTTATTTATCCAGTCGATAAATATATAGCCACGCCCCATTTAGATGTGTGGCAGTACTGGATATCATGGCTATTGCAAAGGATCTCCCACATGCCTCACCCTCAGACACCCTTCAGTCTAGGTAGGAAGAAAGAAATATATATACACACAAGGGTAGGCTTAAACGTAAGAGATTTAGAAAAAGGAGTGAGTACTATGATTGGAAATGGCAAGGAAATGCTTCATCAAAAAAAACTATCCATGAAAGATGGATAACATTTCCATAAGTAAAAGAAAATATCAAGTTATCAAGATGTAGGATGGCAGAAATTGAAGTGTGGAAAAAGCAAGCTCGTTCTACCAAGCATGTCCTAAGCATAGTAATCTATTACATATATGGAACTTGAATTTAGAGAAACATCACATCTAGAACAGTGTACTTGGGTCTCATTTGAAACTTTTATAATAGGAAAAATCTCAGCATTAACAGTTAGTGAATATATTCCTTGTCGGTTTGAGTTTTTTTATAAAAATTTGAAAAGAATAAAACTAAATGAGCTAGGAAGTATTTCCTCACAAAGGCATACACACCTGCATACCCAACATTTTGGAATACTATTATCAGACAAACTGGGAATAGCAGGGGAAATTTTCCTAAAGGAAATACTGTTTAGTCCATAATAGATGATAAGTGTCAGTAAGGAGAAAAGACAATGTAGGTTTATCAAGGTATAGAATACCAGTGTTTTGAAGTATGGAAAGTGCAAGCTTTCCCTCTTCATCAGAAACGAACACCATCTCTGGGGCGCCTGGGTGGCGCAGTCGGTTAAGCGTCCGACTTCAGCCAGGTCACGATCTCGCGGTCTGTGAGTTCGAGCCCCGCGTCAGGCTCTGGGCTGACGGCTCGGAGCCTGGAGGCTGTTTCCGATTCTGTGTCTCCCTCTCTCTCTGCCCCTCCCCCGTTCATGCTCTGTCTCTCTCTGTCCCAAAAATAAATTAAAAAAAAAAAAAAAAAAAAAAAAGTTGAAAAAAAAAATTTAAAAAAAAAAAAAAAGAAAAGAAACGAACACCATCTCTTGCTGGGAATTGTCTGGCCAACACCTTATACTCACTGTAAAACACACGTGTGTATACATACACACAGACTCGCACATGTAGAAAGACACGTTTGCGATTGTAAGATATTCTTATTAATGAGAGATAAGAATGTTAAATTAGAAAGAAGTAACCAGATTAATTTTTCTCAAAAGTATACTTCTTTGTATCATTCTACTCCCCAAAAAAGATGCTGATGTTGGCATGCGTGCTTTGAAACCTGAAATGTAGGTGGGCGTTCAGAGACCTTTGTATCCTGTCAGTGCCAACACATTGCTACACCACCACATCTCGAGACCCAAGATTTAAGAGCAACTTTTCTTCCTCAAGCGACTGTGTGAAGCAACAAGTGCAGGCAAAAGTGTTAGAGTACATCATTTATTTATGAATATTATATATATTATATTCTTACATTTTAGAATATAACATATATTTTAATATTTATATGTGTGATAAATATTGTGTGTATATGTGTGCATATATATAAATAAATATAAATCAGGGCAAAAGCATTAAGTCTGCTCTTAAAAATATTCCAAAACATCTTCTTAAAACAGTGCATAAACTTCGTTTGTGAGATTAGTTAAGTCAAAGTGTATTATCACCATGGACCAAATCCGTGAGGCAAATTGTTGAAGGGGAGCTCCATTTCAATCTTCCTCAGTTACTATTAGAGGGAAGAAAAGCTTCATAACTATAGCAACGGTATGTTATATCAGCAGTATCTGTAAGCAATAGTATATTTGTTCCTCCACTAAGCTAGGTATAAAGTAAGCAAATGTGTATTGTTTTTTATTTTTTTTTTAACGTTTATTTATTTTTGAGACAGAGAGAGACAGAGCATGAACAGGGGAGGGGCAGAGAGAGAGGGAGACACAGAATCTGAAACAGGCTCCAGGCTCTGAGCTCTCAGCACAGAGCCCGACGTGGGGCTCGAACTCATGGACCGTGAGATCATTACCTGAGCCGAAGTCGGATGCTTAACCGACCAAGCCACCCACGCGCCCCAGCAAATGTGTATTTTTAACAATCAACAGTGTTCAATAAAATGCTATTCCTCCACTATAATATCAAACTGAAGAATTAAAAATTTTTCACAGGGGTAGGGGGGTGGGGCCTGGGTGGCTCAGTCAGTTGAGTGTCCGACTTCAGATCATGTCAAGATCTCACAGTTTGTGAGACATAGAGCCTATTTCGGGTCCTCTGTCCCCCTCTCTGCACCTCCCCCACTTGCTGTCTTTCTCTCAAAAATAAACATTTAGAAAAAAAATTCCTTTGATTGTGAAAATGTACTAATAATTAGAAATTTGGATAAAATGTTCAGTTTATTCATATATCTTCTATTCTTAACATCTTTCATGAATTTTTATGCTCCGTGAAGAATACAGTTACTCCTAACCAGACCAAAAATATTCCATAATGTGACCATGAAGTAGTGATAGATTTTAAGTACATACCTGAGAAATGAAATGTTACTAATTTTTATAGTTTTATGACATCCAAGGTCAAACCATCTATATGTTAAGAGTTTTGGGGCCTCTGAATACATATGTCTTTGAACACCTTAGACCTGGTCAATGCAATGGTCAGCATAACCACTTACATTAGTTCCTACCTCAAACAAGAGGTTGATGTCTTTTTCCTTTGTATGTCACGAAATAATTCTGACCAAAAAAAGGACAAAAGTAATGAAAAACTGACTACATTAGGCCTTTGAAGAAAAGTGTATTATTCTAATATTGTGAGGATAAAAATAGGTAAGTATTCTTATGAGGGGAAAAAAGGCAGTTTGTTAGTCTTTTTTACCCAGATATCTCTGATTTTTAAATTCTTCATTCTGTTTATTTGAAGTGTACAATGTAGTACCATATGTCCTACTTCTGGAATGTCTATCAGTTCTGTTTTCTACTTTGTTGGGATTTTTTTTAATTTATTTTTATTTATTTTTTTAATGTTTATTTACTTTTGAGAGAGAGGCAGAGCGTGAGCAGGGGAGGGGCAGAGAGAGAGGGGGACACAGAATCTGAAGCAGGCTCCAGGCTCCGAGCTGTCAGCACAAGGCCCGACGTGGGGCTCAAATCATGAACCATGAGATCATGACCTGAGTCAAAGTTAGACGCTCAACCAACTGAGCCACCCAGACACCCCTCTGTTTTCTACTTTGAAGGATCTATGAAATATTCTTAATCCCAACTCTGCAATCAATATTTGAGATTCATAATCTCTACTGACAAAAATATTAATTACAAGACTTTGGAAGTTGCCCCACAGCAAAATTTGAATAACAAAAAAACACATATCCCTTTATAAACTTTATACATAGTTCAGTTATTCTCCCCTACCGCCCCCCCCCGAAAATGTCACTGTAAACCTGTTAGAACATCAGAAGTTTTCAGTTGGTTGTCATTTTTTTCTTTTTTAATTTTTTTTTAACGTTTATTTATTTTTGAGACAGAGAGCATGAACAGGGGAGGGTCAGAGAAAGAGGGAGACACAGAATCTGAAACACTCCAGGCTCTGAGCTGTCAGCACAGAGCCCGAGGCAGGGCTCGAACCCACAGACCGCAAGATCATGACCTGAGCCGAAGTCGGACGCTTCGATTAACCGACTGAGCCACCCAGGCGCCCCTTTTTAAAATTTTTTTAATGTTTATTTATTTTTAAGAGAGAGAGAGAGACAGAGTGTGAGCACAGGAGGGACAGAGAGAGAGTGGGAGACACAGAATCTGAAGCAGGCTCCAGGCTCCAAACTGTCAGCACAGAGCCCAATGTGGGGGCTCCAGCTCATGAACTGTGAGGTCACGACCTGAGCCAAAGTCGGACACTTAACCGACTGAGCCACCCAGGCACCCCGGTTGTCATTTTTAATTATGGTATGTATGGCCTCTTTTCAAATGTAAATATTCTATATTTTTCCAGTTCATCTGTTTACTGAACAAATACTTTGACATCCTACTCTCCCCTATAGCGGATAAAAATCAGTATCAGATAAAATCCTTGTTCTTAAGAACTCTGTATAAATTTGTTCCCTTTATAAATAAATATTCATTGCCAGCTTGTCAACAAAAATTCATTTCTAAAATCTTTATTTAGCTATATGTACAGCTATCAGTTTTGTAAAATGAAGTTGGCACTATTTAAACAGAGTCATGTATGGTGCCATTGTTTGCTTTTAAAAGGTAGTATTTGTTGTTATACCACAGCAATCAATTTTCTACCTCACAAAATTGAATGTTACAGATTATAGGGAAAAGCAAAAAGCAGCTCAGAGTTTTTACGATACTACTTCAGATGTTTTGTTTTGTTTTTTTTTAGGGTTAAGAGATTCATGCAGCAGGAATAGATCATTGGGAATGGGAGTGTGTTTTTTCCACACAATTTTGAATCATACCTATTTGACACTTCTTTCTCCTTGTTTCTATCAGATGCATTTTCATAAAGCCTTAGGGAAAACTAGCCTCTGAGTATTTTTAGGGTAGTAGTCCTACAGAGAATACTGGAAGGAAAAAGGTAAGCCCAGAACAATAGGCTTCAGAAGCTCTGAGATGTGAATGAAGCAAGATAACCTAGAAGGTGGAAATAGAGACTAAAGAAATAATGTTCAAAATCACAGAATGGTAGCAGAGATTAGATTGTAGACAAGTGAAGAATAGGAGAGGAAAAGAAGGAAAGAAATTCCCTGGGATAATAGAAAAAGAAAATTTTAAAAGGAAAACAAACCCATGTTGTTATCATGAGATAAAAATAAAATTTTTAAAATCCCTTTTAATAGCAAATACTCCTTCAGCAAAACTAACTAGTAATTCTTGAATACTTTACTGGACGACAAAAAGAGATACATTAGCAGTAGTTCTTGGCATGAGGTAAAAGTCTATGTACCTCTTTTTTGTGATGAGGAGGGAAATAAATATCCTTCCGTATAAGGATACCTCAATCCAAAGAATCACTCGAGGTAAGAGTGGTTACCTTGGACTATTCTATTATATATTTACCATTTACCTTTTCCGGGGGGTGAGGGCCACAGTTAGCCATTTCTGGTTGTTCTTTGCCTGCAGCATTTGGTCCCTCCTTTCCTACACACCTGCTTCATATTGTGGTTTGAATTGCCCATCTTTTCTCCATTTCCCCCCTCTTTCTATTTTTGTTTGTTTCACCTCTATTCATTTATCTCTTGGTTTGGCCAGCTCTTACATGTACAAAAGAAACTTCCACTGTATGGATCATAGAAAAGCCATTTTGTGAACTTAGGAATAAGTAGTGTCATCAACCATAAAGGATTCATTCCATGCTTGAGGGTTTAGTTTAAGAAGGAATGCTATATAACAACCCTGTTATAAATTCCTAAATACCCCTTTCATCACTGCACTCTCATCATAAAAAACTACAGAATAACAGACCAGCTTCTTTAGCATTCAACACCCACTCCTTCATTCTCTCGGTCTGACCTCAGCCTTATTTTACTTTTTAAGTAAACTACCTGGTTAGCTATCTGTCAATAGTATACAGTATCATGAGTATCAGATTAGTTCTTCATATCTCTTCTCCACAGATGTTTAAAGATTCTTACTAGGATAGCAGCACCTGGGTGGCTCAGTAGGTTGAGGGTCCGACTTTGGCTCAGGTCATGATCTCACAGTTTGTGAGTTTCAGCCCTTCATAGGACTTGCTGCTGTCAGCACAGAGCCTGCTTCAGATCCTTCTCTCTCTGCCCCTCCCCTGCTTGCACGCTCTCTCTTTCTCTCTCTCTCTCTCAAAATAAATATTTGTTTAAAAAGATTCTTCACTAGGATATTCTACATGCTGAGATTTTTTTAATTATTCAGAGATTAGATAAATCTTAAGTGACGATTTTCAAGTCATATTAAAATATTACTTGTTTATTTTTTTTTTTAAACTGACTTGATTTTTCTTGCCTTCAGTAATCTTAGCAATGACAGGTCATTTGGCATAAGAACGATAATAATAGTGAATATCATTAAACATTTTTTCTCTTTGCTAAACTTGATATGAATTCTCATTTTACCAGACTTGATTTGAAAAAGCTACTAAATCCCTATATCGTTACCTTTTCTGTTACCTCCAACTGTTGAGACCTAGAAATCATATAAATTTCTTTATTCTCTTCCCGTTTGCTTTCCTGTAGTTTTCAAAAAACTCTGTGGGGCTGTGGGTTGTTTCCCTGTGTGTGTTGGTTTGTTTTTGTTTCCTTCCTCATAACGTTTTTTATGTATTTATTTTGAGAGGGAGAGAGTGTGTGTGTGTGTGTGTGTGTGTGTGTGTGCACGAGCTGGGGGAGGGACAAAGAGACGTAGAGAGAATCCCAAGTAGCTTTGCACTGTCAACGAAGAGCCCCACACAGGGCTTGATCTCACAAACTGTGAGATCATGATATGAGCTGAAACAGAGAGTCGAAGGCTTAACTGACTGAACCACCCAGGCATCCCTGTATAACTTCTCTATTTGCTATTGAAATTGCTTCAACTATGCACATTTGAATTCCTCTGAACTTGTGTGTCGGTTTCTTTATCCATAAATGAGAATAATAACCATATCTACCTCACGGGGTGATTGTGAAGATTAAGTTATGTAGTAAGCAGATCACTGAGAGCAGTGCTCAGCACGTAAACATTGCATAATCGTCCACCGTTCTTAATTTTTATTATTTTTTTGGTTACACTTCTGTGTTATACATGCTGTATTTTCTTATTTCATGGTATAAACATAGAGAAACCAGTACCTTTCCCTCTCTGGTATACATGCAAAGTTTAGAAACTTTTGTGGTATTTGTGAACACTCCCACATTCAAAGAATGTCTCTTTTGTGTGTAGTATAGCACTCACTGAGAGAGTGGGCATTAAGCCAACTCTATAATTGCTGTTAATTTACTGTATCATTAACAGAATTAGTCATTGTTTCATTTTACTGTGTGTTAAAATATAGTTTACTTCAACACTGTTGCCTGTATGAAAAATCAAATTGTCATTTCCAGCTAGTTATGATGAATACTTTGTATTGTGTGGTATGTATATTGAATTATTAATCTCTTAAATAAATAACTGCCACTTCGTATGTCTACAAACATAAAATGTATTACTTCTTTCCCAAAGGATAAAGGAAGCCTGTATATTATTTCCATTTTACATTTAGGAAACCTGTAAATATGCTACATTTTATATAATCGCTTTGGGTAGTGTGAGACCTATAAAAAATGTAAACAAAATAAAAAGGAGGGCATTCTCCTTATGTTTATGTTTATGTCGCTGCCTCTAATTTAATAGAAAGTGTCATATGGTTGGCCATTTATTATCCATTAATCCATTAAGTATCTCAGCTGTTGTGCTTCGTAATTAATTGTCGTTATGTATGAGATACTTTTGCAGTTACAAAGCAGAAATGAATCATCTTGTCTTAGAAATGTGGGTTCATTGGACATCTGTTAAATTATGTTTTCTCTATGCAATACTAATTAATAAGTAAGTGTTGTTGGATCAACATAGCCCCACATAATAGTTTTAAGTTCACTGTTCAAGAGCAGCTGTTCTAGTATCTGATTGGGGGGTGGGGGTTGGAGGGTGATGCGTCTGGTGGAAATATTAAACTCAGAGAGCTTTGGGTTTTGGTTTTGATGGACCCTCAGGCATTGTTTGATCCCCTATTGTGTGTATACTCAATGAATGAAGATAATAGGAATTGCTTAAGTGATATTTTGTGTACATGGTTAAGTTTAGATACCAGATCATTTCTTCCTCAATTGTTGGGGATTCAGCAGTATTTTAATCCATATGTGATTATGTTACTGGAGAAATTGTCCAAGCCCTGAAAACCCATTTGTAGAAAAGTCATTCAGCCAGCTTTAAGAGAAAAAAACGTAATTGTTTTAAAGTACCATGTTGCTTTTTTAAATAGCCTTTAAGGGGCACCTGTGTGGCTCAGTTGGTTAAGCGTCTGACTTTTGGTTTCAGCTCAGGTCATGATCCTCACAGTTTGTGAGTTCCAGCCCCACATCGGGCTCTGTGTTGACAGTGTGGAACCTGCTTGGGATTCTCTCTCTCCCCCTCTCTCTCTGCCCTTCCCTGACTCGCTCTGTCTCCCTCTCTCAAAAATAAATTTAAAAATTAAATAAATAGCCTTTGAGAGACTGTTAAAATACAAGCCTTCAGATGGTAAAATTGTACTCCTAGGAATGTGCCATTCCTCAAAGCTTTGTTAAATTTGTTTATTTTGTTTTCTTTCTTTTTTAACTGACTGGGGAAGAAAACCTGTATATGCGTGCCAAACAAGCATTGGTTGATCTGGTTTCAAACTACTGTGTCTTTAACTAATAGTATTTTGTTCAAAATAAAGTAATCGAGACATCATCTATAAGAGATTTTTATAAAGATTTAAGTATAAATCAGCTCTTCCTAAGGGATGAGTCTGTAGGGCCTTATATTTTGGCATATATGATACAATCTGTTCTCAAACTAGTGTTGTCCTTGAGGCCCATGAAGAAGCAAATGCAGAACATTCTACAGTCCAAGGCCCACAGAACTTCTACAGGAAAATAATGTGCACTGAGGATGAGCTCATACTCAGATTAGAATCCACTCTATGATACAATGCTACCCTAAAGGAGAATCAGCTGAAGTACCATTTCTAAAACTGGAGGCAGTAGAACAAGTCAAAAAAGAGATGAGATAGTCATCTAAAGAGAAAAAGAATAGAAAATATAATGAGAGAACAAGTCACTAATAAAAAAGAGCACACAAATTTGAAAAAACTAAATTGAACCTCATTCAATATAGATACGTTCCTGAAACATTCTATATAAATTGAATTTTTATAAGTTAGATAAGAAGGAATCTAATTATTGGTTCCTAATCAAGTCATACCAAGTATCTTCCCCTTGCAGGGCTTGGGTGTAATCAGGTGCTGCACGGTCAGAAAGGGCCCTGGGGAGTGTGATGCTCCCGTCTTCTAAGAGATTTACTTCTCACAAGAGCGGACATTTTCTAGTTGTGTGCTTTTCTACATCTGTACTTACAAGGAACTGAGAAAGACTTAAAATTTAAATACCTCTACTGTAAATATCTTTCATTCTTCATCATTTAAATAGTATTTGAAATCTAAAAAAAAAAAAAAAAAGAGCTCTAGCCTGCAGTCAAATGTAGCATGCTACCCAGCCTCATTCACAGCAGGGTGAGCGTCATCTTTCCACTTGATGGTTTCTAAGTAACGTTTAATTTTAACTCCTTTACTGTCACTTAGGATAGGAGAAACATATTTCCAGGGTTGTTGTTTTTTAATTTGGGAAGGGGTTTTGTTGTGTTCTACTAATGTGTATTTCTTAGAGTTTCTTTAAGATTTGTGATTCTCCTCACTTATAATGAGTTTTTCCAGTTTTTATTTTGTCTTAGGATGTGTTACTTGTTGGTGCAGTGCTCTTAAGTCCATTTTAAGAGCACTTGAAATTTCAAAAAGTATGGTAGCACTGACATTTTTAAAATGTGTATTAACAACCTATTCATATAAACTAGTTTCATAGTGAGCTTAGAGCCAAGATCCATTTGAATGATGTTAACCCTGCTATTTTTGGACTTTTGTTACATGATTCACTGATTTATGGCACAGGAGCTCCAAATATTTCCTCTCTGGGTCTCCATGGAAAAGTATTTTTAAGAGGAATGTATTTCTCACTGATCTCATACTTCCTCAGTAAAATCACCGTGCCATGTATCTCCTGATGAGAAGTTTTTTGAAAAATGTAAGCTATGCGAAAAATAGAGGTTATTACTGAAATATTATTTTAAATGATCATTTTTAATATTATCAGCTTTCCAGCCTGGAGGTATTTCTTTACTTTAAAACATTTTCCTAAATTATGTCTTGAATCAATTTGGCAGAAATAATTTATTAAAATGTTTTCTTCTTTGTCTATACTCATGCCCTACATGATTTCTCTCCCTTTACAAAAATACTTTTTGTCTCTGTGTGAAATGTTGTCCATACTCTAGAGCAAGGGAGTGGTATAAAGAAAACACATCTAAAACTCCGGCGATAGGGCAATTATTATGTGAACACATGCATTCTGAAATTGCCCTGTAAAACCGGGAGACATGAAGAGGGGAAAGGAGACTGACGCTGCTTGAATCCGTGCTGAGTGCCAAGTGTGGTGTTAGAACTTCTCGGGTGCTTCAGTCTTCACAGCCACAGTGGGTATAGCTAGTATTCTTCCCATTTTAAGATGAGGAAACTGAATCTCAAACAGGCTAATTTGATTCATCCGAAGTCAGAATTCCAGCTCAAGTCCAGCTAGCTCCCAAAACCACATATTCATTTCATAATATAACTCTTGGATCTTGGAACTAGAGTGGGCTTTAGAAATAATCTAATTTAAGTCTCATTTTGTCAGGATATAGGGGCTCAAAGTAGCAAAGTAACTTCCCATAGATCATTCACTACTTAGTAGCATTGTTTTATGCTGTAGTCAACATAAAAAATTGTGTTAATTCTTTCGAAAATCACTTTTTAAGGAGTGATCCTGTGAAGTATAGAAATAGCACAGCTACATTTACCTTTTAAGATAAAGTAATAATGCAACTGAGAAATATACTTACATGTTGTATTGTTTCCTGTTGCTGTTATAACAGGTTAACGCAAATTTGGTGGCTTAAAACAATGTGAATTTCCTGTCCTTCAGTTCTGGATGTCAGCAAACTAAAACCAAGGTGTCAGCAGGGTTGCATTCCTTTTTGAGGCTTTAAGGGGAAATTTATTTCATTGTCTTTTCTGTCTTCTTGAGGCCGACTATGTTCCTTGGATCACGGCCCCATCACTCTGACTCCTTGACATCCCCTACTGATCTTCCTGCTTCCCTCTTGTAAAGCCCCTGTGATTATATCCAGCCCACCCATATAATCACCCCATCTCAAGAGCCTTAACTTAATCACACCTGCAAAGTCCCTTTTACCATATAAGAACATATTCACAGGTTCCAGGGATTGAGATGTGGACATCTTTAGAGGAATAGGCCAGTATCCTGTCCACCACACACATATACACCTACCTGCCTTTGTGTGCATTTAGATATCACGCATAAATTAAAACACTTCTTGAAGCACCTGGGTGGCTCAGTGGGTTGAGTGTCCAACTCTTGGTTTCGGTCATGATGTCACAGTTCATGGGTTCAAGCTCTGCATCAGGCTCTGTGCTGACAATGCGGAAACTGCTTGGGATTCTCTCTTTCCTTCTCTCTCTGCTCCTCCCACGCTCTCTCTCTCTCTCTCAAAATAAGTAAATAAACTTAAAAAAAATTAAAACGCTCTTGTCCAGAGTCATCTTGGAATTAGACATTCTGGACAAATAAGTTTTCGGTATCACTATAACCAAATCGTTTTAAAATTTTCCTTAATATATGGAAAATGTTCTAAAATGTACTGTCTTCCCAGCCTTTGAAAACAGTATTCTCAATATAATTTTACCTCTCCTTGATGAATGATAACTATCATTATAAACATCAGTATTGAACTATGCTTCCAAAACAGCAATAAATGCAAATGCAGGTGTAGGTTATGTGATACACAGAACTCATTGAGAATTAAGCCCTGCAGTAGAGCTGGAAATTCCTTTATGGTCATTTTTTTATCATTTGTTTTTTTGTCAGAAGGGTGAAGTGAAGGATGTACTGTTGTCCAGCCCCCTGAACAAGATAACATGATGGGCTTTCTATAAAATTGAGTCAGTTACGAGCAGCCTTCTGTAGGATGAGGGTGGGAGATGAGTGCTTTCTTAGCCTCTAAAAATCGTCTAACATGTGCACATCCCTTGATATTAGTCAGTATTCAAAATATCATTTTTGATTTCTGCATCACTAATGTCTAAAAGGACTGCAGACAATTCTTTATCAGTTTGCATGTGTTCTTGTCTCTCATTTCCCCTGGTTTTGTTGATAGGGTCTGGAAGACAATGCTGACTGTTTCAAGAGCTGTCATTAGCAAGGTTTTGCCTTGATTATGGAACACTTTTGCTGATCTGACCAGGCCACATATTTTTAAATTTTCTTTATTATTTAAATAGGCAATAACAATAATAAAAATGTTCATGTTGGAGTACCTGGCACGTATTGAGTACTTACTAAATATTATTTTTTATTATTGGTTTAACCTATATGAAATCTTTTCTGAACTAATATTTTAATCTATAGGACAATTTAGTAAAGTAACATTTGGGTACAAAAATATTAAAAATATATCCTGCTTTCTCAGGTTATTCTCCACAGTTTTCCAGTTTTCAGTCTACTGTAAGTTATGGTTCTAAAATCTTCTTGTATCTAAAGGACAATAAGATGTTACAACCCCTCAGAAAGATACTTGTCTCTTTGAGCACTAGCCAGTGATTTGTTAACATTTGTTCAGCAAACAGTGGACTCTTTCTATGTGCCAAGCACTGCACTGGACGTCAGTTGAAAGAAGAGACTTTCATGGGTAATTCCCGGTTTGATGAGGAGGTCCAGGAGGTCCTGTGGCAAGTGTGGTAGCAGAAGTAGGAGTGTGATAAGGGAACCCTGAAGAAGTTATTGTTTATTTTACAATAGGTAAATATGTAACACTTCTTAGAACTCTGGGATCATCAGTTTCTTTATCCAATTCAAATAGTGGTATTTGTGAAAAATAAACTCAAAATAGAATAAAAACACAAATGCAAGACCTGAAACTGTAAAACTCATAGATAAAGACCCAAATGTGAGACCCCAAACCATAAAACTCCTAGAAGAGAACACAGCGGTAATTCCATTGACATTGGCTGCAGCAACATTTTTCTAGATACGTCTCCTAAGGCAAGGGAAAATAAACTGTTGGGACTACACCAAAATAAAAAGCTTTTGCACAACAAAGGAAACCATCAACCAACAAAAAGGCAGCCTACTGAATGGGAGAAGATATTTGCAAATGATATATCTCATAAAGGGTTAATATCCAAAATGTATAAAGAATGTATATAACTCAACACCAAAACAAACCAGAAAACACAGTCTGATTAAAATATGGGCAGAGGACCTGAGTAGACACTTTTCCTAAAGAAGCATACAGGTGGCAAGATGCTCAGCATCACTAATCATCAGCCACTGTGGAAAACAGTATGGAAGTTCCTCCAAAAATTAAAAATAGAAATACTTACGATTTAATAATAACAACTACTGGGTATTAACCCAAAGAAAATGAAAGCACTAATTTGAAAAAATATATGCAACCCAAGTGTCCATTAATAGATGAATGGATAAAAGAGATGCGATGTATATATACATACACACGCGCACACACACACACACACACACACACACAGATACACACAATAGAATATTAACCATAAAAAAACGATACAATCTTGCATTTGCAGCAACATGGATGGACCTGGAGGCTATTATGCTTAGTGAAGGAAGTCAGACCGAGAAAGACAAATATCATATGATTTCACTTACATGCACAATCTAAAAAAATAAATGAATAAACAAAAGGCAGAATCAGACCTATAAATACAGAGAATAGACTGATTGATGGTTAACAGAGGAAAGGGATTGGGGGACAGGCAAAATGGGTGAAGGGGAGTGGGAGATCCAGGCTTCCACCTGTGGAGTGAATACGTCACCAGAATAAAAGGCACAACTTAGGGAATGTCATCAATGATACTGAAATAGCGTTGTACGGTGACAGTTGTAACAGCACTGTGTGGTAGCTACACTTGAGGTGAGCAGAGCATAATGTATAGATGTGTTGAATCACTGTGTTGTACACCTGAAAGAAATGTGACATCGTCAACTATACACACACAAAAAATATTTTAAGGTGCTCTTTGTGGGAGCCTGCAGCATTAGCACATGTAGGAACGATCAGCCTACCTGTTTGATTCAGTGTGGTTTCTTTATGAATATCTGTTGGGACAAAAGCTAACAAACGTCACTAAAGTAGATCCTTTAATCAGTATTACAAAATATTGAAATGTAAAGCATTCTCTGTCCAAAAAATCTGCAAGATTCTTTGCAAACTCATGCTTTATTTTTCTTCCAACTATACTTCACTTTTAATATCTGCACTTAAAACAGTCAACAGTAAAAACAACCTAATTAGAAAACAGGCAAAAAACCTGAAGATCCTCTCTCAAAAAAGAGGGTAGCCAGATAGCAAAAAAAAAAAAAAGCACGTGAAAAAGTGCTCAACATCATTAGCAATTAGGGAAATGCAAATTAAAACCACAATGGTACCACTTCACCTAATCAGAATGACTGAAATAAAGCATCGTACACTAAATGCTGGCCAGGATGCTAAGTGAAACTGGATCACACTGCTGGTAAGAACGTAAGATGGTTCAGCTGCCCTGGAAAAAAGTATGGCAGTTTCTTATAAAACTAAATATGAGCTTATCATATAACCCAACAGTCACACTCGGGCATCTTATCTCAGAGAAATGAAAACTTACATTCACACAAATACACACACACATGTTCATGACAGCTTTACTTGTGATAGCTGAAAACTGGAAACAATCCATTTGTCCTTCAGTAGATAAATAGCTCAACAAACTGGTACATCCATACCATGGAATACTACCCCTCAGTATGAAGGAACAAACTATTGATACATGCGACAACTTAGATGGATCTCATGGGAAATGTGCGAGTAACAAGAGCCAATTTCAAAAAGTTACATCCTATATGATACCACTTATATGACATTCTTGAATGACAAAATCACAGAGATGAGGAACAGAGTAGTGTCTGTCAAGAATTAAGGAAGGAAAGGGTTTGGAAAGTGACCTTTAAATGGTAGCACAAAGAGTGTTTGTGAAGGAACTGTTCTGTGTCTTGGCTGTGATGGTGGTCATACAGATCTACATGTGCTAAAATTGCATAAAAACACGTGTACATGAGTGCATATAAAACTGATGATAAATGGAAAAGGTCAATGGACTGGAAAAGGTCAACGGACTGTATCAGTGTGAGTTTCCTGTGATGTGATATTACAGTTATGCAGGATGTTTCCATTGGGGAAAAGTGGATGAGGAACATTGTGTGATCCATTGGTATTGTTTTGTGTGTGTGTGTGTGTGTTTTTTTAATGTTTATTTACTTTTTGAGAGAGAGAGAGTCAGAGCATGAGCAGGGGAGGGGCACAGAGAGAGAGAGAGAGAGAGAGGGACACAGAATCCGAAGCAGGCTCCAGGCTCTGCCCTATCCACACAGAGCCTCAAACTCACGACCATGAGATCATGATGTAAGCTGAAGTTGGACGCTTAACTGACTGAGCCACCCAAGGGCCCCAGTCAGTATTGTTTCTTACAACCTAGTGTGAATCTATAATAATCTCAAAATTAAAAGTTAAAAAAAAAAAAAAACAGGCATTGAGGCTGACTAGGAGAGCGTGAGCTTTTAGGTCAACAAAGCTGTGTTTAAATTCTGGCTCCCCCACTTACAACTGTGCAACTGCATGCCAGTCCTTTAACCCTTCTGGGCCTTCATTTATTTTTTTCCTCCAGTTTTATTGAGATATAATTAAATTTAGCACTGTATTTATTTTAGGTGCACAGCATAATGATTTGATATATGTATGTACTACAAAATGATTACCACAATAAATTTAGTTAACACCCCTCACCTCACAGAATTACAGTTTCTTTATTTTAAAAGTGGCTACAATAATACTACTTACCTCTTTGTGTTATTTTGAGGATTAACTGGCTCGGAATAGCCAGTCAGTATCTGATAGGTTTTTAAAACATTGTATATAAAAGCCACTCATCATTTACATTGGATCATAAAAATATTCGTATTTTCATCTAGCACTTAAAGGGATAAGCCTCTGCAGAATTTTATTATTACCAGGTATTCTCTATTTCATTCAATTCTGCTCATGTCTTTATTTCTTTCTACTTTTATGGGATTAACTCTGTTCTTTTTCCTTCCTTAAACACTTACTAAATGTCTTTCTTCCTTTCTAATTTATGTATTTGAAACTATAGATTTCCCTTTGATAACTGTTTTAGCCAAATCACAAAGTTTGTATTGACAGTCCAACATTTCATTGTCATTTAGTTATAAATGTAACTTATTTTTTTTTTTGATCCAAGAATTATTTGAAAAATGTGCTTTTCAGTTTCCCAAACATTTGATAGGGGATCTTTATGGTCTTAATAATTCTTTGAGATATGTTAAGCTTCCTTTGTGGCTTAGCATGTGATCAGTATTTATAAATGTTTCTTATATGCTTGGAAAAGAATATATATTCTTTGTTGAGTGTGGAATTTTATCTTCAATTCCTTGATTTTGTTAAATTGGTTTTCATATTTTCAGCATCCTTACTACATTTTCTTTCATCTGCGTGACCTCAGTTCCTGCAGCGAAATGTCCCTCTGATTGTAGATGTCTCATTTTTCTCCTTACAGTTCTGCTGAGTTTCACTTCTTATATTTTTGGGTGTCTTGTTAGGTACAGCAGATCCAGAATTGTTACGTTTTTCTGATGAATTGTTCATTTTATCCTAATGCATTGATTATCTTTCTGCATTTTACCTTAAACATATATTTGATCTGATAGTAACATAGCCATGTAGGCTCTCTTTCGGTTGGTGTTTGCATAGTCTATGTGCTGAGGATTTAGAATTCTCAGGGGATACATTTTTCTCCCCACCAGAGCCCAGGCTTTCTCCAGCAAGTGTCTTTGCTGTGTCTCCCAGAAGGCATTATCTTTTCAAGTCCATCCACTCACTAAAAGACTAGCTGCTCACGTGTTCTAATCTTTGTAAGGGCTCTCAATCCCAAGCTCTTGCCACATGCAGACCTTAGGTTTCACCTTTTTCCATGAGGGCATCAAAACCCAAGCCTCCATTTTAATCTAGACTGGGTACTGTCCTTCACCCCCTCCCTCTTACCCAAGTCCTGCCCCTGGCAACGACACTGTCAGCTCATGTGCTTCCTGTAATTTTTGGTTTTCAGTTCTGGCCTCTGGGGATTTCTGTGAAAATTCAGCTATGTATTTTTTTAAAGGTTACTTACATTTTCTTCAGCACTGGTAGGTGTTTGGAATGTGTTTGTGTGGAAGGGATGTCAAGGTTATCTATAAGGTCCAGCATGTTACTAGGACAGTTCTTATTAGGAATACTGATCTAGCCTGAAAATGGTACTGGGTTGTCTAATAATTACAGAAGACTGGATCTGTCCTTTCTGAGTCTTGATATTGTATGAATTAAGTAAATGTGATGTTTGAGCAGATGCTGGATACCCTGGGAGGTAGCAACACATACAAAATTCTGCCACATAGTTTTTGGTTCAGAGCCATTTTTAATTTAGGGGACCAAAAGATTGGTCTTTAAAACACTAAGGGTTTTTTTTTTATATTTCAACTTATAAATTTGAGAACGTTTATAAACATGATATTAATGAATAACATTAAGATCTTATTGTTGCTTACATAAGACTCTTAGAAAACAGTTTTACCAGAGTTACAAAACTGATTTAGACTTAGCTTTTTAATTAAGTTCTTGAAAAATGTTATAAACATGTTTCAAAATTATACCTAAACGACGTGCAGTGGTGCTGTAACTATTATAGGGGAGAGAGACTACACTAATATTACATTAAAATATAGAATTTAAGGAGAAGAAGGTTCATAAATTGTAACCAATACAGTTTTTTTTTTTTTTTTAAATATTTTTTTTTCCAACTTTTTTATTTTTATTTTTGGGACAGAGAGAGACAGAGCATGAACGAGGGAGGGGCAGAGAGAGAGGGAGACACAGAATCGGAAACAGGCTCCAGGCTCCGAGCCATCAGCCCAGAGCCTGACGCGGGGCTCGAACTCACGGACCGCGAGATCGTGACCTGGCTGAAGTCGGACGCTTAACCGACTGCGCCACCCAGGCGCCCCTGCCAATACAGTTTTTTATAAACTAGGTATATTATTTACATGCATGCCTAATTTGTGTTTTTAAACCATGACAGAAAAGAATATTTATGTCCTTTTTATAGTGTTCCCATGCTATTTTGAACCTCAAAATACACAAAATCCTTAAAACAACTGGACTCCAACAAGTTTCTTTTGAAATTTTTATGTTTGAAATTTATTTTTTCTTTGAAACGTTACTTTTATTTTAGAGAGAGAGAGCAGGCATGCATGAGTTGGGGAGAGGGACAGAGGGAGAGAGAGAATCTGAAGCAGACTCCACACTCAGCACAGAGCCCGACGTGAGGCTCGATCCCATGACCCTGGGATCATGACCTGAGCCGAAATCAAGAGTCCTATGCTCAATTGACTGAGCCACCCAGGCACCCCTTTGAAATGTTTTTAGAAGCCACAGCTAGTTTTTCTCTTACGAACATTCCTACACTTGTACCAAGAGCAAATTCGGTCCCCAGAACACTAGCTAATCGATAGGACTCTTCATCAAAAGCAAAAGGATATGATTTTCCTGTTGGGGGTTATTTAGTTCTCTGTGCCCAGAATAACAAGTTCTAAAATAATGATTTTGTTTCTTGATGCTTCTCAGGTGCCTAAGGAATAATTAAGTATATGGTTCTACCAGTGACCCTTGGATTATTTTGTCTAATAAAAAGTATGTCTATTTATAATAACATACATTTTCTTCTAGGTTACTTTCCGGACAAGAATCTATCACTGTAATATTAACAGCCAGGGCGTCATCTGTCTGGACATCCTAAAGGACAACTGGAGTCCAGCCCTAACCATTTCTAAAGTTCTCCTCTCCATCTGCTCACTTCTTACCGATTGCAACCCTGGTAAGAGACTTAATCCAATATTGAATTCAAGTCTATTAAAGACTTCAATATCAGACCTTAGGAAATTGTTTACTTTACTACCACCACCACCACTGTAACTACTGTTATTACTATTGATTTTAAATTTCCATAATATCTAACTGCTTTCTTTTTAAATTGGGTCTTCTCATTAGTCTTTTTGAGACCTATTATTTGCCGAGAAGGAAAAAGCACAATGTGATAAAAATTAATGAAAAATCATTTTGGATAGGGAAGTGCTTTTACAGAATGCATTACATTCTGCTGGCAAATAATAATAAAAATTCAAATTGAATAGCTTAATCTTTAATTAGATGCCTACCAGAAGATGTTAATTTGAGAAATGTGGGCTATTAAAATCTGATAACAACCAAGCAGCACCACGCAGACATGACCTTGTTGGCATTTTAATAACCATGCGTCCTTTCAAGCTAATAGAACAAAAAAGCTGAATGGTCTTCAACTAGGAAATACAACTTCCCAGGAAAACTAAAGAGAGTTTATGACGAAGCCTTGGTGGCTTGCTGGTGTGCTTAATGCTGAAAGTTTTTACTTTCTGTGTCGTCGCAGATGTATGATTATGTGTTTGACCAACTCTTTTTAACTAACAGACAAACCCAACTGCCAAATTTTTACGTATCTGGGTTTATTTTGGAAACTTCAAAAATCTAAAGTAGCTACAGAGTTTTCATTTATGTTTTTAATGAGAAATTCTTCTTTGAGTATTTAATTAGTAGTGTTAATATTTTATAGGATTCTATCTTCCACATTCAGGAATAAACTTTATTCACAATTGAAGTTTTAGACAAGAGAGAAATGACAAAGGGGAATCAGGGTCTCTCTTAAGCTCCTGTCTGGTTTATAAAACATGAAGAATTTACAATCTGTTCAATTTTTAAAACTTTTAAAAATAAGGACATATAAAAATACTTCCACCAAAAGAAACATAAAATATAATTATGCAAGATCATTATAAAATACTTTTTAAATTATTTCATACTTTTACCCCAGATAGCGAAGTTCATTAATGCTGCACTAATTTAAAACTGAATGACAAATAGTGTGTTTTTTCTCCTTATTACTATTTCAATCCCATTTGTCTGTATGACTGTGTGTAACTTCATTTGGAGGTAATGTCATAAGAAGACATTTTTTGTGTGATAGAGGCTTAAGCCCAGTGGTCCTCCTGGAAATGTTGGAACATGGAACTATATCTGTCTCCCCTCTCCCAACAGAGGACTTCTGGGCTTTGCTGAAATTTAGAGGGAGTGGTTTTTTAAGAAAAAAACACTTATCTTGAGAAGTAGGTCACCCATACAAGAAACTTTTGACATGAGACCATCATGCTATACACCTTAAACTGCTAGTGTTAGGTGTCAGTTATATCTCAGTAAAACTAGGGGGAGAGAAGAAACTTTTGAGGCCATACTATGCGTGAGGCACTTCTGAACACTAGACGAGTAAGAAGTCCTTCCTTCTTCCACATGGGTAAGATGTAACTGCACACTTAGAGAGAAAGCTCCGTGCTGAGAGGCGTTCCTTACTCAGCCATAGCCAGGCCTGTTCCGTCTCCCAGCCAGTTGAAATGGTCCTATCCCCCTGAATCAGCTTGTATGTGGGAAGCTCTTCTCTGTACAGGTAATCGCTGCTTAGAGGAATACATTCATCCCACCAAAGCCTTTTCTCAGCTTTGATATTCAGCTCTCAGAATATCAAAAATGTTTCTCTTCGCTAGAGTTTTCTTTTGCTGTGTCTCAGAAAGTTACAGATATATGCTACAAAACAATAAAAGTAAAATCACCCCTGGCTAATGCAAAATCACATAAATAAAATAGATTTTGAAAACAATAATATTGGTAGTAAGGATAAGTGTAAGGGATAAAGAAAAAGTAAAGAATAAGCCTAAAGATTAAGCCTCAAGTTTGATCAACTAGATACAGCTCATCTTATCTAAGAATAGACTATTGTTTGTAAAATACGTGGCAACAAACTAAATGTTTGTACTTTAAGACATAATACAAAAATTTCCTAATTGGCACATCATCGATACATGTGTTCACACTTCTAGAGTCTTAAAAAGAGTTTTTAAGTCAAAATGGCCTTTCTTTTGTTTAATGGGTTTACTTCACACCCTTTTCTGGTACACTTCCAATGTGTAGATTTTTTTTTCCCCCAGATTTAAGTTAAACTTCAACCTAACCTATCTTCAAATTACCACAAATATAAGTTTGATAGAATACAAATAAATACGATTTTCCTATACTAAATCTGTAGAGCTAGTTTAACACCAGAAATGCTGTCAGCTCTGAAGTAGGTTTTGCATAAGGTTTTGCACCAATTTTCAAAGTGCTTTTCTCACTCTTCTCTCCACATAAACTTACTTTTTTAATCTTTTTCATACTCTTCTCATAATTTACATTTGTCTCTTACTTAAAGAATTTTTGGGGGGCGCCTGGGTGGCGCAGTCGGTTAAGCGTCCGACTTCAGCCAGGTCACGATCTCGCGGTCCGTGAGTTCGAGCCCCGCGTCAGGCTCTGGGCTGATGGCTCGGAGCCTGGAGCCTGTTTCCAATTCTGTGTCTCCCTCTCTCTCTGCCCCTCCCCCGTTCATGCTCTGTCTCTCTCTGTCCCAAAAATAAATAAAAAAAAAAAAACAAAAAACAAAAAACAAAAAAAAAACGTTGAAAAAAAAAATTTTTAAAAAAAAAAAAAAAGAATTTTTGGTCTATTCAGAAATAAATTTTAAAAGTTCGAGGGTGGGGCTGTACATCCTTACAGCATGGTATTTATAGTCCACAGATACAGATTTTAATACCAGCTCCACTGTTAATTATTTGTGCGACTTGCTCTGGGCGCTTCACTTTCCTCAGACTCCGTTTCATTTACAAAACAGAGATAACCATCAGCCCTACCTAAATCACGGGATTCCTGTGAGGTACACATGCAAGCCCTCTGTAAACAATCATGGGCTGTTGTTCATGTCATTTCCCAGGGTACTTAGGACTCCAAATGGGCATACATTCAATGGCTGACAAATACCTACTCAGTTGAGTTTAACTGAGAGAAGAGAGTATTGAATAATCTCTAAACACCACCACCTCAGCACTGATACTCTTGGGTTTAAACTCTGGAAAAAGCCTAACCTTCAATTAGTAGTCCCTATTGCATTATTTCCTAGGAAGGATTATCTCGCGGGTGGCAAAATGTCCCAACAGTCACCAGCCAGTTGACGGGTGCACCGGTGATAATCATTCTGTTCCCAGTGCAACGGTCTAGGTAGGTCTAACTGCTGGCCTTGATAGGGCTGTTCACACTTCACAGTGGTGTTCATTGACCCTGCCAGAGCACTCTTATTTGTCAGACTCTCCCTGGCTGCCAGAGTCTGTCTGTGTCACACTGCTGAGGAACAGAATGGCAGCAGAAAGGAGTAGAAGTTGATAAGCTCCAAAGGCCCACACTGGCCTTCCAAGCTCCCGGAGTTTAGTCCTCCTCGGTGAACATGATTTAATCCAGGAATTGCTGTCATTTAGAGTACTAATCAGATTTCCATCTTTCATGGAATGCTCTTATCTGTCAATACTCTCTTCTCAAGCATATACAAAATTTAAGCTCTGTTCTGTTTGATTGTATCTTTTGAAGTTTGTGCTATTTTGTGGTTGTTTTTTTAAACTCTTAGATGTTTATCATATTCTTTATATGAAGTCTGGTTATTGTTTCAAATATGCTTATCTTATGGTCTTCAGACCTAAAAATAATGGGTGTTTTCCCTCATAAAAAATGAACTATCCTGAGAACACTGACAATTATGAAATAAAACAAGGAGGTCAACGGTTTTCCCGTACCAGATGCTTTATTTACGGAGTAACTTTCAGAAGTATTTCTAATCCTTTTTTTCCTCTTTTTTTTTCCTGAAAAGTATATCAATCTGGATGTTATCTGGCATTATTTTTTTTAACCTCAGTTCGACTTTCTTGCTCTATTGCTGTTGCTATCTAAAGTGTTATAAGCTTGTTTTATTCGGAATGTAATTCTGATACTGTATCATTTAAAAATTATCCCCCAAATGTATGGCTTTTATGGGATAATTGGAAATTTGAAAATGAGCTTTTGATATTAAGGAATTACTGCCAGAAATTTTTAGGCATAGTAAAACAGAACTGTCATGAAGTTTTTACATATCCTTATCTTTTAGAGATAGGGAACTACTTGCAATAAAGTCCTTTGATATCTAGAATTTGCTTCAAAATAATCCAGAAAGATTAGATTGGAAGTAGATAAGGATGTGGAGGATACGAGATCGACCATTGTAATCGTTGAATGATGAGTGATGAGCACACTGGGTGGGGGGGGGGGGGGGAGGCTTCATTATACTCGTTTGTCTACCTTTGAATATGTCTGAAGTTTTCCATGATAAGGATTTCCTCGTAACTGCCAAAGATGAGCAGCAGTGTAGTCTGTAAAAGGCGTGTGATTTGGCCCTTTTGCTCTGTGGGAGAATCGTTTGGGCCCTGACCCTCACCCTCTGTATTTCATTCCCTATCATTTGCCTTCCAACTAAAGACCGCCTCATGGTTCAGCCTGGGCCATCAGGGTCCTGCATTCACACAACCATAAAGTCTTTGTCCGCCACTCTTCAAACAGGCAGAACCGTATAGGCCAGGTCAAATGAAAATGCTCTGAGCACACCCACAAACATCAATGCCCAAGATGGATGAGCTCTTCCCCCTCCCCCCAGTACCTTCCAAATAAAAATCAAGTATCAGTTACTCCCCGTCTTAGATTTATGCGTATCTTTTATTAAAACAACAAATAGAACTAAGAATGGCACTAATTAACCCTCAGCCTTACACAGTGATTAAGTCGAGGGTGAGCACAGCTGCAGCGTCATTGGCAAGAGCTTTATTCTTCGCAAATGGACTGAGCAAATGGAAAGAGGAATTTGCTCCCAGTGGCTCTTTTATAGTGTTCTATAAAAGGTCGGAGAATGGCTCCTTCCTTATCCTCCAACTTCATAGCCCTTTGTTTCAGATCACTTACAGCCCAGTTTTCAAACAACTGATAAATACAATCCTTATCCATACATTGTCTTTGATTGTTATTAATCGCTTGTCTTTGACCTGGTTATGATTGGATAATAAATTGTGTTACTAACCATTAAAATGTTATAATTGGTAATGACTACTAGAGGGTGGGGACCATAAAGTAGAATTAATTATTTCAACACAGGCATATTTGTGTAGATTATTTACACTAAGTTTGTGAGCTATTACACTGATGAAAGGAATATAAACAGACTTTTAAGAGGATTCTACTGCCTGCTATAGCAGCATGAACTTGGCTTCTACACATTCTACTCTGCTACACTTGAGAACTGGCAAAGAACAATTTCTTTAACTGAAATTAAGATAAAGCTGTAAAAATGATAAACCTACCTGTTTTCAAGGCAAGCTATCTTAGCAGGAATGCAAAAAAAATTTTTTTTTCTGTAGGAGGTATTAAATATGGGTACATAGACCTAAGGTTTCTCCTAATGCCTATGACTTTTTTTTAAAGTGAGAAAATTTATAAAGTAGAAATATATGGTACGACATACAGCTAACTTGAAGCTGTTTTCTTTGTGAAGAATTGGCTCTCCTCTAGAATGTCACATGATAAATTCCAAAAGTCCTTGTAATTGGTACTTCCAAATATGGATATAGATAGGCCGTAATCCATAGTCCTGTAACTTCTCTGACACCTTATGTAAAGGAAAGCTATAGTTCTATGTAGATAGTCAATCTACCCGGTATTTTAAAAACCGGGAGAGTACATAAAGTCCAAGAAATGTATAAAGGACTTTGGGTTCCAACTCCGTATTATCTACAGAATCCTGGGACACTGACCCCTCGTGCACTACAGGTTCCCATAGACTCCCTCGGATCTGTTTGGAAATAGGCCTTCTATGGTGTGGAGGTCCTAGAAGAACCAAGGATTCATTGCAAGGATGAATAAAATCAGGAATACACATCATTAAACGGAGAAGAACATTTCTGTTTTGTGCATTAAAGAAGTTTTTGCACAAACTGGGTGGCTCAGTTTTGCACAACTGGGTGGCTCAGTCAGTTGTGTCCAGCTTTGGCTCAGGTCACGATCTCATGGTTCGTAAGTTCAAGCTCCATGTCGAGCTCTTTGCAGACAGCTCAGAGCCTGGAGCCTGCTTTGGATTCTGTGTCTCCCTGTCTCTCTGCCCCTCCCCCACTCATGCTCACTCACTCTCCAAAATAAATAAACATTTCCAAAAAAAATTTCACAGAAGTGATTCTGTACCATCATAAATTTGGGTTTAAAAAAAAAAAGTATCAATTCTGTTTACCTGTATATTTATAAATGTGTTTCCTTACCTTGTCATTCTGTAAAAAGGAACTTTTTAGTTGTGTTACAAGGGATACTAGTGTATAACAATGTAAACTAAAAGATCCTATTTTATGGTCCTTTATCAAAAATGATTTTCAAGGAGCACCTACGTGGCTCTGTCAGTTAAGCGTCCGATTCTTGATTTCAGCTGAGTTTGTGAGCAGCACTGAACATGGAGCCTGCTTGGGATTCTCTCTCTGCCCCTCCCCTGCTCACCTTGTCTCTCTCTGTCTCTCTCAAAATAAGTAATTAACATTTAAAAAAAAAAAAAAAGAATGAGGGGCACCTGAGTGGCTCAGTCGGTTAAGCGTCGGACTATTGCTCCGGTCATGATCTCGCAGTCCATGAGTTCGAGCCCCACGTAGGGCTCTTTGCTGACGGCTCAGAGCCTGGAGCCTGCTTCGGATTCTGGGTCTCTCTGTCCCTCCCCCACTCATGCTCTGTCTCTCTCTGTCTCTCAAAAATGAATAAACATTTACAACTTTAAAAAAAAAAAAAGAATGATTTTCTAAAAAACACAGAATGAGAAAAGAAAGCTAAAATTATTTGATCATGGGTTTAGGTTTTGGATTGCCAGGTAGTGAAACAAGTAAAGAGAACTTGAGTCAGAGTTGTCTGGAAAGGATTGGTGGCTTCACTATGTAGGGGAGTGATGATTCCATGACAAAGCAAGTGTCCTAATCAGCCCTTGATATTTTTGCTTTGTGTAGGCAAATCTTTATTTAACATAGCCATCAGTTTTATATCCTTCCTGAACATCCAGTTTGCCTAGTCTAAAAGAATATTATCAAAAAAAAAAAAAAAAAGGAATATTACCTGTTTATTATTTTTTTGACATGTTGTCCAGAACTGCTGACCTTTACAAAAACTTTATTACTTTGCTCAGTTAAATATATCTGCTTGGTAGGTTTGATTCTTTTAAAGATGGTAAAAACTATACCTTATTTGCAGATATCTGAGTTGCATTCAAAATATGCCTGTAAAGTTTTACCTTCATATCTGATCTAAAGGAAAGACCCATTGGAGAAATCACTCTCCTTGAGTAAAGAAGAAAATACACCCGTGTATTTATGATGCCTATGTTCGTTTTTCTCACTTGTTTCCTTACCTCTGACCCAGGAAGTAGCTCTGAACCAGGTAATAACTGTGCTTCCAGCATGGTTAAAGCAGGAAGATGAATCCCTAGGGTAGCAATCTATATCTTTCCTGGTTTTGTTTTGTTTTTTTTACCATTATAGAGCTGTCCGCTTATCCTTTGTGAGATTCTGATTGGCTTGTCCTATAACAGGAGTAAAATCTCACCAATTCAGTATAATTAGGATGTCAGATAAAATTTTTTAATAATTGTAGGAAATTTTAAATGAGTGAAGACCTATTAAGCACATGTAGGAAATACTAGTAAAATGTTTAAACTACATGGCCTTAGACTCTGCTTTACCAAGGACAGGAATGAAGTGGGTTTTTCACATAAATAAAATAGAGAAAATGATTATAATGAGCCCTGATGTATTCCTCACTCAGCCTCAAAACTTACCTTTATTTAGGGTTTAGGTATTTTTTACAGGTTATCTAGGCCTTCTTTCAGACAGGCTAAATATTCTTAGATAATACTGCTTGACACTATTAATTTTCATGGCAACCCTTTTTAAAAGAGATAATACAGTAAACTTCAGAATAGGTCTCTGCATTCGAATTACTGTTAATATTTGTTACTCAAGGGTACAGTATGTGTTGTTTTGGAAAGTAGGCTACTGGTAAAGTTTGGTTTTCTTTTTAAGGAGAAATGATATTAAACAAAACAGTTAAATAATATATATTTGAAAATATAACAATGCACTATAGTGTTTTAATATGGAAATTTAAGAGTTCTGAAACAACATAATAAAAATCCTCTAACTGTCCAGAAATTTATTTGCATGGACAAAAAATCTGGATGATTGAATAACATGTGGCCTTTTTAATTTAGATATTTGAGATCATATTGTGTCTTGGGAGAAATGTTATAATTATGAAAATACAAAGAATTAATGTAACCCTACCAATGTCTGAGTCTGAGACCCTCAATTACCAGGCAGTTATCTTTATATTTCCTTACTTTCCTTACTTACAGCCTTCCATGCTGTATTTGGCCTGGGTAAAGTGCTTCCAGTAACAGCACTCAAAATAATTCTTAATTATTTTTTTAAGTGTATTTATTTATTTTGAGAGAGAGGGGAGGACAGGGGTAGAGTGAGGGGGAAAAGAGAGAATCCCAAGCAGGCTCCATGCTGCCAGCACAGAGCCCAGTGTAGGACTCAATCTCAGGAACCGTGAAATCATGACCTGAGCCAAAATCAAGAGTCAGATGCTTAACTGACTGAGCCACTCAGGCACCCCACAGTAATTCTTATTTTAAAAAAAAAGGATGCTTCTGACATGTCAGACTAATTATTCCTACACAACAGCAATAACTTCTTTCTTTTTTCCTTCTTATTTTTATCCTTTAAGAGATCCTGGGGCTTATGGGTGTTGAATTTTTGGTTATGTCATATTGGTGAGGAATTTGCATAATAAGCAGTATAGGAGTTCCTTTAAACTACAGGCATATTTCTTTCCACAATAGGTAGTGTTCCTGGAAAGAAATCATAAATCAAAATGTTTTAGATATATTTGAAGAACTTCCTACTTAAACGAGTAGCCTATGGAGAAACCTGTTGCCAAATAAAGCATTTATAAGTTTGAATAATGAATTTTTTTTAATAAAAATCAGTTTTTTAAATTTATCTTTTCTTGAAAATACAAGGATATTTTCCCCCTAATTCAGCACTGCCTTCCCTCTGAGAGCATTTCCCCCAAATAAGCCATATTTTTTGCGATACATACCTAGCACAGCCTATAAAAAGCCTACATAGCTGTGTGCCTGTAGGCGGGGGTAGGTAGTGCCTTATGGGGCAGCCGCTCACGTTAGTGAGGTGTGCATCACCTTTTATTCAGAGAACTGTGCCCATACACGTACTCCAGTGACTGACTTTCTTGTCTAGACTGGCTCCCGTGATGGAAGCATGGTCATTCACAGTCTAATTCAAATACATAAGGCAAGTTAGGACAAATGGAGACCTAGAGGAGATGTCTTTATCTAGCGTTGGGTACCACCATTAGATTTTTATAAGAAAAGCTCTAGAGGCGCCTGGGTGGCTCGGTCGGTGAAGCATCCAACTTTGGCTCAGGTCATGATCTTGCGGTATGTGAGTTCGAGCCCCGCGTCAGGCTCTGTGCTGACAGCTCAGAGCCTGGAGCCTGCTTCGGATTCTGTGTCTCCCTCTCTCTCTGCCCCTCCCCCGTTCATGCTCTGTCTCTCTCTGTCTCAAAAATAAATAAACGTTAAAAAAAATTTAAAAAAAAAGAAAAGCTCTAGAAAAGATCATTCAGCTACACTGGGGAAGAGGCACCAGCCACCCCTTGTCCTCTATAGAGGATTCCTCTACCTGAGGAATATATACATTTTTATCGAATCAAGGGTCTGATAGGGCTGGTGTATTTTAATTTTAGCCTTACTCAGAATGGTTCCATTCCTGCAGGAAAAGCATCCTCTTGGTGGATTCGCATTCATAGGATTGTGGATAGCTTAGAGTTGGGATTCATATCTGAGTTCAAAATAGTCTTGTGTCCAATTTGGTGAAAGTTTTTAAGTGAAAGTTTACTGTTAATGGAGCTCTCCATTAGCTTGTTTAATTCTCTGGAAAAACTATTTAAATTTATAATTATACTAGACAAAGAAGCCATTGATTTGTATATGGTATTGATTTGCATTTAGGGAACTCTGGCTATGTTGCATATTTGTAGTTTTCATATTCATAGTTTTCATGGTGGAGCTAGGATATCTTAAAGGTAAAGAAAAGGTCTAGATGTACTCCTTGATAATGTCTCAGTATTGGCTTTTCTTTTTTTCAAAATGGAAATATCTTCAGTTTTTTTCTTGCTTATTAAATTTCTCTTAAATCAACTATCCTTTAAAGATAAGTGTTTAGTTTTCATTTGAGGCTCCTTGCTCTGCAAACTCAAAATTGATGGGACTTAGCAAAGTATATTTGTCAGTTAAGTTTGTCTCATTATAATTTTGGTGTAAATTTAAACACATGACCTCAATGTTTAGCCCTGGCTTTGACCTGCTTCTACTTAGCATTTCCCTGTGCATATTTATTGCCCCTTAATTAATATAAATCTGGACATGGGTATTAGCTGTTGCTACAAGTTTTCTGCTGTAAAGTCTATTGCTGTCCCTGCAATAATAACCTCTAATTTACTGGTTTGGAAGTTGATCTCATTATAAAGCTATTGTATATATTAAGCCATGATGAAAATTCCCTTCAATTTACTTTTTAGAAAATGGCATTTTGAGGTTTTCCTTTTTAGAGATCACCAGTGATTTGTTGTTGTTGTTGTTGTTGTTGTTGTTGTTGTTGTTGTTGTTTTAGGGAAACACTAATAAGAAAATGACAGTACTTCTCAATTTCTACATTCTCCCAAAACTGACCTCTTCCTCCACTTAAATCAATTAATGTCTTTCTGAGTTTAGAATATAGCAAATTGTATTAGAGGTATTTTTCTCCCGTAAAGCAAGTTTTTGGCATCTGATGCTGTTTAGGGAATTGGGGAAAGCTGTTGAAGCAACACATGTGTTCTGTTGTTGCCAGTGAAAAGCTCAGAAAACACAAATAAGAAATTGAAAAGTGAAGCAGACCCTCAGTATAAACAAACACCATTCTTTACTCACATGGGAATGTGTCTTTTACTCAGAAGAGTTTACCCAAGGAATGATTCAAAGACTTTTTTTCTTTCCCTTACTTGAGGAATTTCTGACAAGTCCAGAACATTTAGTCTAGATTTTAATTAACTTTTTCTTTATGATTTCTGGAATGAAAATAATTGAGAAAGAATTACAAGATTAATTTTTCTCATTCTAGAGTAAAAAGAGGGGTTTTTTGATGATAGGGAAAGAATTATGCAAAAATTGTATATTTTAGGTCCAAGGTCTTTCCTATGCCCTTGGATAACCTCTCCCAGTGTTTGTTTGTTTTCCATTTTTCATTCTTTACAGTTGAGGACCAGTAATAAGTTTGTTGCTCTCTGAAATTAGTCTTCTTTTCTTCTACATGTAGTCTACCTTTTTTTTTTTTTTTTTTACCATAGCACTCACTATTTGGGTTTATTTACAGCTTCTGTCAGGAGAGACTTGACTGTGTCAGGCTTCACTAAACAGTTTTAGTTCCAACAACAAGACTTACTTTTCCTGTGTCTGTTCTGTAGTCTCTTGCTCTCCACATGAACAGAAAGGTTTCCGGTGTTATTCCCAGGCAAGCATCTGCCACAGGTGTCTTTTTTATCACTTAAAATATATGTAGAAATGATGAGATTATTAAGTAGCTGACTGTGGTTCATGTCGTTCTTTCAGATCTTAAGTGCTTTTGAAACTCTAAAGTGCTCTTTCTTTGTTGGTTAATTTATTTTGCAATTTAGACTTCTGTCCTCACTCAGTTGATATCTGTAATGTGGTGGTTTGTTAATACCATAGGCTTGTTATTGGTAAATCAAACTGTTCTAATATTTATTGTCAGAAACACCTGTACCTGGTTAGTAAATGATATAGCATGGATTTTACTTTATGTAAATTTTAAAAGTGAATACATTTTTTAAACTTGATAACAGCATAAAACACTGTACAGGATGTTGACTGCCCATTCCGCACTCAGAAGGATCCCTTAGTCTAGAGGCCATGGTGCCCTGATCTCCTTTTTGTCTTAGTATGATTTGCCATGTGGCTGTCACATTCCCTTTTCTGGCGACCTTTCAGAGAGTACCATCTTAAACTACTGAGACCACCCATCCAGCACTAAAGAGATCCCTCTGTGATCACAGTGACTTTTTTTTTAAAGTTTATTTATTTATTTTGATACCGTGTGCGAGGGCATGCAAGCAGGGGAGGGGCAAAGGGAAAGGGAGAGAGAATCTCAAGCAGGCTGCACGCCCAACTCAAGAGCCGAATGTGGGGTTCAACATGGGGTTCGATCTCAAGACTGTGAGATCATGACCTGAGCCAAAATCAGGAGTCAGATGCTTAACCAACTGAGCTACCCAGGCACCCCTAACGGATCCTTATGTACAGAGGAATTTTTAATGAAACTATTCTGTATGTTGTTAGTAGTTGGCTAATGTCCTCAGGGACCAGGTCTGGAGACTGGAGGGAATAGTGATACTCTTAAGGTGAAGCATTAGATTTTCCTTCTGCCCACAAAAAGAAATAGCCAAAGCAGTGTAAACCACTGGGCTTTTGCTTACATTCTCACCTCAGCTTGTTCATTGCTGCCTCCTACAGACTGTCTCTTTCACAAATACTAATAGAAAAAGCAATTAAGAGAAAGAGAATGAACCACATCAGAGTTCATCTATAGAGTGATATAACCCACATCATCTTTTGAAAGAGATAGGTACTGGAACTTCATGAGTAGCTGTTTCACAGCCTTTGGTGACCCTCCAGTGCTTTCTTACTCATCTTTGGCCTGTCCACATTAGCCTAGGGACTCTTTTGTGCTTTACCCTCTGGAGTCTGTAATGTAAAGGCAATTGATCTATTGCATGTGTTTTCACAGTACATATGTACAAATTCCAGCTTCACCCCAGGCTCTGATTTGACTCCTCCCTCCTGCCTGAAGTGTATCCTATTCTCCATAAAAATCACTGAGCTGGAGCTAATGGCAAAGGGAAATGGACCCACACACATTTATTTCCTCAGGACAGAGCTCTGTGGTGTATCTATCCTTGGTTAGTCCTCCTTTCTCCCTTTTCCTGTTATCCAGTCTTTTCTTTTTTATCTGTATTTATAGCTTTTTTTGTTTTTCTGCTACTGCTTCTCATTCTTTTCTTTTTCTTACCCTAATTTCTGCTCTCCCTCTTAATTTCCTTTAACCTTTCTTTCACCAAGGGAAAAAAAAAATTTTAAGGGATATCCAAACTGTCTTTTTATTTGTTTTTATTTAAAAGAGCTTTATTTAGTATTATCTCTATAACCATATGACTTAGCTTGTAGCGTCTATTGGCCTAGTATAACCTTGGAATATTCCATTTCACTTCACATGCCAACTGATGGCTCTTGTCCATCTTGTGTGCCAGGGCAGGAATGGCCCCATCAACTCTCAAAAGGGGTATGGTGTCAACTCAGAAAATTGGCTGAACACTGTGAGTAATGCTCGAGTTGTTGCCAGTCTTAGCCAGTACATACCTTCTTAACTCCAAGGCCTCTTCTTCCAGTTAAACAGTTGCTTTTTTAAATCTAGTTTGGAAAATATATTAAAGTCCTATGCTCTGTAAGTAGCGTTGCTAAAGCAGTATCACACGTGTAGGACGATAATCTCATTTTGACGTTCTGAATTGATTGTCCTGTGTACATCCGGATGGCAGGGCTTTAAGTGAAAAACACAGGAGTTAGTCTATAGTGTAAGATGGCTCATGTTATATAGCTCTAAGCTGTTGCCCCTCACTGTATTTATGCCTGACTTCTCTAAGTAACAGTGGCATACCTTTGCATGCATGCATCTTTTCAGCAAACCTTATGATGCTCCTTGCTAGATTCACCAGTGTCAGATAGAGCATGAGCACAACGAAGGTTATATTTTGCCATGTTAAAAAAAGATTAAGTCAAAGGAGCTAAATTATACTGAGTTTTGAAGATGTCAAGAAAACTAGAGTGTTGCCCAGCTCTTTCCCTTACTAGGTAAATTGGTGCCTTCATTTGTGAATTGAAGACTACTTATGACCCTGACTATCTTGCAGCATTGCTGTGAAGATAAAGTTGTGTGTGTAGACCTCTGTAAACACTTTGAAAGCTGTGAGTATCATTGTATGGAATGTATTGTACTGAAGGCCTACATTAGCTCTGCAAGGTGCAGTTAGCCTGTCCTTTGAGATGTCAAAAGAGCCATTTTGTTTTTCTTGCATAAAATCTTTAAGTGGCTTATTCATAGTTTGATGAGTTCGGAGTTTCATATGTGATGGAATTTACCTTTCAGAAGGAAAACTAATAGGAAAAATGAATTGAAATTCAAACTTGGCTTAATGATTTCAATTTGCTTTAGGCTTCTATCTTTATAATCTAAAAAACTTTAAGTATTTAATATTATCTTTTGTCATCTATAAAATGAAGTCTCCTTCTTTATTCCCAGCACACATAATGCACAAACTATATGCCCATAGGCACCCCCATCTGGCCAAAGAACTTCCTAGGAAACTTTGCCTTATTTCAAGTCCAGCCAAGCCTTTTAAAATCTTTACTCCCACCCCTATTGTTCCTTTGCTCTTGCCCTGTATAAAATATGTCTCAAGCCGAAAGGCAGCTTAAAATTTCTCAAGATATTATATCACATGACAGACTCCTGAAGTTCAGAGACTGTCTAGCTAAGATAGAAGTGAAAGCTAGCTATTTTTAGCCAGGTTTAAGTAAATTTAATTTTACTGAACTAGATATACTGTACTCTCTGGATTGTCTGTAATGTTTTCACAATGCATCAGAGTGGACTTCAGCTTCTGGCCATGAAGAAATAACAGGAATTAGATTTATACTCTTCCCTTAACCAAATAGAAAAACAGACACTGAACAACAGGCAGCCCAAGACCAAGATCCCTGAGAGAAGAGAAACACGTGAAGTGAGCCCCACACTTGACCCAGCTCACTGCTTAGAGGCAGTTTCCAGGTTGCATTATAGAGAGGAAAAAAACAAAGAGAGCACCCAGCAGTCTCACTGAGTTGAGGAGACAGAGATAGGGGTTTAGGAAGACCCACGTGCTGGTGTTTGTAGGGCAGAGATCCAGAGAAGAGGGACCACACAGAGAGAATGTTCCAGAGATCCGAAAAGGGATCCCCTCAAGTCTTTGGCTACGTTTAGAATTCTTCATATGTCAGAAGAAGCCACCTGGGGCCAGGGAAAGAACCTGCACAAAGCAGTAGGCCAGACAGTTCCTAGAGCTCACACAAGGCTGTGAGTGACCTCACATTAAGCAGGAATTCATGTTGTCCTCATAAGATACCGTCTTAATAGTAGGGGTAAATTAGCTCTACACCAAAGGCTCCACTGGACCTACCTACCCTAAAAAAAATTTAAAAGAAAGCTTGGAAGCATCAAACTTTTCTTAAATAAATACATGCTAGGACAAAGTACAACATTCTTTAAGGGAATACAACAAATTCCAACACTCAACAGTGTAAAATTCACTTTTGTACCTCAAATAAAATATTACTGGGCATTTTAAAAGCAGGAAAATAGAACCCATAACCAGGAGAGCAATTAATCCATAGTTCCAGACCCTGAAAGGACAGAGATGATGGAATTAGTAGGCAAGAATGCTAAAACAGTTATTATAAATTCCATATGCTTAAGAAAGTAGAGGAAAATGCAAACATGATGAGGAGAAAAAATATTAACAAGATAGAAATGAAACTTGTAGAGTAACAAAATGCAGTCTCTGCCATTAAAAGTACATATTATAGGATTAACAACAGATTGCATACAGTAGAAGAAAGTTGGAAATGAAATTGAACATAGTAATAGAAACTATCCATAAAGAAGCAAGAGAAATGGAAGTTTAAAAAATAAAATGAACAGAGCCTAAGTGATCCATGGGATGACCTCAGGCTACTTAACATACCTGTAACTGGGAGTCCCAGAAAAGGAAGTCAGGAAAGAAAAAATATTATAAAAAATAATGAGAGGAACTTCCACTTCCAGTAACAGGGATAACCATATTTGCCCTCCCTCCTGAAACAACCAAAAGACAGACAAAATAAATAAAACAATGGTTTTCAAGACATGGAGCTCAGACAGTAAAGGTCAGTGATCCCTGATACATGGGAAACAAAAGTGAACCCTGGACTACTGCCTTGTGAGAGTTTCCATCCATAGTGTGAGGAAAGGAACCCAGGGGAAGCCCAGCAGACTCTCTGAGTTGAGCAAACAGAACTGAGTCCAAGGAAGTCGAGGCGCTACAGTTCCAAAGACGAAGTATAGAGAGGAGAGAGCTGCACACACAGAGGGAACCCCAAATATCTGCAGAAGGTACCCCTCAAGTATTTAGCAGAAGGTGCCCCTTGCACATTCATGCAAGGAAACTACCCAAGTTTGGGAAAGAACTGGTGTGTTCCACCTCTTTGCCACATTGGTGAAAGATGGATTCCCACCCTAGGGTTATGAGGAGTGGCCAAACACACAACACCCAACACTGGACAAATGAGGTTGACAACTGTTTAGTAATCACTTACATTCTTAGCCTTGTGGGGAGGACGTCGCACATCTTGCAGGGCCACATGGGGATTGCACTAGGAACAGAGGGAGCAATCAAGGGCTGTGGGAGACAGGCATTGTAGTCTCAAGAGGGCAGAATGCTCCCTGGTTCCTGCAGGAAGATGTGATTGGCTTATTTGAATAATTCCACAGGCTGGCAAGAAATTGAGTAACACTATTCAGTGATAAGCAGGAACTATTCCCCCTGTCCATGGTAAAGAGCATTTTTCAACTAGTGACCCTTATCCATGGGAGCAAAGTCAGGAAGGGAATTTGTGGTTAGGCCATTTGAAGCCTTCCCAGTTTGCCTGAGATGTTAAGGCAGCACATAATGCTGAACCTTAATTTTAGGTCTTATACTACAAGAACCATCTTAAAGGGTTAAAAGAAACAGTGCCTTTTCCCACCAGCCAGACTAGAAAAATTCATAATTCTTGGGACATTTGGATACACAGGAAGGGGTTGCCTTAGCTTGTGGAAAATAATTAGCCCTAGACTAAGCGCTGCTTCAGCCTACCTACCTAGTCATAAAAGCAAAACCAGACAGGATCCAAGTGTCTGCAAGAACAAAGCTCAAGAATATAAGAACACAAAAATTAAAAACTTAATAATTTTTAATTTTTTTTTAATTTTAATTTTTTTAATTTTTTAAAAAAAGAATACAAAAATAATCTATCAACCAACATGGTAGAACCCACAAGGTCTGGCCTCCAAAGATTACCAGGATGCAAAGAAGCAGGAAAACATGACACACGATAAGGAGCATAACCACTTACTGGAAACAGACCCAGAACTGACACAGACGTTAGAATTAGACTAAATAATGGTTGATAATTTTCTGAATTTGATGAGAACTTTAAACACATGTATCAAAGAAGCTTTATGAACCCCAAGCAGAAGAAACATGAAGAAAACCCACACCCAGGTACATCATATCAAATTGCTGAAGAATGATAGAGAAATTCTTAAAAGCAGCCCCACCAAAAATGGTTATATTATTAGAGAGAAGCAAAGATAGTCATGACTGCAAACGTCTGTTGAGAAACTGCTAACCAGAAGATGGTGGAACTACATCTTTAAAGTACTAAAGGAAAAACTGTCAGCCCAGAATTCTATACCCAGTAGTAATATATTTCAAAACAGGTTATTTCCAAGAAAACATACCAAAGCTTATGCACATTCTGAAGTTAAAAATTGGCATTAGAAGAAGGTCTTTATAAGCAAGATAAAATCCAAAAAGCATAAAGAAAAAGCATCAACAGATTTGACTACCTAAAAATTTTTAAGTTCTATATGGCAAAAATACCATAAGTTGTTCACAGATTGCAGTCTTGTAACATATATAGTGGGCAGAGAGTTAATATGCCTAATGTAGGAAGAACTATAAATCAAGAAGTGAAAAACCAATAACTCCGTAAAAAATTGGGAACGTGATCTAAGCACTCAATGCATAGAACAGCAAAGTATAACTGAGAAACAAAGGAAAAGATCTTCAGACTCTAGTAAACACCAACTAAAATGAGATTTCTCTTTTTAATCAATTGACAAAAATCAAAAGATTAATAACATCTGATATAGGGAGAGTGCTGGGAAAGGCACTTTTACACAGTTTTTAGGAATATAGATTGGTACTACGTTTTTCAAGAACAATTTGGAGGCACCTGTCAAAATGTAAAATGCACATAACCCCTGACCAGCAGTCTCACTTCTGGGAATCCATCCTGTAAAAATACTCACAAGTGTTCATGGGTATATGCTCAAGGAATACTCCACAACATTATTTTTTTATATAATTTATTGTTAAATTGGCTAACATACAGTGTATAAAGTGTGCTGTTGGTTATTGGGTAGATTCCCATGGTTCATCACTTACATACAACACCCAGTGCTCATCCCAACAAGTACCCTCCTCAATGTCCCCTCTCCTCCAAACCCCCATCCACCCTCAGTTTGTTCTCTGTATTTAAGAGTCTCTTATGGTTTGCCTCCCTCCCTCTCTGTTTGTAACTATTTTTTCCCCTTCCCTTGCCCCATGGTCTTAAGTTTCTCAAGAACCACATATGAGTGAAAACATATGATATCTGTCTTTCTCTGACTGACTTGTTTCACTTAGCATAATACCTTCCAGTTCTATCCACATTGCTGCGAATGGCGTGATTTCATTCTTTCTCACTGCCAAATAGTATTCCATTGTCTATATAAACCACATCTTCTTTATCCATTCATCTGTTGATGGACATTCAGGCTCTTTCCATAATTTAGGTATTGTTGAAACCACTGCTGTAAACATTGGGGTACATGTGCCCCTATGAATCAACACTCCTGTATCCTTTGGATAAATTCCTAGTAGTGCTATTGCTGGGTCGTAGGGCAGTTCTATTTTTAATTTTTTTGAGGAACCTCCACATTGTTTTCCAGAGTGGCTGCACCAGTTTGCATTCCCACCAACAGTGCAGGAGGATTCCCTTTTCTCCACATCCTCACCTGCTGTTTCTTGAGTTGTTAATTTTAGCCCCTCTGACTGGTGTGAGGTGGTATCTCAGTGTGGCTTTGATTTGTATTTCCCTGATGATGAGTGACGTTGAGCATCTTTTCAAATGTCTGTTGGCCATCTGGATGTCTTCTTTGGAAAAATGTCTATTCATGTCTTCTGCCCATTTTTTCACTGGATTGTTTCTCAGATGTTGAGCTTGGTAAGTTCTTTATAGATTTTGGACACTAACCCTTTATCCAGTATGTCATTTGCAAATATCTTTTCCCATTCTGTAGGTTGCCTTTTAGTTTTGTTGATTTTTTTCTTTGCAGTGCAGAAGCTTTTTATTTTGATGAAGTCCCAGTAGTTCATTTTTGCTTTTAATTCCCTTGCCTTTGGAGATGTGTCAAGTAAGAAATTGCTGCGGCTGAGGTCAGAGAGGTTGTCGCCTGCTTTTTCCTGTAGGGTTTTGATGGTTTCCTGTCTCACATTTAGGTCTTTCACCCATTTTGAGTTTATTTTTGTGTATGATGTAAGAAAGTGGTCCAGTTTCATTCTTCTGCATGTCGCTGTCCAGTTCTCTCAGCACCGTTTGCTAAAGAGACTGTCTTTTTTCCATTGGATATTCTTTCTTGCTTTGTCAAACATTAGTTGGCCATATGTTTTTCACAACATTATTTATAATAGTAAAGAACTGGAAAAGTTCTTACTGTGCATCAGTAGGGAATGGCTAAATAGAGCTATACAGTCCTAAAAGAGAAGAAGGAAAATCCACAACATTATGTAGTTTGATCTATTAAAAAATAAAATAAAATTGGCCATAAACACCCTCACACATGTATTTGACTATAAAATGCATAGAAAAATTGTATAAAGGGGCACACAAAACTGTTAAAAAGCAGTTACCCTCTGGGGAGTTAGAATTTGAAGGTGTAAGGTAGGAAAGAAGGATTTTCATGATTTACTTCTATATTTGTTTTATGGTTTAGATTTTTAAGGGTTAGTAAATAATTTTAAATGTTTATATAACTTAAATTTTTTAAAGTAAGTATTAGTAAATTAAAATGAGAGTGCCTAAAGTTAAATTTCAGCTGATGAAAGAGCAAGCTTTTTAAGTTAGTTTCTGAAGCATTATTAGTTTTTAATTAATATTTTCAAATTTATTCAGGTCTTACCTTCAAGTAAATGCTTGAGAATTGACTAGAAAGTCTTTTTTAAATTTGTTTTTAATGTTTATTTATTTTTGAGAGACAGAGAGAGACAGAGCGTGGGCAGGGGAGGGGCAGAGAGAGAGAGAGAAAGACACAGAATCCGAAGCAGGCTCCAGGCTCTAAGCTGTCGGCACAGAGTCCAGTGCAGGGCTCAAACTCACAAGCCATGAGATCATGACCTGAGCCGAAGTTGGACACTTAACCGACTAAACCACCCAGACGCCCCGAGAATTGACAAGTATGTCTTTTGCTTATTTAGAACCAAAATACCATATGTTAAGCCAGGCAGAAACTTGTGTTGTGGTACAAATGTGCAAGTAACTATTCTATTCAAGTTTGCAGTAAGTTGCTGTTAGCAGTACTGTACTTTATGAATGCTGTTTGCACCTCTTTATAGTTTCAAAGCATCAACCTGTTCCATCCACTCAAGTTGCTGATGACTCATTCCTAAAATTAGGAAGTTTCTTCTCTTTGTCGTGAGAAATTACTGTTTTTATGAACAATTAGTAATGTGTGTATTTACTGCTTACTTGTACTATATTAATTTACAGAGCCTTAGAAACTCATCAGGAAATAAAACACATTTCAGAATTAACAGAGAATTAATTTCCACTTTTTTCAAGAGGTTTTAGTAAAGAAGTGTTGCTTCAGCTCCACTTTGATGTCAGTGAAGGGATCTGTAGAGGTGTCCCCTCTTGAGAACTAGAGAGCATAGGAATAGGCATCATCTTCCTGGGTATCAGGGAAAAAACGTAGCCCTCTTATTTCTACCGTGGTCTTCCTAATGGAGAATTAGAATGCTTTTTTTGAGTAATTCTAATTTTTACTTTTAAAATGTGTATTATATGTTTATTGTAATATGTCCTTTGCCTTTGTAATAATCAACCAAAAGATAAGATGGAAAAAAATTTTTAACACCAGGAAGGAAGTTCTTAAATGGCTGTGACGTTTTCTTCTTAAATGTTCTCTAGTCTAACATTCTTTAAATAGTCCTAGAGGCAGTAGGTGTTATGCAATTTAAGTAGTCAAATAAGTGATAACATTATTATCCCCCATGCTGTCATCCCACCCCCAGACAATCTATTTACAGTGTAGGTTTTCTCTTTGTGGCCCAGGAGATGAAAATTAGGTCTGACTTCATGTCTTAATTATGCATCACGTGACCACAGTTGATGCTCACCGACCACTGTGTGATGACTTCACTGCCCATGAAAACAAATGTTGTTCTGATCAGAAGAAACTTAGGCCAAGGTCTTAGTAAATCTCAGTGCCAAGGCATGGACACTGCATGTGCTACAGTGCCTGAACTGAAGCAGACGCTTAGGCATCACCCAGGAGGCCCCTGGTCACTGTCAGGGTCATCACTAGACTCAAGGAGAAAGGAAAATGCCCTGCAGGTTGTTCCCAGGGAAGCCATAAAATATTGCCCTTCAAGAATCACCATCCAACAACAATGTGCATGTACTTAATGCCACTGACTTGCACCCCTGAAAATGGTTAAAATGGTAAATTTTACGTATATTTTACCACAATAAAACAGATTTAAAGAATCACCATCCCCTTTCTAAAAGCAGCTTCCTAGGGACTCGAAACAGCTTACCCCAAAGGTTAACCTGTTGAGTAACAGTTTGACCCAGCATGGCAAAGACAGGAATGTTGAGAAGCAAGCCCTCTCTGCAGAGGCAGCTGGAATGGAATGAATGCAGCAGCATTAACACCCAGGCAGCTGTGAGGGTAAGTAGTGGCTGGTAACTTCTCTACTATTCTTTAGCCAGGCGTGGCTATGGTCATGATAATGCATGTGATCATGAATGCGGTACCAGATGGCTAATTTTGAGCCTACAGAGTACCAGGCACTGTATTCAGTGCTTCTCATTAGTTTTCTCATTTAATCCTCTCCACCACCTTACGAGGTAGACACTGATGTTACCTGCTTTTTGCAGATGAGAAAACAAGCTCAGAGAGGTTAAGTGATGTGACCAGGTAAGAGTGGTCAAAACCAGGATTTCCATGTAAGGAGTTTGACTCCCGAACCTGAGCTCTTACCAGCTGGGTTACATGGCCCCAACCACGATCTCTGTGTGATACAGCTGAGCTGTAGCATCTGTGCATGGACACCACATGGATGCCTTAAGCTCAGTCACTTGGTTGTTCAGCAAACATTTACCAAGCTCTGGTTCAGGCCCAAGGCCAGGGAAGAAAGCAGGCAGTAGTTAAATTACTTGGATCAAAGTCCCTGCTTTTGAGGAGATTAAAGTACAAGAGTCTGACAGTACTCAAATCATCACTTAAAACCAGAAGTTGGGGCCAGGACTTGTGTTCACTATGAAGGCCACCGTGACCAATGATGGAAGCCCTCTGCCTCAGGATACCTCCTCCACCAGAATGTCCAACACTCAGAAACCACTCATCATGGCCCACACAGTTCTGTGGCTAGGATACACAGTGCTCCCTTTTAAGGAATCCAGAATGCTTTCGGTCAGCATTTCTTCAGTGTCCAGCCCTTTGGCTAGTTAAGAGACTCACAACACCATTAATTCAAGGGGTAGAGGCATGGAGTGGGGCATGATACTACAGTAACCCCGCTCTCTCAGTCATCAGACTCCTTTACAGGGTGGGTCCTTAATAGTCAAACACATTAGACCCTAGAGGTGAACACAACACATTCCACTGCCCTTCCATCTGCTCCAAGGGTGCCTTGTCTCCTTGAACTGCCCTATTCAGAGGACCCTAGCAATCTGTACAAAGAGATCATGAAGAGAAAGAGGAGAGCTCTGCATGGTCAAGATTCCAGAAGCTGGATTAAGAGTAGATCACCCTCAAACATGCCATTGTAATTCACTGATTTATCTATCACCAGAGTTCATCGTAGCACACTCACATGCACATTTTTTAATGTACACATGGCTCAAAGTCGCCTGCAGGAACACAATTTTAATTCTGGGTTCGGGATTGCCCAGCATAGGGTGAGGTAGAATAACCTACCTTTGTAGTTCTGAAAGACTTCAGAACCTGTGTACAGAAAGGAGCGATGTGTCAATGCTGCCTCCATATATTCTGTGTAGCATCCATTTTTCTCTGTCTTTAGAATATCTGCCAGTGTTGACATCTGGTGATTATAAGGTTCCAGTATCTTTTCCAGGGCACCTCTAGCTACTGGATGTCTTGCTCTTGGCATGGTAACAGCACTCTGTAAGTCTCTCTCTGAATGAATGTCTAGGAGTTAGTCTTTTCCAAGTATTCTTCGTCTACCCCAATTTTTTCACAGTATTCTCTTTACACACTTGCCTTGACACAAACTATTCTCACAGATTTCTAAATGTAAAATAATTTTCCTCTTCCCTATAAAAGTACTCATTTAAAATTGGCCAATTAATAAATAGCCATTGCAGCAATTATTAATTACTATAATTTCAGAGAATCCTCAGGCGCTCAATTCAACAAACACGTTTATTTTTAGCACAAAATGTTGGAGGAACTACACTAGACACTACAGGAGATTCTACGAGGCCTCTGATCACTACAACTATGGGAAATATTCGTCTAGCTGTTACAATCTAACGGAGGGTGGGTTGAGAATAAAAGAAGCACATAAATAGCGTATTGCCACAGTGGAGCTTGGAGAGAGTGTGGTCAGCAAGGATTGGGACAGCTGGGAGAGCCATTATCCTGAAGAAGTATAGGACAAACAGATGTGTAGATGATAACGTGAGGATGGCTGACCAGAGGACTTGTGTGTCAGAAAAGGAGGATGGAGATATGAAACATGGCTTGCTCCACTTGGCCCCCAGGCCCAGAGAAAGCAGCCTCTGAGGGGGTGCTGAGCACTAAACTGTATCCCCTCAAAATTCACATGTTAAAGCCCTAACCACCAACGTGACTGTATTTGGAGATGGGCACGATAAAGTGGTAATTAAGGTTAAATGAGGTCATGAGGATGGAGCCCTTGCTAATAGGATCAGTGTCCTTACAGGAGGAGACCCCAGAAAGCCCCCTCTCTTCTTCCCTGCTTTGTGAGCTCACAGGGAGAAAGTAGCCACCTGCCAGGCAGAGAGAGAATCCTCACTAGAAACCGAACTGGCCCACACCTTGATCTTGGACTTCCCAGCCTCCAGAACTATGGGAAATAAGTTTCTGTTGTTCAAACCACCCAGTTTCCGGTATTTTGTTGTGACAGCCTAAGCCCACCAGTACAGTGTATATGTCAAGTTTCAGTCGGATAAAAATATCAATGCTGATAAAAATAGTCTGCATTGCGTACCAGTTCCTAGGGGACTTTGGAGGTTGACTAGACCAGAATTTCCTCGATTTATTTAACGTTTATTTATTTTTGAGACGGAGAGAGAGCATGAACAGGGGAGGGGCAGAGAGAGAGGGAGACACAGAATCGGAAACAGGCTCCAGGCTCTGAGCTGTCAGCACAGAGCCCAACGCGGGGCTCGAACTCATGGACCGTGAGATCATGACCTGAGCCGAAGTCGGACGCCCAACCGACCAAGCCACCCAGGCGCCCCTCCTCGATTTATTTAAGATCCAACACTACCCACTGGCCTCGAAGGTGGACCTGGTATTATTTTATCCAAAATTTTTTTTTTTTTTTTAATGAAATTTATTGTCAAATTGGTTTCCATACAACACCCAGGGCTCATCCCAACAGGTGCCCTTCTCAGTGCCCATCACCCACCCTCCCCTCCCTCCCACCCCCCATCAACCCTCAGTTTGTTCTCAGTTTTTAAGAGTCTCTATGGTTTGCCTCCCTCCCTCTCTAACTTTTTTTTTCCCCCTTTCCCTCCCCCATGGTCTTCTGCTAAGTTTCTCAGGATCCACATAAGAGTGAAAACATACGGTATCTGTCTTTCTCTGTATGACTTATTTCACTTAGCATCACACTCTCCCGTTCCATCCATGTTGCTACAAAGGGCCATACTTCATTCTTTCTCATTGCCACATAGTACTCCATTGTGTATATAAACCACAATTTCTTTATCCATTCGTCAGTTGATGGACATTTAGGCTCTTTCCATCTTTTGGCTATTGATGAAAGTGCTGCTATAAACATTGGGCTGCGAGTGCCCCTATGCAGCAGCACTCCTGTATCCCTTGGGTCAATTCCAAACTTTTAGACATAAGGGCAGGAATTGATCCTCCTCCCCGTCTTGCTTACTCCTTAGCAAGATGTCCCGCATTGTAAAAGGCTCATGGTAAATGTCTACTTCACTGAATTCAGATGTTGATATTATTGAGGCACTAGGTAAAAAGAACCTACACAAGGATGTCCCCACAGAGAAGTTTTGGGTTTGAGCCTTTCTGCAGTCCCAAGAGCTAAATAGTTAGGAGGTAGCCCTTAGAGAGGTCGCCCCTGCAGCTCAGTGTCTGCACAATCAGGAATCCTGGCTCTCGTCATTAGGAATAGTCACTGTTTCTTCTTTTGTAATGACTTTTTTTACAGATTGTACTTGTGAAACTTTAAGAATATACGGTTTTGAGGCATCTCAGCTAGCTTAACCTCATCTCTCCAACAGTTTTTACCACATGAAGGAAGCACAGTCTGAAATGCTCTTCAACTACCATTCAAACCTTTGAACATGTAGCCATGGCCATAGATCATCCAGAAAAACATTGACTTCTAGGATGATGAAAATTCTGGAAGCCTGTTTTCCTCCTTTTCCTGCTATTGTCAGCCAGTTGTCTGAACTACTAATACATTTACATGTTGCCATAAGAGTTAGTCATTTTATAACAAAATGAATTTTCCAAAACATGTTAATAACATTTACCATAGAAATTTTTAATGTTTAAAAAGTCCTTTATTTTCTGAATTTTATTTAATTTTGTAAAAAAAAAAATTTTTTTGAGAGAGAGAGAGAGACATAGCATGAGTGGAGGAGGGGCAGAGAGAGAGGGAAACACAGAATCTGAAGCAGGCACCAGGCTCTCAGCTGTCAGCACAGAGCCCGACATGGGGCTTGAACTCACAAACCATGAGATCATGACCTGAGCTGAAGTCGGACGCTTCACCGACTGAGACACCCAGGTGCCCCTATTTTCTGAATTTTAATAAACATTTTCTTATCGATTCATAATCACCTTGATTATATCTAAACTAAGGTCTTCATATCAAAGTTGAAGATTATTTCAGGGGGAAAAATTTTCACCTTTATATAAATCATAAAATTGGTCTATGGTGTTTTAGTAAGGTAACAAAATCAATAAATTGACAGGTTTCCATTGTTAACATAGCCCAAAATGTCTGCATTTCCTCTTTTTATAGAATAATAGAAACCTTTGGTCACACTTTAGTCAAATAAAATGCTAAAATAAGAATCAATGATACTATGAAGTTTATAACCTTTTGAGGGAAAAAGAGGATAACTACAAAGAAGCATGACTTGTGGGCGTGGAGTGAAGCCGTTTCCCATCACAGTGTCTTAAGTTTTTTTAATGTCTTGTCAAAGCATACTTCAGCATGCTTATAGCCGTAATTATGGCGCCTTTGTTTTGGTCAGTGATTTTTAACCTCCCATTTACATGAATAAACTGACACAGCTCTTAAAATGGATTATACATAGCCATCCAAAATTGGACATCTGTTTCTGGAAGAAATGGTTTGGTTTTCTAAACACCTCTGTTCTGTTCTTATTTTTTTCCAATCATTAACAGTAAGTTCCTCAGATTTTTTTAGACATGAGAAGGCTTTCTCAAAAGCTGTACCCGACAAAACCTCAGAAAGAAACAAGAAAAGAAAGCAGATTAGAATTGTTGATATTCTATCACTGTTAAAAACTAGCTGATCTTGGATTTAAGGTGAAATCAGTGTTAAAAATAGAATTCAACTGAGTGAAGTTAAAGGTCCAGTTGGCTTTGTTCAATGATTCATGGATTGAGCAGCATTCCATCCAGCAGATAGAAAAGAGCTCCAAGGAGCTGTACAAAATGGAAGGCTCTCGAGCAGGAGTGGGCAGGGAGTAAAAAAAAAGCAACAACAGATTACCTCATCTTTCTTTGGGGGAAGGAAGGGGTCTATTAGGTGGATTACGTCACTAGTGCTGACCCGGAAATTCCAGACCGACCAGTTAAGATTCCATTCCTGGGAGGGGCTAAAACAGCAGTTGGGTTAGGTATTAAGTCTTGGTTTGCTGACATGGGGTTTCGCACACGAGATTCCATTTGGGGCCTGTTGTTTCTTTTTTAACACCGGTGTTATGTACATTCATTAAGTTTATATGAAGTTAAAGATTCATCCTTAATATATATAATACAAATTCATGGTTTAGAATTTTGTCCTTTATGCCCCTCAGGTGGCTAAACCGTATATCTCAGGAACCCAGCATTTCTTCAATCCCATCAAAGTTTCTATTAAAAAAAATTTTTTTTAACGTTTATTTATATTTGAGAGAGTGCACAAGCAGGAGAGGGGCAGAGAGATGTAGACAGACTCTGAAGCAGGCTCCAGGCTCTGAGCTGTCAGCACAGAGCCCGATGCAGGGCTCGAACTCATGAACCATGAGATCATGACCTGAGCCGAAGTTGGACGCTTAACCAACTGAGCCACCCAGGCACCCCTAAAATTTATATTGTAAATTAACTCATTAAAATCCTACACAACTTTAAAACAAATACTAACATTTTGTGGGGAGCTTTCGGCTCAGGTCATAATCTCACGGTTCATGAGTTTGAGCCCTGCATCGGGCTCTGTGCTGACAGCTCAGAGCCTGGAGCCTGCTTCAGATTCTGTCTCCCTCTCTGTCTGCTTCTCCTCTGCTTGCACTCTGTCTCTGTCTCTTTCAAAAATAAACATTTAAAAAAGAATTTTTTTTTAACTAATACTAACATTCTGAAATCGTGCACACAGAATTGGTCTGTTATGTAACATTATTCCTTTCTTTACCTATCAGTAATGTATGATGTATTTCATACAACTGATGAGATTCAACTTCCTAGTCATTTACTCAGTTTTTCAAAGAAGCCTGGCAGACCTCATCTGTAACTTTTTTCAAAGGTAAATTCTCAGTTCTTTATTAGCGAGGTACTCTGTTATTCTGTTTCTCTACCCTCTTGTCCACCAATGAGGCTTAAGTAGGCTTCCTTGGAGTTTATAGGGAATGACAAATTCCATTAGAAAGTCATTCTAGTTTTTTGTGTCTCTTGACATCAACACACTAGGTCAGCCTAAGTCTGAGACGAGCATGTCAAAATGGCTGTCTTACTGCATTTCTCATTGTTATACTCTGGGTTGATATCCCTTGAAGGTTATATTATAGATCATTTTATCAAAGACACACCAACAATAGTAGCTGGGCAAGCGTTGGTTCCGCCTAATGAGATATGTCCTCCAAAGCCACTAATGGCTTGATGCCCTAACAAAACCTGGTTGCCTGAATACTTCACCATGACTTTGGGCTCGTCTCAGACTTAACCATGTCTGATCTGCACATTCATTCTCAGAACTCAAAAGTACATTGCTTAATATCTTCTATTCTGTAAGTATAGGGTGAAAACCCAAATAAGTGCAAGTATACACAATCAGTATTTCATTTCATTATAGCTTCTCCTTTGCCCCTCACTTTTATACACCTAAGAAGACACATACACAGACTTGTCTATAAGTATACACACATCTCTTCTCAGTTTGATGCCTGAATCTCAGACCCATTTAAAAGTAGCATTGATGTTTGGACCATCCTGAAATCAGTCTCCAAGAAAAGGAATTTCAAGGTACCATCTCAGCAGATTTTCCCAAAGTGGACTCACTTGTGGTTAGTTTACAGAATTTCATCCTTCCTTTAACTTGTGGCATATTTTAAGTGAATGCGAGGGGTAATACGTACCAACTTTTAAAATATGACATAGTTTCTTAGGATCCATCAGTTGGATAATCCCGATCCAGGATGGGCGTATTGGTTTGCCTGTTTCCACACTTGTGTTCACTAAAATCTGCTCATCTAAATGGTATTTATTGACCAATTCAAGTTCTTAAACCAAATTTTTACAACACCTTCATTCCCATGATATAAATTAAGTACAATTTCCTAAGAAATTCTAATGAGATCAGTCAAATAAATCATCAGAAAACTGAAGTCTCAACACAAGTGTAATGTAACGATTTGCTATAGATTTGGGCTAAACATTACAACTCATGGACTTTAGTTTTGACAGATTAAAAATAACCAGCTAATGAAATTAAGCCCTAAAGTTTTATTTTTATGTTGTCTCTGGAGAAACAATTACTCATTTTTATTTTGGTTTAAAACTTGGTTGTAAATTTGAGGGTTGCCTTGTTAGCACAGCCAGGCACCTTTTAAGGAATCCAAGTGCATTTCATTCAGCATTTAACATCACTCCCAGGGACAGGCAATCCCAACGAGCCATTGAGCATGGAAAACATTAAACATTAATTTCTCTGCCTTTTAGTCAGCCTTAACCATGACCTGTCACCCCCACACTAGTTTACCTGAGGGTCTTTCTGTGTCAGATATCACATACTAGAGACTTGAACTTAGTACAAACGAGAATTAGATTTAAATTACTAAGCTAATTTTCATGTCCGATTTTAAGCAAAACTTACTGTCTCCAGAAATAAGATATAGTCATGTTTAATACCAGCAGCCTAGGGGCGCCTGGGTGGCTCAGTTGGTTGAGCCTCTGACTCTTGATTTTGGCTCAGGTCATGATCTCACAGTTCATGAGTTCGAGCCCCTTGTCAGGCTCTGAGCTGACTGTGAGGAGCCTGCTTAGGATTCTCTCCCTCTCTTTCTGCCTTTCCCACACACTCTGTCTCTGTCTCTCTCAAAATAAATAAAAACTTAAAAAAAAAAAAATACCAGTAGAGCCTGACTGTCCTGCCATGAGCAGTTTATATATCCTTATATATCCATCCTTCTTTCCTTTTTCTTTAACGATACTGAATAAAGGACACAAACTCTACTTGTCCCTTCGATAAGAATTTTGAAGTTTGGTTGAAATATTTTGCATGAGTTGACACAACAGTGGCTTGGTGGCATGTACATTAGAAATAACCTCTAACCAAGTTAAATGCTGATAATTAATTCTTTTGTTATCTTTACAGGAATAGTTCTCCAATATTATTTTGATTGATTACTAATTTTTTTGATCATCCTGGACTGAGAAATTTAAATATGGAAAGCCCTGTAGTACCTGCTGGACCTAATTTGCAATTGAAAATATAGTCATTGTTCACACAAATAGTGGCCGTATTCTCATTTAGAGGCCAAGAAGCTGTTCCGTTATCCCTCTATTAATCTGTTTATTACTATGGAACTGGAAGGCTCTCCTGGTGTGCTGAGCAGGTCATGTATTCTCTAATGATTTTCTCTTTGAAGCTTTTGACTTAGTGTTTTATCTGGAAGAATAAAAATATTTTTGATGTCCGTAAATTTCAAACTGACAATTTAGGGATGTAAACAAGAATCCTCACTAAAAGTATTCTATAAGTGAAATGTAACAAATAGATAAAATTTAAAAAGACATCCACTCTATTAATTTTTCTCATCACAAATAGTCTTTGAGGAGTATATTTTCCATAGGGCTGTATTTGTGTGTGTGTGTGTGTGTGTGTGTGTGTGTGTGTGTGTGTGTCTTTAAACCTAAGTAAGTAATGTGTCAGTACCAAAAATTTGTTCTCATGACCTCTAACAAAATAGAGCAAAACTAACAAGTCTAGAGGGTTGATTTAACCTTGCAAAAAATGTATATTTTTAAAACCATCATTCCTAAGAATATTCACTGTGTGTATGTCTGAAGAATGGCTGTTTAAGCAAGGAAAACCTTATAGATACAAACGGTACCTAATTTGCAAGTGAAAATATAATTGTTTATGCAGATATGAGTTCATTCTCATTTAGGGGCAGTAGGTCTGTTCAGTCCCCCCCCCACTCCCGCCACCACCACCACCAAAAAATATTAGCTCCAGACATATATAATCACTATGCAAATCTAGTCAGAATGTTTATACTGGGAACAAATGTAGCCAATTATAGAAAAATAGGTGGAGCTGTTTTAAGCATTCATTAAATCTCTCAGGGCAAGGGGGTAAATTAAACGTTATAAGGCTGCTGTAAAAATAACTATTTTAGAATTTAAATATGCTTGTATAATTTAGTGGTTGTTACCAGATTGAATTTTAACACCGAAATTTAGTTTCAAAAAAATACTCCACATGAAGCCTTGCATCTAGGGACCTATGACTGTGCCCACCACACAGTATTTAAAAATTAGGGCCTCATCATGTCCTATTTCTTGTTGAATCAAGGGTGGCCTTTGAATTTCCAAAAAGAATGCCATGGTTTGACCAATCTTGAATAAATATAGTAGTGGGTTAAAACCCCTGTAGGTGAACCCCTGTTAGCATCATCCACGGGGTAAAAAAAGCATGGTCCCTCCCATCCATTAAATGATCTATATGATCACAGCCAAGAAGGTAGTTTTCTATAACCTATCTTCTCACTTTCAATGATGTGTTTTGGAAAAAGAATTAAAGTAGTAGAATATGAATGCTAAAATGTCATTTGAAAAGTTAAAGCGTCAATGAGGGTCAGATTTCCATGAAGAATGACTAGCACTGCTAGCTACCTGAAAAGTAGTAATCAAAACCAGGCTTATGAGAGAGGATGGAAAAGATACAGTTGTGTGTCAGACGCTGCGCTGGGTGGGTGCCTTAGTGGCAGAGTGGATGGTAGCCTTCGGCTGTGTGATCTGAAGAACCCCAGATTCCTCCTAGTCAAAAAACAACTAAATTACGCACACACTCTTTTGTTCCAATCACGTTTCATTACTTTCATTACTTGGTGCTACATGTGGTCTCTGTATTTCTCTTTGAAAATGTGCATACCTGTAGAAAAGATGGCACCTTAGAGGAGGGTCACATTATGATCAGGCATATGAACATTTCCTCTGGGAGAGAAAGGTCTGTGCATGTCAGGAGGGGGAAATGTGCCAGGAAATCAGCCAAGTGGGGAGGGAGCCAACCAGACACAAGCTGGATTTCCCCTACTTTACAAAGTTGCTATGCAGTCAATTAGAGAGAGGCCCAACTCTGAATTACTACACTCAGGTGAAGAGTGGGAAAGGTGGAGAGTTGTTATGTATGTCCTTGTCCCAAAGTAGGCCTGGCATTTTTTTTCAAAGTAAGAGAGGCTTGCAGCTCGGCTAAGAAGTATTAAGGTGAAGAAAGGTCAGCAGGTTAGAGAGGCCGGTGCAACAGGGCTTGTTAGGAGTAATCAAAGACCTACTTAGGGAAGCAGCAGGAAGCGAAGAGGTGGGATTTCCACCAGTTATAGGGGCCAGCTGGCTAGAAAGAAGTTGGCTTCATTCTGAAAAGGTTTAAAATCCAGTTTAAAATGCTGATCAGAAAAATCCCACAACAAGCAGTTTGATCTTTTTTTTCTCTTTCTCACATACAGGACAAAATGACTGCGACTAAATAGTTCAGCATTATTAGGGCACCAGTCAGTAGAGCATACAACTCTTGACCTCAGGAGTTGTAAGTTCGAGCCCCACGTTGGGTGTAGAGATTACTTAAAAATAAAATCGGAAACAATAGTTCATTATTTCTAAGGAGTTAATATGTAGACAGATAACTTTGATAAGTGTTTTTTTTTTTGTTTTGTCTCACCTCTTTTCTTTCTTCCTTTCTGTGTTTCATAACACACACCCCAGTCTCTACCATGACATCAGTGGTTTGTATTTTCTTCCTCTTCTGCACAGATTGATCTCCCTGGGGAAGACAAGGACAATGTAGACTGACCAAATTGTCAGGAGTTGTTGTTCTGGGCTGTAAAGACGGAAGCCACTTTGCTTTGATGCTGTTTTAATATATAGGCCAGCACTTCACACTTACCACAAAGTTTTTAGCATGAATTTTCCTTTTTGAATGATTTCACACTAGTCTATGTTACAGCGTTCTGTCACATTAATATGTTTACCTCTTTTGAAAACATATTTCCTCCAGAAACAGTAAACACTAATTAGTTGTCTAAAGAGAAGGGAAAACAGAACAGCCCTTATTGAAGATAAAAGTATGATTAAGATATTGAAAAAACAGGGGTACCTGGCTCAGTCGGTTAAGTGACCCACTCTTGATTTCGGCTCAGGTCATGATCTCAAAGTTTGTGAGTTTGAGCTCTGCATCAGGCTCTGCACTGTCAGTGCAGGACCTGCTTGGGATTCTCTATCTCCTCTCTCTCTCTCTCTCTCTCTCTCTCTGTCTCTCTCTCTCTCTCTCAAAAATAAATATTTTTTTAAAAGGAGATAAAATATTTTTTAATGTACTGAAAAAACAATTTGTTAATGTTTATTTTTGAGGGAGAGAGAGAGCGTGCGAGTGGGGGAAGTGCAGAGAGAGAGAGAGAGAGAGACAGAATCTGAAGCAGGCTCCCTGCTCTGAGCTGTCAGCACAGAGCCCCAATGCAGAGCTCGAACCCATGAGCCATGAGATCATGACCTGAGCCAAAGTCAGATGCTTAACCAAGTAAGCCACCCAGGCACCACAGAAAAAAAACAATTTAATGGGTGAAAATCATCAGGGACATCAAACAGGTTACTAGCAAAAGTACATCTTTATGCATAGTTAGCCTTGCTATTGGGGGTCTCATGTGGGGTGGGCATGGTGGTGAAGTTGGGCAGGAATAGAAAGTTTTGAAAGAGAGACCTTACATGACCAGGTTTGTGACTTTAAAAAGTAAGGTTTAGTTCACCTGAGAATAAACTGAAGGCAGAGAGGTTTAAGAATGTATTTTGATGATCCAGGTAAAAGATGACAGAGACCATGAAGAGGGAAGAGGAAGAGAAGGGCCAAGAGATATTTGGGGATCAGAATCGCCAGGATTTGGCTTCCTAGCCACTATGACAACATCCCTAGCACCTGTGTAAACTTGGCTATGCCTGAGCTCCCACAGATTTCTAAACCAATCCTGTTGAACAAGAAGGATGCATTCTAAGACCAGTGAATATTACCTAGTTTATGGTACCCCAGTGGGTTAACCCTCCTGTCACCCCATGTTGCTAGCAGAAAAATGAGAAACAGTTTGCCACTTATGATATATTAGAATTTGTTTGGACGTGGTTCTTTACCTATATCAGAAGAGTACAATAATAGTTTGAGTCCTAGAATTAGACCTGCCCACTTGGCTGAAGCAGAAGTAGGGGAGAACATTTTGCCCACCGGGTTAAAACGACCGGTTCGAGTTCAGGCAAGATACCATAAAACAAGAAAATACTGAACAGAGACTAAATATACAAATTTCAGTCACCTGGGTGGCTCAGTCAGCTAAGCATCCAGCTCTTGATTTGGCCTCAGGTCATGTCACAGTTCACAAGTTCAAGTCCCGTGTCAGGCTCTTCACTCACAGCATGGAGCCTGCTTGGGATTCTGTCTAACCTCTCTCTCTGGCCTTCCCCCACTTATTCTCTGTCTCTCTCTCTCAAAATAAATAAAAATAAACTTTTTTTAAAAACTTAAAAAAAGACTATATGAATTATGAGAATTGAAATCTTCAAAGACTGAGAAAAGAAGATAGGGAAGCTTGAAGAAAGCAAGAGTTCAATTAAAGGAAATAGATCGTATTGTCTGTTTTAGATTCGGAGCAGAGGTAACTAAATATTAAACCACAAAATAATGACACGAGGGCTGCCCAAATGTTTACTATCTCAAGTCAGCAACTTGGAGAGCTGCTGATCCTACGGGTATAAATGTCATTTAGCCTTATGCACGAGAAGGAGGAAGATGCCAGGAACTTGATGACATCTACATGCTAAATTTCATCCTCATCAGTGGGTCTGATTACCCATTAATTCAGTCATTAAACAAATACTTACTGACTGGTCACCCAAAGTGCCCAAATACTACTGGTTTTGTGATACAAGACTGAGAAAGAAATACTGCCTACCCTCACCAAGAGATAGGAGTTAGCAAGCACAGGGATAGACAGAGAGAATGGTTGGGTTCTAGCCTTAGCATAGAACTCAACAACATCCCTTTCAGAGGAGAGGATAAGAGCAAGGCCTGCGCCCTAATCAAAGCCTACACCCTCAGTGTTATTCCTCAACAGGGACAGCATCCTTAGAGCTGCTTCAATTACAGATGTCTGGCACTTGAAGGCAGTCAGAATGATCTGGTAAACGGAAACCCTTGAGATTCTTGTCCATCTCTGGCTCTGAGCTGGGCTATTTATATCCCTGGACTCGAGTCCAGATTCCCAGATGCAACGGAGACTGTGGACACGTAGGATAGTATGTAGGACACAATTGCTATATTCACACTCACTCTTGAAAGCCATCTCCTGTACCACTCTTAGCCACTGAAGAGTGTAAATAGAAAACACTGTGCAATGGGAAAATTGATAAATTACAATACTTGTTTGTAGAGAGTGGACTACATCCGAGGACTATGGAATAAAAATAAAACTTTTTATTTTGAAGAAAAGATACACATTACAAACAAGTCTCATTAGATTGCTGTTGTCGTTTTTACCTATATTTGGGGTGGGAAGTAGAGGGAAGAGCGGATCCAGGATAATCTTCAGTCTCTTGCAGCTAGAGACCATGAGAAAAATACCCTTTTGAAGATCATTTGTTTCCCATGGTTGGCGGTAACAAGTGTTTATAAAGAGTGTATATTTTTTAATAACTATTAAAAATAGCTATTCTCTCACTATAATGTACCATCCTCAGATAATAACAAGTATTGATGAGGATGTGGAGGATTGGAACCCTCACACATTGCTAGTAGGGATGTACAATGATGCAATCTCTTTGGACAGCACTTTGGCAATTCCTATAACGGTTACACAAAGAGTTTCCATATGACCAAGCTGTTCTACACGTAGGTATATACCAAGAGGAATGAAAACATGTTCAAGCAAAATGTCCATAGTAGCATTATTTCTAATAGCCAAAAAGTCCAAATAGCCCACAGGTCCATCAGCTAATGAATGGGTAAACATAGTGTGGTATATTCATACAATAGAATATTATTTGGCAATAAAAAATGAATGTGGGGTGCCTGGGTGGCTCAGTCAGTTGGGCGTCCAACTTCGGCTCAGGTCATCATCTCACGGTTCGTGGGTTCAAGCCCCTCATTGGGCTCTGTGCTGACAGCTTGGAGCCTCGATCCTGCTTCAGATTCTGTCTCCCTTTCTCTCTGCCCCTCCCCCAGCTTGCACTCTGTCTCTCTCCCTCTCTCTCAAAAATAAATAAACGTTAAATTAAAACAAAATGAATGAGGTCTGATTTGATGCATGCTATCACATGGATAAAACCTTGAAAATACTATGTTTTGTGAAAGAAGCCAATCTCAAAAGACCCTATGTGTGTGATTCCATTTATATGAAATGTCCAGAACAAATATATACAGATAGAAAGTAGATTACTGGATACCACAGGCTGGAAAATTTGGGAGGATGAGTGACTGCCACGGGGTCCCAGGTTTCTTTTGGGGATGATGAAAATGTTCTAAAATGGATTATGGTAATAACTGCATAACTGTGAATGTACTAAAAACCATTGAAGTGTACACTTTAATTGGGTAAATTGTATGAATTGTATCTCGTTGAAGCTGCTTTAAAAAAAAAACAAAACCCAGTTTCAACATCTTGGCATCTTTGACTCCTGCTTGGTTCAGCAACAGCTCTTTGCAGCGGTCTTTTAGGGAAAGCAATGTGTGAATTTCTGGTGTCTTAAGCAAGTCCTCTACTGTAAGGCTCTTTTCCTAGAGTTCATTAGGAATTATTGCTTAACTAAGCCTGGCATTGTAATCCAATAGCTTCTCAGTAGGAATGCACCATCTGTGCTGTTCTTTAGATGAGTCTATTCTAACAGAACACTTTATATTTCCAAACACATTGATTTAATGTACATAGCACTACAGTGTTAGACTTAGAGGATGAGCTTTTAAATTTTTTAAAATATTTTATCAACCGTGTACTTTAGATCAGAGCCAGTGTATTTTGTGTTTATTGAGCAGTCTCAGTTCAGTGGGCATTAATATGGAATGGTTTTAATTTTCTCCCATCACTGCCTTAGGCCTTATTTTGTTGATCTTGCTTTTCTATTCCTTAATAATATTTAGCAGATCTCATATCATCCAGGTCACTTTCAGTTAGCCAGTCTGGTCCATTTTTAAACTCCGACCTCATACCTGATTTAAATCTAATTTCTTCCTCCACTCCCATCAGGGTGGATGGAACATGGTCTGCCTCTCAGATACCACCTTCTCCTCCCTTTTCAAGGCCTAACTCCTAAGCATATGGAGGCTAGGTAATGAATGAAGACAGTGTCCCTTTACCTAATTTCCTGTGGTTATTATCTTCACTGCTTCTTGGCAAGCACCATCTTGCCATCCATGCCTGACAGGTGACAGGTGACAGGTGTCAAAATGCTGCCTGTCATGGGTAGTTGGGAGAGCTCACTGCCCGATTCCCTGATGTGGAAGACCCAGCCCTGGCTCAGCCTCTTACTAACCCCTTCTCCTGTGGTGTCCTGCTAAATATTTAACAACGGGCTAGGGGTGGGAGTGGGGTGGTGTACATAAGTTTATTACATATTTTACTGATGTAAAGAATGTGTAGTACACAACTTACAAGTAATTAAATATACAATACTCATTAATGTAAATTCCATGTAGTCAGTAGACTCTCCCAGCAGTGAGTCAGTGATTTTTTTCCATCCTGTGGTTGCAGCTGACAAATGAGTGGAATTCTAACATGAACGGATGATATTTTCATTTAAGAACTAAGACAAAGTGGGATGCCTAGGTGGCTCAGTCGGTTAGGCATCCGACTTCAGCTCAGGTTATGATCTCATGGTTCGTGGGTTCGAGCCCTGCGTCGGGCTCTGTGCTGACAGCTCAGAGCCTGGAGCCTGTTTTGGATTCTGGGTCTCCCTCTATCTCTGTTCCTCCCCTACTCACACTCTATCTCTCTCAAAAATAAATAAACATTAAAAAAATTTTTTTTAAAAACTAAGACCAAAGTGAAATAAAGAAGGATTTTGGAATTTCACTTATTAGTGTCATGAGCAACTCCTTTGCTGAATTGAGATAATAGGTTCAATGCTGGAAGAATATATCCTCCAGTTTTTATGCTTTTAACAATGTAAGGACTCTAGACATAACTACACTTTTAGGTTTAATCTGTATTATTTGCATTTTTTCCATCGCTTTCTTAGCTCCAGACAATCAATAAAACAATAAACCAAGTCCTAATTTGTAGCATTTGCCAATTCAGGCTACATGCATGACCTTATTGGATGCATAATTGGGGCAAGATGCATGGCAGCACATTGTTTTTTTCCACCATACAGATGGAGTAGGCATAAAAAAAATTTTATGAGGATAGTAATCATAGCAGTAAAATAATTAAGAAATGATGAGTTTTAAGGATTCCCCTTGTTTGTAAATAATGTATTTAATTGTAATGTTAATTTTTAATAATGGTGGTGTTTAAAATTCCTAAAAATTTAAAAATTGGCTGGCAAGCTGGTTCCAGAATACCACTGCCCCTCTCATAGCATTCTCTTAAGAGCCTCTTAGCTACTATGGTCCCCTCTTTTGGGGAGCTGCCTTCTTGATAGGACACTCATGAGCTAGCAGAGACAGTACAGACCATTTCCTTGGTGCTCCCTCTTGCTACTCAGTCAAGGGGCAAATCCCGGGCCGGGGATCACACTCCAGTCTGCTTCTTACAGGCACCCCAGTCTTTACTGTTGGGTGTCTTGGTACCCTCTTCACCTGGCTTTGAGAGGGAAAAGTCATCCTCTCCCCATTTTTGTGGTGGTGGAAGAAGGGAGACAGGGAAGTTCCACACTCCCAAGATAATAGCTCCGTACTCCCACAAAACTTCTTTCTCTCCTTTCCCGTATTTTATGACGGGACTGGGGCTGTCCAAGCCAGCTCATCTTCTCTTAATAAGTCTTATGGAAGGTACTCATGGTTTCTTTAGAATTTGAGATACTCAGTACCTTTTACCATCACTGGTTATTAATTCGGAAGTAACAGCGTATCTTGCTAGACTTGTATGCAGTTCTATTTAGCATTCTCAAATTTAAATCTAGTTTAGGTTATGGATAATATTCACCATTTGGTTTAAATCAAATGTATCTTCTCAGGGTATTTAACCATCTTTCTGGTTTGGGCTAGGCCTATAATTAGTAGTCTTGTTTCCCCACATTCCAAAATACAAAAACCTTAACTCTGTCCTACTCACTTGATTTAATTAGCAGATCCAGAGGAATATCTCAGATATTCCTAAATCTTGATAACATTCTTCAAAAGAAACAGAAGATTCCTATACCCGTGGGTGAAATTGCTTTAAATGCTCCGAATCTTAACCTCATCAAGATTAGGGTTCTTTAAGTAAAATTTTAGTGAAGAAAAAAAATGGGAAAGGGTAAGAACTTACCCTACCAGATATCAAAACACACTATAAAACTATAGTGAGAAAAGCAGGATGAACAAATAAATCAAAAGACAAATTAATCTATTGAAAGAACATCAAGTACAGAATCAAATCCAGATATGTATAGGAATCTTAGGAATGATAAAGCTAGCGTTGCACATAAAAGTTACTATATGTAAATAGAGGGGGATATTTCTAAAATACTGGAGTGAACGAAGGGGGCCTTTATAAATAAGCATGACATGAAACTGGAAAATATTAAGGAAAAATAGACTTATTAAAAAATTTAAACTTATGTATGGCACGGGGCATCATAAATTAGGTGAAATGGCAAATGATACACTGAGAGAAAATATTTTCTCCACACATAATAGATAAATAGTGTTATTGTTAGAGGTGCACTGAATTTATTTTGGCTGAATACTGAAAAGCCAGTGTTAAAATCAATGAACAGCCTAAGGCAAGGCTGAATATTCCCATCGTAAAATGATCCTCTGAGATACAGCAGTAAATCTGAAATTTTAAGAATTTAAGTAATATTATAATTTCATTATTAAAAATTCAGTATGTTTTTAAAGTTTGTCATTATGATGTACCAATGTAATTTCTCAGCACTGCCAGCTACTAGATGGCTCCTGTGCATATTTGCAATACTTAAATAGATGTTTTCATTTAATGAAAAGCATGAATTGGGAGGAGAGGTTATTTATGCCAGTGTAGGTTACTGGTAGATTTTGCTCTGAGGTCGGTAAGCTTCCTTTTCCTCTAATAGTTACAGAAAGGTAAAGACTCGCCTTCTCAACGCCCAGACCCTGAGGATCTGGCTGATGGTGGGGGCACAGGGTCTTTGAAGTGCTCCCGTGAGCAGAAGCTCTGTGCGGTGCTGAAAGAAATCACTTTCTGAATATTGACGAAGCAAACATAAGGTTTTTTCCCCTCGCATTTTAATTTCTCATATTTCTACATGCTTGCTGCTTCCCACAGTCACTGGATGTGCTGCCTTCCCTGCCAGCAGCCGCTGGTCTTTCCCAAGTCCTTTCCTGTCAGTGCCGGTGTTTAACAGCAGACAGTGCTACCAACCATTTTGTTCCAGCAGCCTCTTCACATGTGGTAGCTGCTCTTCTGTCTCACTTGGAACATTTGTTTGAATACCTGAGGAGGCAGGTCCAAATTACTCCCCTGCATGTCACAGTGTTTGTCTTTGGCTGAAAGAGATTTTCCGTCCAAAGTGACCCTCGTATCGCTTACCAATACTTTTAAAGCAACTGTTCACATAGTAGCATTGAGTACGAATGATGGTGTTGTGCTTATTAAAGATGATGGTAACTTATATGATCTGTGAGCTCCGCAAGTTCGGTAAAGCTAGAAATGGCGTCAAAGGAGGCATCTGTCTGTTCGGTCTTCCAAACACTAATGCAGATTTTGGCTAAATACTGAGGCCCAAGCTAAACTTCAGTGCATGCCTGATATTTGTAATGCATAAAGTGCTCCTTCATATTGGTAAGAAAAAATGGACAAAGGCAAACAACTCACAGAGAAAGAAATATAAATAGTGAACAAAACTGAGCAAATGTGAAACCTTAGGCATCAAGTTAAAGGCCGTTACAACAATAACAGGCTTTGTTAGCTTAACAAAAAAAAATTACAAAGATAGGTAATGCAGTGTTGCTGAGAATGCCTAGAAACAAGGTAAGTTCCTTGTAGTGAAGGCAGTTCTCAGCAGTATTCCCCAAAAGTTTGAGATGTGTACTCTCTTGTCCAGCACTGTTACTTAACAGGAATCTCCCCTCCAGAAGTACTTCCAGCCATGTGCTCAGAGATTTATACAAAACTGTAATACTAGTTGTTATAACAAAACATCAGATCAAATTTAAGTGTGCATCTGTAGAGGAACGGAGAATTGAATGCTGAAGAACCATGAAGGAATGCCCTACAATTATTAGAAATAATGAGCTAGGTGTATTCGTACTGCCATATAAATGCAAGCACAGTGTATTGTTACAGAGGAAAATGCAAGTTGCAGAATGTTTTTATGTGATTCCCATTTGATGTAAACATAAATTTAAAAAAGTATGGAGGGATGAGTTTCGAACCATTAACAGTGGTTACCTTGAGATGGAAGGAGTATAGGGATGGAGGAAATAGAGGGAAGAAGGTAATGTTTTTGATATCATACGTACTTCTTTGTTACTTGAGTTTATTATAATGAGAATCTATTACTTATTCATTTTATATAAGACTTAAATAAAACTAGGTTAGACCGAACCACAGAAGAAAGATTCCATGAAAGACACAAAAATGAGCTACTTGACATCATTTCAAGGCAGACATACAGAAAGCCTCCAATGACTTGATGGGAGCTAAAAGAATCATATTATCACAGGTATTATGAAACGGCTGGCAAGGCAGTCGTTTATAACCTTGAAGAATCGAAGAAATGGCGAAGTGCAAAGCACAGATTTCAATAATAAAATAATTAAGTTAAAAAAAACAGAAAAGTGAAAGAAAGCTGTCACAGTCACCATCAGGTCCCCTTCTCTGACTTGCCGATAATTCACATCTAGAGAAGAAACGTCTGTGATGAACCAACTTATGATGGTACTACCACACAGGGATACCTGCCATATGGAGTGATATGGTTGCTATTTTGTGTGTGCTTCTTAATTATTGTCTCATGTGTTTCTGTCCATACTTATATTCACTCAGTAAACAGACTTAGCAAGAGGGAAGCGGAGTGACAGGCAGAGCCCCATGAGGCAGGATTTTGTTTAGCTCTAGCTCTCCAGTACCCAGTACAGAGTAGGGACTCAATAAATATTTGTCGAATGAATGCATAGGTTCTAGTCCAGGGGGGAATACAGATTAGTAAACAGCCAACTAAAAGACAGTATTCTCCGTGCAGTAATAGGGATGGGAACACTCAAAACAGAAATGGGACGACTAAGACTGCAAGAAAGCTCCTAGAAGACATCCCCAAGGATGCTATGCTTGAGCTAAATGTTGAGAATGAATAGAAGCTTTCTAGGCAAAGGAGATGGCAGAAGCAAAAGTTCAGACTTACGGAAGAGCAGGGCTTATTGAAGAAGCTGCAAGCTGTTTTTTCTGGCTTCAATGAAGCATGAGCAGAGGAGGCTAGAAAGACTAGGTCTAGATCAAAGATCTTGGGAGGCCTACTAAGGACTTTTAGATTTTATCTGAAGAGAATGTCTTCACTAAGACAATCAGATTTAGATTTTAAAATTTATTTTTATTTTATTTTGAGAGAGAGAGAGAGAGAGAGAGAGTATGGGGGAGGAGCATAGAGGGAGAGAGAGAATTCCAAGCAGGCTCCACACTCAGCACAGAGCCCAACGTGGGACTTGATCCCACAACCATGAGATCATGACCTGAGCAGAAATCAAGAGTCCAATGCTTAACCAACTGAGCCGCCCAGGCACCCCAACAGATTTATATTTTAAAAGATGCACAAGAACACTTAGTTGCCAGTCTTTATTTTGAAAGTAATAGCAATTTTGTATGTGCATTACAAGAATTAATTCATTTAATTCTTATAACAATCTATGGAGTCGTTACTGTTATTGTCTCCATTTTGTAGTTGAGGAAACTGAGGCACAGAGAAGTTAAGTAATTCGCCCAAGGTGACTCGGTTTTTGGTGGAACTGATATATAAACCCAAGCAGTCTGTATCCAAAGCCCATGCCTTTTTCCTATATTCTGTACTACTTTTGTTTGTGTTTTTTAAGAACATATTTGTTTTCTTAAGAAAAGGGAATCAAAATTTTTTTCCATGTAATTTTTCCCGTATCGCCTACCAACCAAGATAGAATGTTCTTTGACCTTGCAAATAGAATCATTCAGCAGTTTAGTAGTCTGCCTGTCTTTTCCAGTCCCCTCTTACCATACAGCTGCTTCTTTATCTCCTTTAGTCTTGCTTCTTGTCTCCCTCCCCTCCCTTTCTGGATAAGCTTTAACCCATTTGGCTTCCAGGGTACCCAGTGTAGCCCCAGCCAAGAGAGAGAGGCCAGCTGGGCGATGAAGTTACAGGAGTTGTCTGAGACTTCACCTTCCAGAATCAAAGGTGCGCAGATCACAGATCTCAACAAAATGGGAGAGGGGGCAGAGTACTCAATATGATCACCTTTCACTCACTTGTAAATAATCATGATGGCTGTTCAGTCAACAAGCATTTAGTGAATAGCTTCTCTTTGCGCCTGAAACTGTGTTGGGAGGCAGAGGTGAGACCAGGAGGTAGAGCTGGGAGAAGAGGAAGTTGTACTGCCCCTTGCCAATCAATGGTCTTTCAGTCTTGCACTTTCATTCAGGCTAGTATTTCATAACTAGTATTGTGTCAACAAAAGTGATGGCATTTTTCTTAAACAGACGAGATGGTGTGGTTTAGAGGTCTAGTTAATGAAGAGCATTATAAACCAACTCTCACCCCCATTATTTTCCATTGACCCCACCCTGTAAATCCTGTTCCTCAGCCTCAGGGAACCTCTAATAGATGCATCAATGGTATTTGGGAGAATTAAGTGCTTAAAATCATCCAGCCCTGTGCTGTAAGCATAAACATGCTCCTCTTCTCAAAAATTCAAATTTTTGCTGTGAACAAGGCAAAAAGTGTAGAAGACTTAAACTTTCATTTACTTATCCACTGATAAATTTTGTGGATCTTCTTTAGTAAGAGGAGGAAGACCAATAGAGGATAATATCAAAGACGGATGAAGATTTGGGAAAGTAGTAACAATGTAGAAACCTAAAGTGATGGGAATTTTTCTTCTTTTTTAGAAAGAAATTGTTAGAGAAACAAGTAATGCATGTTTGGAAACTGTTATTACGTCCCTGACATATCTGTATCCATGAAATATGAAACCTATGTAAGGAGATTTGTTTTTACTTAGGATCGTAATTATAAATACACTACAAAGAGTGGGTCTCATTCCATTAAATTCTCTGTGATAGTCATTTGCTGCTTATATATTGCATAGTTTTGACTCACTAACCTACAATCTTAATTTTCTTCTATTCACCAAAAACATTTTAACATTGAGAACTACGTGGTTAACAACACTCGATGTTTAAATTCCCTCGTTTTATACCTTTATGTTATTCCTTCATTTGTACATTAAACAAATTTCAGATTTGCATAAATTTGTGAAAGTGTATGCACAGTAATGTTCCTCACAGCATTGTTTATAAAAGCAAAAATTGAAAAGAGCCCAAATGTCTCTAGACCAGAAGTTGGCTATTCAGGTAAATGTTAAAAATGATGAAATCAATTTGTGATTATTGACATAAAAACTTATTTACCATATCATGATTTTTTAAGATGATAAAAGCAGTCTCTACATTAATCTTTTTTAATTGTGTGTTTAGAGAAGAAGTTCAGGAAGATCTATGAATGTTAACAATACTTCTTTCTGAGTAAATTTGGAGATGGTCTTCACTTACAACTTCCTGTCATATGTATTGTTGGAGGTGGTTTTTATTATTAATTATTGCTTTTACAGTTAGCATGTATAATATGAAAAAATAGCCTTTTTAAAATCAGACTTGAAAAGGTAAAAGGATCTCTGAAAGAAATGTAATGTTAAATTGTTTAAGCATACAATGAAATTTTGCACAATGCATGTTAATTTTACCAGTTCTCCGCCTTATGAGATTTTCCTTTCTTCCCCTACTAAAATAGTATTAACACTTGATATAAAACCTTTCCCTCCCACAGCTTCCTGTTCCCTATCCTTCATCTGTCCCCTTCTTCTTCCTTTGAGCTGCAATGACAGACCTATCTTGTTCCCGGATGCCCACACTGTGAGGATATGATTTGAGGCAGAACATTAACATCACTGGTCATTCTGACATTAAACCTGTCCTTTACCGTGACCATTGAGTTAGGAAGCACAGATGGGTCTTTAGTGCATTTCACTAATGGACATTCTGTTCAATTAAACACCTGTCTTCAGTGACGTAGATCTCAGCTCTTAAGAATACCTATGTTTTCACTAAGGTTTTGCATTCTAGACTGAGACATTAGAGCAAGATGATTTTTTTTGTGTGACTCAGACTGATCTTCGTCCCTTTAGACTCTAAAGTCATTACTTAATCTGAACTGCAAGACTGCATTTTTTTTTTTACAGTATCTTAGCCAGTTTCCAAGCATTTGGTATTCCTAGTTTTCATCTTCTTGAACCTGGTTGGTTTAGGCAGTGGTTTCAGTTATAGGATTTGGGCAAGTGAAGAGAGGCAGAAATTCTGAACAAACCCAAATAGTGGGTAGTCTATGAATTTGTTTGTGATATAAGTGAGCATAAGACACTGGCCTCTGCCTAGAATAATCATAACAAGCTGAGCGCAAATCCAAGAAAACATAAGCAAGGTTGTAAGCAGTGTCTTGTCGAGAAGGTTTTCAAAAGCTTCAGCAGCAGCACCCTAACCAGATCATTAAAAGGTGGTGTTTCTCTTGGACCTCTAATATTAAGAAGCTATAACCATGAATGTCTTACTAGGCTAGAGTCTCAGAATCTTCCCCAGTTATCAGTTGTGTTAGAGCATGGGCACACTTCCTTACTCTTTTCTTGTCTTTAACAGAGTGTTTGCTAATTTTTCTCCTGTTCCTTTTGGTTCTTTCTTATCCACTTGCTCTAATACACCCAAATTCTCAACACCAAAAGTAGAGGAAATAAAAATCAGACGAGAATGGAGGAAAAGGGGGTGCATTCTGGGGTCCCCAGAAACCTAAATTACTTTTTTTTAATTGCTCTGATTTTTGGGGGTCCTGTCTGGGTGGAGAGCAGGCTCCCGAGCAGTGTGTAGTGAAGTGTGGGGGCTCCGGGCCCAGAGCCTGGCACCTCCACTTACTCCGTCTGGAGCAAGTGACTTACCCTCCTGTGTTTCACTTTCCTGGTGTGTCAGCTCCTCCGAGTTTTATGGAATTAGTATGTTTGTGTTAGGACGTGGTGTATCTGAGTATTAGCTATTATTTAATATCTACCAGTATTTTTGTAATAAAGAGCTATATGGATTTTGACATTCCCCAGTTTGGAGGGAGAGGTAGACCAGCTTCCCCTGTGTCAGTGGGTCTCACTCGGGGCTGCTGCTTGATTGTGTTTGGCTGAGGCTCTTGAAGGCTCCCTCAGTGCAGGCCACCAGGGGGGCTAAGCCTCTGGGTGGAGGACTTAGCCAGGCCATCGCAACCACTTCCCAAAGAGTTCTCAGTGAAGAGTCTATCTGAAAACGAGGGGAGGAGGATGGGAGACGTGCGGTGGGCACAGGGAGAGAGAATGAGACCTGTCAGGAAACATGACAGGAGCCATCAGTAAAGGCACAAGCAGACGACTCTTTGGGCAACTGGTGTGAGATGTGATCTATCTCTGGCAGGGCATTTACAGGTCTTGCTAAAGCAACGTGGTTCCAGGGTAGAGAGCCGCTTTCTACCACCTCCCCGTCTGCTCCTTGAACGAGGGCTAGCTTTCCAGACACTCCTTGTCCCCAGCTCTGAAAGAGGAGGTGCTGCTTCTGTTTACTGACTCCCGGCTCTGCTTCCCTTCCAGCTGACCCTCTGGTGGGCAGCATCGCCACACAGTACATGACCAACAGAGCAGAGCACGACCGGATGGCCAGACAGTGGACCAAGCGGTATGCCACATAGGGGCCTGCTGGCTGCTGCCCCCGCCGGACCTGTGCAAGCACATTCACCAAGTGCATCAATAGCCCTACCCACCCCTCCGGACCTCGGTTCTGATCTTCTTATTTTTATTACATTTTGAACCTTTTTCTGATGATGTGTCATCCATCCCCCATCCTTTGTCCCTTCCTCCTCTTCCTCCTCTTCCCTCTCTCTTCCCTCCACCCCTGCCTTCTCAATTTATTCCCTTTTTTTGATTTCTGTTAACTTGAAAGATCTGGGGGTTTTTTTTCCCACCTCAACATGGATGGGAACTTTTGTTTTCAGTGCAAACAATGTCAGATCTGTAATAGTAAGAGCTTTCTTACAAAGCTTCGTATTACTGTGTGGTTTTGTTTTTTGTTGGTGTTTGTTTTATTTTGGTTTTTTTCCTTTTATGTGATCTTTGGGAAAACACAAATTCAGAATTATATCTCATTTCTACTTAAATGTAGTGCTTAGGATTAATTTTTTGTACTGAAGTCTTTATTGGTGGGTGCATGCTACTGGGAACAAGTTTTTTGTACAAAAGCTTCAATCAGAATCACTGTGCATTACTGAGACTCTGTTTATCACTAGCCTTCTGTCTCCCACACAGAAGACTGTTGGATTGAACAAAATAATATGTATTTTGATTTACTTAAAGTGCTTGTAAATTTCTTAGGGACCTGCCACTTTTGACTGTGGATCAGTTGATGTACACTTGTATTATTAAAGCACTCAATAAATCACTGTGGCTGATAAATGCACTTCTGGTAACCCAGCGTTTGCTTTGTATCCTGGTGACCAGCATAGCCCTACGAGCAGCGAGGCTTGTCTAATTCAATTACAGATTCAAGTGTATTTTTCATCTCAGACCTCTAATATTTCTTTGTAGCTAAGTTGCTTACCATGTGGAATTTCTCCAGCTGTCAATAACCTGATGATTTTATGGTTGTTTCAGGTCACTGTCACTTTACATATTGGCCACACATTACTTTGTCATAGACCTCCTTTCTGTTACAACCTTCTTTACTTGACAATTAAAATACGGGACTCCAAAAACAGCCTTCTAGTGGAAGTCAAGTCAGACTGATCATTGTGTTTAACCACTGTTGAATTTATTTCTCTCCCTTTTTCCTCTGAAGATTGTTGTCGTGATTACCCTTGAGTTTGGGTTTTGTTTTTTCTCTATAGTTATGGTGGGAGAAGTAAACTGTGTCAGTCATGGTCAACGCATTCACTGACAAGGGTATGTATATCTGGCTTTAACCTTCAGACTATTTTAGGTATGTTTTGTTTTCTCCCATAATTTTAGTGGAAGAAATAAACTCAACTGTATCATTCATGGTCAATACATTTGTGACAAGGGTATGTCTGTCTCGCTTTGACCTTCAGACTATTTTAGGTATGCAGCTATAGAGGCAGAAGAAACTTGTGTGTGGTGCAGTTTGAAAAACATACCGATGGGGCGCCTGGGTGGCTCAGTCGGTTAAGCATCTGACTTTGGCTCAGGTCATGATCTCACAGTTTGTGAGTCCGAGCTCTGCACTGGGTGAGCCCATGCCCTGTGTTCAATGAGCACAAGCCCCACTTGGGATGAGACCCACTTCTCTCTCTCTCTCTCTCTCTCTCTGCCCCTCATAGGATTCTCTCTCCCTTTCTCTCTCTCTCTCTCTGCCCCTCACTCACTTGGGCCCTCTCTCTCAAGAAAATAAATAAAATTGAAAAATAAATAAATAAAATTTTAAAAATAAATAAAAGATTTTGAAAAAAAAGAAGAACATACTGACCTGCTGACTGAAATTCAGGGTTCTCTGTGTTACAAAGGCATATTGGAAAGTCCTGCTCTCACTAATCACAGTTATAAGCCCACCATAAAGCTTGGTCTCATTTGAGGAACATCTTTACTGCTAAATAGTGGGATTTACAAATGGAAGTCATTCACCTCTTAAATATTTCTGATTCAGATTTAAAATCTTTATTTGGAACAGATTTAAATATCTGATTCAAAAGATGCAGGTTTTTGTGGTTAAAAAGAAATCCTAAAGAAAATATTGTTTAAACATCGAAAAGGTAAGTTTTAAACCAGAGTACATAGGGTATTTTTTGTCTTTCTAATAATGATTTTACCACTCACTTTATTTGAAAACATTTTCCTACAGACCATATGTGTGAATGGGCATAGCTGTATTCCAATAAAGCTTTGTTTATCAAAATAATCAGTAGCCAAATTTGGCCCATAAGTTGTAGTTTGCCAGTCCCTGATACATAGACCAAAACAGACAGGGGTGGGGGTGTGGTGGGAGTCAGATAACTGTGTGTTTAACATCTCTTTCTTTTCTTTTTTTTTTTTTTTAATTTTAATTTATTTTTTTTTTAATTTACATCCAAGTTAGCCTATAGTGCAACAATGATTTCAGGAGTAGATTCCTTAATGCCTCTTCCGCATTTATCCCATCCCCCCTCCCACACCCCCTCCAGTAACCCTCAGTTTGTTCCCCATAATTATGAGTCTCTTATGTTTTGTCCTCCTCCCTGTTTTTATATTATTTTTGCTTCCCTTCCCTTATGTTCATCTATTTTATGTCTTAAAGTCCTCAGATGAGTGAAGTCATATGATATTTGTCTTTCTCTGACTAATTTCGCTTAGCGTAATACCCTCTAGTTCTATCCACGTAGTTGCAAATGGCAAGATTTCATTCTTTTTTATTGTAACATTTCTTTCTTTAAAATAAAATTAATTTTTTTTAGTTTTGTGGGGGGGTTTTGCTGTTGTTGGTTTTGAGAGAGAAAGTGCACACACTCAAGCAGGAAAGGGGAGAGCAGGAAGGAGAGAATCCCAAGCAGGCTTTGTCAGTGAGGAGCCTGACTCCAGACTCGACCACTCAAACCTGTGACATCATGACCTGAGCCAAAATCAATAGTTGGATGCTTAACCAACTGAGCCACCCAGGTGCCCCTAAAATAAAATTAATTTAATTAATATAATACAAGACTAATTTTTAGGAAATTACCCATAATGTGTTTTTATCTACAGATTTTCTCACCAAAGTTTTTTATATTTACTTTAATACTTTAGATTTAAAAAGTCAATCTTAAAAGCACTTAGCCCTCTTAATATGCAGTCTTATTAAACTGATTTTTATTTTGCTTTTGACTGATTAAACTAGACTTGCGATATTACAACTGACTTTTATTAAAAATCTCTAAATTCACTTTGCTTTTCTTCTTTTAAAATGTCAACTCCATTGGACATTTTTTAAATGATGTGTCCCATATATTACATGTACATCTCCTATCTGGTTGTACTTCAGATCATTTAAAAATATGTGTTATTTGGGAGCCAGAGACGATAACAGTTCTAGTAGGAATTCCTGTCACAAATCTGTATTTGCTTTCCCATGAGCCATCTTTAGATTTTATGTCAATTTGATAGGAAATCTCTAAAATTTTTTTCCCTGTGTTTATGAACTCTAAATACTTAATGACAAACAAATGTACCCTCGCCTCAACATGTGAAAGCAAGAGAAACTCCAGAGAGAGCAACAAATCCTTAGCTGAGCCTGTTAAGTCTAGACTCCAGATAACATAGTAATTTTACTGGAAATCTATAACCACAGCAGGCAATACAAGTCCAGTGTTTCTTAAAATGTTTGCAAAGTAAGATTTAAGAGTAGTTTAGCACTCGGAAAACTAAGTCGTTTCACTAATAATCATGGGAAAAGCATTTCTAAAATTCAGGTGTCATTTTGAACCTTAATCTTTAACTTTCCATGCCAGCGATTGCTAGTTGTAGTATTTCACAGATTTGTCAAATAAAATGTTGGCAGATCCTTGCGAGCCAGGACTTCTGGTCATTGAGAAAGTAGTTTGAAATGATACTTATTGATCTTAAGTATTTCAGAAGGTTGTGGCCTTAATTTGCCATAAAACTACAAATAAATTGAACAGTCTTCATCTCTTTTACAAGAATCCATTGAATGCACCAGGTGCAGAAGTAGTCAATCTTTTCTTCTTATTCTAAGATTAGAGAGTCAACCTAGAAGTTCATCCTACAATACTGGTTTGGGAATTAGGAAGAAAGGAAATATTTACTCAGAATATACTGTGCACCAGGCCGTAAATTACCTAATAATAAGACCTTAGCATAGTCCCTCAGGGTGTAGGCTGCCATGGTCTAAACATTTGTGTCTCCCCCTCCTCTGCCATACGTTAAAACCTGAATCCCAAGGTGATGGTATTAGGAGGTGAGGCCTTTGGGAAGTGATGAGGTTATAAGAGCAGAGCCCTCAATACTGGAATTAGTGCTCTTATAAAAGAGACCCCAGAGGGCTCCCTGACTCCTTTCCATCATGTGGAGACACAGTGAGAAGTCAGCAGTCTGCAACCAGGAAGAGGACCTTTGTTGGAACCCACCCATGCTGGCACCTGGATCTTGGGCTTCCATTCTCCAGGATGGTGAGAAGTAAATTTCTGTTGTTTATAAGACACCTAGTTTGTGGTGTTTTCTTACAGTAGCTTGAGTGGTCTAAGACAGTGGCCCTTGTTCATGCGCAATGAACAAGATACCAAAGTGAGATTCCCACCCAAGCATGTGATACCAGAGCCTTGCTATATACAAGACCACGTGCACCTTTCTGCAAACTCAGATCATACTACAGAAACAAATTATCGTAATTCAGTCTTAGAGTCGAGGTGCCATACAATTTCTAGGTGGTGGGGGTTTTGCCATCTTCAACAATTGGAAAAAATTTGAAGAAAATATGGACCTGGTATTACATGGGAGACCAAACAGCACTTCTAATCTTAGACGTGACCCAACTATGGAAACCTATCACTTGGAAGACCCCTGAACATCTCTGCATTTCAATACTGCAGTAAAAGGGGCCATTAATTATTCCTAACAAATTCCACAGCAATTTGTATTTTTTCTTTCTTTTGTTTCAAGTTTTTATTTAAAATTGTAGTTAGTTAACGTATTGTGTGTAATATTGGTTTCAGGAGCAGAATTTGGTGATTCATCACTTACATACGGCACCCAGTGCTCAACCCAACAAGTGCCGTCCTTAATGCCCGTCACCCATTTAGCACATCCTCCCACCCCACCTCCCTCCAGCGACCCTCAGTTTGTTCTCCGTCATTTAGAGTCTCTTATGGTTTGCTTCCCTCTCTTTTTTTTCTTCCTCCTCTTATATCTATCCATTTTGTTTCTTAAATTCCACCTAATGAATGAAACCATATGGTATTTGTTTTTCTCTGACTGATTCCACTTAGCATTATACTCTAGCTCCATCCATATCATTGCAAATGGCAAGATTCCAGTCTTTTTGATGGCCGAGTAATATTCCAGTGTGTGTGTGTGTGTGTGTGTGTGTGTGTGTGTGTGTGTGTGTGTGTACACCACATCTTCTTTATCCATACATGGCAATTTTTAAATGTCTCTATAATAAGTTGTGTGTTAAAAAGAGGTATGTCCATAGTCGATATTGACAACAGTTGTACAAAAAGCCCTACCAGAGGATCCTGACCTACCTATGCACTTTATTTCAAGGTAACTTTATAACACCATCAAGATATCCCTTCTGTACGAGGCTCTCTGGTATGTGGGGTGGAATCTCTCATGCCATAGGGGCGCACCTCGTGTCCTAAAGGAGTCCTGCAGCTATCCTCAGAGGAGATCCAGAGCAGAATATAGCATAACTATATTCTGGACCATAATTCTGTAAGTTACATCACATCTGGTATCTCTTAGAATTGACACATTCAGGGACTCAGGGGAGCCTGGCCTCTGAGGACCTGCCCTAGTAGACGTGCATTTCCCTACACCCAGACACCCCTGGGGCGCTGACTGGTTCCTTGCGCCTGGAGCATGGCCCCTCCCCTACATACCTTTCTCTCTCACATTCCACCATGTGCACTGGTAATGTGGGTTGGGGTAAAGAACTTACCCCAGTTTTGCCAGACTTGCCCTGTTTTAAAACAGAAAGTCCCATGTCTTGGAACACCCGCAGTCAAGGGCAAACCAGGGCTGTTGGTCATTCGAGCTTTTGTGCTCGTGCTAAATTTCAGCGGCAGATCTCAGGCATTACACAGGGCCAGTTTAGCCCATGGAAATGTTGGGCTTGGGGAGCAGTGTTTTCCCTGATATACAGTGGTCCTTTTAGAAGAGATGCACACTCGACAGTCTGAAGAATCTTCACCACTCTCTATGGCTCTCACACCCAACCGTCTCCACTCATTCCCTGGTGCGGAAGCATGTGAGTGATTTAAACCAACTGCAGACTTCCTTTTACATCTTCAAACATGACTTAAGGTACGTATGCCTTTCTCTGAAATAGTCTTATGCATAATACACTTTTTGAGAGGATTTTTTTTAAGTTTATTTATTTATGTTGAGAGAGCATGTACGAGCGGGGAAGGGGCAAAGAGAGGGAGAGAAAGAAAATCCCAAGCAGGCTCCACACTGTCAGCAAAGAGCCCAACGTGGGGCTCGATCCCACGAACCATGAGATCATGACCTGAGCCAAAACCTAGAGTCAGACGCTAAAAGGACTGAGCCACCCAGGCACCCCGGGTGGATTTTTTAAAAGGGAAATTCCTAAATTTTAAAAATCTTTTAATGTATCGGAGCCCCACAGGACCGTGGAGGAAATAACGTGATCATCTCTCTCTTACCTGTTTATAAATCCACATAGTCAAAGTTGGGGGCAACCCCAGCTGTTCCGGATCTCCAGGTATCAGGGCTTTCAGTTCTGGTTACAGAAAAAAAAGCCTTACCCAATCACCTTGGCATCCTTTGGGGCTGGCGTGATTCGTAATCCCACCCTCCTATCACCCCCTCCTCCCGCACAACATTGCAGTCTAATCCATCTTTTTAAAAATTGGACGGGAGGTCACAGTTCAGGATGACAATCACGTCCTGCTTTGCAGGAAATTTAGACCTCCTGAGAAATTCTGTCAGGCTATGCAACAGCAAGGTAACAGATGCTTTACAGTTGGTGCCACCGAGAAGTACCCCACCAGATTCTTCTACTTAATCTGTAGTGCAAGAACAGTACAAAGGGGCAGAGAGAGGTCATGCTCGCCTGGTACAGCCTCCCTCTGCTGAGCTTGTCTACAAGTAAGATGATAACATTCTTCATTGTTCAGTCTCCCACTCGAAACTGCTGGTGAACAAATAAATGAAGATGGCCACTACCATGAAACTGGACAGTTTTCGTCTTTGTCCTTTAGACTGACAGCTCATGACTTTATGTTCACCAAACATGTCCCAGCTGCCACAACTTAAAAATCAAAGCAGCTTGTGGACAGTTAATCAAAACCTATGATGAGAAACTCCAGAAGCTGTTATGAATCCCCAGGAGACCCCATTCGCTTTAAACAATAACGGGGGAATGATTTTAAATTCAAGCGTGATTATGCATTTTTACGTAAATGTAAAACATCTGTCCCTATTAACGAATCCCAAAATTCTTGTGTGTTCTTAGTGGTGTGTAATAAAATGCCAGGATGTACTTGTCAATCCAGATTTGAGCTGTTGGACTTTGGATGAAAGGTAATGTTCTTGTTTGGGATTTTTTTTAATAGTTGAATAAAATAGAGTAAAAAATAGGTTTAGATAAAAAATACTGCTTCCTGGGCACTGCAAAATAACATAAAGACTGTATGTACTAAACTCCATAATGTTTGCAAGCTCCTTGATTTGTTTTATGGGTTAAGAGGTCAAGAAGCAAGTTGCTAGGTCAACAGAGTCCAGGGAAATAAAAAATGAGTGCACTAGTTAAGAACAGAAATTTTGTCAGAATGGTAATATTTTTATTGATAGCAAGAGATTGAGAGTGTAGCTTCCATTTAAGGAAGATGAATAGGGAACTACAATTCTTTCTGAGACCAAGCCTATAAATTATCCCTAATACCCATTCTCTCTTTCTTCCCTTCATAAATAGAACCATCAAGTTTTGGCTGGACACATGACCACCTAACTAGGAACTAAATTCCCCAGTCTTCCTGTGATACATTCATTATAAAAAAGGGTCCCAATTCTCAATCCTTCTAGTATCCACATTTTTACAGCTTCTTCCATGAAGAAATGGAGTCTTTTTTTTTTTTTTTTTTTTTTTTTTTTTTTTTTTTTTTTTCACCGCTTAAATCAGAGCTGGCCTCATGACTTGCTTTGGCCAGTAGACTTTAGTGGAAATGATCTTATGCTAGTTTCAAGCCTGGGCCTCCAGAAGCCATGTGCACTTCCCAGCTCTCTTGGAACCCATCCATGCCCTGAGAGTAAGTCCCAGGCTAGGCTGCCAGGAGACGAGAGACCATGTGGAGACGAGCTGAGATAATCCTAGACCAGCCCATCCACCAATATCCCAGGTTGTCCAGGCAAGATCAGCAGAACCGTATACTCGGGGCTGACAGCAATTGCATCCATCAACCCAACTAAGACCAGATAGCTGCCCACCTGATCCTTCTACTTGTGAGCAATAATAAATGGTATCGATTCCAGCCACTTAGTTTTGAAGTGTTCTGTTATACAGCAGTAATTAATGCCAATGCCAAAGGAAGTGAGCAGAAGCGACAGGAGCAAATTCCAGATCTCGTCCTGTAGGAGGGAGCTGCTCACCCTCCACTGCCTCTTTGCACTTTCCGTGGTCTGGAGTGGAGGTGTGCTAGTGAGCCAGCTGTGACCATGTCAACAAGGGCCACACCCAAGAGAGTATGGAGCAGGCAACAAGCAGAAGCTCAGTTTGGAACATGTTGAGACTGGAGTGCCTCGGATACATCCAACTAGAAATGTCTGGCCTTCGGACACGTGAGGCTCACATTGAGGAAAGCTGAGTGTCCCGGATGTAGCTATAAAGTTGGGAATCCTTGTATGTGACTCTAGAAGAGGATGATACCGCTCAGAATGAGTGTAAAATAAGAGAAAGAATGCCAGAAACAAACTTGGTGGATGAACCACGCGGCTTACCAACCGCCCTGACCCAAACGTCCAGAGATGACACTTTAACACATTTACTTTAAAACATTTATTTTTGGGGGGGGTGGGAGGCCGGGGAGGGTGGGTGATGGGTATTGAGGAGGGCACCTTTTGGGATGAGCACTGGGTGTTGTATGGAAACCAATTCGACAATAAATTTCATATACTGGAAAAAATAAAATAAAATAATTTTTTTTTTTAATTTTTAAAAAAGTTTATTTTTTGGGGGGTGGGAGGCCAGGGAGGGTGGGTGATGGGTATTGAGGAGGGCACCTTTTGGGATGAGCACTGGGTGTTGTATGGAAACCAATTTGACAATAAATTTCATATATTGAAAATAAAAATAAAATAAAACGTTTATTTTTAAAACAACATCTATACTACTGGTGGAAAGAAAAAAAATGCCATCGGCAGACGAAATATTCCGAGGTTGACAGAGCAGCTGGAATTATTGATGGACGATAAGCAGAAGTATAGGCAAAGTAGAACTCACACAAGGGAAAACTCTACAGGGTAAGAGCCATTCCCGAGTTCGACTTCCTTCCTGCTGCTGAAATACAAGAACCGGGGCTGCTACCATAGCCTACGAGAGGATGGGGCCACGGGATGGTGGAGCCTGTACCGTAGAGCACTGGAGGACAGTGGACGTCCTGCCAGACTTTCATGCAGACAGAAGTCAATTTTTATCTTCTTTAAGCCCTGCCGTGTCCGGGTTTCTGATGCTTGCAGCTGATCCGAGCCTAAAAACATGCACACCAACCTCATGCTGATGGCTGCCTTTGAGGAAGGGAAGGAACAACGCTGGGGAGACAGACGAGACTTCAGTTTTACTTCTCATGTTATGGTTCTTTTTTGTATGGAGCTAGAGAGCCAATAACTAGGACAAATGTTAACACACGTTGGGTGGTTGAAAACAGGGTGTTTGTTACAGCATCATCTGTACTTTGCTATATGTAAATATTTTTCCGAATTAAAAAAATTAATGTGAAAAACAGATTGTAAGTAAGCTTTACATAAGAGGGGATAAGTGTAATATATTTTGGTAAGTTTAAGTTTTTTATAGTGGTATTGCCGTTGAAATCAGAAGGAAAATAAAGACATAACAAAGGAGAGAAGAGTTGGAATGGGTATCGGCAGCCTAGGTAGAAAATCCCTTCAATAAGAATTGTTTTGAAAAGATAAAGAGGGGCACCCGGGTGGCTCAGTCGGTTGAGTGTCCGACCTCAGCTCAGGTCATGATCTCATGGTTTGGTTTGTGGATCCGAGCCCCGCGTCGGGCTCTGTGCTGACAGCTCAGAGCCTGGAGCCTGCTTCGCATTCTGTGACTCCCTCACTCTCTGCCCCTCCCCCTCTCGTGCTCTGTCTCTTTCTGTCTCAAAAATAAATACGCGTTTAAAAAAATTTAGAAAGTAGAAAAAATGGGATGGTAGTGTGAGAGAGAGGTTTGATCAATGGAAGGGATTTGAAAATGAAAGATGCCAGAGCCTCCTTATGATGATGAAAATGACCAGAAAAAGAATGAAGGGAGAAGAATTTAGTCTTGCTACTCCAAGCACTGGCAGCACCTGAGAGCTTGTGAGATATGCAGAATCTCAGGCCCAGACCTGCTGGATGTGACAAGTTCCCCAGGTGGTCCACGTGCACACTGAAACAGAAGCAACGCTGAGCGCAGGGGGACAGCCTGTGGCAGGAAGGGCACTTGGTCATAGCGGGGGAGGATCCCAGGGGCTGGTGCGGACGAGGGAAGATCATGGGTTTGGCAATGGGGAGGTGAGGGAGTCCCCACCTGACAGCTTCTATTTTCCGAGTAGAGAATGAAGCAGAATCACCTAGGAGGCAGAAAGGGACCGTGGGAGGTTTGAGAGGAGAGAAACCCTGAAAGGGTCATCTCAGAAAGGAGAAAGTGACCAACCAGTGTGGAGCACCGCCCACGTAGAGATGGGAGCTCTGAGCTAAAAGAAACCAAAACGACTAGTCGTCCAGCCCGGATGGCTTTCTCCAGCACCGTTCAGGAACGGGAGGCAGACAGGCAACCAAGAATGGACTGTGCTGGGCCATGTAGGCAGGAGGGAGAGGGAAAGGCCAGAGAATTAAGGGCACTCACAGGGAACTGATTAAATGATGGACCCTGACATCCATCCTGACAGTGGGGTCAAAGGCAAGGGAAGGATGGAAAGTGGTGATTACGTATTAGTAACGGGCAGTGTGGCACTGAGACATGTCACCGTGTGACTAGTCTCTGAGGTTAGTTATGAACCACATAGTCAAGTTACTGTAACTGGAACAGATCTCCTGTTTTGAATGCAGGGGTTTGCCTTCCACATGATTCGCGTTTTGTGGGCAGTTTGGATATGCGTGTCACTTTCTGTCGGCTAGTGTCGAAAATGGCAGTAATCTGTATTCTGGGTTTACTGGTAACGATAACATCAGGTGCCCTACGAAGGGGAGGAGAAGAAGTATATGTTCTACTCACACCTCTATCCCTAAGATAAGCCCTATAGGAGAGGCATAATCACCCCCAGTTTACAGGTGAGGAAACAGACACAGAATGTTTATGTAACTTGCCCAAAGGTCACCCAGCGAGGAAGTAACCTTGTCAGGATTCTGAACCCTTCCTCTCACACCTTCCTGCCTCTCCCTGTAAGAAGAGTGACTTTGTTGGTGATCACGTGTTCAAACAGGTGCACCCGGCCCAGCGCACACGTTCCATGGTTCTTGCCACATTTTGTTCAACTAACAAAGTAACAAGAAACCCTGGGCAGTACATTCTTGGGTGATGATGTGACTTGCTGAAGGTGGGGGTTCTCAAGAATATGGTAACATTTCTTATTTGTAGATTTTTTTTTTAAGTTGGCATTGCGATTAGGGGTGAAACTGTTTTAAAAGTACTAATGTCAGAGGCTTGAAATTCTAGAAAGCTGAAGACTGTGTACCTTTGGGCAACAAAAGTAGATTTCTGTGGCAGGATATTTCGGGCTGCTTTTTCTGCTCTTTTGGCTTATTTTTGCTTTATGTTTAATGAATAAAAAGGGTAATCTATTGGGACAAGAGTCTGTATTACTATTACCATCATCATTGTAATTATTACTAACACCATAATCACTACCAGAATCACCACTATGCAAATATTCAGCACAGGGCATGGAACACACTATATAAATATATATGTATGTATGTGTATACATATAATCTCATTTAACCCTTTCTACAATCCCCTGAAGTGTGTATTATCTTCATCATATGGGTGTGGAAATTGAGACCCAGAGGTTTTAATAGATGCAAACACATATTTGCTGCTCTCAAGCCCGGATGAGTGTGGCTGCAAAGCTCATGGGCTAAACTACTGTGTGATCCGATCTCCCAATCCAAGGCAATTTGAGAGCGAAGCATTGGTGGTTCAGTGGTAGAATTCTCGCCTCCCAAGGCAACTTGGTATGTACATAATTACAAGTTCACTAGTTGATGATGTAGGAAATTACTGGGTTTATACAACCAAAACCCAGGTAAAGCAAAATATTGCATGCAGCTCCGTTGAGTTTAATAGCCCCTTAAGTGGAAAGCAAGGAGAACAAAGCAGGAGGAAATGTGAGTGATCCTTATAGTCTGGGGTATTTGGAAGAAGGCAACGGAAATCCGTTCCAGAGAGCACGGAGTCACCCCTGCGCTTCACAAGCCCACCAAAGAGCACTGTGGCCATTTATTCTCTTCCCTCTGGCAGGAAGTTTCTACTTTTCCTCTTTTCTTTTTTTTTTTTTTTTTTTTCCTTCCAATCCCCGTGGGAAGATTTCTACTCGTTTTATAGCTGAATTCAGTAGAAAAATAATGTTTATTCACTTCACAGCCAATTTGGGCAGCACACATCTCTATTCCGTAACATAATGCATTGATACGTTTATGATTCAGAACTGCAGGCACATTCCTTGCGTTTCAGGCTGGATAAAATTAAAATATCACTTTCCTCTTTCTTTCCCGTGGATTCACTTGAGGTGCCCTCATTAGGCAGAACTGGTGCACTTGGGAGAAATGCCAGGCTTCAGAATAGAGGCTGGTAAATCCAACCTCATAAAGTTGCAGCAGGCCAAAAACGAGACACGAGGTGAACATGAACACTAACTGGGCTTCTCTGGCTCCCTCGTCCTTCTGCCCGCCTCTCTCTCACACACAGTCTGGCTTCCTTCCTGCCACTTTCCCCACTCACCCGAATGTCACTGCTCATCAGAGCCAATGGTGTCTTCTCAAAGCCCATCCTCAGGCTCCAGATAGCACACTCCATGTGGGCACCCTCCTTGCCGAACTTCTTTTCTCCTTGGCTCAGGTTTGAATCCCACAGGCCCCGATGGCAGGCTTTCACTCACTGAATGTATCTGATCCCTGATTTTCTGTCCTTTCTTCTCGCCTCCCCGCCTCGTTGGATCATCTCATGTGTTCTGGTGACTTCTAAGTCCCTCCCCTGGGGTCTCTCACAAATGTCAGCTCCAAATCGGCTACTTCCCACTAAAACTGGGAATCCCAGCAGCACAGCAAATTCTGTATGTTTTTGAGTTGAACTCATGCACTCAGTATGCCTTCATCACATCCCTAGACGACGTACGGCAGCAGGAGGACCGCAGACGCAGACACAGCACATCCTGCAAAGGACCAGATGTGCCCGTACCATGCTTATCTGTTCCCCCAGGGGAGTCACGGGACTGACCTGCCTCAGCTCCTGCTCCAGGAGGAAGCACGTTCGAGAAAGCTCCGGAACCGTACAAGCTGGGACTTAGGCAAGTTATGTAACCTCCCGCACTGCTGCGTGCCTGTCCACAGACTGGAAATAAAACTCCCGCCTCGTGAGGTTATATTTTCAAATGCCTGTCCAACAGTGAGTGCTGGATACATGCTGTTACCCACCTTCTATCCCTTCCCGAAACGTCATCCTGCCAAAATCACTGGGTTGTGCAGCCAGAATCTGCTGTATGAGCCAAAGGTATGGCCGAAGCTGCCTCCCTTCCCCCTAGCCTGGATTCTTAACCCAGGGACACAAAAGGGTTAAAATTTAATTAAAAGAGGAAGAGAAAAGAAAGAATGTGAGCTAAATAGGAGGCGGTGTAGAAACACTAGATCAGGGGAGATTGAGTGGTTTTTCCCAAAGTTATTAATTCCAGCGAAATTTGTTTCAGGTATTTCATCGGTGCTCATGGTTAAGCTACACTCCACCTGCATATCTCTAGAAGGATACCTGAGAAACAGTAACAGCAGTTGTCTCTAGGGAGGGAATTTGGGATATTATAAATTAGAATTATAACTTTTTATCACTTCCTTTAATTTTTTAAATGTTTTTTAACGTTTATTTATTTTTGGGACAGAGCATGAACAGGGGAGGGGCAGAGAGAGGGAGACACAGAATCTGAAACAGGCTCCAGGCTCCGAGCTGTCAGCACAGAGCCCGACGCGGGGCTCGAACTCACGGACCGTGAGATCGTGACCTGAGCCGAAGTCGGACGCTTAGCCGACCGAGCCACCCAGGCGCCCCAGGTACTTTTAGCATTATGTGAATTTTAGCCATATGTAACTAAAAAAAAGTTACCAACATGACAAACAAAATTCTCTCCAGCAAACAGTTTGAGGGTAATTAAGAGAAATGTCTTCACCCAAAATGTACCTTTCTCTTTTGATAACAGCAAACCAAAACTAATAAAGACGCATGACGGCCAAAGAGTGTGAAAATACCTGGCTTGTCCTCGTCATCCACAAGTCGGAGCTCAGTTGCAATGCAAACCCACTTTTGATCGAATGCAGGATGCGAAGAAATAGGCCCTAGCCCTGGGCGTTGAGACTCCAGAGTACCGAAGGGTTAACTAAACTCACGAGGCACTGGGAGGTCAGAGGATCCGGTTCCAGCCTTGGCCCTGGCACTGACCAGCCTTCACCTCTCCCTGTCTCCTTGTTCTCTTCTATAAAATGTGATTTGTAAGGTCGCCGTGATCTGTGGTGCCGCAGCAGAGTAGTTAGACCTTGTCCTCCTGCGCAAGCCCCAGCAGACCACGCTCGTCTCTGCTCCCACCCCATTAAAGTGCCTGAAATCCCCGTGCGGAGAGTGCCTTCTGAGCTTCCCATGTTTCTAGAAAGGCCTCCCAGACCCTATCCAGATGAGATGTATGTGTTTCCCTCAGCCAGAGGGACACGAAAATGATTTGGGGCAGTATCATGACAAACACTTGTTGTAATAGTCACATACTTGTCTTTATTATACCGTCTGTGTTTAGACGTGTGAATTCCATGTATGACGCTTACTATTAACTCCCCTATGCTGTGTGACATTAGGTGTCCACTATGGTCTTAGATGAAGATACAAGAGGTAACAGTATAGGTGGCATATTATTCATGAGAACAGTCGCAAGGTGGTTTAAAAAATGACTAAAGTTTGAAGAACACTGCTAGGGGTTGAATTGTTTTCTCCCAAAACTCATATGTTAGAGTCCTAACCGGTGCCTCCGAATGTGACCTTATGTGGAAATAGGGTCGTTGCAGTTGCAGTTTGTTAAAATGAGGCCAGACTGGAGGAGGGAGGCCCCCTTGTCCAGGGTGACTGGTGTCCTTATAAAAATGGGAAATGTGGACACAGACACGCACACAGGGAGAACGGAGTATGAAGACATAGCCACAGGCCCAGGAACCTCCAGAAACGAGGAGACAGGCCTGGAACATGGCCTCTCCTAGGGCCTTCAGAGGGGGCACAGGCCTGCCCACACCTTGATCTCAGACTTCCAGCCTCCGGAGCTGTGAGACGATAAATTTCTGTCGTTTAAACCACGTCATTTATGGCACTTCATCCTGGCAGGCCTTGGAGACGAATACAGTCACGCAGAGCATTGCACGGCCCTGGGGAAATGCAACACAAGAAAGATGTGCAGGCTGAACCACCTTCAGGAGTGTGGGGTATGAGGTAGGGCTTGGAGATGTCCCCACACCGCCAGACATCCTACCTGCCTTGGTGACCGCAGCCCCAGTGAGGGCGTCTATGTCCAGGATTGGAGAAAGCTGCTCGCTGCAGGGGTCTCACAAGATGTTGCTCCTCCTCTGGGTTTGATTTCAGGACGGTGCACCTCCAGGCGGGCTTACTACCACCCTAAAGAAGCTTTCTCAAGTTTCCTTTCCAGGAACTGCTGTGGTAGGCCTAAACTGGAGTTCTTTTTTTTTTTTTTTTTAAGTGTATTTATTTATTTTGAGAGAGAGAGAGAGAGAGGCTGCGTGCACGCAAGCAAGCAGGGAAGGGGCAGAGAGAGAGAGAGAGAGAGAGAATCCCAAGCAGGCTCCGTGCTGTCAGCGCAGATCCTGACGCGGGGCTCGATCTCACAAACCTCGAGACCATGACCTGACCTGAGCCGAAATCAAGAGTCGGATGCCCAACCGACTGAGACACCCAGGCGCCCCCTCAACTGGAATTCTTTAGAAACTTTTTTGCCGCATCCCTAACTTTGCCAGGACCTCACATCGAGAACCATTCACCGTTTTGAAAAGCGTTTGACTAAGCTAACGACAACTGCCCATGGACGTGAGGTCTGTGACCGTGCTCTTTTCTCGCGGTGATCACTTTTAGATGCCTTTAACCTCAGCACTGCCTTCCCCAATCTGAGTTACTACCGAACACCAGGACAGCATCCTCCCTCATTAGTGCCTGGATGATGCAGAGAAGGAAGCCTGGCCGGGGGGGCTCATGCTGGCTGTGGGACTTTGTACAATCCTCCCTCTCTGTACTCGGTCTCTTCATCTATCACAAGCAGGTCAGGTCCCTTTAGTGCCTCAAATTGGTGCTGTGAGGATCTATGGAGATTTTCTACATGAAAGGGGCTTTGAAATTTTAAAAACAGTAAGAGACCTTCACCAAACACTTGTTGAGGACTTCCTAAGTGGATGGCAGGGAGGGGAACCCAAGAGTGCTTAAAATCCTTCCCCTCTTGCAACATTCCCCATTGAAGGTAACACCTGTCAAAAACAACCACCAAAGATTTATGTGTGTTGAACAAAGTCAAGTTGAATAAAGAGCTAGAACATTGAGACAAGGGAGGAGTCACCGCAGGCTAGAGGGTCAGGGGAGGCTCCCTGGCCTCATGACAGGGCGGGAATGGGTAAGAGCGTTTCATATAAAGAGACTACTGTGACCAAAGAGTCAGAGCTGGGTAAGGCCAGGCATGAGCCTGAACCACGAGAATTCCAGGTCAGCAAGAACGGGGAAAAAACCAGATTGAGAAGAAGCCTGGATATCAGCAGGAGGAGTCTAAACACAGCAGATTTGGAGGCGGTGGGACTGGAGGCACCATAACCTTGAGAACGCAGAACCCACCGGGAAACCACTGAAGATGCCCGGGTGAGAGACGGCAGGGCCTGCCCTCGGCAATGCTGGAAGATGCCGGCAACTAGAGGGGGCCTCGGTACCAGGACTGATGGAACCCAGAGGCCAGGGTGTGGGGGTGTCTGAGGAGGAGGGACAGACGAGGTCAGGTCACCGGGAAATGTGAATGGGGACACCACTGAGCACGTGAAAGCTTCGATGAATGCCCTTAAAATTGCTCAGGGAAGAAGAGGAACCTTACACTTGTTCGCCAGTTACTGAGAGCTTTGTGGGCTAACATGGGCCCGTTTAATGTTCACAACACTTGTGAGGTAAGTACTGTTTTTGCCGCTGGTGAGAAAACGGAGGCTAAGGGAGGATAATTACCTCGCCTGCGTCCTCCAGCTGGGACCCAGTTCTGGAGCCAGAATTCGAACCTAGACCCTCCAACCCCAAAGCCTGTAAAGTTTATCCAAAGACATTTAATAACCATTTAATGTAAGGTGCTCTTGAATTCTTTTTTTTTTTCCCGCTTATTTCAAACATTCTTAAACATGCAATGAAAATGCACAGATCTTGGATGTTGAAGTTGATGAATTTTGACAATTACACACATCTGTATAACCACCATCCAAAACAAGATACAGAACATTTCATTCATACCAGAAAATTCCTTTATGCTTCTTTCCTGTCAATTCCCGCCCCGACCCCCGGGGAACACATTCTGATTTCTATCTCCGTGGACTGGTCTGCCTGTTCTAAATTCCATATAAATGGAGTATGTGTTCTGTTGTGTCTGGCTTCTTTCACTCAGCATCTTTTGGGCATCCAGCCGTGTTGTGTGTATCAATAATTCAAAGCACTGTTTGGGGCGCCTGGGTGGCGCAGTCGGTTAAGCGGCCGACTTCAGCCAGGTCACGATCTCGCGGTCCGTGAGTTCGAGCCCCGCGTCAGGCTCTGGGCCGATGGCTCGGAGCCTGGAGCCTGTTTCCGATTCTGTGTCTCCCTCTCTCTCTGCCCCTCCCCCGTTCATGCTCTGTCTCTCTCTGTCCTAAAAATAAGTAAAAAACGTTGAAAAAAAAAAAAAAAATTCAAAGCACTGTTTAACTCTGATCCCCTGAGAAACAGGTAAGTACTATGTTGGTAATACTTCGGAAAGTATCGATAGGCTGTTCTCTTTTGGCTTTCCGAGACCCTGACGTTCTCTGGAGTCCACCTGAAGCACCCATTCCCCTGAAAGGAAAGTAGCATCAACTGCTGAAGAAAGTCAAGAGACTTGCCTCATGTAATGACTGTGGAATTAACTTATCGACATAAAACCACAGTTTTGGACGAGGGCTTATTTTTTTCTCTCAGTACAGTAACCTTTAATCCAAAAGCACACTAAATAAATATGTTAAAGGCAGTGATATCTTGACATCCAGGCAGGCAAAAACACACTCGGCAATTTAGTCAATACAGCGGCGTCTTGTCAAAGAAAATCACATGGAACGGATTTGAATTGCATGCCGTGTCTACATGAACCCAGTGTAGAGCAGGCAAGGGACGTGGAGAACCAGCACTTCCTAGGACTTCAGCTGGGACTGTGGCTGTACCAGCAAGCTGTACCCTTGTGCTGTTTCCACGTTTACAAGAACTCTTGTGCTCAGCCTTTATCTTTCCCTAACCATGTTTCTCTGCAGTGCAGCATGAGAGCAAAATACTCGTGAGCCCAAAGGTTGAACACTTAGGAAAACACAAGGAAAGAAGATGTAACCCTCTCTCCCAGCCCTCTTCCATCAACCACTCTTGCGCCCTTGGTGAGTTCAAAACAACCTTTGTTGTGTTACATTTTATGTATAAACTAGATTCATCTACCTTCCTGTTGTTATTACTTGCGCGAACTTAGTTTCATTGTTCAACTGATAAGAGTTTTGTCTGTGAAAACTACCGAGGTATCTGGGGTTGGGAGAAAACACATCATCATCTTTTCATGAGGAAAAAAAAAAAAAAGTGTTTTCATTAAATGACTCGCCCTTTAAATGAGATTGGGCGCATTCAGGGTGGTATGGCCCTGGACTAAATGACTTGTCCAAAATGACTAAATTACTTAGTAGCAAAACTTGCAGGAGTGAATTAGGTTAAGCAGGGATAGGTAGGTTTAGACTTCTAAACTTCAAGAACAGGATTTTTCAGCAAGAAAGCACTCTTGAATCGTCTGCATCCCATTATCACTCCTGTGGTGTATCAGTGGGTGGGGATTTACATAAAAGCAGTCAGGACAGAAAGGGAAACAGAAGAACAGCTGGTCCCTCCACCAGCCCAGAGGGAGGAAGGAAACGGGGAGAGAAGAAAGGTTAAGATGTACAAAAACGGCAATTTCCTCTCACAGGCTTTTGCTGGAAGAAAGTGACAGTGGTTCCAAGCAGAGAGGCCATGTGGGCCTTAGTTCCATTGGAGAAAACCAGGCAGGGCCGGAATCAAGGAGGCCCTTGTGGTCACCCTGAGTCACCCTCAGATGCCATAGCTGGAGCCCGGGGGGCCCGTCTAGAGCCCATGTTGGCAGGACCCCTAGGAGCGTGCTGCCCCAAGCAGGGCCACTGCTGGACCCTGAAGTTTCAGGACACTCAGTTAAAGTGGCCGCAGACCTCTGAGGACATTTCCTCAGCAACCCAGAAGGGGAAGCCCTCACTGTGAGGACCCTGCCTCCAAGGCAAGTCCGCAGACGCTCCACAGAGATCCACAACCTTGCTTGGCCCTTTCTCGGCCCCCAGTCAAAGCCCTTCGAAGCCCAGAGGGGCTTCTCTAACTCGAACCCAAGTGCCAGGGCTAAGGGAGCATGAAAGGAGAGAGGGGGTGTGACCAGCAAAGTACAGGCTCTAGAGACCCTACAGGGCAAGTGACCCAGGTACTTCAACAGAGAGAGACTGGGGGAGGGGGTGGGGGAGATATAAATTAACAGCAGCCCAGGAAACAAACCCACCATTTGCAGTACCTGGACCTTATTCTCATTTTAAACAATCTGTAACCAAGAAATGTCTTAGACATTAAGGACAATTTAATGATTTAAGGAATTGTTCGTTGTCTTTGGTATGATAATAGCATCATGTGGGGGTTTCTTTAACCTTAATCTGTACACCCAACGTGAGGCTCGAACCCATGACCCCGAGATCAAGCATGGCATGCTCTTCCAACTGAGCCAGCCAGGTGCCCCAGTATGATAGTGTGTGTGTGTGTGTGTGTGTGTGTGTGTGTGGTTTGCTTTGTTTTGGTTTTTTTCTTAAAGAATCCTCAGAGACACATCGCGAAACATTCACGCATGAGATGATATAGTATCTGGGATTTGCTGCAAAATGATCCCATGGAGCGGAGTCAATAGAATTCCACTAGCCGTGTGCTCGTATAGTCAAAGCTGGGCAGGTGTCACACAAGGGTCTGTTGTGCTATTTCGTCTACTCTTGAATATGTTTGAGGTTTCCCGTAATAAACTGTTAAAGAAAGGCAGGAAAGAGGGTGGGTGGGAGGGAATGCAAAGCCCGAAGTGGGGGACATCTCATAACCACTGGGGGAAGTGTGTCAGGCCATGAGGGAGATGGTATCTGTTGGGTAGGATTCTGACCACAGCGGGAAGGAAGACAGGGCAGGCTCTCAGGAAGGGAACAGAGCCCATCAAAGGCCTGGGACAGCACGTTTGGGGGCTGGGGGCCCAGGCTGTGGTCAGCTCGGTCCCATTCCATTGGGGTTGGTTCTGGGAGCCGCCTGAGTGCAGGCAGAGCCTTGGAGCTGGGCAGTCATCCCACTGCGAAACACAGGGCTGGGGGGGCGGCGCCGTCCGTTGTCGGTCCCCCTACCTGAATCCGTGCGGCAGTTTGGTCTGAATTACCCACATTATTACGGGCACCTGCTGGTGCCGCCAGAGCCAAACAGATGTAGCCAAAGAAATGAAACAGAGATAAAGATTTACAAGGCCTGCAGGAAAATTAGGTACAACTACAAAGGCTTGGAGAGACTGGGGGCGGGGCAGGAAGGAGGAGAGCGGAAATAGCAGAAGGGTGGTTAATTTCGCTCTGAGGAAACAGCTCCCTTGATGGAAGCACAGAGCCTAGAAGTCAGGGTGTGTTGTTGAAAACTCCCGAATGGACATCTTGCATCTGGATCTGTTTTAAATACAGCCTGATGAGGAGTTGTCCTGTTTTGGTTTCTGCTATTTATAGACTTAAGATTCATTCACTGTTTCTATTAATAGAACAGAGTATTAATGTCAATGATGATCATGATGATGTTCACAAATATGCGAATCATTTAGGCTCCACGGAGTTTTAAATATCAAGATAGCAGAGAAAAAGAAATTAAGGGGGAAATTGTTTTTCCATGTACATTTTATCCAGCCTGAAAATGTACAGCTCAAGAACTTGAGGCTGACAGTGAGAGAAAGTAAGCTTGGGAGACTCCCCCCTGCCAGAGACGTCACAGGCATCCCCTAAACACATGGGAGAGAATTCTTGCAAGAAGGGGGTCTGAGTTCCTAAAGTAATCCTGAGTATCTACTATAGGAAAAGCAGACTTTGCTTTTCTCTGATACCAATTTCCCAATTGCATGATTTTCTTTCTGACGCTTAAAAGAAAGTGACATTTCCCTTAACCTTTGACTTGAAGAGGTGGGCACGTGGCTTTGCCGTGTCTCTGTGCACAGGACCTCACTGACAATGACAGCCCTTCAGTAGCCAAGGGCTTGAGGTGTAGCAGCCTTTCTAAGCTCAGTCCTCTGGGGATTTGAAAATGCGGAGCCCCGAGGCCCTTCTTCTTATTCTTAGGGCCCCAAACCCCCAAGAGAGAGTCCTCACTGGGTTTTAAATTCCGAAAAGCTTTCTAGCTGGCATGGGTTTGGGGTGGCTATTTAACCTCTATGAGTTTACGAGGACTCAGTGAGAAAATTTAGGTTAAACATTTAGCCCAGGGTCGGGCTCATGTTGAGCGCTGGGCAAATGAGATCTACTGTTGTTATTATTACCCGTTGTTATTATTGCTAGCATTATTATTTTATGGGCGAACGAATGAGCTGGCAACACGAGTGCAGACTCCAGCCAGAATTTGACAAGGACAAAATAAAACCGGACCCAGCCACCCCATGAGGGAGCCTGTGCCTGACAGGCCTTAAGAATTCATTCCCCAGCTGCCGCGGGCCTGCCCTCACTGCTCCTCTCCACGGCTTTTGAATAAAGCTGCTTTGAAGCCCGTAACTCACTGCTGTGCCTCAAGGAAGGCACAGCGCCCAAAGGTGTTGTTTCTTAAATTGTTGATGGACAGTCTGCAATATACAAATCAGCCAGACTGTGTTTCTCTCCGGGCTTGCCAAGGAACGCCCGGTTCCGTCCTGTTAAGGAATCGGGTGGTCTTGCGTTGGAGAAGGGGAGCTTACATCAAGGCCAAGCAAGTGGGTGTGAACCTTTCTGCCAGAGTGGGGGAGGAGCCTTTTCTGGAGGTTTGTCACGGGCTGCCATTTTATAAGCGTATAAAGGAGAATCTGGTGGTTTTACTTCACCGAAGCCGGGAAACCAGAGCTGATGGATTGGGGTTGGAGAGGGTGGGGAAAAGGTATAGCTGGATCAAGAGGAAAAACATCTGCCCCTCCTCATATGTCAGGGTGGGCTCAAAGCCACGTGGACATTCGTGCTGCTGCGGCTCTCCACGTGTGGCTGGTGCAAAGGAACTGGGAGTCCGAAGCAGTCAGGAAGGTGTGGGGAGTCTGCCAAAGGTCCCCCCTCGCCCGCTCAGAGGACACTCCTGGGTCCCTCAGGCAGAACACATCTCGGGGCTTAGGAACAACCCAGCCCCAAAGGAGCACATGGGTAGAGCCCACTCCCAGCTGGTGATCATTCAGAGAACATCCCAGGGCCCTAAACCCTAAACTGGCTGCCTCTCCTCAGAGCCAGAGGGAAAAGCCAGACGAAACCTCGTCTTTCTGTGCCACAGTGTTTTAAGAAAACCATCGTTCTAATAATTGGGTTCTGTTCAAAACAAAAAAAAGAGAGAGAGAAAGCGAGAAAGGAGAGAAGCCTGAACACAATTCATGCTGGGAGAACAGGCTCACACTTAGCTTGTTTTAAAGGTGTACAAATACAACTTCTCAAGCAGAAATTTCGGGGGGAAAAAGAAGCTTCTGGCTGCAGCATGCGGTGTGGGGAGGGAGCAACACCAGATAGGAACGGGTGGGTGTAACTCCTGGTGTCCATTCCCCCCACCCCATCGGCCTTCCCCTGCGATCTACCCCGTCAGCCCTTTCCCTGCCATCTGACAGCTCTCCACCTCCTTACCGGGAAGTGAGTTTATTTCATTTCAAGCTCTCACAAATGAAAAGAAACAGGGCTATAACCCTTTTATGGAGTGAGTGAAAAATGTTTTGTGTAGGGTAATTTGAGCACAAACTGGAATTCACCAGGTGATTTTATATCATTTCCATAAACTTTTATTGAATTAAGATAATAGTGTTTTGAATTTACATGTCACATTTCTTTAGAAGGAGCAAAGCACATTCACATATATTTCCTTGCTTTCCAAAAATCCCTGTGAAGTAAGACCTAGCAGGCACTGTCACTCCTATAAAATAAAATCTACATGCACAATGCCTTGGGGCCCCTGGGTGGCTCCGTTGGTTAAGTGTCTGACTCTTGATTTCGGCTCAGGCACGATCCTGGGGTCTTGGGATCAAGCCCCGAGTCAGGCTCGGTATGGAGCCTGCTTGGGGTTCTGTCTCTCCCTCTGTCTCTCTCTGCCCCTACCCCACTCACGCCCTCTCTCCCCAAAAATTAAAAAAAAAAAAAAAAAAGCTTTTGCCTTTCCCTTTACTCCACCAAGATTATGGTTGAGTCCTTTAAGAGATTCTTGCATGCACACAAGGGTCTCCTCATAACAGTCACAAACACTTTTATTTTATGATGTGATACTCTGCTTTATAACTCCTGTACGGCTTCATGAATTCCAGCTTTGAAGCTGCAACTTCTGAAACCCTCCTTTCTCCAGTTAAACATCAGTTTCAAAACTAATCTTTTTGGATATTTAAAAGATCAGAGGAACTGTTTCAACCCCTCTTTAAGGCAGGCGTATGATTGAGTGACAATCCCCTTCTTCAACAGATGCCCCAAACTATAAAAGAAGCTTCTTGCCTTTTTATTATAAAACAGCATTTATTATACACCATTCCAATTATTCCAGTGAGCAATTTAGAAGGCGCAGTGTTTTTCTTCTTTCAGGTTTTGCCAGAGAGGGGGAGAGCATATTATGGAAGACACAGCTATCATCATCATCAAAGACTATGGGAGCCGGGCTGGAAGTTTGAGAGCAAATGTGTTCTTTTTTTTTTTTTTTTTGAATGTTTCTTTATTTTTGAGAGAGAGAGAGAGAGAGAAAGAGAGACAGAATACGAGTGGGGGAGGAGCAGAGAGAGACAGAGACGGAATCCGAAGCGGGCTCCAGGCTCTGAGCTGTCAGCACAGAACCCGACACAGGGCTCAAGCTCACAAGCGGTGAGATCATGACCTGAGCCGAAGTTGGAGGCTCAACCGACTGAGCCACCTAGGTGCCCCGAGTGCAAATGTATTCTTAAAGAGAGTGCCTTTTTAAAATTAAGATACAATCACAGACCATAAAACTCACCTTCTTAAAGTGTGCAATACAGCTGTTTCTAGTATGGAGTTGTACAACCATTGCCAGTAATTCCAGAATATTTTATCACCCCCAAAAGAAACTCCATACTGTTAGCTGTCACTCCCCATCCACCCTTACTCCCAGACCCTGACAATCACGAACCTATTCCCTGTCTCTCTGGATTTGCCGATTATGGCCCTTTCATAGATGGAGAATCATGGAATATGTGGCCCTTTACGTGCAGCTTCTTCCACTTAGCATTTCCATGCTGTAGCATATGTCAGTACTTTCCTTTTTATGCTGAGTAATATTCCATTGTATATTTTAGTTATTCGCCAGTTTGTTATTACGAATAGTGCTGCCTTGAACGTTCACATGTAAGCCCTTGTGTGGACATGTTTTCAGTTCTCTCGGGCACATACCTGAGAGTGGAATTGCTGGGTCATACGCTAACGCTGATTAACTCTTTGAAGAAATTCCAAACCGTCTTCCATAGTGGCTTCACCAATTTACATTTCCACCAGCAACATATGAAGGTTCCAATTTCTCCGCACCCTTGCCGATACGTGTTACCTTGATTTTAGCCGGCCTACTAAGTACAAAGGGTTACCTCATTGTGTAAACAGAGTGCCCGCTACAGGATCATCAATAAAGGTTTGCCAATAGGACGTCATTTTTCTGCCCAGGAGACCAAACAGCTGCTATTTCATGGTTACATAGTCTGTAACTTATTTCTAAATCCTGCATCTTAGCTGAGCGAGATATGTCTCCTGTGTGGGTTTCAGTATGGATGACGACTGAATAATGAGTACTCGATCGCAAGAATGACTGTCCTCTCAGGGACCACCTCCTCTGTTCCCATCTTACCTGCAGCGATAACTAAACTCTGCCAGCCCCATGCACGGACAGCTGTGGCTGTCCCAGGGTGGCCCGGCATGCTCCGCTCCGCTGGTAAGGGCCAGAGTCAGATCAGTGCCCTAGCCTAGGCCCCCCAGCTCGGCTCCACATCAAGCCAACCCTGAGAGCTCGCTATGTCTGCCCCGGGGAGCGAGGGGGCAGAGGGCGGAGGAAACAAAGGCATAATTCAAATCTCTGGTAGTTATTTGACCCTCATCAAGGTTAGGCACTGAGCTCTCTCACCTCTGGGCTTTTTTCTTCTTGTTGCAGTTCCCCTTTGATAGCCCTGCCACACCCCAAGACCTCAACCCCTTCCTAAAGATGTGCTACTGTTCCTCCGCCCACAGACATGGGATCTTAGGTCACCCCAACAGCTTTAAAGGTGAAAAACCCCAGAGTCAGCAAAGATGGAACTGTCTTCGTTTCCGATTAGAACGAACTGAGCTTTTCAGCCCTCATTTCTGCTGAAGGTGGAAAACTTCATCGCATCAATTCAAAACAATTAGTCGCTTCTAATTTAAAAATCATGCCCTTTTGGGTAACCTCGGGGGGACAACCTGAGATTCTCGTGACCCAAGGGCTGGGAGGCTCCATAAAGTGTGCCCGGCTGTCCCCGCTGGCCTCTGGGGGGTGGGACCTGCGTGGCCTTGCCTGCATCTCTTCTGATGTCCTGGCGGTCAGGCGCCTGCCCTCCTTATCCTCCTCTTCCCCTACAGGCCCGGGCTGGCCCACCCCGCCTCTCCCCGAGGAGTGGGAGTTCGAGCTACTCGCCAGTGGCCATACCCGAGCCCTAAGGCCCTGAGACCTCACCTGAGCCCAGCCTTCAGGACACTACCAGGCCCCAGGCTCCAGCATCCTCCAGGAGGGCTCATAATCCGGGCGACACGGGGAAAGGTAGGCAGCTGCAGTCTGCTTTCCAGTCCCCTGACCTCCTTCCACCTCCACCAGCCATTTGGAGCTTGCCCTGAGGCAGAGTCACCCAACACTGGCCATTTCTCGGGGACCCCCTACCTCAAGGCTCTGGTCCTGTCCACTGCAAGTCTTTTTCCTTTCCCCTCAAGTTAGCCTCTCCTCCAAGGCAGAAAAGCTGAGCTTTCTTCCTCACTCGTTCCATGCTCTAGGCCAGCGTTCCGCTCTCTGGACCAGCAGCGGCACCGTCTAAGGACTCAAGAGGTCCATCCCAGACCTGCCGAGGCAGAGGAACGGGTGGTGTCCTGGGACGGCATGGGTTAACCAGCCACCAGCTGCTCCCGGCCAGAGTTTGAGCAAAGCTCTAGTCCCAGTGTCCTTCACCGGCCCATCCAACTGTTGAGAGTGAAAACCACGTGTGGGATTCAGAAGGCTCTTTTCTCTCAGGCACCAGGCTTTCAAAACTTACCTGATTGAAATATTCATAGGCCCACCTGAGAGCTAGCTCAACAGCCACACTTTATTTTTTAACAGCCTGATTGAGAGATAATTGACTGCAATCAAAACTTCATATATATAAAGTGTACCATTTGGTAAGTTTTGACTTAGGTATACATCCGGGAAACCATCGCCACAATCAAGATAATGATCACCACAAGAAGTTTCGTGTTCTGTCAGGATTTGCTTCTGGTTTTGATGGGTTTCTCCTTCCGTGGCAGAACAAGCCTCAGCTTCTCTTGTTTTCGTGGTGAAGGGTTGGGAGGACGGACGGGGCAGGGGGCAGGAGGAGTTGCCAGGGAAGAAGGTCCTCCGGGTGAGAATTTAAAACATTATCTCGCTACAGAGTCACTCTGCACGCCCTATTTTGGAGGGGAGACTAGATTCTGAGCACCAGGCTAGGAGCTAGGGGTACCGGGACGAACGAGACAGACACATCCCTGAGCCCTGAGCTCAGGTCTAGCTAGGAGTCCGGGCATTTGTAACCACTAAGAAGTATCTCAGCAGAGCGTGTGCTGAAGAGAGCCAGCCTGGGAACTGGAGAGCAAGCTGGGCATTTCAACGGAGACCTGCAGTGTAGGTCTGAATGGACGGGGTGAGTTCCAAGCAAAAGAAACTCTGTGTGTGTGTGTGTGTGTGTGTGTGTGTGTGTGTGTCTGCCAGGGGCTGAGCGGCTCGAGGAGGAGGCGCCGGGCCCCTAGGAACTGAGCAGAAAGCCCACTGTCCACTTCTCACCAGGGGACTGAATCTGCCAGGGCCTTGATCTGACTTCCAGCGTCCAGGCCTGTGAGAAAGAAATGTTTGCTGTTTGAGTGTATGGGATTCTGTGAGAGCAGCCTACCAGACTGAGACACTGACGGTGACGTGTGAACTCATCATCAGCGTCAACAGGTCCTTGACTATGGGAGGGCTCTGTCACTCCTGCCCCAAGCGTGGACACGGGGTCTTTGTGAGCCTGGAAACCCAGAGCTTCCTGGCTGCACCCGGGAGCCTCTCCCTGGGGGCCCTGGGGTGAGGAATGGTGGACCCACTCCCCATCTCTCGGACTCTCTCCGTAGGCCAGCCTTTTCCACTCCCTCCATCCCCTTCCCTCTGAGCCGGCTTCTTCTTCGTTACTTCCCCTATTGGCTTCTCCAAGTGAGGGTGAGACGCTGATGCCTGTGTTTCCTGAGGGGCTCCTTCTGTCCTCTCTCCCTCAGCCGGTGCACTATTCTCCATCCCGGCATACCCTCAAAGGGGTGTGGTGCAGCTGGCCTCTCCCCTCAGCTCCCGGGCTCTGTCCTAGTTGCTTCCCCAGGACAGTAACTCCCACGGGCCAGGGGAGAAGCCTGTGGAAAGGTGAATCTTCCACTTCAGGAAAATGGCAACCTCCTTGAAGGATCTCCTTCCTTCCTGCCCTGTGTCTCCTGCAGGCTCCGTGTTGCCCGGGGAGAAGCACTTGTCTTCAGCTGGAAAGGCCTTGAAGGAGGACTTGGGCTGGACACCGCTCGTCTTGCTCTCAGAGCCCCACAAGGAGTGGGAAGTGTGGAAGTCGCTCGTGATCCGCTCGAATCAGAGTATTGGTTGACTTGAAACTCTTACCTGACTTGTATTCAGGGCCGGTCTCTCCATTCCTTGAGGTCCACACATTGGGGTGTCTGTTTTTAGAGAGGAAAACGACTGTACAGTCATAGAAAGATCTTCAGTGTCCGCACAGATAAGCAGTAAGGGGAGTGTGAGTGAGCACCACCCGCTCCCTACCCCGGGGCTCCACCACACACAAGGCCTTCGCTGGGCACGTCCCCAGGCCCTACCCTGTCCCACATTAAGGGTCCACTCACCTCCCTGTGCACCGCTGTGGCTCACACCCCTCCCCACCACTCGCTCTCTAATGGTTATGCCCAAACCCTTTACCCAGCACACTTAATATTTGCAGGAACCAGCCACATGCACGTGAAGGGACTCTGATGAATCCCCCTCTGACTCAGAGTCGTTTAATGGGATCCTTACTGTAATCTGGTTTCCGCCTCCCATTTTACCTAGAAAGAAAGGGTCCAGGGAGACAAAATGGCAGATGGGTCCAGCACGGTGAGCACTTCCCCGCCTGGGGCTCCCGCAGCAGGCTTTGCCAGACCCCTGCCCACAGATGTGGCCAAGTCTGAAGATCAACCAACAGAAGTGTACGGGGCACCGCCTTAGGTGGGGTCCCAGAGGCAGTGAGACCAGGATCATGGACAAGGGATTTACTACCCAAGTGCTCCCAGGAGACGCCTGGAAGGAATGAGGGACCAGGACGGGTGAGGAAACCACACGTCAGGAACTTCCATCCCAGGCAGGCTGTGGGGTGTAAGCTATTCTCAGTGTATCTCACCCCGGGTCAAGGGAGCCAGCCCTCACCTCACCTCCCACGTGGGTCAGTTATTGGGAACAGGCCCCCCAGGGGACATAAACTCCCATGTGGAGGCATAAGGCATAGACGGGCACATCCATGTTCTCTACTGTGTGCTATGTCCCACTATGAGTAGAAAAGAGGCATCTTCAGCTCTCTGTGTATTTGGTAAGGGCTCCAGTGGCCTCTGGACAGTCCCTGAAGAGGATCACAGCTGTCTGATGTCAGCAGCAAATCACATGGACTCCTGGAGTCCAAGGAGCTTGGCGGGTCACCAGCGGGATCACTGCAGTCACTACTGTGGGCCAGCCCTGTTCCAGGTGCTTCCAGACATTGGCCATTTAAGCCTGACAACAGCAACAGAAATGAGAGCACTGAGAAGTTAAATCACTTGCCTAAAATGCTCAGCTAGTGTCAGGAGATTTCCAACGAGAACTCCACTCTAGACTGTCAGCTTCTGGCGACTCAGCAAGTCTCAGGATGGTGCTCTGCGTGTCCCTTTGGTAAAAGAAAACACGTATTTATATGTATGAATGTGTGCATGGGGAGGAGGTAACCAAGCAGTGCTATCTTATACAAAAGAATACTGTGTGTGTGTGTGTGTGTGTGTGTGTGTGTACAAACATTCACTTAAGTAAAGCTCTAGAACAGGCCAAACTAACCTAATCTGTGGTGGGAAAATACCAGCACAGTGGTTGCCTGAAAAGGAAGGCAGGCAGTCTGTGGGTTGATGTTTGTGTTTGGCTTCTTACTTCTGTCAAAACCAGCAAATGTACACGTAAAATCTGTGCATTTCATTGGATATAGATTTTACCTCAAAAGACAAAAAAATGTAAAGAAATCGTAACGTCTAGCTAGTGATTTGCATGCTGAACTATTGGGGGGAAGTATCGAAGAGGAAGTAGGAGGGGGAAAGTGCCGATGTCTGCTGTTTATCCAGAAACACATACTAAAAAGAAGGAAGAAAGATGGATCGATGGGTGGATAGAGGCATGGAAGATGGGCAGAGATGTGATAAAGCAAGAATAGTAAAATGTGAATTGTGGGATGTAGGTTGAGCATACAGGTGCTCGCTGCAAAATCGTTACTTCTAAAGATTTGAACATTTTCATGACAACATGTTGGGGGAAAAACGTAGCCACTCTAGAGAAGCCATGGAGGAGATTATGAGTGGATGGAAGGGGACCTTATTTTACTCGGTATGCTTCTTAATTGTTTCATTAAGCAGGTACTATTTTTGTAACAATTTGTTTTAATTTAAGAACTTAATAAAAAAAGTGCCATGAAATATGATCTTTCCCTCGTGGAGTTTCTGGGAAATGTGATGGGAAATTGAAGACATACACACACCTTTCATTGTATGGCTGTTGCCAAAAGAAATGGCCTTAACAATGCACATGAATTGGTGACCCACCATGAAGGCCAAATGTGCTTTGGTCCTGCTCTGTCATCCACTGGCATTATGACGTGAGCCTCAGTTTCACAGGGTGTAAAACAAGGGGGTTGGTTTGGGTGTCCTGGGGTGCCTTCCAACTCTGCTCAAGACATTCCTAGGAGACGTTTGCACGAATGGTGTCTGTAATGTTTGACGACATCAGAGAAGGAAAACCGCTGAACACAGGAGATTTATAGACTTACACTTTAAAAATAAATGTAATTGTTTGGAAGCAAAAACCTAGGGCAGATTATGCTCTGGGATTACTGTGGAAAGGGATTCTTTGTGCTCTGCCAGCAGAGGCAATTTTACATCAGCCTGTGATTCCACACGATTGTGTCTCAGTGCGACTCTCTACGTGGGGCAGGTAAACTGGGACCCACCACCTGCTTTGTAAATAAAGTTTTTTTAGAGCACAGCTGTGCTCACCTGCTTCTGGATCGTCTCTGTGTGCTTCCTGGTGACAGTGGCAGAACTGAATAGTTGTGACAGAAATACCCTGGCCTGTAAAGCCTAAACCATTAACACTCTGGCCTTTTACAGAAAAAGTTTGCCAACAGCAGCTCTAAACATTCACTTCTCCTCTGCTGTAATTAGCGGTGAGTTTATATTTTTTAGTGCATTTTGCCGAACATTCCTGTGGCTGACAGAGCTGATCTCAGCCCATCACTAAAACGCTGGGGAGGCTGTAGGTGCGCCTGAGCTACGGCTGGGCACGTTGATTTTCTGACTCTTATCACACACAGCCTCTTAAATCTCCAAGCAGAAGCGCGAAGTCACCTCCAGGCAGCTCTGTACATGAACTGTCGCTGAACACGCACAGGAAGCTGGCCTTTGCGCTCCTGGATGGCGCGAACCATAACACCGTGCCGAACAGGTGAGTGTGTTTGCTCCATCCAGACTCCACAGTGGTCAGCGCACCAGCCTTTAAAAATGAAACGGGGGCACCTGGGTGGCTCGGTCGGTTAAGTGGTTAACTTCGGCTCAGGTTCATGGGTTTGAGCCCCACGTCAGGCTCTGTGCTGACAGCTCAGAGCCTGGAGCCTGCTTCAGATTCCGCGTCTCCCTCTAGCTCTCTGACCCTCCCCCTGCTCATGCTGTTTGTCTGTCTCTCTCTCTCAAAAATAAATAAACATTTAAAAAAATGAAATGACATAAAATACTAAGATGGGAGCAGAATGCAGCTGTCTCTTCCTCAGTGGGACAGAAGAAGAGGGCTTCTTCTCTTTCCCTCTCTTCATTTTAAGTGGTTTTTCCATTTGGCTGCTTACATGGTGACCAGGGCTTTGAAAGCCACAGAAATTGCCTCCGTGGCTGGCAGTTCCATTAGTTCTATTAGTGACCGACGGCCCAGGTCAGCAGAGGCTGTGAAGTCAGGAGGGCAGGGTGCAGGGAGGTGGAGACCACACCAGATGCAGCAGCCGCAGAGGGACCGAGGGGACCTCTGGCCAAGGACCACCGGAGGGATCTATCCTCTGTCACCAGTCCTGAAATACTCCCCACACTGAGACCCTGGCCTGAGCCTACAGCACAGCCGTGTGGAAGACCAATGACTCATCTCCCAAATTACCCGCTCTTAACATAAAAAAATAAGGCACAGGGGCACCTGGGTGACTCAGTCGGTTACGAATCTTATTCTTGGTTTCAGCTCAGGTCATGATCTCATGGTTTGTGAGTCTGAGCCCTGCATCGGGCTCTGTGTTCACTGAGCAGAGCCTGCTTCAGATGTTCTGTCTCCCTCTCTCTGGCCCTCTCCTGCTCGCTTTCTGTCTCTCTCTCTCTCTCTCTCTCTCTCTCAAAAATACATAAATGTTAAAAAAAATTTTTTTTTGAAAACAATAAAAATTAAGCACCGACATTTGTCCCGTGTACTACAAGGGGAGACGAGGATCCTGGGCCAGGCGTCCATTTTGTTTCCATTTTGTTGTCCTATTTCCGTGATGGCTTTCTCAGTCTCCCCATAGTCCGTGGGAAGCCACAGAGCTGTGTGTGTATGGAGAAACCACTTGTAATGGGTATGGAGCTCACAGGACCAGGGCTGTCTCCTTCAGTCCTCAGTCTTAGGTGCCTCTGAGGTATTGCCAGAATCTTCTCCCCAAGGTGATAGACAAAGGAGGTGATCGGCCAGAGGAAACACAAATTCAGCTAAACGAATGGGGCTCTTTTGTGGCCGCTTTCTGTTTTCTTTCTTTACACTAGTAACATCGACCGATGATTTCTTATCGAAGCCTCCAAAGACAGAATTGTGAAATAAACTCAATCAGACTTCAGTTCAGTGAAGACTTATTGAGCAAAGTGCAAGTCGGTGGACAACGCAGGACACAGAGGTGCGTAAGATGTGACTCCTGTCCTCAAGCAGGGCACAGTCAAATGTGGGTGGGGGACAGACACTACAGGGGTCTGCTGAGAGCTGTAAGAGGGGTGCATGGTGCTGGGGGCTCCAAAGAAGGAAAGAGTCACAGTCAGTCACAATGAGGGTGTGCGGGAGAGGGCAGAAATGGCTGGGGGAGATGGGCTTTAAGGCAAGGCTGATAAATGATGCCCTGCACACCCCCAAAACTCGTTCACGGGTCTGCAGGTCAGCTTGAGGTTGGCTGATCTCAGATGGCTTGTTTGGGCGGCTCTAATGCATGCTGAGGGCTCTGCTGGGCATGGCTCAGTCTGTTCCACGTTTGTTCAGTCTGGGGCAGTGCTTACACCCTGCTGGAGCTTTAATACTGAATAAGTGAATACCTGAAGTGTTGGCACTGTGACTAACAATACTCTTGGAGACAGTTTCTTTTAGCGTGTAAAGTGCTGTCTGAACTCTTACATGCAGGGAGCTTTTTGATCAACGCTTCATATTACAGTTCAGACGTCCAAGGAAAGCTACCCCAAATGACTTCACTGGGTATGAGGACATGAGTACGTAAAGGCTCCTAGTATGCTTTCCGGATGAAAAGGTTGGGTGCAAAGGGCATAGCCTTTCTTTCTTTGTCCCTTCTTTTGGTTGTGGATGTGAGTGGGATGGCAGGAGCTCTGGTCACCCTTTTGCAACCATGGGGGAAAACCGAAAGGAATCTCAGAGTTACCAATTGTGTCAGTCTAGGTCCTTCAAGAAGCAGGTGCCTATGACTCTTGATTTAGGCTCAGGTTATGAGGTCCGGGTCCGTAGGATTGAGCCCCACACCTGGCTCTGCACTGATAGCACAAAGCCTGCTTGGGATTCTCTCTCTCCCTCTCTCCCTGCCCCTCCCCAGCTCATGTGTATTTGCGCTCTCTCTCTCTCTTTCTCTATCTCTCTCAAAATAAATAAATAAACAAAGTCCAGCAAAGCCATCAGGAAGTCTTCAAACTAAAGTTGGCTGTCAGAGGAGTCCCAGATCCCCCAGAGTGGGTCTGCCTCGGTATCCCTGCTGAGTCATCATTAGTTGCCACGGAAGGCAGAGCTTAGGCACAAACATTGTGATGGATTTTAAAGAGAAACGGTTGGAGCCCTTGTTCAGTTATGCTCCCTGTGGCGGGAGGTCCATGAAGCATACCCCAACACCAATCTTTACACTGATGAACCATAGCCAAAAACTAACCTCCTTGAAGTACTCACTGTCAGAGGAAAAAAGCTATTTGTCTCTCTACACCCTTGCTGTATAACTTGTTGCTGAATGAGTTCCTAACCTGCGCCCTTCACGGGTTAAAGCCCAGCCTCCCACCATTTCCCCTTTCCTCTTTCCTTTTCCTCCTTCTTGTCTCCTCTCCCCGCTTTCCTCCCTTCATCTCCTCATGCAGAGAAGCTTAATTCAGTCTCTTTCATACTTGAACTCATGCCAGCACCCAGGCCGCAAGATCCCACCTTCAACCCCAAGCTGAAGTGGCTTATCAAGTTGTTTTTCCAAAACAAACACATTCTCTCCCTAAAAGGAATTTGGGATCCAGGTGGTAAGGTAAAGATTTTGGCTCAACATGCACACATATGTACATACACGTGCATGCATGTGTGCACCCATACACACACACACACACACACACACACTGACTATTCTCTAGGATAGGTTACTTATCTTCCTCCCTAACGTGTGAACTATTCTAGAACTGATACCTTATCTTTTTATGTATAATTTAGTTTTACTATAAATTATTTTAAAAAAACAGAAAAATATCAAGAATAATACAGCACTCACAAAAACATCCCATGGATTTAACAAATGTTAACACTTTGCCATATTTGCTTTGAGTCTTATTTTAAGCAACAAATTATTACAGATAACAATTATAATAATACTAACACTTTCACAGTGCTGACTATATGCCAGGCCCTGTTCTAAAACTTCGTGTGCATTAACCCCTTTAATCCTCATAAAATCTGTGAAGTAGATATTAATGTTGTCTCTGTTTACATTCAAGGAACCTGGGCACAGAGAGGTTGAGTAACCTGCTAATAAACAGCCAAAATTTGAACCCAGGAAGACTAGACTAGGTACAGTTTTGGATCATATTTGATTTATTCTTATACTTAGCTTGAGTAATAATTACTCAATAGCTATTTGTTAAAGAAAGAAAAGAAAAAGAAAGAAAGGAAAGGAAGGGAAGGAAAGGAAGGAAGGAAGAAAGAAAAAGAAAAGAAAGAAAAGGAAGGAAGAAAAGAAAGAAAAGGAAGGAAGGAAGAAAGAAAAAGAAAAGAAAGAAAAGGAAGGAAGAAAAGAAAGAAAAGGAAGGAAGGAAGGAAGGAAGGAAGGAAGGAAAAGAAAGAAAAGGAAGGAAGAAAAGAAAGAAAAGGAAGGAAGGAAGAAAGAAGAAGAAAAGAAAGAAAAGGAAGGAAGAAAAGAAAGAAAAGGAAGGAAGGAAGGAAGGAAGGAAGGAAGGAAGGAAGGAAGGAAGGAAAATTCATGTAGGGTATAAATAAATACATGACTGACTTGCATTCTGGGAAAACCAAGCTCAATGAGACCACAACTCCTTTCTGAGATATTGTTATCTTGGGTCCTAAAAGTGTTTTTAATTTCCCTGCCTAGTGGCTTCCTACTAGGAAGAGGATAGCTCTTGTATTGGTTACCTATTGCTGCCTGATGACTTACCCAACACAAAATGGCTTAAAACAATACTCACTTATTATCTCACACCGTTGCTGTGGTTCAGGGATTCAGGGCTGGAGATGGCTTGTCCCTGGATCACAAGGTCTGGGGCCGGGCTACAAAGCTCGAAGACCAGAGCTGAGCTCATCAGGTCAATGTTCCTTCACTCACATGTCTGGCTGTTGTCTAAGGACGTCAGCCTGGGAGTCCTTACAACATGGTAGCTGCATTCCAAGGACAAATAACCCAGGGAGGGAGTCAGGCAGAAGCCATATTGCCTTTATGGCCTCAGAAGTCACACAGTGTCACTTTCACCCCATCCTGTTGGTCAAGGCAGTGATGAAGTTTGGCCTGGTTTCGAAGGGAGGAAATACAGATCCTTCCTTTCTTTGGGGGGGTGGGAGGGTGGGGGGGCATGTCAGTGTCCTATTGTGAGGAAACCAAACAGGATGGGGTAAATGTATAATCTACCACAGACCCTAAGAAACAGACATGTAGTAAGTATTCTTTCTATTATGGGGGGACAGTTATTTCTTTTTAGCCAGTTGGATCCCACTAAAATGTATGAGAATGGACTCTACCAATGTGTCCACTATGAAAGCAGAGTGAGACCAAAAATCACTGTGCATGTCAACGATTGTACCAATTACCATATTCTTTTCTTTACCTGTTCCAGTGTTGTCAGCCCTTAAAACACTGAATATGCAAGCACTCTTAAAAATCTAACCATGTCTTAGGGTGCCTGGGTGGCTCAGTCGGTTAAGTGTCCGACTTCAGCTCAGGTCATAATCTCATAGCTCGTGAGTTCGAGCCCCATGTCGGGCTCTGTGCTGACAGCTCAGAGCCTGGACCCTGCTTTGGATTCTGTGACTCCCTCCCTCTCTACTCCTCCCCCACTCACACTCTCTCTCTCTCGAAAATAAACATTAAAAAAAATAAAAAGTAAATAAATAAACATTGAAAAAAAAATTTTTTTTAATCTAGCCACATCTTGGGGCACCTGGATGGCTCAGTCAGTTAAGCGTCGGACTCCTGATTTCGGCTCAGGTCATGATCTCACGGTTTGTGAGTTTGAGCCCCCTGTCAGGCTCTGTGCTGCCAGTGCAGAGCCTGCTTGGGATTCTCTCTCCCTCTCTCTCTCTCTCTACCCCTTCCCCGCTTGCTCTGTCTCTCTCTGTCCCTCAAAAAAAAAAAAAACAAAAAAACTTTAAAAAAATCTAGCCACACATCATTTTCTAAAATTACAAAGTGGGTCAGCTCCTCTCTGTGCCTCACTTTGTCTCATGAACCCACAGTCTACAGGTCAGGAAGTGGCAGTGGGTCCCTTGGCCCCAGCTCCCTCCACAGCAGCACCAGTCAGCTCCCCCAACTCAAAGCAGGTCTGACGAAGGTGAGGGGGTGCTGTGTTATTCCTGCATCCTCGCGGAAGGAACTACAGTGTGGCTGGTTTACATTCCTGGAGCAAAGCAGATGTAATTCATACCTTGAAGACATAAAGGCCAGATCCTATTTGACAGTTCAAATGACTTATTCTCCCATCCTCGTAGAAAATATCTACTCCTAGAACTGAGCAGAAAAATGTAATAAAGTGGAAAAGGCTCGTGAAGAAGAGGTTATGGCATCTTTGCTCTGAAAAAGAATGGCAGGTCACTTTTAACGGTCACATCACACACACCGCGTTCTTCTGAGTGGCGGTAAATCGAGCAAACCCTTAATGTTTTCTTCACTTGTAATAGGAGAAGGTGTGTGAGGTGCTGACTGGAGGCTCCTCTCCTGCTAAGGTTTTCAGTCTCCTGTGTGTGTACCAAACACCAGGGCTTGTGGGCAATTCCTGCCGTTTCCGCAACTGCTCCTAGAGAAAGGGGTGACATGGCCGCGTCTCCAGGACGTTGTTCCTTCTTCTTTGTTATTAAAGAAAATCAGCCTCCTCCCTGTCCTGTGACCACTCAATTTCCACTGTCACTCCATAAATAGCTCTCTGATTTGGGCCATATTTTTTCTAAGGAATGAGTTACTGAAGTCATCTAATTTAATCATCAGGAGATTATCTTCCTACATCGATTTAATAAAGGAAATTAAAATGTGTTTTCTTTTTGTTAGTATCCTCAACTGTCATCTGCTTAAAAATGTGGATATAATCAGCCACTGGAAAGTATAAGAAACAGATCATGGTTACAAAGGAGTTTCTCTCCTTTTAAAAAGCATGTGAATAAAATTTTGAAATCCCCATGAGGAAACAAAACAAAACAAAAAAAATCTGCCAGAATTTTTAGTTGAAAGAGATTTCATTTCATAGCAAGAACTGGTAATGTAAAATGATCCCTCTAAATAGAAACCCATGGCTTCCTGGTAATTGTGTTATTTTTAAGACTAATAAGGTATTTTTTTCTAATTTATTGTTTTCCAGAAACCCTTTTTTTCTTTTTCTTTTCTTTTTTTTTTTTTTTTTTTGCAGTCCCTCTGGTAACACTCAGTGGGACTAAATCGGCCACCTGTTTCCATTGGTTTTCAATCTTACATATCTGGAAAGTCTCTCTAGTCATCTTCCCCAGTGAGGATTATTCTGGAAAAATAAATACTGTTTTTACATTGGTATGAATGTGTTTTGAGTAAGGGGTATTAAGATTGTTTAACTGCTTGCAAGATTGACATTAGTTTTTTATCTTCATCAAGGAAAACATACATTGATTTTTTCTGAACAGCTTTATTGAAATACAATTAATATTCCATGCCATGCACTCAGGTAATATACACAATTCCATTTTGTCAGTACATTCACACGGTTGTATATCTATCATCACAATCTACTCTTAGAACATTTTTGTCCCTCACAAAAAAAAACCCTGTACCTTTAAAGCAGTCACTTTTCATTCTTGCCCCCGACCCGCAGCACGGGTATCCATTAATATACCTTCTCTACTGATTTGCCCTCTCTGGACATTTCCTATGATAAGATTCATTGGAAGGGCACCTGGGTGGCTCAGTGGGTTAAGCGTCCGACCTCAGCTCAGGCCATGATCTCACGTTTTTGAGTTCGAGCTCAGCCCTTGGCTCTGTGCTGACAGCGAGGGGCCTGCTTTGTATTCTCTCTCTCTGCCCCTCCCCAACTCACACTTTCTCTAAGTAAATAAACTTTAAAAAATAAAAATAAAAAGATTCATTGGGGTGCCTGGGTCGCTCAATTGGTTAAGCATCTGACTCTTGATTTCGGCTCAGGTCGTGATCTCATGGTTCATGGGATCAAGCCCCTCTCTCTCTCTGCCCCTCCCCCCCCCCGCTCATGCGTGTGCCCATGCACATGTGCTCTCTCTCTCTCAAAACAAACAAATAAATAAATATTTTAAAAATAATAATAAAAATTAAAGGATTCATATAACATGCAGTCTTGGGTGACCACCTTCTTTTACTTCGCATGATGTTTCTGAGGTTCGTCCAGGTTGTGATAGGTATCAGCACTTCGTTCCTTTTTATTACAGGATAACCTTCCACTGTTCAACTAATCCACGTCTTACTTCTCCACACATCAGTTGATAGACGTTTGGGTTGTTTCTGCCTTTTGGTTATGAGTAATGATGCTATGGAGTATTCATATACAAGTGTTTATGTGAATATATGTTTCAATTTTCTTGGGCATCTAGGAGGGGAATTGCTGGGCCGTATGATAATTCTATATTTAACGTTTCGGGGAACTGCCAAAACATTTTCCATAGTGACCGCGCCATTTTACGCTTCGGCTAGCAATAGGTGAGGGCTCCGATCTCTCCATATACTCACTAACACTTGTTATTGCCTGCGTTTCTCACTACAGCCATCCTAGTGGGTCTGAAGTGGTTGGTGTCTTATTGTGGTTTCCCTAATGACTAATGATATTGATCATGTTTCCATGGGCCTATTGGCCATTCATATATCTTCTTTGGAAAAAGGCCTACTCAAATACTTTTTAATTGGGTTATTTGTCTCTTCATTATTGAGTTGCAAGAGTTCTTTATTTGCTCTTGGAAACAACTCCTTTACCAATGTATGATTTGCAACCATTTTCTCCCATTCTGTAGGTTGTCTTTTCACCTCTACGATAATATTACTACATGCAGTAATGTTTTTAATTTTGATAGACTCCAACCTATTTTTTCTTTTGTTGGTTGTGCTTTGGGTATCATAGCTAAGAAACCAGTACCTAACCCAAGGTCACAAAGATTACCTCTAAGGGTTTTATAATTTTAGCTCCTACATTTAGGTCTAAGATCCATTTGCAGTTCATTTTTGTGTATGGTGTCTAGTAGGGTTCCAAATTCCTCCTTTTGCATAAAGATATCGAGTTATTTTAATACTGCTTGTTGGGAAAGACTCTCCTCTCCTCATTAAATTATGCTGGCCCCCTTATTGGGAATCAATTGATGATAAATGTAAAGATTTACTCATGGATTCTCAAAGCCACTCCATTGATTTATGTTGCTATCCTTATGATGACTGATAAATTACAGTAGTTTTGTAGCAAGCTTTTAAATCCAGAAATGTGAGTCCTCCAGCCTGATCTTCTTTTCCAAGACTCTTTTTTCTGTTCTGGGTCCCTTGCATCTTCGTATGAGTTTTAGGGTCATCTTATCAACTTCTGCAAAAAGCAGCCAGAGTTTTGATAGCAAATGCATTGAATTTGTAAATCGATTCGGGGAGCATAGCCATCTTAGCGATAGTAAGTCTTCCCATCAATGATTTAGACCATTCTGATCCACTAATTTAGGTCTTCAGTTTCTTTCGGCAGTGTTGTGTAGTTTTCAGTATGCAAAGTGTGCATTTCTTTTACATATTTTATTCTTTTTGATGCTATTGTAAGTGGAATTGCTCTTTTTTTTTTGAGAGAGAGAGAGAGAGAGAGAAGTGGGGCTCACCCAAAGCGGAGCTCATGCTAACCTGATATGGGGTTCGAGCTCCCAATCCATGAGATCATGACATGAGCCAAAGTCAGATGCTTAACAACTGAGCCACCCAGATGCCTGGAAATTGCTTTCTTAATTTCAGTTTTGGAATGTTCATTTTTAGTGCATAGAAATAACATTGACTTTTGATGTTCATCTTGCATCCTGTAACCCTGCTGAGCTTGTTTTTTAGGTCTAATGGTTTTTTAGTGAATTCCTTTAGATCTTCTACTATAAGATCATGTCATCTGCAAGTCGAGCTTTAATTCTTCCTTTCTAATATGGATGCTTTATTCTGTTAACAGTATGTATTAAGATGTTAGCTAATCTTGTATTGTTGGTATAAATCCCACTTGCTTGTGGTGTAAAATCATCTTTAGGTGTTCCTGTATTCTGTTTGCTAGTATTTTGTTGAGAATTGTTGTGTCTATATTCATTAGGGATATTGATCTTTAATTTTCTTTTCTTGTGACGTCTTTGTCTAGTTTTGGTATCAGGGAAATACCTCAAAGAAGGAATTAGAAAGTGTTCCCGCCTCTTCTGTTTTTTGGAAAAGTTTGTGAAGAATCAGTGTTACTTCTTCTTTGAATGTTTGATAGAATTCATCAGAAAAGCCAACTGCTCTTGGATTTCCCTTTAAGGGAAGTTTTAAAATGACTAATTTGATCTCTTTGCTTGATATAGCTCTATTCAGATTTTCTGCTGTTTCTTTAGTCAGGTTTGCTAGTTTGTGTCTTCCCAGGAGTTCTTCCATTTCATCTAAGTTATCTAATTTTTTGCCATACTATTTTCAAGGTATTCTCAGAATCCTTTGTAAGATCGGTCCTATGCCCCTTTGTTCATTCCTAATTGTGGTAATTTGAGTCTTCTCTCTCTCTTTTTTTTTTTTTTTTCTTCCTAGTTGATTTAAGCTAGAAGTTTGTCAGTGTTGTCAGTCTTTTCAAATAACCAGCTTCTGGGGGCGCCTGGGTGGCGCAGTCGGTTAAGCGTCCGACTTCAGCCAGGTCACGATCTCGCGGTCCGTGAGTTCGAGCCCCGCGTCAGGCTCTGGGCTGATGGCTCGGAGCCTGGAGCCTGTTTCCGATTCTGTGTCTCCCTCTCTCTCTGCCCCTCCCCCGTTCATGCTCTGTCTCTCTCTGTCCCAAAAATAAATAAAAAACGTTGAAAAAAAAAAAAAAAAAAAAAAAAAAAAAAAAACCAAATAACCAGCTTCTGGTTTCATTGACTTTCTCTGTTGTGTTTCTATTTTATAAATCCCCACGCTAGTTCTTATTGTTTTCTTCCTTCTGCCTGCTTTAGGTTTCGTTTGTTCTTCTCTTCCCAATGTCTTAAGGTAGGAGGTTAGGTTATTGATTTGAGAGCTTTCTTCTTTCTTAATATAAGCATCTACCTATATAAAATTTCCTCTAAACACTGCCTTAGCTGCTCCCAGTGAGTCTTAGTGTGCATGCCTTCATTTCATCTCAGAGAATTTTCCTTTTGATTTCTCTGCCAGCTCAAGTTTACTGTTGAACCCTTCTGAATTTCCCATTTTGGTTTGTACTTTTTAGTCCAGGATTCTATTTCGTTCTTTTTTTTTTTTAATTTAATTTTATTTAAAAAAAACCTTTCTAAATGTTTATTCATTTTTGAGAGACAGAGACAGAGTATGAGTCGGGGAGGGGCTGAGAGAGAGGGAGACCCAGAATCCCAAGCGGGCTCCAGGCTCTGAGCTCTCAGCACAGAGCCCAACACCATCTCAAACTCATGGACCCCAAGATCATGACCTGAGCTGAAGTCGGACACTTAACCGACTGAGCCACCCAGGCACCCCTCTGTTTGGTTCTTTTTAATCGGTTTTCTTTATTGACATTGTCTTTTGGTAAGACGTTGTCATTATACCTTCCTTTAGTGCTTTAAGCATGGTTATCTTTAGTTCTTTAAACATATTTATAATAGCTGTTTTGAAGTCTTTGGCTGCTAGGTCCACTATTTGGACCCTTTCAAAGTCAGTTTCTGTTGTTTGCTTTTTCCCTTGTGTATGGCTCACGTGTTCCCGTTTCTCTGCATGTCTTGTCACTTTTTTTGTGGAAAACTGAACATTTTAGATACTGTTTTGTGGTGACTGGATACTGACGCCACTCTTGGGGGTGTGGGTGGGTTGTTTGTTTAGGGACTTGACTGCAATAATCCTGGGAAGTCTAGTTCCCCCAGTGCACAGCCTCTGACATCCCTGCTCACGTTTCTCTCACCTTGTTCTCTTCTAGCCTGGCCATCTAGGAGTCACTTCGGATGGGTGTAAGCCATTTATTGGTCAAAGGTTGTGCTCAAGCCCCCTTAGCCAGTTAGGTTTTGACCCTTTTCGGTGGCACACGTGTACGGCTTGAAGTTCAGAGTATTTACTTTTTTGTCCCATGTTCTAGTATCTTAGAGTCCTCTGATTGCTCCTGTCTGATTGTTCCCTGGGTGGGTGCAGTCTTGGCCATGCACAGTCTTCCAGATTGTCAGGAATGACTGCAATAACTGTTTTAAAACCTGATCAGGTGTCCTGTGTCAAAGTGACTTAGTTTTCAGTCAGTGCTTGATCAGAGGTTGTATTTAAGCCCCTCCCCGTGCTGCTGGGTCTTTTCGAGACTCGTAGGATGCTTTCAAGTCAGCTCCACTGGCTGCTCTGATCGCTTCATCGGGTTGGAGGTGGGGGAGCAAGGCGGGAGGTGCTAGGCAGCCCCCCCCCGCGCACAGCTTTCCCAACCCCCTGAGTTCACTGTGACCCCAGGAGGGCTCTCCTTGGTGGTCTCTTTCCTGCTTCTCTCTATTAAACTTCTGGCTGCTCTCTGCTTATCGTGTATCAGAATCACCAGCCTCTTCATTTCCACCAAGACCTCCACTGTTTTTGACAACACTTTTAGGGATGGAGCTCTCCACTCTGTTCCCAATAGGCGCCTCAGCTGAGCTACTGAGCTTGTTGTCTTTAGCGCGAGCCTCCACCCTCCCCACTATCCCCCCGACCTCCCCCTCCCCACGGCAGAACTCCTGCACCACTGCATGGGCAGTGCGGTCAGGGACCCGCTCTTCCAAAGGGTGATAAACGCCCCTCTCTATAAGCGTGTACCAGGGGTGGGGGCTGTGACAGTGCCTGGTCGTCCTGGCTTATCTCTGGCACCATGGAACCTCCACCCTCCTAGCCAGGGCACTGGGCCAGGGTTGGGGGTGTCAGGGCCCCAGGACTCTCATCTGGAGTAGAGCTTCTTCCTCAGGAGCAAGCTGGCTATGCTGTCCAGAAGACAGCTTCTGCCCCTGGTGGTGGGGGTCTGGCGGTGGTGCTGAGCCTGCCCCTACAAGAGTGAAACCATAGCCTCAGATGGTTGCTGGGGTAGGAAGGAACCCCCATCTTCTTGGCCACACCTGCCCACAGGAGAGTGCCCAGCGGCACGTCCCTAATCAGGAGCTGGCCTGAAGGGGGTAAGGAAACAGGATGTGACTCAAATACCACAGACACTGGCTGTTCTCCCTCAGGTGTGATCGATTTTCTCGAGTGACTTTTCCTCCATGTGCTGTATACCCTTCAAACAATTTCTGGAGACTTTAAATTCCTGCGTTTTAAATAATGTTTACCAGTTAAATTATGGTTTTGCTAAAGAGGGGGTCTGCTGAGCTCCTACTTCCCCGTTCTGGAAGTCCTGGCCTACACTGATTTTTTGCTTTAAACTCTATATCTAATTGGATTGATGAGCCCTTGACCTCTCCATATGGGAGGCTTGGGATGGGAAAGGATATGACCTGTGGATGTTCCCAGAAAACAGCAGTGGCTTAATGCAAACTCTGGTCGCCTTTTGAAATTGCAAATGATATCCTGCATTTCCTCCTCCTCTCCCTCATAGTTAGCAAGCAGAATGCTGGTAGCTCACTTTCATTTTATATCAGGAATATGAGACAGACTACATTTTCAAGTTGGAAGCAGACCTCAAATAAATGAGGATATAAGTCCCAAGAGAACAGAACCTGCTATTCCAGCTTTCCAATTTTTGTATGAAATAGGAAATGGTAGTCAAACAACAAATGATGTCTTTAAAATGGTATTTTCAAACTGAGTACTGCTTCTGGATGGCACAAATTATTCATAACCCAGCAGGGTCACAGCAAGCTTTATATTCTCTGCAGAATGCATTTTGTTTCCCCAGACACAGGGCCCAATGGACAAAGGGCCGAATTAAGACATTTCCTTACGTCAGCGGCAACTGTGAAGTTTCAGTGTGAAGAAGAAGAATACAGTTTGAGATCTAAGGGCACTCAAATGTGACACTGCAAACTGTTAAGTCTCCACTTAAACAGTTATGTCCTTCCTGTTAAAGAAGAAAATAATCATATTTAGGAAATATTGTGGGAGGGAAACAAAACCACAGCACTCAATAATCTATGCCACGCTTGTTCCACTGAGATAGTGGTGCTTCAGTCTGGTAAGTCGTGAATTAATTTTGTTAAATATTGAAATAACTCTAATAGTGTGCTTTAATATATTTCCATTCACAAGAGGTTCCGGGTTTTTTTTTTTTTTTTTTTTTTGTAATGTTTATTTATTTTTGGGAGACAGAGACAGAGTGTGAGCAGGGGAGGGGCAGAGAGAGAAAGACACAGAATCCGAAGAGGCTCCAGGCTCTGAGCTGTCAGCACAGACCCCGACGCGGGGCTCGAACTCACGGACCGAGAGATCATGACCTGAGCCGAAGTCGGACACCCGACCGACTGAGCCACCCAGGCGCCCCGAGGTTCCGTGTTTCGTTTTGTTTTTTGCCTCGATGAGAGTGTGGTATATAAACATGCTTATAGTTTTACTGAAGATAATTTTAATAATTTTGCCCATCCCCACAGCCCTATGCATGACAGCCACAGGGGTCTGGGTAGCTGTTTTTTGATGCCTTACCAGGATTCTATAATTCACCAGAAATAATAGCATTGTAGGAAATCATAGAGTCCTAAGGTTCTAACCTCCTGGGAAAGAGACACAAAGAAACTGATGCTTCCCGAGACCCGGAGTCAATAGTTGGTAGAGATAAAATGAAAACTCAGGTTCTCTCAAATTCCTGTGAATGCCCTTACCCTGTGTTAAGTGAGCCATTATATTCTGCAGTGATAGGAGAATGCGAGATAGACAACAGGACATTGAATAATGATAATGCCATTTTTTATCTTTTCACTTCATAGAGTTTTCATGTTCCTTTTCAAAACGTTTTCTTCACGTAACCCTTCGAAGTAGAAGGCAGTGGTAGCCGGTGTAGTAGGAAGAGTATTGACAGTCTCCGTGTGAAGAAGAGGAAATTGAGGCTTCTTGTACTGATCTGAGTAACATCGCATAGCCAAGGAGTGGGAGAACCAGGGCATGAACCCAGATCTTTTCATCCAAGTTAACGTTTTAAACACCCCGTGAAAAGTCAGCGGGACTTAACACAAACCAGGGTGTCCCAGGACCCATCAAGATGAACAAGGCCTTGCCCTCAGGCCATTTGCATGCCAAATAGTGGCCCCTCACATTCCTTCCTATTACACACAATGTCTACACCATTAAGGACCTGACTCAATATTGACACCAGGCATCTAGTAGCCTTGGGCGCCTGTGGGGCTGGGTGGTTCGTTTCATTGAGGGTCAGACTCTTGATTTCGGCTCAGGTCATGATCGCACTGTCCATGGGGGTCCGTGGGATTGAGCCCAGCTTCAAATCCCGCATCAGGATCTATGCTATCAGCACAGAACCTGCTTGGGATTCTCTCTCTCTCTCCTTCTCTGCCCCTTCCCCACTGCTCGCTCGCTCGCTCTCTCTCAAAATAAATAAACTTAAAAAAAAAAAAAAAGAATCTAGTAGCCTCCTTGTAGTCTGCCAGTGTTCTGACTTTGAGTAAGTCATTCAACCTCTCTGTACCTTGGTTTTCACTTTAAAAAACAAACAAAATGATGGGGCGCCTGGGTGGCGCAGTCGGTTAAGCGTCCGACTTCAGCCAGGTCACGATCTCACGGTCCGTGAGTTCGAGCCCCCCGTCGGGCTCTGGGCTGATGGCTCGGAGCCTGGAGCCTGTTTCCGATTCCGTGTCTCCCTCTCTCTCTGCCCCTCCCCCGTTCATGCTCTGTCTCTCTCTGTCCCAAAAATAAATAAAAAAAAAAAAGTTGAAAAAAAAAATTAATAAAAAAAAAAAAAAAATGAAACACCTCCCAGTTCTCAATATGATACAGCAAAGGTCAGCTGACTACGTAATAAGTATGAAACTTTATTTATTTTTTATTTTTTTTAATGTTTATTTACTATTGAAAGAGAGAGAGCATGAGCAGGGGAGGGGTAGAGAAAGAGGGAGACACAGAATCCGAAGCAGGCTCCAGGCCCTGAGCTGTCAGCACAGAGCCCGACCCAGGGCTCGAACTCACAAACGTGAAATCATGACCTGAGCAGAAGTCGGACGCCCCTAAATGTGAAACTTTAAAAGCAAAAGTGACATAGGGCGCCTGGGTGGCTCAGTCGGTTAAGCGTCCGCCTTCCACTCGGGTCATGATCTCACGGTTTGTGAGTTCGAGCCCCGGGTCGGGCTCTGTGCTGACAGCTCAGGGCCTGGAGCCTGCTTCGGATTCTGTGTCTCCCTCTTTCTCTGCCCTTCCCCACTTGCGCTCTGTCTCTCTCTCTCAAGAGTAAACATTAAAAGAGAATTTTAAAGCAAAAATGATATGTGGTACTCCCAACGGCACCCTTTCTCCCAAGCATCTTTGTGTAACAATGATTTCCATGTTCTCAGAGATGGACTAAGGGAGCAGCACATTGTTAGTCTAGTTACAACACAAACGTCCCACCCAGTCTTTGTCTGTGTTCCTTGCACCTCCTATATAATCCTCTTACACGGTGTGTACACAGAACACCATTAACTTAAGAATAAAGGCTCGGAGGGCAAGAGAAGACACGAACTGTAAAAAATTTCCCATGCGGCTTCTGTTCTGCAAATCAATTCACCTCTCTTTCATATGAAGGTCATCATTCCCTTTCCTAACATTGAACTGAGAACGGTGATTGGAATAATGGGGAAAATAGTACGAAGAACAGGGGAGGTCTGTCACTGGGAAGAGATGTTTCAGTATTGCTGCATAAAAAACCATCCCCCAAACTTAATGGCTTAAAAGCACCATGCTTGATGATTTCTCACTATTCTGTGGTTTCGCCTGGGGTCACACGTGTTACTGCAAGCAGCTGTTGGCTCGGCTGGGGCAACAGCCCTCCACATGGCTGTTCTCCTCCACATGGCTAGCTTGGGGCTCTGCACCCCATGGTGGGCTCAGGGTTCTTTTTTTTTTTTTTTTTTTTTTTTTCAACGTTTTTTATTTATTTTGGGGACAGAGAAAGACAGAGCATGAACGGGGGAGGGGCAGAGAGAGAGAGGGAGAGTGGGCTCAGGGTTCTAACAGAACAAAAGTGGAAGCGGGGCTCCTGTGGGACAAACCGGCAGGGCATTCCACTGGTCAAAGCAAATCACATGAGTCAACTCAGATTCAAGGGAAGGGCAAGTACACTATGCCTCCTAGTGGGCGAAGGGATGTGCCCATTCAGCAGTGGAAGCGATTGTGGGCGGCCAGTGTGGGAGCAAAGTGCCACCGAGGACGTCAGGGGATCGAAGGCTTGAGACGTGTCTTTGGAAATTCCAGATCTGCAGAAAAGGTGGGTGAAGTAGGAGAAGCCGTGTGGAGTGGTCTGAGGGTCTGAGACAGTTCTGAAGAGATCAGTTCAGTGGTCCAAGTGTGGGGAGGGAGTGATCTGGTCTCACGTCTTCCAGAGACATTCTGCTCTGAGCACACGCCCATATTCCTCCTCCCCTCACCTTTGGGGACCAATCGGGAATTGGGGCAGGGCTGAGGCAGAAGGATTATGCACTGAATTATGTCCTTCTCAAAATTCAGGTCAGAATATGACTGCATTTTGGAGCTAGACAAATTAAAGGGGGTAATTAAGTTAAAATGAGGCCTTTAGGCTGAGCCCTTATCCACTCCAACAGGTGTCCCTACAGAAAGAGATGAGGACACAAAACACACACCAGCTCCTGCACAGTCCACCCTGCACTGAAGGATGACTATGTTTGAATTTTTTATTTATACTTGAGAGACAGAGAGAGAGAGACTGTGAGCGGAGAAGGGGCAGAGAGAGAGAGAGAGAGAGAGATGGAGACAGAATCTGAAACAGGCTTCAAGCTCTGAGCTGTCAGCACAGAGCCCGATACGGGGCTCGAACCCACAAGCCACGAGATCATGACCTGAGCCGAAGTCGGATGCTTAACTGATTGAGCCACCCAGGTGCCCCAGGGTGACCGTGTTTATTTATTTATTTTTTTAATATATGAAATTTACTGTCAAATTGGTTTCCATACAACACCCAGTGCTCATCCCAAAAGGTGCCCTCCTCAATACCCATCACCCACCCTCCCCTCCCTCCCATCCCCCATCAACCCTCAGTTTGTTCTCAGTTTTTAACAGTCTCTTATGCTTTGGCTCTCTCCCACTCTAACCTCTTTTTTTTTTTTTTCCTTCCCCTCCCCCATGGGTTTCTGTTACGTTTCTCAGGATCCACATAAGAGTGAAACCATATGGTATCTGTCTTTCTCTGTATGGCTTATTTCACTTAGCATCACACTCTCCAGTTCCATCCACGTTGCTACAAAGGGCCATATTTCATTCTTTCTCATTGCCACGTAGTATTCCATTGTGTATATAAACCACAATTTCTTTATTTGTCAGTTGATGGACATTTAGGCTCTTTCCGTAATTTGGCTATTGTTGAAAGTGCTGCTAGAAACATTGGGGTACAAGTGCCCCTATGCATCAATACTCCTGTATCCCTTGGGTAAATTCCTAGCAGTGCTATTGCTGGGTCATAGGGTAGGTCAGGATGACCGTGTTTAAAAAGCAGCAGCAAGAGGGCATCTATTTGCAAACCAAAAAGCTGTAGGGTTGGGGTCTGTGGACCCCAAAAGGAGGGGGCCTGTGGACTCCAAAGGAGAGAGGCCTCGGGAAAAACCAATTCTGTGGACACCTTGATCTCAGACCTCCCGCCTCCACAATTCTGAGCAAATAAGTTTCTGCTGTTGAAGCCACCAGGTGTGTGGTATTTTGCAATGGCCGCCGGGGCAAACAACTATAAAGAGGGCAAGCCCGAGACTGCTGAGCTCGGGAAAGTAAACCGCAGTGCTACCTCGAGGCCTCCAACACCAGGAGCAGTGCGGGGAGCCCCCACCAAATCGGAGGCCCCGGAGTTGGGTTCAGACGTGGCTCTGGAGACAGAGAGGCCAAGTCCTGGAGAACCCGCAGCCTGGTTGGTGCCCTGGCCACTTAGCCTCAGGTACGTCTTGTGGAACCCACTGTACCTCTATAGAGATCGTAATTAGCTGCCAACATTTAAAAATCCGGAGGTTTTGCTCTTGAAAGAAAAAAAAAAATAGGGTTTCTAGCTTTTCTTGAAAAATTAGATTTGGCCACACAGCCCCACACGTGTTCACGGTCAGAGGTCAGGGGCTTGGTTTTTCATTTGAATCCTGGTCGTCTAAGCGCATTTCCAACGCGAAGTTTGGTGAATAACAAGTGAGAAAAGGGACAAGCAGTTCTCCCAAATTGCAGCACTTGGAAATGCAGGGATTGAAAGTCTTTATGGTAATTTATGTCTTGTCATTACCGTAAAAAGCGTGTGATTCACCTGCTCGGCTCTGTTCATTGTGATTTACGGTGGAGGAAGTTCTATAATTGGCCGTAACCAGAAGAGGTGGAAACTTCTAATATCCCAGGTAGGGCTTTTAAAGGGTTTTTGTGATCTTAAACTGAGTTTTTATAGGTGTTTCTATTTCCGGAAGACATTGGAAATAGCTTGAAGTGTGCGTGTGTGTTCAAGTAGCTTCTCACTTGACACTCTTAGATAGGCGTTCGCAGCTTGTAAATTCCTGCTTTGGTGTAATGAAAAATCTCGTTATAATTTGCACATCAAACAAGAAGGGCTGGTTACTCTAGCTGGGGGAGACTTGATTGAATTTCTAGGCTTTTGAGAAACTCCAAACGCTCCCAGTTGTTCATGTTCTTTATACATAATATCGGAGACAGAATTAGCAACAGAATTACTGCTCAGATCTGGGTTGCTTTTCTTTCTTGCAAGGCACTTTGCATATTTTAGAGGGTTCTCCCTGTTCCTGTGTTAAATTAGGCACTCAGAGGCTGCAGTCTCTTTCCCTGGGTGCTGGCACTTTATCTCCACTTGGAGCACCTGATTCTAGAACAAGGATGATGCCTGGTTTTTCACACCTGAACCTCATTAGGGCGTGTAGGCACAGCCTCCCCACTGGGATGTGTGAAGAACACCCCCACGTGTCTTTGGCACCCCTGTATCCTCAAATCCTCTTGTAATGACCTCATCTTGCACCCACCACCTCCACAGACCCCAACCCTACAGCTTCTCAGCTGTTCAAAAGGGAACATTGTGCCTCTCTGGAAAAATAACCTTGGTCCAAACTTTCCCCCAGTTCCAGCAGTCATTGTGTTAAAACTGGCTGTTCTCCTCTGGCCAGTCTAGTCCAAGATCCATCAGTGATGTTCCCTCGATACATCAGTAATCATTGTTCTTGTGTCACCTTGTGGAAGTCCCGCTTTAGTCCCCTGTGGCCGGAATCCGTGCGGGTTGGCACAGACAATAGGGTGTGCCTGCTGTGATAATAAACCATAACTAGCCTTTATAGAGGGCTTGCTGTGTTAAGGGTTTTCCAGAGCTAGCTCACTGAACCTTCACCTCTACTTGCTGGGGTAATATTCTTATTCTGTCCATTTTGCCGCCATTGAAACTGAGGCACAGACTCCTACAAAGTTACACAGTGGGAAATAACAAAGCTGTTGAACCCAGACAGCCCGACCCCCAAGCCCTAAAACTCTACTCCTGTATTTTTTAAACGTTTATTTTTGAGAGAGCGTGCGTGCGTGCGAGAGAGATCACAAGAGGGAGAGGGGTAGAGAAAGAATCCTAAGCAAGCTGCACGCTGTCAGCACAGATCCTGGTGTGGGGCTCAAACCACAGAACCACCAGGTAATGACCTGAGCCCCAAGTAAGAGCCATACCCTTAAGCAATTGAACCACCCAGGTGCCCTTCTACTTCTGTTTATATAAATGACAATTATCCAACCCACACCTCGTTCCAGAAAGGATCTATGATAATTTACAGAAGTGTATAAAGAGCAAATAAAGTTTAAAATCGAGGGTGGATCAAATCAGGACGATACAAAGAGAACAGGAAAGAGCAGAGGGAGCCATCAGTGTCTCTGTGCAGAATTAGAGCCTGTGGCATTGTTTCTACACCTCTGGCTGGCAAGTCAGGACCTGCCATCAAAGTCCTCTTGGAGCACATCTCGGCACCACCGACCTAGTGGCTGCTTGAGGGCAGAGTGAGCCATGGCTACAGGACTGTGATAGTGGAGGGTGCATCCTCTGTCTTTGTCCCTTCCATCGTCTTAGTTCATGCAACAAGCTTTTCTACTTCTCCAGCGCCCTGGAAAAGTTGCTCCTAGGAGCCTCCCGCAGGATCCACCCTGAGGAAGAGCAGTCCCACCGACCGCAGGAGGTGATGGAGGTGCCCTGTGAGCCCACATGACCCTGCCGGGTGGGGCCAGCGCTACGAAGGGACCCTGCTCCCCCATGCATTGTCTGGCCCTCCTTGGGCTCTCAATCTTGGTGTTGATGGCTGGAGTCTCTCATCCCCGCAGGCCCTAGTCCTGGGGGTGGGGATGGGGCGCTGGGAGAGGTAGGGATGTGCAGCAGGGGGTGTTGGAAACTGCAGTTCCCCAGCTGTTGGGAGTGCACTTCAGTGAGTATGAATTCAGTGGAAAGTCGTGGCCATTTTGGCTTCAGCTCCAGCTTTTGCGGTAATAGAGTGGACCTTTTGATCACTGACTTGCACATCTGTTTCTCAACTTAGAATGTAGAAGGAAAGAGTCTTTTTTTTTTTTTTTTTTTTTTTTTGACCCTTAAAAATCACTTTGCTTTTGGGGCGCCTGGGTGGCGCAGTCGGTTAAGTGTCCGACTTCAGCCAGGTCACGATCTCGCGGTCCGTGAGTTCGATCCCCGCGTCAGGCTCTGGGCTGATGGCTCGGAGCCTGGAGTCTGTTTCCGATTCTGTGTCTCCCTCTCTCTGCCCCTCCCCCATTCATGCTCTGTCTCTCTCTGTCCCAAAAACTAAATAAAAAACGTTGAAAAAAAAAAATTTAAAAAAAAAAAATCACTTTGCTTTCTCATAATCCTTTCTGTTGTTTTAAAAAAAGAAACAAAATTTAAGGTTTATTTTGGAGAGCGAGAAAGAGAGCCAGAGAGCACAAGCAGGGGAGGGACAGAGAGAGTGGGAGACACAGAATCTGAAATAGGCCCCAGGCTGAGCTGTCAGCACAGAGCCCGACGTGGGGCTCAAACCCATGAACCATGAGATCGTGACCTGAGCTGAAGTCAGATGCTTAACTGACGGAGCCACCCGGTAGCCCCGCATTTCTGCCCTTAGAATAGGGATCTTCAAAGAGTCCGTTAGGAAAGCTTGTGGTAGCAAGTGATGGAAGAAGACTACCATGGCTGCATTTTGGAGGGCTTCTGAGGGGCAGCTGCCAAGACAGGAGTAGAGATGCCAGAAATGGATTGGAGCGGTGCTGGGGGAGGATCAAGAAGAGGGGCCGGAGAAGGTGAGGAAAGACAGGGATGCAGGTCTGATGTGAGCAGGTAAGATGGAACCAGGGAAGGAAGGAGGGGGAGTAGACAGTGTCACACTGCAGGGCAGCTCAGCTTGACGGGGGAGTCCCCGATGCAGTGTTGCCTACTGAAGGGTCCCCACGTCTCTCAGGAGTGAGCCTGTGCCGACCCGGTGGCCTTGTTCAGTCACCGGCCGGGAGTAGCCTGTGGGAAGTGGGCCTCCCAGAAATGTGTTGGTGGATCCAGAAGAGAAGCAGCAAAGCCTTGCATTATGCTCCTTGCAGCGGGAGAGCCGAGTGGTCCTGTTTGATGGCCAGCACGGTGGCTTGACCTAGTAAAGGTTTGAATGAAGGGGGTACCTGCTGGTATCTGGGCTGGTGTCCCTGCTATACCTTGGGTATGCCACGTGGTTTAGAGATCAGTGCAGCACCGCCCCCCCCCACCCCCCAGCTGCCACATCCACAGTCAGCGGGAGAAAGGCGGAGAGGAGCATCACTATCAAGAAAGCCAGATCGTTCCCAAGAGCCTCACAGCAGCCTTGTGCCTCCTGACCAGGGCCAGGTTGTGTGGTCGGGTGGCTTAGAGAAAGGAGTGGGGTCAGCCCCCGCGGTCATATGCCTGCCACAGACCTAATGGTGAGCCCCAGCTGGAAGACCTGAAAGCTGGGTTTGAGTTCCGCGCAAACTCTGTTGGGCAGTTCAACCTGGACCCCGCTGTGCCTCCCATAGAGGCTCCCGGGCGTTTCTGGCCAGTCATGTCTTCATGTCCTCCGTGGAGGGGACCTGGACTGCTTTCTCCTAGCTCATCCTGGTGAGACCAACCCTACAAATGCTAGAGTTCATTTCCCCCCTCATCGGAAGGGGAGGGACTTTTGTTTGGCCACCACCCCACCTGCGTTTGTGTGTGTCCTCTTGTTTTCTCCTCCTGGTGAACTTGTGTGCGAGGTAGATGTTGTTTCAGGTACCAGGGTGTCTCCTTCTGTCTACCCGCCCCCCTCCTGTTGGGTGGCAGCCGAGGGGTTTGGGACGTAGACGCCAAATCCACTGGGTGGTCTGGATTAATCTAGGCCAGTCAGTGCAATCCCCTCCCCCTGTGAATGGTTCAGAAATGGATTTATGACCAGTTTGGCTCTGAGATGCAGGACAAGGTTGCTGGGGCTTCTGGATTTGCCCCCTCCCCTTTGGTTTGGAGAGAAAGCCACAGACCGCCAGTTTGTATCTTCAGCTGGATATGAACAAGAAGACCAGGATTGCCTGTGGCTGTCATTGTGTGTGATGCTGAAGGGAACCCTGTTAGAATGTGCCCAACGCTGAACAGCAGCATGGACTCAGAAAGAGTGGATCCTTGAGGACATGGCTGAAAGGTTGGACCAACCACCCTGAAAACCTCCTAATCTGTAGACTCACTGGTGTCTGAGCCCATAAATTTCCTTATTGTTGAAGCCAATTTGGTTGGCTTTTTTCTGTTACACTGAAAGCAACCTAACTGTTCCAGATGTTACACCCATTTTAGAGATGAGGAAACCTATATCCAGAGGGATTAAGTAACTTGCCCAAGGTTGCACAGCTAGTGTGGCAGAACTGGGCTTGGAACCAAGGTCTGACTCCTGGTTCCACACCCTGCAATTAATCTGGCTTTTCCCCCCCAGATAGCTGATTCAAAGGTTATAAGAACAGCTTAGACATGCTGAACTTAGTTTTAAAAAAAAAAAAGGAACTGGTCTTTGACTTTTTGTTTCCTCGATGAGTCCAGAGCTGGGCTGTTTCCTGTGTAACAGGGATCTCCAGAACATCAAAAGACTTTTATGAATCACACTAAGGCCAAATCAGGCAGATTTATGACCAGTTTTCAGGGTGACATCAATACTTTACCTTCATTTGTTAAAACAGGCTGTACTAATGACAGAGTGTGAAACAAACACATACAGGTAGTGGCTTTTAAGCTTCTCTTATCATAGTTGACAAATGCCCCACACCTGTGGGAACGGTGTGGGTGGAGAGTAGGCACTGAATTGTCACTGAATTTTTATACTGTGGGTAAAAGGACTGTGAATGCAGCAGTCTAATCCACAAGTGTAAGACCCTTCTCTAAAGCAACTTAAAATCTTAGAATTGGGTGGAATTGGGAAGGTATCTGGTCTAGTCTCCCACCCGTGGAAGACAGGAATCCCTTCCTGGATGCCCCCTTTGAAGGGCTTTCCTTTGAAAATGTTTCAGGATGGGAAAGCACTCTTGTCTATTCCCCTTGCTAGGAAGTTCCTAATGCCGCATTGACTTTGTACTTCAGTTTCGTTATAGAACTTTTTCTTGGGAGCATAATGGATACCACCTCCTTAAAAAAACAAATGGTGAAATGGGGCACCTGGGTGGCTCAGTGACACAGCTGACTCTTGATTTCATCTCAGGCCATGATCCCAGGGTCATGGGATCAAGCCCTGTGTCGGGCTCCACACTGAGCGTGGAACCTACTTGGCATTCCCTCTCCCTCGGCTCTTCTCCCCCACTGGCTTGTATGCTTGCTCACTTTCACTCTCTGGCTCTCAAATAAAAAATAATGACAGATGATCTTGGTTACTTCTTTTTATCAAGAAGATATGATGATGGGTCACCAGTAATCTGCCCCCTCAACAGGGTGACCAAACCCACTTAGCCCTTTCTCTCCTAACTTGGGATAAAAGAGAACACCCATCCGGTCTGTGAATTTGACGTAGCCCAAGATAAAGACCAGGGGTAACTTCGAGGTTTTATGTAGCGAAAGGGTGACCTTTGAGAAGGAGGGGTGGATTTGATTTTTGTTCTCAAAGCACACATTCTGGTTTTGAGTTAAATAGCGCTACAAAACTAAAAATCAAACACAGCAGTCTCCTACCCTTCCTATCTTTAAATATTGCTTTCCAGAGGCAAGCGCTTTGAAATCTTGGAGCTATTTCTTAGAGTATTTATACTTGAATGTGTTCCTTTTTTTTTTTTTTTTTTTTTTTTTTCAGTTTTAAGTATCCTTTAGTTCCTATAGCGGAAAATTAGGCCTTAGCGTGGCCACACCTTCCCTTCCCTCCTGGTGCCAACCTCACCACTATTTACACACACGCTCTCCCTCCCCTGTCTTCCCAGTAGGGTTATGTCACAATTGTGGGTTGAGTCAACTTTTAGTTTTGACATTTTTATGACGAAGTAAATCTTGGCGACAGCTGAGCTGTGCATTGAAACCCAGAAAGAATAAAGAAGCATATCGCGACCTCCCTAACGGAACTTGAGTGTGACGCAGGGGTGCCAAAGCCCCTCCGGGAGTGTTCGAGAGCAAATACCCAGGCTGTGGGCAAAGTATGACTGGGAGTTAGTTATCCTGTTTCTACACTGGTTCAGTCAAGACCACCTCCTGAGGTGGCAGGTGAGATTTTCCGCAGCAGAGCGGAAGGATGGAGATAGTGTTCAGAGGCAAAGAGGGCATCCAAGTCAGGAGAACCAAGCTTAAACTACCTTCTACTCATGTGGGAACTTTTTTGAAGAGGTTTTTTTGGTATTTTCTTTGCTGGTTTGTTTTCTTTTGGCCTCTGGAAACATTCCTGTTAGGCATCCTCTTTAAATGCTTTTGTCCTTAGAGTCTGTCCTTTCCAGTTCTTCATAACCATTCAGTGATTCACAAACCACTTTGTGTTGGTTAGGAGTTGGTGTTAAAAGGATGAGCAAGGGACAAGGCGGTCCTGTCCCCACTCCAAAAGCATCTCCTTTTCTTTGAGCATGGCCATCCAGTCACATCTCTTTGATGGTGGTCATCTTGCCTCTGTCCTCCCCTAGCAAGGCTGGGCCCCCAGTGTGGAGAATCCTGGTCACAGGAGCGCTGGGGGGCGCCATTGCATGTAGGGAAGGAGGGGCTTCTGTGTGCCCTCACTCAGGAGGGGGAAAAAAAAACTGTCAAGCTGATTCTGGTTTTTTTTTTTTTTTTAAATGTTGCTACTTTTGCACGGATTGGGAATTGAAATTGAAACTTCACTTTCTCCCAAATAGAATGGAGTCCATCTTTTAAGTCTTTTTTTCTTTTTGCAATGGAACCAATCTCTAAGAAGCTCCCATTTTACTAAACTTCAACGTAGGCATTTATATAATGGCACAGACCATATATCTATTGTTGTCATTTCTGCCGTAAGAATTGTCCTTGTTGTCACAAAGTTTTTAGTCCGCAGTTTCTTAGTGGAGAACAAATCACTTAAGCGACTTTAATTCTCTTTCAGGGGTTATTTTTTAATATCTATAGAGAGGAGCTGAGCCCAGGAAAACCTCATTGCTTTTTTTTTTTTTCCATATTGATGGAAAAGTTCAGATGAGTTACACAAAATCAAATGAACAAGTACCTTAGTGTTCTTCTACTTTTTCAAATGTTCAGCTTCAGTTTCTACTCCACAGAAAGCCCTCCATTTCTGAAACTCTATCAGTTACTTTTCTAAGCAGCTTCATTTGAATGGTTCCCTTCAGCTGCTTTCTTTTATGGGTCTGTAAACTTTTGAAGATTCAGTTATGCAAAAGAGGTTTCAAGTGCTGTCTTCAAAGGAGGGGAAAGCCAGAAATGGATGTGAAAACAGGCATCTGCAGCATTGGGGCTGTTTTTGGAGAAGGACGACCTTCCTCTTCATTAGAGATTAATATTTAGTCACGACCTGTCAGTCTTCCAGCTTAGCCTTTGCAGTTACTTGGGCTGGACCAAAACCCAGCCAGCAGCAGCAGAATCGATTTTTAGATGTCCTTTCAGGCCATGTGATAATCATGGCTAGCAGTGAGATTTTGCAGCCTGCAAAGGGCTTTTACCCTTTTACTGAGAATACTGAAAAACTGGATCCTTAAAACAACTGGGTGGTGGGGAGGATGGTTGGAAAGATTCCCCGAATCGATACTGTGTCACGTCCCGGTTGTGAGTTTTACATGTATCGACTCTTGATCCATAGCCTGGTCTTCTGAGATCAGTATTAGCATCTCCTCTAATCTTCTCAGATGAGAAAACTGAGGTCATGTGGCTAACAAATGGCTGAACAGGGATTTGAACCCAGAGAACCAGTTTCCAGGGTCTATCCTCTTCACCAGTACAGGACCATCTTCCTCCCACCCCACCTCAGTGGGAGATCATCCTGTCCATGTCACAGCTGGGAAAGCAGAGACCCACAGCCTGTCTCCTGAGGCTCACAGCGCTAGTGACAACGGCAGAATAAAGAGCTAAAACTCAGGTGTTCACTTCCAAGTCCTTGGCACATCTAGCGTTACACCACCTCCCTTTGCTGTCCTTCTGACCCAAGCAACTTTGGGGTGGACGGTCTTTCTGGAGGGCCAGGACTAGGGTACACAAAAATTTAAGGGGCCTCTAAAAAAAACCTCAGGAATAATATCTATGAAATATTTTTCAAATAAAAATAGAAAAATCCATGATGAATAATAATTACATGATTGCCAGTTCTAGCCTTTTTCCTGATTCCAATTCCTTCATGCCTTGCTCTTGAAGAAATACTCGAAAGTCTTGAGATAGTACTCATCTATTCCAGGGATATTGATATTTCACACCTCAGGTGTAAAGGAATTAGATGCGGTGAGGATTGCCAGAACTGGAGGAAGGGCTCGACAAGGAAATGGGAGGGACAGGGACGGTCTTGATTTAAAGTGTTGAGACCCGGTTCATGACAGGTTTTTATATTTCTGATGTTTTTCAAGTCGGACTTATTTGATGACTAAGTTGTCTTGAAACCTGTTAAATTTTGTTGCATTTAGTACGGGGACTGGAAACGAGTGAATATGAACAACTTTCAAAACCAGAGGAACAACCAAATAGGAAGTTTCAGTGGCTTGGCAGGAGGGAGCAGGTGTGTAAGGTCGGAGCAATGCTCGGTAGGCTCCCAGAAATAGCTGGACACCTACTTGCATGACCATTCTGTGAAGTAATAAGTGTCTTGTTCAAGGTCAGTAAGTTGCCCAAAGCCAGGCAGCTAGCAAGTGGTGAGCCAAGATTTAAATCTACTTTTTTTTTTTTTTTTTTGGTTGCAAAGCCCTGGACAGCAGTCTTTCTGCAATGAATCTAGAGTGAACAGAGAGCATGGAGGTGGGGAAGAGACTACTCAATGTGTGTTATGAAATGCCATTTGATGGCTTTCAAATAATCAGAAAACTCAAAGGAGACAAAGAGCTTCTTTAGGAATAAATACTACATCAAATAATTTTGAACCTATACCTTAGTCCTTTAACTTGAAGTATCCTTGAGGAATATAAACTGCATATAGTCAAGTATAAAATTTGGTACACATAAACACCTGTGAAAGGAGACCCACATCAAGATAAAACTTTGATCACCTCCCAAAGTTTCCTTGAGCCCTTTTATAATCCATCCCTTCTTCTATCCCTGTCTCCAAGTAGTCACTGCTCTACTTTCTGTCACTGTGGATTTGTTGGCATTTTCCAGTATTCCATATAAATGGGTTCATACGATAGAGTCCCCTTTCATTTGGCTTCTTGCAGTCAGCATAATTGTTTCAAGATTTAGCCCCACTCTTGTGTATATTAATAGTTCACTCCTTTTTACTGCTGAGCAGTGTTTCATTGTGTAAATATAGGACAATTACTTTATCCATTTACCTGCTGATGGTTGTTTGCAGTATCTTAGTTACCTTATGCATACAAGTAGATTTTTAGATGCATTTTAAGTTTTACTTATTTGTAAGTAATCTCTACATCCAATGTGGGGCTCAAACTCACAGTCCCAAGAACAAGAGTCACATCCTCTTCCTGAGCAAGCCAGGAGCCCCTCCCTGAATTCCTAATTACACTGATAGGGGAGGGGCAAGCCTGTGTGTTCACCTAACCGTGCTTCTTTGTGTTCCCTCCTGGTAACGTGAAAATACACTTGGCACCCCTTTGCATGTAGATAGGGTGTTCTGGCTAGCTTGGGCCCAAACAGTGTAAGCAGAGAAGGTGGGTGGTATTTCCCAGTGGGGCAGCAAGAAGCTTCCGTGTGATTATTCAGTTTCTCTTCCCCTTGGGCAGGGAAAGTGGAGGCCATGATTGGCCGATGGAACCACGTGACAGGAACAGGTAGGGCCACTGAGTCACAGGATATAAGCAGCTGCCGTGGGGAGCCCCATGCCCCTACAGTAAACTACATGCCGTGAGAAATAACCTGTTCTGTGACTTGGGGTTGTTTCTGTAGTAGAAGCCTAGCCTGTCCCTACTAGTGCCCTTGAGCTTAGCAAACCTTCCCTTTATAGATATGCCAAGACTCCACTTCTGCCAAGGCTGATGAGAGTTGTACTATTTAGAATTGTCTAAGAAATCAACTAATATTGTACAGCCGCAGACCACCTTTCCCTTCGGTGCCTGGGAAAGAAAGAAACATAATCAGAAGAGGAGCATGGGGGGAGGCGATAAAGAAGGGAAAGAAAAATAAAACCTTTCGCTTCATCGTGTACCAGCAATTGAACTGCTTTAACTTACTTCGTTGTCAAAACTCTAAGGAGATATTTATAGTCCCATTTTTACAAAGGAAAGAAACTTAACAAAGACACAATGAGGTTCCCAAGGATACACAGCTGGTAGGTAGCGGTTCAGGAATTAAAATCTAGGTCTGCCTAGCTCCCAGCTACCTAAGGGCTAGTCCCATCGGGTTGGGAAATGCAGAAAGGTGTGAGGAAAAAGCGCTCCTGCCCAGCATCCGTGCCACCCCCTTGCTAGGTGTGAAGTCTAGGAATGGGTGAGAGGTGGGTGGTCGAGCAGGAACGACCCACAGCCCCAGTGATAGACGGCTGGCCGTAGCACATGGCCAGGGCCGGCCAGCCAAGTTGATGCAGTGACGTAAGGAGGTAGGGTATGGACTGAGCAGGCCTGGAGTCTCAGTTCTGGACCTGAGACCATCTTCCATTGCTGAGGTGCTATGACCTAAGGCAAAGTCCACCTGTTCCGCCTTCACTCCCCAAACGTACAGCAGAGAAGGTCTATGGAAAGCCAATGGCAAACCCTAATGTGCCATATAAGGGTGGGCTTGTCTGAGGCTCTTGACACCCCTCCCGGGTGACACAGCACAGCACCTGCCATACGAGGCCTGTGGTGTGGATAAGGTAAGCCTGAGAGATGGTCTCCCGGCTCCCCCGCAAAAAGCAGTATTGACATGATGTTGCTCTGAAGAAGAGCCTGCTCTCCATTCCAATCACTTGACACGTTCACCTTGTGCAAACATCAGGCCTTCAACTATTACCAATAAAAAATAAATTAAAAAAAACACTTGAGAGAATCTTCCTGGGCACCTGGGGTGGCTCAGTGGGTTATGTATCCAACTCTTGATTGTGACTCAGGCCATGATCTCATGGTTCATGGGATCAAGCCTTGGATTGGGCTCTGCTGGTTGTGGAGACTGCTTGGGATTTTCTGTCTCTCAAAATAATAATGAAAAAAGTATAAGACCTTCAGAGACCGCTTCATCCTAATTCTCAGAAGAGTTTTGTCTCCTGGTTAAACTTCTCTCACAAAGAATGGGAGTCGCAGTTGGGCCAGGTCCGAAGGCCATTCTATATTATCACATACAGTGAAGATTTGTCCATTTTTTTTTTTTTGCAGGTGAAGCACCCCTTAGAGCTTGGGAGGGAGCTTTGTGTTTGTCAGCCATGAAGAAGTCCCAACTCTTCTGCTCTGGGAGGATCCCCAGCCCAGGGTACAGGAGCTGAGCAAAATATGTTATAATTAACAATTAACCATATTGCATTTATGGACTCGAGCCACAGCTGTTTTACATAATATTGAATACATGAAATTGCTGCCTTAGTAGGTTCAGATGGTTCCACCTACTATATTTTATCATTTGACACGTTCCAGGAAGGAGAGGGTTCTCTTGATAACTTTTAACACTTCTTTGTCTGTTTTTCCCTGCTTTTCGTTAAAAGCATCAGGTATGAGCAAAAAGCTAGGTGCAACAAAAATACACCCTTTAAATCTTCATCTTCTTAATAAATGCAATGTTTGGGTTTTTATATTAGGTCTATGGAACTGTGTTAAGAGCTGGATAGGAAAAGGTGCACATCCATAGCACTAAGCCTTTTCTCAAGAAAAGGCGTTGTTTACTACATCTGAAAAAATTATGAGCAACTAAAATTAAGGATGACCTCTTCCCCTCAAATCCCTACTCTGAATTATCTGTAGAATAGAACTAAAGATATTTAATTATGTGATAAAGGTCCTGGTGTTTGGGTATTATTATTGGGTGTTACCCCATAGAAACAAATCATGGGTCAATTACAAATGTACTGAAGCATAAGCTACTTGATTAAGGCTGTGCTTATTCAAGTATGCTTTCTGAAGACGCTGCCACCTTGATAGGTTCATTCTCAGTGCCTTTAACTCCATCCTCCGTGGCGCCTCTAAGCTATGCAAGTAGTTAGCATATCCAAGTACTTAATAACAAATTATTGGATCTATTATATTCTTAAGTCCTTGGCTATGACCATGTAATTAGATCCCTAGGTCCTTTAAAGGAAAGGCACTTCATATAAATAGAGATACAGCAATAAAAGAGCGTTTGGGGGCCTGCCGGCATGTTACATCTACACTACATGTTCCAGAACCCAGCGGGCACTTAAGGGATGCTAGTGTTGATGATGGGGCTTTATTGGATTCACCCAGCCTTGCTATAAATCTGCATAAAAGAATTTCCACTATAAACTGATGACCTTTTAAGAAACTCTGAGGTAAAATAACAGGATAATTTTATATGAGCTGCCATATAAAAATCCTGATCACAAACTCCTAGAGGTAAGGAAAAGGAGGCATCAGACCCAATTACTAAATGGCAAAGAAGGGAGAAAGTAGTGAAACCTTCATAACAGACTGTAGGAAGCAAAGCTATGGGTTACCTGTATGAACAAATGTTAATTAACTACATGAGGTTGAGGCCTACAAGCAGAGAGGTGGCCTTTGGGCTCTGGGTCCCCCTCTATGGCATTGTCATTTCTGGAATCTCACAGTGCTGCCAGGGTACGTCCCCCCTCATCAAGCTTTTCTTCTTCTTCTTCTTCTCCCTCTCCTGTCTCATTTCTTTCCTTCGGTTCCCCACCCCATCCCAATTTCTTAATCATTTAACATCCCGTAACTATTATGAACTGAATTCTATCCAGAAAACCTCAAACTTCATCATGCGTTCTCAAATTTCCATTGCCCTAAGTGATACTTTCTATTTGCTTGAAAACAATTTCTAAACAAACCAGAGTAAAAACCTTAACATGCACCTAAAACGAACAAGCAAATGTTGACATTTTGTCACGAAAAAATAATTAAAAGGAAAAAGAACAAATATTATAGGCCCACTGAAACCCTCCTTCCCTCCCTCCCCAAGGCATGCCTGGTCATCATCTTTGTGTTCTTCTGGTTTTATACTTGACTGTGTGGATATAGGTCATAAACAGAGTACAGAGTTGCTAGGTTATCATTTTGCATGAATGTACATCCTTCCAGAAGCTGCTGTTTTCACTCGGTTGTGAGCTGGAGTCACATGAGCACAAATAGTCTTCCTTCATTTCTGGGGTTGCCTTGCAGGGTTTCATCATGAGCATTCCTTGGTGTATTTATTCCCAACTTGATGTCCAGTCAGGTTGATTCCAATTCTTAGATATTTCAGACTGGCTTGTGATTTCCTACCGCACAGGCGGATTCACCCGTTCTCAGTCTTGGTCAGTTGGCCTGCAGAGTTGCACCGATGAGGTGACTGCCAGGGTGTCAGCACTTCTGTCTTCCTTTCCTACATCCTCTCGCTTGGTTTTCCTCCGACTTGTTGATTGCCACTCATCTGATGGCAGATCTTTGGAGTTGTAAATGTTATTTGTTTCTCTGATAATTTAAGGCGGGAGCATGTCCTTCACTGGAGATGCTGGCCATCCAGACATCCTCTTTTGTGCCCTGCCTGCCCTTGTTTATTGCTGTTTTTCTGTTTGTCCTTTTTTTAAAATAATTTATAGTTCTTTGCATATTCCAAATGTAATCCTTCACCTGCTTGTCTGTTGCAAATATGTTCTAGTCTGCCGTTCATTTATTTTTTTATTTTTATTTTTAAAAATTGTCTTCATTTTTTTTAACGTTTACTTTGAGAGCCAAAGCAAGCAGGCAAGGGGCAGAGAGAGAGGGAGAGAGAATCCTAATCAGCCTCCACACTGTCAGTGCAAAGCCTGATGTGGGTCCCGAATTCATGAACTGTGAGATCATGACCTGAGCCCAAATCAAAAGCCAGACACTTAACTGGCTGAGCCATCCAGGTGCCCCTAAATTTTATTTTTTTGTCTCTGCACCCAACAGGGGCTTGAACCTGCAACCCCGAGATGAAGAGTCGCACTCTCTACTGACTGAGCCAGCCGGGCACCCCTGCTGTTGGTCTTTTAATACTTTTTCATGATGCTGCTGGAGTACAGATGGTTTTCATTTTGATGAACTCAGATGTGTCCGCCTTTTGAGTTCTGCATTTTTGTGTGTCATTGCTAAGAGATCTTTGCTTGTCCCTAAGGTTATGAAAATATTTTAAAGTTTTGCTTTTCGCATACAGGTGTTCGGTCTTCTCAGGATGAGTGAGGTGGAGATCTAATTTCATTTTGTTTTGTTTTTTTCCATTTTTTCCATTTCCATTTTTCTCATTGGGATCGCCAGCTGTCCCAGCATTGCTGATTTATAGAGACATTGCTGTCACAACTTGAGCCCCCAGTGTATCTAGGACAGTTTCCCAGCTCTCTATTTAGTATGCTATTTTGTATCTGTTTCCTACTCATTCCACTCAGTTTACCTACATGGCTGTTGGGATATATTAAGTCTATGAAATGGCTATTCAACTTGATTAAAATTTACTTGGAAAGCCATAAGTATTTTTTTTTTTTTTTGGCCTAATGAACGAGCACTGGTGAAGGCTGAGCCTGACCTTCTGTGTGGATGGAGTTTAGTAAACACTAAATACAACAAGTAACTAGATTAGGAGGGGTTAGGGGTGGGAGAAAAGAACTCAAGTTTGTCAAGCACCTAAAATGTGCCGGTTATAATTCTGGGTTTATAAACTCCTTTCAGATTGTCAATAGCACTTTGACTTAAGTTTTGCACTCATCTTCTAGATGAGGAAAACTGGAAACTCAGAACAGTTTCCTAACTTGGTCAAAGTCACATGGTGAGTGAGCAACAGAGTTAGGACTGACCCTTTTGCCTTTCGGCCTCCAAAGACCTTGACCTCTCCACTTGGCCACAAAGATTAAAGAATTTGTTGCTAGGCCAGGCCACCTCAGTTAGGAGGAGTCCCATCCCCCCATTTCACAAAACCATTTGAGATCAGGGCTGGGACTAAAGCATAATCTTTTGCTAGGTTGCTATTACTATGCATCAGGTCATTTGCGTGCATGATCATCTTATGTTCCATCAATCCTGCACAGTAGGACTTACTCCACAGGTGCAGATGAGAAGCCTGAGCTACAGAAAGGGTGAGCATTTGGGACACCCGGGTGGCTCAGTCAGTTGAGCATCCAACTCTTGATCTTGGCTCAGGTCACTATCTCATAGTTGGGGGTTTGAGCCCCTTGTGGGATTCTACACTGATAGCATGGAGCCTGCTTGGGATTCTCTCTCTGCCTCTCCACTCCCCCTACCGTCTCCCCTCATGCTTTAAGGAAATAAACAAACAAACTTAGAAAAATGGGGTAAGCATTTTCCTAAAGTCACTCTGCTACTAAAATAGACTACCAGGGTTGCTGGCAGGGAGCCTGTATGCCTTTGTGTACATGAGATTAAAATAAAACACAAAAACAAAACAAAACAAAAAAAACGTGCTCTTCCCCTCCCCTCCTTCCCACCCCAGGGTAGACACAGCCCAATGTAAGGAGCTTGGCTGGCAGAGTGCAGGCTGGATCTCAGCCCCAGGAGCCCCTCCACACCATGACCCTGTGCAACTGCAGCCTGCAGATTGGAAGGTGGAGACCCTGAGAAGGGCTTGACCTTGGATGGGTCTGACTCCAACAACCTGCCCTATTTTTCCTATACCCCATTGTTTTAGACTAGTGCTCACCAACTTTCCTGGTTTCAGACCATTTGGCTGAAACAAAGGACTCCAATGCCCCACGCATTTCAAACTCCCTATGAGGCAGCAGCTAGGTAAGAGCAGAAAATTGTTACTTGCACGTAGGTGTATGTTTTATTTAGCTGTGGTTAATTCACGTTTGAACCACAATGCACACTAGGTCATAAAATCTATTCATTAGGAAAAAAATGAGTCAAATTAGTGATGCCAAATGTTGTCATAGCTGGAACTCTTAGGGGAAGACAAAGTATAATTCTCTGCATACTCCAGTATGGTGCTTCTTTTAAGATTATAGATGAACAGTAAATGGCGCTGAGTGGTACATACAGATACAAATCGGTGACAGGAGTTGCACTTTTGGATTAGTTCACAGCCACTAGAGATCTCACTTGGAGAACCACTTCTTTAAACAAAAGTGACATTATGTTGGGTTTATCAAAATTCTCAGACACCCTAGTTTGGGAACCTTCTGCAACATGTATTAGTAATGGCATACCTGAGCCATTCCCCATGCTTAATCCCTGAAGTGTCCACGTGTCGTTTATCTAGGCTCACAAACTGCAGACACAAGTCCAAAATGACAGCAGTCCCTTTGCATATTTAAAAAGAAATAATCCGAACATAGAACTGGAAGGGCCTATGAGGACCAGAATCAAAGTATCCAAGAAGGAAGGATCAAACAATTGTTATAATTGTGCCAGCAATATGATAAGCTAGAAGGAGTGGAGACAAATGACTTTATTGAAGTTCTAGAAGAAAAAAAAATGGTTTCCACGCGTCCTAAATCCAGATATTGTTCTCAGAAGACCATGTTTAACAGCTGAATGAAACAAAGAACAAAGTAATACCCTTTAGGGAGAAATAGAGAAGCCGAAACCAATAGCTGCTTATTCTACATTTATGACTTTTCCTCACCGAGCAGCTATTGGCTCAAACTTAATCAAGTTAAGACATTTGCTTCCACATTTGCTTTTTCCCTGGCCTCATGTCCGCCTCCTTTACTCATTTCTTCAGAACCTGTCCTCCAGGCAACCCTTGAATAAAAAGGGGCGGCGAAATGACAAACTGTGCTTTACCCTTCTGGGAAAGAAGTGACCACTTGATTCGCTTTTTTTGAGATCGCCTCCCACTCTGGTCCACACCAGGAGGAAAGCAAAGCCTGCGGCACCTGAGTTGGGTGATTCAGATGTCCTGTGAAGCTGAATTCAGGCCTCAAAGATTCCCTTCTTTCTGGACTGAGCGCCATCCATTTCGTTCTCAGGAATAAATGTCCCTCTTTCTGGTTCCTTTTGGCTGCTTCTGGTTTTCCTCTGCTCTCATTTTCCAATTCGGTCTCTGTCCCAGCTGTGTTCTCAACAATACCTCAACTGGATGGGACTTGGCACTGACTTCTCTTAGTCACTGGTGTGTTATGAATCAAGCTTGTGAAAGCTGCTTCCTTGAAAATCGTTAACACAGTCTCATTCCACAGGCAGAACGTTGCAGCCCTTTGCTACCCTTACCTACAGTAAGGCAACCGAAGTTCCAAGTGGGCCTTTATTCACCAGTCTGCAGTAAGTTGCCGGCAATGAGGGCTCAAGTTTGCTTATTCCTATTAGCCAGAAGAGTTGGGAGAAAATAAGTCTTTGACTTTGTTCCTACCCCGGAACTTGCCTAACTTGCCAAACTTGCCAAAAGTGGAAAAGAAGTAAAATCTAATTCATTTCTCTTAACCTAGGCGACTAGCAGCTTTACTGTTTTGGCTGAAGAAATCCTCCCATTAAAGAGTAAACAGACCAAATAAGGAAATGATTCATCTTGCCAGGTTCACTGACCATAATTTTGTTGGCAAGCGTTACCTGACATGGAATAATGTAATTTCAACATTGGAAGAGACTTGCGAAGTCCTCTGGTCGAAACGGCCAATGGATGCTCAGATGTCCTTTACGCACCAGTGGCTCCAAAGCCTGGCTGCACATCAGAATAAGTGAAGGCACTTGTTCAAAATAAAACTCATTTAGCCTCCCCCCAGCGAGATTCCGATTCAGTAGGCCCGGGGAGACCTTTTTGAATAACACCACGTGATCCTGATGCGGCCGTGCCACGGAGCCGTGTTCCAGAACCACCCTATGGCATCGCGGTGTTTGGGAGTCGGCCAAGTGACCAAGCCTTTGCCTGGTCTTGTCCCGCACCCGGCCCTCCCTGCTTTCCACGGTAGCTGAATTGGGGCAGCTATGAAGGCTGAAAAATTCTTGCTCGATCTCCCTGCAAATATTTTTCCTCACCACTTCGTCCTCCTACTGTCCTCCTCCCTTAGAGCTACCCAGAATCCATCTGACCACCGCTGAACCTTCAGATATTTGAAAACGGTGTCTGTGGTTTGGCCTGAGCTCGCTTCTCTACACTAAACACCTCTCAGTCCTGTAACAGTTGCTGTGTGGCTTGGTTCTGACCTTCTCCCCACTAGGTTTTCTCTCTTGGGGGGGGGGGGCCTACCTTTGTGCTTTAGAATTCAGTAAAGGTAACTTCTCCTCTCAGCTCTTGCTCTCCCTAGCTGAGTAGTTTGGGCTCTTGGTGATACTTAGCCTTTGTGAACCTGTGCACTTTGTCATCTGGAAAGTGGAGATGATACAGCTCACTGCTCAGGGCGGTTGTGGGGTCAGGCACAGAGCCTGTCACCCGGTTGACCTCAAAGGCAACCCCTCCGCCATGTTGGAAGTAGCACCATCACAGAGAAATGGAATGGGACCATGTCTCTCATTTTAAGTTTTGTGGCAACCACGTGGAAAGAGTATACAAACAGGTGACATTCATTTAAACATTTTTTTTAATGTTTATTTTCGAGAGTGACAGAGACGGAATGTGAGTGGGTTAGAGGCAGAGAGAGGAGGAGACACAGAATCCGAAGCAGGCTCCAGACTCTGAGCTGTCAGCACAGAGCCCAATGTGGGGCTTGAACCCATCAACCATTGAGTGAGATCATGATCTGAGCTGAAGTCAGACACTTAACCAAATGAACCACCCAGGCGCCCCAAGAACCACTGTTTTAAGCTCGCTAACACTTTCCTGTGTTTCAAGTACTGTAGGTAACAAGATGATCAGTCATTCGAAAGCAGGCGAGCCACATGTGGAGATGGGTTTGTATATCGGGGCAAGGAACACAAAGCTTAGCAAGATCACTTTATTGCCGACAAACTCGGATGAGAAGTATTCTTCCTTAATTATGGTTACAGTTAATAATGGTGTTATATTTAATTAACATTCGTTCATTCAGGTAACCCAGAACTTTACTTCCTACAGTCTGTTACAAAGGTTTCACTTTCTTTCTTCTTTACCATTTAGTAACTGCGTCTGACGCCTCCTTTTCCTTGCCTGTAGGAGTTTGTGATCAGGGTTTTTATACCGAGACTGAACACTAGGAGGGTAAGGGTGGAGACAGAGGGAGACACAGCCAAAGCCCGCTCCAGGCTCCGAGCTGTCAGCACAGAGCCTGACGTGGGGTTCGAAGCCATGAACCGTGAGATCATGATCTGAGTCAAAGTGGGACGTTTAACTGACTGAGCCACCCTGGTGCCCCTCTGACACATCTGGTTTATTTTATTTTATTTTTCTAATGTGTTTTGCTTTTGAGAGAGAAAGAGAGTGTGGGAGAGGAGGGGAGGCGCAGAGAGAGAGAGAGGGAGATAGAGGACCCAGAGCAGGCTCTGTGCTGACAGCAGAGAGCCTGATGCGGGGCTTGAACCCACGGACTGGGAGATGCTGACCTGAGCCAAAGTCAGACGCTTAACTGACTTTGCCACCTGGGTACCCCTCACGCATGGGTTTTTAAATCCCAAGCGATTAACTCAGTTCCTCAGTAGCGGCTTGTTGAGCACCAATACCGGCTAAGGGCTTGGGCTGCCGGTTCTTGTCCTCAAAGCACTTGAATCTAGTTAAGAAACATACCCCTACAACTATAAGGTCAAGGCAGCGCTATTATGTCCATAAAGGCATAAATATATTGAGACATTTTATTAACCACTGACAAAACGATTCCTCTTAGAGGTTGTTGGCACTTTGGTCATGTCGACTCCCCCCCCCCCCCTTCACCCATGTTCCCAGGTCTGTAGCGGACCACACCCACAGATGTCTCCTGTGCATCAAATTTTACTTTGGGTGGGTGTTGGGATTCAAAGATGTGGCGAAACCCATGGAGTGCCAGCATGTGCTATGAGGAAGGACCCCCGAGAAAGAGGTGATGGCGAGGACGTGCCCACGTCCCCACCCCTGCCCGAGACGGTTTCAGAACAGAGATCTCACGGGAGGCTCTGGAATTTCCTGAGGCCATGGGACAAGGACGGAGTGACTGTGCTAAGCCAGTGGTTCTCAAACTTTGCTGTGTTTGTGTAGTACAGTCACTTGGGCAGTTTATCGAACTCTCCCTTGTCAAGCTGGCATCTCAGATTATTTCATCACAATCCCTAGGGGCGGGACCCAGAGGTCAACATGTTCTAAAACTCCCTCAAGAGATTGTAGGGCAGCTGAAGTTGGGGACCGGTGATCTTAAGTGCTTCTGAAACTTTCGTGTCTAATACAAGTCATGTGGGAATCTCCTTAAAATGCAGATTCTGAATCAGCAGATCTGGGTGGGGCTAAGATACAGCATTTCTAACCTGCTGCCAGATGAGGTCTATGTTCTTGTCTACAAAACAGCAAGGTCTAGCTTTCAAGGTGCTGGAAGACGCTGCTTTGTTGCTGGGCTAGGTGAAGTTCTCTGAAGTTCAGAGGCTGGAAAGTTGACTGCCTGCTGGGAGGACACGAGCAGGCAGGCCCCGGGGAGAAGAAACGGTAAAGCAGGAACGGGAAGGACAGGTGAGATTTTAAAAGCTGAGAAGGGAAGAAACAGATTTCAACAGGAAAACAACCCTGTCTTGTCCCCAACAAAAGGCCTATGTTTGGGGAAAGGAGCTCCCTGTGCAGGGTAGAAACTAACAAGACAGCCAGAAGGAAGCACTGAGCTAAGACAGTAGGGGTGGGACTCTGGCTTGAGAGGCCCTGGAAAGCTCAAGTTTTTGACTTGGACCACAGCTTTCTGAAAACAACTAGTGACTTATCCGTGCAACTAAAATAGCTAAGGATAGGAATACACCCAGGCAGTCAAGCCCGGAGGGCCTTGCAAACAGCGGACATTTGGGTGTGAAAACGGATTAAGTCGAGCCAGATGGGTTTTGAAAAACACTGAGGTTCTGACTTGAGCTACTGCTCCTAGAGTAGGGTTGAGGAGAAATGGCGACAAACCCAAAGCAGCAAAAATACTAACACTTGCTCTTCTTGGAAAGAAAAATGTAACTTCTCCTGTCTTATCTCCCCTGTTTCGCTATCACCATGTACCAGATCCAAAATCCTCAGCTAACGTGTCTGAGCAATTTGGCAGGCCCCTGAATTAGAGCCCGAGATCTTGTGATTTTCCCCACGTCCCCTGAATATCAGTGCCCCCGCCTTTGAACCTTTGAGCGTTTTTAGGATTAGAGCACCCCATCTTGTTCCAATCCTATCTGCCACCAGCCCTCCATGCTGGCTGTTCTTTGTCATCCAAACAGATCCTGAGCACACAGACCACATCTCCGTCCCTCCTCATGGCCCCCCTGAGGTTGTAAGGCAGGTGCTGGCTCTTTGTAAACCTGTTTTGGCTAACCCTGACATGCACAGCTTCCTTCCACTCTCTGCCCTGCTCGTTCATGCTGGATGCATGTACAACATAAACTCTTAGTCTTTGACTTCGTGGTTTCTTTGGCTGGCTGTTACCCGTATCCCCTTCCCAAGTTTGGGGAATTTGTCACTGTATGTGTCTGGAAGTCCCGAGAGTCCACCTCCCTTGACAGCCAAAAAGGATGAATTCTAAGCTGCCTTCTTGACCCCACTATGCATTTGCGGACACGTAGCTTGACTTAGCAAATCAGATGCCCCTACCCCAGGTCTCCGATTTCAAGGTAGAAGAGAAAGAGGACTTTCTTCTTTCAAAAAATTCCTTTAAGTTGATTAGAGCCGGTTTCCCTTCCTTCTCAGGTCGGGATGTGGCAGGTTTGTGCCAGGAAGGCAGGCAGGCATGGGTGCAGTCCCCAAGTCTGTGTGGTTGTCAAGTTGCCACTGCTCTGTGCCTCCTCTGAGAGCCCACACCAGGGCCACTGGCCATCCTGGTTTTCCTGGGATGGAGGGGGTTTCCCGGCATGTGGGACTGGGGGAGCTAAAACCGGGACGGGCAAAGCTGAATGGTTGGTCAACGCGGTCTGAGCCCTGGGAACCTAAAAGAGTTTGCTGTTCCACTTGCCTGTAACTGAGGATACATCAATATGTCCTGGAGGAAAGAAGGATCCCAAAAACACACTCCCCAGAGAGAGCTTTCTCAAATCCAGGGCTCTCTGCAGGAAGTGCTCAGCGATTTTCTAGAGTGGCTCAAAATATTTGATGGGAGCAGAGGTGGATTTGCCAAGAAGCTACTGAAGCTTGGGCTTCAGAGGCCTTCACTGGCCCTAGGAGGCCCTGGGAGGGACCCAGGGGGCATTCACAGCATATGTTTTGCTGTGTTTCTGTTTTTTCATAAAAGTAAGATTTATTTTTAGTGTCGGCGGTTAAGGTGCCTATCTCTTTCCTTTCTGACTTGCCCTCCTGTCAAGAGCGGGGTGTGGAGGGAGGGTCCACGGTTGTTGTTGGAAATTCTGCCAAGAGGAAGGAAAGCTGAGACACATTTAATTTGGGTGTAGTGGGATGTGTTTATGTAGTCACTGTCACTTCTTGTGTAGTTGAGCTGTTGCTGGCAGAGCTGGTGTGGAAAATGCTTATCACTCATATGGAGAGTTTTATCTGATGCCTTGCCCAAGGTGCTTCTTGAACGCCCAGGAAAGAAGTGTTGAGTTATCCATACCTTCCAAGCCTGGAAGTGGGTGTGGGGAGGGATTAATAGAAAACCCTGAAAAAGAGGAGAACTGCCTTCAAACACAAGCATGGGTCTCTCGTGAAGGAAGAACCAGATGAGCAATAAATGAATTCTGTCTATACAGAGAGGGGCTTTGGGGAGCAGGTGCATTCCTCTCTTGGATGCTTTGTTTTGGACTCGATTGGTTGAACTTGAAACTGCCTCTTAGTTGGGCCATAGAACAAGTCTGGGAGCCTGAGAGTATAACAGGAGCTACATGTGAGATGAAAGTTTGAAGAATGTACACGGTAGGATGCAACATCTCTGATGTCAGAGGTTCTGCTCGCAGAGAAGGCATGCTGCAGTCACGGCAGGTGCCCTCCCCCAAATGAGCTCATGCTTCTAGCACAATGCCCGGTTTACCCCGGCACTGCTGATAAAAAACAGCACCTTCCATAGTTCTGGGTTTTGCCGCCTGGGAACTCCTCAAGGGCAAGGTCTCATTGATGAGGATTCTATCAGCCGCACCTGGCAGGGTGCCTGGATCCCGAAGTAGGCTCTCAAGAAGTGTTTGCTGAATTCGGTGAAAATAACCATGCGACTTCTATGACCGCAACAGCACCCAGTGCCCTGCTAATGAACAAAGGTTAAGAACGTTCAGGTGCTCTTAGAGTGAAAGGATTCCGTAGAAAACCAGCTGAGGGTGTTCTGGCACCACAGGTCCTTTCCCCTCCCAATGCCAGGGAATGTGGACAGACAACTGTATGTGCCCAAGGCTGGGGTCTCTGTGGTCAGGATGGAAGCAAGGGTAGCAGGACTTGCCGCACCCTGGGTAGAAGCCAAAAGAAGAGAGAAAGGTGTTGCGGGAAGTTAGAAGCAAAAGAGGAAAAAGAAAACCATTGCACTGAAATGAAATGCACGTATATTACTGCAATTACACATTTGAGTAAGATGGTACATAAAGATGTAAACACGAAACGATTTTTAAAAATTTCTAATGTTTACTTTTTTTTTTTTTTTTTTTGAGAGAAAGAGACTGAGCACGAGTGGGGGAGGGGGAAGGAGAGGGAGGCACAGAATCCAAAGCAGGCTCCAGGCTCTGAGCTGTCTGTCAGCCCAGAGCCCGACGCGGGCATCAGACTCCCAAACCGCGAGATCCTGACCTGAGGGGAAGTCAGATGCTTACCCAACTGAGCCACCCGGGAGCCCCACTGCATACCAATTTAAAAAAGCTCTTAAATCAGGGCGCCTGGATGGCTCAGCTGGCAAAGTGTTGGAATCTTGGTTTTGGCTCAGGGGATGATCCCACCGTTCATGGGTTCGAGCCCCTCATTGGGCTCTGTACTGTTGGAGCCTGCTTGGGTTTCTCTGTTTCCCGCTCTGCCCCTTGCCTGTGTTCTCATTTTCTCTTTCTCTCTCTCTCTCTCTCTCTCTCTCTCTCTGAAAATAAACTGAAAAAAAAATTTTTTTTTAAAAAAAATCTCTTACAGCTGCGATGCTTAGGTGGGTAGGTGGTGACAGCCTGGTACCATGAACACCTCTGGGTGCACTGCCCGGTTTGAATTAATGTATAAAACCAATTGGGCTACAGCTGAGGACAGACGCTGTTGTGCTACGCTCTTCCAGGTGAAACACTGAGCAGTGAGGGGCCAGAGAAGGGCTCTAGAGCCTGGCATACCTTACTTTGAGCCAGAAGAGGTGTCCAATAATGATCATGTCAACCTGCAAACGGAGAATGGAGTTTCCTGGGACTGGGGACACTTTGCCCAGTGAGCATGAAGGCACCACGAAGGAAGTGAGAAGTTCTGAAGGGCCACGGAGGAAACGTGTGCGATAATTATGTGTGTGAGGAAACCCCCTGAGGAAGGCCATGAGATGGGGTGTACCATGGACAGTTGAGGACCACCCCTTGTTTAAGTCAACATGGTAACTTTCTTGGCTTCCCTGGAGTTTGTGTGTATGTGTGTGTGTGTGTTTCCCCCTCCATTTCCCCCCTTTCACCCTAACTTCAGAAATGATTTCAAATTTTCCGAGACGTTGCAAGAATAGTACCCAGGTTCACCAGTTATTAGGGTTTTGCCACATTTGCATTACCGATCTAAGTACATATGTTTTCTTTCTACATTATTTGAGAGCAAGTTGTAGGCCTCCTGTCTGCTTTACCCTTACATATCTCCACATATTCATCCAGAGATAAAAAACTGTTTTACATAACTATGTTATATGGATCAAAATTAGGAAATTTAATATGGACACATGTTACCCAATATATACCTTGTATTCAAATTTTGACGATTGTCCCAATATGTCCTATATATTTAGCACTGTCCGATGGAAGCTTCTGCCATGATGGAAAAGGCTGTTGGGTGCTTAAAATGGGCTTAGTGTGACTGAGGAAGTCAAATTTTAATTATATTAATAATTAATTATATACAATTTAAATTAGTTTTAATTTAAATAGCCACACGTCCCAGTGGCTAGTGGCTAACATGCAGGTTCCATCGTCCTGGCTTTTAAATGTATAATTCTGAAACCTGAGCACTATCAAGAGAGTTCCCCTTTCTCGGAGATCACAGACTGGGGGTCCACCAGCTGAGTAAGGCCGTCAGATGTGTTTTGTTTAGCCAGCACAGTGCTTTCTTAAAAAAGAAGTTGAATGAGTTGCCTACATTTAAAAGCTCTGCAGTTGCAAAAAAAAAAAAAAAAAAAAAGGTTCTGTAATTGCATACGACATTTGGAATGCCTGGCTTCGCATGAAAAATCAGAAGGCCTAGTGACACGGCACCTCCTTCCTACAGGCCTGCTCCTTTCCGTGGGCCTGTGGGCCTCAAGGTGCCTCCCAGGCCCACCCCAGCAGGGTATCTAGATCCACCTCCCTGGGGTGTGATCCACAGGTGCCTTCGCTGGGACCTCATTGCTCTCCCCAGGGTCCCACCTCAGGGATGAAGGTGGGGGCAGGCTCTGCCAGCCAGACAGAAAACGCTTCTCCGTGGGTGGTACCATTTTCCCTCAGATCTGTTGCATGATAGGGACAACGTCGCATTCCAAAATTCTTTTCTCTGAGGAGTTTCTTCTCCCTTGGGTGAAATTCCAAGGATTCCCTGTGGCATGGGTTTGCCCATTGGAAATGGATGAGAAGTCATGGCTTGACACCTTGAACAGATGAGAGTAGAACTTCTTTTCTGAACCACTGTGAGGTGGTCTGAATTCCACCCCCACAGACTCTGCTCAGAGCCTCAGCTACTCCAGGTGTTTGCCTGGTGGGCCTGCAAGTTTCCCCTCTGAAACACAAGCCCATGCTCTGGAGAGGTGTGTGTGTGTGTGTCATCGTAATGAACTTTTAATTTTTTTAAATGTTTAATTTTGAGAGAGCGTGAGCAGGGGAAGGGCAGAGAGACAGACGGGGACAGAGGATCCAAAGCAGGCTCCTCGCTGACAGCAGTTGGGTCGATATGGGGCTTGAACTCATGAGCAGTGAGATTACGACCTGAGCTGAAGTCGGAAGCTTAACCGACCGAGACGCCCAGGCGCCCCTGAACTTTTAATTTTAAATCATCTAGAACTATTGTGACAGTAGTACAGAGAATTTCCACATACCTGGCACCAACATCCCCCTCAACGTTTTACCTCAGCAGGGTGCAGTGATTACAATTAATATTGATACGTTATTATCAAAAGTTCACACTTGACTCAGATTTCCTTTATTTTTACCTACTTACCTTCTTCCGTCCCAGGATTCCATCCCGGATACCATGTTACTTTCAGTTGTCTGTTTAGGCTTCTCTTGGAAGCGATGATTTCTCAGACTTCGTTTTTTGATAGATTTGAGGAGGGCTGGTCAGGGATCCTGCAGAATATCCCTCGATTGGGATTTGCCTGACGTTTTTCCCACGATTGTACTGTGGTTCTGTGTTGAGGGGGTGAAGACCTCAGAGGTGAAGGGCCATTTTCTCACATCCTATCAAGGTTGTACTGTCAACATGATAGTATTTTGTCATTGTGGTGCCCGGCTTGAGGCAGTGTTTGTCGGGTTCCCCCAACAGTAACGGTAGAGTTACCTTTTCCCCTCCTTTCCATACTATACTTTTTGGAAGGCAGCCACTCTGTGCAGCCCATACTTAAGGAATGGGAGACTATGCTCCAGACCTTCAGGGTAGAGTATTGACATAAAATGGTTGAAATTCCTCCTCATGAAAGATTCTCTATTCTCTCCCATTCATTTATTTATTCAGTCGTTTATTTGTACCAGTACAGACTCATGGATATGTAACTTATGTTTTGGGTAATAAGCCAATAATACTACCGTATTTTCTTAAATTGTTTCAGCTTTGGCCAGTGGGAGCTCTTTCAGTTGGCTCTTGTGTTCATTTGACATCCCCTTCTCCTCACGGGATTGTACAGTTTTGGGTTAGCACTTCCTTACTTTCTGGCCTTCTAGATGTTCCAAGATCATCTTGTATATTTTCGGCCCCAGTCCTAGAAGAACCAAAGGGCTCTAGTTCCTTTTATTGGGGAATAATACTAGAAACCATGATTTGGGGGTGTGGGGGGGGGGCACCTGGGTATCTGGAGCCTGTTTCAGATTCTGTGTCTCTGTCTCCTCTCTCTCTGCCCCTCCCCTCCTCATACTCTGTTTCTCTCCCAAAAGTCAATAAACATGTAAGGAAATTGGAAAAAAAAAAAAAAGAAGAAGAAGAAGAAGAAGAAACCAAGATTTGGGTGCTAGGAGTGTTTGTTGGGACTAGGGTAACTTTGCTTCTAGGCCCTCTTAGCTGACAGAACAAGGAGCAAATATACAAACCTGTGTATCTGTATGAAGCTAAACGTGAGTTCATGCTGTTGTTATCAGCCCTAATCCATTGCTGCATGGAACATTCTAACCTCCCCACTCTGATGGATGGATCCCTCCACCTGCTATCCGCTTACTTAATGTTCAATTCCAATATGCGTGTATGGCAATATATATACATTAACCCATGGTTAACCTATACCCCTCCCCCCCATAGAAACAACCTTATTAGAGAACAGCGCTCATGGACAGTTTCTTTTGCCTTTAGCCTTGCAGACTGCAGTCATTTCCAAAGTTACTTAGGTCCCTCACTCCTTCAGTGGGGTTGTTCATATATTTGTAATATAATTTGTTTTGTTGCATTCTATCGTAGGATTTCCCAGCTTCCTTAAGGGATCTGTTTGCAGCATACATTAAGGTTCATTCTTTGTGCTATAAAGGTCTGTGGGTTTTGACAAATAGTGTCATGTATCCACCACTCTAGTATCATATGGAATGGTTTCGCCCCCCCCAAAAGTCCCCTGTGCTCCACCCATTCAATCCTCCTTTCCTCCTGCTGACCCCTGACAACCACTAATCTTTTTTACTTCTCTATTTTTGCCTTTTCTGGAGTTTAATATAATGGGAGTCCTAAGGGCGCCTGGTTGGCTCACTTGGTGAAGCGTCCAACTTTGTCTCAGGCCATGATCTCTCAGTTCATAAGTTCAAGCACCGTCTGCTATCAGGACAGAACCCACTTCGGATCCTCTGTCCCCCTCTCTCTCCCTCTCTGCCCCTCCCCAGCTCACACTCTCAAAAATACTCAAATAAATCAACTTTTAAAAATGGGAGTGATAAACCATGTGGTCTGTTGAAACTGGCTTTTTTCATTTAACAACATGTACTTAAAAGTCATCCATGCATTCTTGTGGCTTGGTAGCTCGTTATTTATCACTGAGCAATATACGTATACCACAGTTTGCCCATCCGTTCTCATTGTGTGTAGCCTTGTAAGAAACTATCGCTGTCTTCCAAAGTGGCTGTGACATTGTGCAATCCCACCAGTAACAGATGAGAGTTCCATTGCTTCACATCCTTGCCCGCAATTGGTACTGTCCGTTTTTTTTTTTTTTATTTTGGTCACTTGTAAGTTACTTTTTTCACCATTGTAAGTGTACTTTTTAATCCCCATCCCCTATTTCACCATCCCCTCACCCACCTCCCTGCTGGTAACTATCCATGTGTTCGCTATATTTAACAGTCTGTTTCTTGGTTTGTCTCTCTCACTCTTTTTTTCCTTTGCTCATTGGTTGCTTAGATTCCATATATGAGTGAAATCCAATGTATTTGTCTTTCTCTGACTGACTTATTTCACTTAGCACTGTACTCTCTAGCTTGCAAATGGCAAGACCTCATTCTTTTTTTGTGGCCTAATATTCCATTGTGTATATATACCACACCTTTATCCATTCATTTACCGATGGACACTTGGACTGCTTCCATAGTTTGGCTATTGTGAATAATGCTGCTATAAACATAGGGATGCATGCGTCCCTTTGAGTCAGTGTTTTTGCATTTTTGGGGTAAATAGTAGTATGATTGCTGTATCGTAGGGCAGTTCTATTTTTAACTTTTTGAGGAACCTCCACACTGTTGTCCACAGTGGCTGCACCAGTTTGCATTTCCACCAGCAGTTCAAAAGGCTTCCTTTTTCTCCTTCTTGCCAACACTTGTTTCTTGTGTTTTTAATTTTAGGCCCTGTGACAGGCACGAGGTGATATTTCATTATACTTTTGATTCGTATTTCCCTGATGATAAGTGATGTTGAGGGGCACCTTGGTGGCTCAGTCAGTTAAGCATCTGACATCAGCTCAGGTCATAATCTCACAGTTTTTGTGAGTTTAAGCCCTGCACTGGGCTCTGTGCTGACAGCTCAGAGCTTGGAGCCTGCTTCTGATTCTGTGTCTCCCTCTTTCTATGCTCCTCCCCTGCTCACTCACTCTCTGTCTCTCTCTAATATAAATAAACATTGAAAAAGTGATGTTGGTCATTTTTTCTTGTAGACACAAGATGTTGGCCATCTGTAGGCCTTCTTTGGAGATAAGTCTGTTCATATCTTCTGCCCTTTCTTAAATTGGATTATTTGTTTTGTGGGTGTTGTATCAGTTCTTTACATATTTTGGATACTAACCCCTTTATTGGATATGTCATTTGCAAATATCTTCTCCTATTCAGCAAGTTGCCATTTAGTTCTGTTGATTGTTTCCTTCACCGTGCAGAAACTTATAATTTTGAAGTAATACCAATAGCTAACTTTTGCATCTCTTTCTCTTGCCTCCAGAGACCTATCTAGAAAAATCTTGGTACAACCAATGTCAGAGACTTTAGTGCCTGTGCTCTCTTCAAGGATTTTTATGATTTCGGGTCTTACATTTAGGTCTTTAATCCATTTTGAGTTTGTTTTTGTGTATGGTCAGTTTCACTCTTCTGTATGCAGCTGTCCAGTTTTCCCAACACTATTTGTTGAAAAGCCTGTCTTTTTCCCATTGCATATTCTTACCTCCTTTGTGGAAGATTAATTAACCATATAATCATGGGTTTATTTATGGGTTTTCTATTCTGTTCTATTCATCTATGTATCTATTTTTGTGCCAGTATTGTATTATTTTGATAACTACAACTTGTGTATCTTAAAATCTGGGATTCTGATACTTTGTTTTGTTCTTCCTTTTTCAAGGTTGCTTTGGCTATTTGGGGTTGCTTGCGGTTCCTTAGAACTTTTAGGATTATTCTAGTTCTGTGAATCATGCTGTTGGTATTTTGATAGGGATTGCATTAAATGTGCAGATTGCTTTGAGCAATATGGTCATTTTAATAATATTCTTCAGTCCATGAGCATGGAATGTCTTTCCATTTCTTTGTGTCACCTTCAGTTTCTTTCATCAGTGTTTTATAGCTATCAGACTATTGGTCTTTTACCTCTTTGGTTAAGTTTATTCCTAGATATTTTATTGGTTTCGGCCAATTGTAAATGGGATTGTTTTCTTAATCTCTCTTTCTGCTGCTTCATTATTATTGTATTGGAATATACAAATCTCTGTACCCTAATTTTGTATCTGTGACTTTGCATCCTGATAAACTGATTTATTTATTAATACTAGTAGTTTTTTTGTTGGGTTCTTTAGGATTTTCTATATATAGTATCGTGTCATCTGCAAATGGTGAGAGTTGTACTTCTTCCTTACCAGTTTGGATGACTTTTATTTCTTTTTGTTGTCTGACTGCTGCACTAGGACTTCCAATACTGTGTTGAATAAAAGTAGTCAGGGCCACCTAGGTGGCTCAGTTGGTTCAGCATCTGACTTCGGCTCAGGTCATGATCTTGCGGTTCGTGAGTTCAAGCACAGCATTGGGCTTTCGCTGTCAGCACAAAGCCTGCTTTGGATCCTCTGTCCCCTCTCTCTCCACCCCTCCTGTTTGCATGCTCTGTCTATCTCTCTCAAAATAAATAAACTTACACAAAAATTGTTCTTTAAACTAGTGAGAGTGGACAATCTTGTCTTGTTCCTGACCTTATGGGAAGAGCTTTCAGTTTTCCCCCATTGAATATGATGTTAGCTGTCAGGTTTTTCATATAAAGCCTTTATTATGTTGAGATATGTTCTGTTAAGACCTACTTAGCAGAGGGTTTTTATCGTGAATGATGTATGTTGTACCTTGTTGAATGCTTAATCTGCATCTATTAAAATGGTTGTATGGTTTTTATCATTTCTCCTATTGATGTGATGTATCATGTGGGTTGATTTATGAATATAGAACCACCCTTGCATCCTGGGAAGAAAGTCCACTTGATTTTGCTGTATGATTTTTTACTGTATTGTTGGATTCAGTTTGCTGATATTGTGTTGAGAATTTTTGCATCTATATTCATGAGAGATATTGGCCTATAGTCCTCTTTTTGTGGTGTCTTACCTGGTTTGGTATCAGCATGATACTGGCCTCATGGAATGAATTTAGACGTTTTCCTTTCTCTTCTATTTTTAGAATAGTTCGAGAAGAGTAGATATTAAATCTTGTTTAAATGTTTGGCAGAAACCAAATAAATGGTCGGTAGAATTTGCTTGTGAAGCTATCTGGTCCTGGACTTCTGTTTTTGGGGAGTTTTTTGATTACTGATTCAATGTCATTGCTGGTAATCGGTCTGTTCAAATTTTCTATTTCTTCCTGCTTCCATTTTGGTGGAGCTATATGTTTCTAGGACTTTTTCCATTTCTCCTAAGTTGTCTAATCTGTTGACCTATAATTTTTCATAATATTCTAAGTGTATGTCTGGGGTATTGGTTGTTATTTTTCCTCTTTCATTGGTGATTTTATTTGTTGATCTCTCTCTCTCTCTCTCTCTCTCTCTCTCTCTTTTGATGAGTCTGGCTAAAGGTGTATCAATTTTGTTGATCTTTTCAAAGAACCAGCTCCTGGTTTCACTGGTCTGTTTTACTGGGTTTTTTTTAGTTTCTATATCATTTATTTCTGCTCTAATCATTATCCTTTCCCTCCTTTGATAGATTTGGGTTTTGTTCTTCTGACTTGTTTAGTGTAAGGTTAGGTTGTTTGAGATTTTTCTTGCTTCTTGAGGTAGATCTGTATAGCTATAAATTTCCCTCTTGGGACCACTTTTGCTGCATCCCAAAGATTTGGACCATTGTGTATTCATTCTCATTTGTTTGCATGTAATTTTTAATTTATTCTTTGATTTCTTGGTTGACCTATTCATTGTGTAGTAGTATGTTATTTAACCTCCATATATTTGTGCTCTGTCCAGATTCTTTCTTGTGGTTGATTTCTACTTTCATAACATTGTGGTCAGAAAAGTTGCAAATTTTAGTCTCCTAATAGGTGTATAGTGGTAACTTGTTTTAACTGGAGTAATTTTTAAAATGTAGTCCTGTATGCCAAAAAAGGGAGGGAGAGATGGCTCATGATATTAAATCCTATGAAAATAGGTTATAAAAATAATAAGAAAGCAAGTTAAAATGAACAAAAAAAAAACCAGGCATTGCCAAATAGCTGGAGTAGTTTATTTTCTTAAAAAATTTTTTAATGTTTATTTTTGGGAGAGAGAGAGTGCGAGTGGGGAAGGGACAGAGAGAGAGGGAGACACAAAATCCAAACCAGGTTCTGAGCTGTCAGCACAGAGCCCAATGCAGGGCTCAAACTCATGAACTGTGAGATCATGACCTGAGCTGAAGTCAGACACGAGCCACCCAGGCACCCCTGGAGTAGTTTATTATTGTGCTTCTATAGTAAATTTAGCTTTAGATTGTAAACAGTTTCTTTTATACATGAAAAGCAAGCACACACGACTGCTTAGAAAGACAAAATTTTTCCTGCCTCCAAATTTAAGTAGAAATTTATCTTGTGAGTTTTGCATAGGCATTGGATACCATAAAAGACAGTGTTGGCAACCAGTTTTACAACTGTAGCAACTTGCTCCCAGCAGAATTTCCTTATATCTTCCTCCGGTGGAAGCTGAATTCCATCACCCACCTCTTCCAAGAATTACAGTTTGCTGAAATGCATGACCGAGAGCATCATCTGCCGTTCTCTAAAGAATTTTACAACAACAGACGTGGCGATACAGACATATTAAAGCCTGCTAAAAACTTGTGAATTAAATTGAATGAAGACAGTGTAGACACCATCCGATCTGGTGATAGGGGGTTGGTCTGTTGGGTTTCTCCTAGTGGTTCCCAAACCTGTGATGATTCTCCTCTAGTGGCCAATATGAGAATTAAAAAAAAAAAAACAAACCAACAACAACAACCGTACCCTAACCCTGGAAGGTTTCTCTCCATTCCAGCCCTAACTTGGAATTTCTTACTGTTCATTTTGCTATTTTTTAGGTAAGAGTCTTTCAGTACCTTTTCTTAAAGTGTAGTCGTGTTCTTCCACTGGATGGACATACCTAGATTGGAAGGAATCTCTGAAATCGTGATCTCCTCACAGTGGTTTTATTTTGCAAGGGCTGTGTGTGCAAGAGTTATTGCTAAGCAATTACTATTCATCTGACAACTGTGGAATGGAGTCAGGTATTTTAAATGGATCAGTACATTGAGGCATAACTCCTTTACCTGGAATTAAAAGGAGCAAAAAAGGTTCTTGATAATATTTCAAGTTAATTTTCCACAGTATCCCTTGAAGACAAAGCAGCGAAAGGAAATGCAGCGGTCTGTCAGCCCATTTGTCTATCTCAGCTTCGAGATGCAGAGAAGCAGGTGAACTAATACCGCCCCTCACTCTGTTTTTATAAAGCCACTGTGCAGAGTATACTGTCCAAAAAGAAAAAAAAATGGGAAGAACCAAGAGTGTCAGTAGCTATTTAGACGGAAAGACAATAATGCTCTTTCTAGAGTGTCCATTAATGCCAATTTGCTGTGAAACTTTCCAAAGCTAATGAGATATTAAATGTGTTTTGTCAAGGGAAGAAGCTGATTAGTCTTTGGTTTGATTTTTTAAATGTAATTGGCAAGGAAAAGTACATGGCTTAAATTTTGGAAGTAACCTTCATTCAGAGCCCTGTCGAAATATGACTGGACTTATGAAGGAAATGAAGACCCCTTAGCTGGGAACTTGACAGCAGTTATGAAGCATGACTTCTCCTCTGGATGGGGTTGATCATAGGACTTTTCTTGGTATTTGTAGGGATCCCTGAGCCCCTTGTGTAGATGCCTGAACATTTTATCTTCCACGCATCACTGTCATGGCTTTCAAAGACCGTTTCATTCTGAGAAGGGTTTTTAGAACTTAGGGCTTTCCAGATAACCCTTCACACATGGATTAACCCGGTAATCAATAGTCAACCTGTTACAAAACCTACAGATAGCTAATATGGAACACCATGTAGTATAACACACAGATAATGCTCTAGTTGGTGTAAGGCATTTGGTATTATGGAAGCAGGAAATCTTGGAACTGGTGAATTGTTCATTTTTTAAATGTTTATTTTGAGAGCAAGCGTGGAGAAGGGGCAGAGAGAGAGGGCGAGAGAGAATCCCGATCCCAAGATTGGAGAATCTCCAATCTATGCTGTCAGCATAGAGCCAGATGCAAGGCTCGATATCATGAGATCATGACCTACCCTGAAATCAAGAGTCAGACAGCCAACTGACTGAGCCACCCAGGTGCCCCCTGAGTTGTTTATTTTTAAACTGCATCAAACCGAATTCTTATTCTCCTTGGGTGAACTCTTGCTCTCCCTTGGGTGGGGAGACAGTTTGAAGAGTCCAAGCTTGGTTCCACCTGGGTGGGCTTGAAAAGACAACTCCACAAGCTTAAAGAGTACTTTCACACCAGTTTCCCAATATCCAGCCATATTTAAGATTGTTGTATAAGGTATGATAACCTTAAAAATAAAACTGTCAGTTCTTTTACCGGCAAAAACAGGTTTATTTGGGAATAGCAGCTGCAATTTGAGACATGCAAGCTATGACAAAACCATAGGCAAATCTGGAAAGGAAAGGAATATTCTTTTGTGAAAAAAAAAGGAGGTATTGGGAGAGCCTCTTAAGTCCCCTGGAATAAACTGGGAGTACTAAGTTTCATGGCTTTTCATTGGCTGAGCTGTGACGGTCTCTCATTGGCTGGGCTGTTGCCAGGCAAGGAGAAAATCTTTGTTTCTCCTGGTGGGGTAGTGAAGCGTAGATGTGCTACTTCCTGTGGGGAATGCAAGGTCCTTCTCTTCCTGTTGCTTCAGCATTTGAGGACTTGTGGTGGGGTGTGAGGGCTCCCCCTTCTGGCCTCCTGACTCCACTTTAAATGAGGTTTCCTTTTATTCATTTTCACAGGCTAAATATCTTTGTATGTAAAAGTCCCACTTGTGTGGGACAGTAGCTACTTAATCCACACATAGGCTAGGGGCGCCTGGGTGGCTCCATTGGTTGAGCCTCTACCTCTTGATTGGGACTCAGGTCATGATCTCACATTCGTGAGATGGAGCCCTGTGTCAGGCTCTGCACTGACAGTGCGGGGCCAGCTTGGGATTCTCTCTCTCCCCTTCCCTTCCTTGTGTGTGCGCTCGCTTGCTCTCTCTCTCTCCTCTCTCTCTCAAAATAAACTTGAAAAAAAAAAACAAAAAACTGGCTAGATATTCCCCAAGTTCCTGTCTTGTCCTTTAAAATGTAGCTAGAGAGGTAGATTGTTATATAACAGATTAATCAGGTAAAAATAGCCACTGCATCTATGAGAAAATTAAAATACTTTCTCTTTTTTTTTTTTTTTTTTTTTTTTTTTAGCATTTATTTATTTTTGAGACAGAGAGAGACAGAGCATGAATGGGGGAGGGTCAGAGAGAGGGAGACACAGAATCCGAAACAGGCTCCAGGCTCTGAGCTGTCAGCACAGAGCCCGACGCAGGGCTCGAACTCACGGACCGCGAGATCATGACCTGGGCCGAAGTCGGCCGCTCAACCGACTGAACCACCCAGGCGCCCCGAAAATTAAAATACTTTCTAACCAGTGAACATATCTACAAATCCGGAGTGGTTGTAACTATATTGGTAATTACAAATTATAGAATTCAGGTGGAAATACGTAGTGCTTCACATCCAACAAGGTCTTGAAATGGTTAAAGCGGAGAAAAACAGGAAAAGATGTTAAACTCTGGCATTCAAATGTAGGAGAGACAGGCAAAAATCAGATGCACTCTTGAGTGAAACATCAATGTATAAAGTAACAGGGTGAGAAAATAGGAATTAGAATGGGCTAGAAGGGGCTGGCTCAGTGGGTAGAATGTGAGACTCTTGATCTCAGAATTGTAAGTTCGAGTCCCACATTGGCTGTGGAGATCACCTAAAAGATAAAATGTCAAAACCTTGGCAAAAAATTAAAAAAAAAAAAAAAAAAAAAAAAAAAATCACTGCCCAAGACTCCTCTACGGGATGGGTGAGGTCCATGAGCCGCCAGCTGAGACTTTGCGAATAGAGGAATAGGCAGTAAAGTCAAATGATCGGGTGAGGAGTAAAGTCCTGTAGGCCTGTGTTCAAAAAGTAGTTTTGCCACTCCCTGGCCAAGCCACCAAGAGCAAATTACAGGTCTAACAGCGACCCGTCTAGAATTGTGGCTAATACTGATAGCCAAATGATAGTCATTGTGAGGATTACGTGAGAGAATATAGACGAAGCATTTAGGTTAATATCAACAAAAACCAAACTTAGTTGGTGATGTGGAAAAATAAAACTTTATTTTACTCTCTGGTAAAATTCTTCAAGCAGACCGAAGGTGAGGTTTTAAAAAGATGCTGAAAATCTCCGCAGATAGATGACCTTAAGGCTGTGAGGGAGAGAAGCAGAGTATAGCACGAGCTACCCAGGAGTAAACAGACGAAACTTTCCTTCCCTGTCGAAACGGAAGGAAACTCTGAGGCATCCTGAGGCATCTTCCTACTGTTTAGTTTTCAACCAAGGCCTAAGGGTTTACAGCAAACATGTCTCCGGGCTAATTAGCACACCCAGACCTGGCTGGTGCCTCATCGAATCACTTAAAATGTTGCTGATTCAGAAACAAGAGGACCGTTTGTTTGTTCAGTGACGGACGAAAATTGCAAAGGCTTTGTTTTAATATTCATTAAAGTGAAGTTCAGCTAAGACAGGCATCAGAGTTTTTATCAAAAGTCCACCTTTTCGGGGCGCCTGGGTGGCGCAGTCGGTTAAGCGTCCGACTTCAGCCAGGTCACGATCTCGCGGTCCGTGAGTTCGAGCCCCGCGTCAGGCTCTGGGCTGATGGCTCGGAGCCTGGAGCCTGTTTCCGATTCTGTGTCTCCCTCTCACTCTGCCCCTCCCCCGTTCATGCTCTGTCTCTCTCTGTCCCAAAAATAAATAAAAAATGTTAAAAATAAAAAAAAATAAAAAAAATAAAAAAGTCCACCTTTTCGATATTGTTGAGGCAGGTTAAGTTCTATGAGGTTTTGAGCCCCTAAATGATTGTACTTTAATTGTTTTTAAACGATGATTTCTGGAGAATGGTAAAGGGGTCCTTAAGTAGGGGGTACCATTTTACCTAAAAAAGTTGATACGCTGTGTTGTAGGTTAAACTGTGGTGCCCCAAAAAGATACGTTCAAGTCCTAACCACTGGGGCTTGTGAATGTGATCTTGTTTGGAAGTTGGGTCTTTGCAGATGTAATCAAACTGAGATGATGAAGTAGGGTGAACCCTAATCTAGTATGACTGGTGTCCTTCTAAGTACAGAAAAGATACAGATACACAGGGAGAATACCATCTAAGAACAATGGTAGAGATTGGAGTGATATGTATACCAGCTAAGGAATACAAAGGATTGCCAGAAATTCCAGAAACTAAAAAAAATGGATTAGATTCTTCTCTGGAGCATGGCCCTGCCAATAGGATTTCTATGTTCCAGTCTTCAGACAGAGTTTGCTCTGGAGAAGGAAACCTCAGTTTTTGCTTGTAAGGCCTTCAACTGATTGAACGAGGCCCACCTGTTTTATGGAGGGTAATTTGCTTTACCCTGATTTTAAAGGTTAGTCACGCCTAAAATTCTGTCACAGCATCTAGACTGCGGGTCTAGCATCACACAACCGGCCACCCTAGCCTAACCAAGTTGACATATAAAATTAACCAATACGCTTCCACACTTCATGCATTCTCCCTGCTCAGCCTTTCTCTCTGTCTCTGGCACCTTAAAGCCTATGCTTACTCTATTCCCTTTGCCTGTGAGGCTTTCCACCTCTCTCTTCACATGGTGTCCCAGCATATGCAGAAAAGCCCTCTCTGATTCTTCCAACTTAGGACTCCTTAACTGGTATGATCCTACCCAGCTTCCTATATTTTCTTTCCCATTTTTTGGGGTGTGTATGTGTGTGTGTTGCATCTACGTAATTAATCGCTCCATGTCTTCCCTCTTGGCCTGGAAATTCCTTGTGGGATACTTACTGTTCCCACAGTGCTAGGTATAGAGTAGATACTGATGAAAACCTTGTAGACTCTCTGATCGATGTAGAGAACTGGAGGGTACTCAGCTTTGTGTACAGGTGAGGCATCTGATGCCCAGAAAGGTTAAGACTCTTACTAGGGTAAACAGGATTTAGACCCAGGTCATCTTCTGATACTGAGTCAAATCTTCTTTGCACTTGAACCCGCGGCCTCCCATTTCAAGGCAGAACGCCAAGTGTCTCATTCTGAGCTGGCTGACTTCTTCGGTCTTTACTAAGAAAGTCTGCCTCTCTGACTGTGGTTTCCAAATTCGTAAATGAAATCCATGGGAAGAGGATGCTTCTTCTCATGAGCTAATATGGAGAGACCAGTGGGTTGAAGATGGATCCCAAGAGCAACAATCTCATGCCCCGTTATCCCCGACTCCTCCCTGTCTGCTTCTTGGTTTTATGGGAAACTTGGAAGTGTAGATAATAACGAAGGCAACTATGTATGAAATGCTTACTGTAGACCCTGTTCTGTGTGCTTCACGTCCATGTTCTCAGTCAAGCTTTCCCCACCTTTATGCTAGTATTAGTCCCATCCTAGACATGTGGAAAACGAAACACGGGTAGTCTATGTGACTTAACCAGGTCTTGCAGCCAGATAAGGGCAGATCAGGGATTTCAGCCTAAGCCGTCAGGGTCCAGAGCCCATGTTCTCAATCACTCTGCCTTAGGAGAGAGGAGACTTGAATGTCTCTAAAGTAGTGCTTCCAAGGAAACAAAACGTGAACCACAGATAAGAGTCACGTGCGTACTTGTAGTCACCTTTCTAGTAGTCACATTACAGGTCTGAAGCATCTCACTGTCGTCCTGAGTCACTGAGCTACCTGGCCATGCTCTTATTTCCTGTGCATTAGAGTCCCCACTGCCCCAATCGGGAACAGCCAAGTTACACCCACTTGAGAATTCCAGTTGGTTATTGGAATGCATGGGCCTCCCTCTCAACTCAGCCTCCAGGAATAGGAAGGTTACCACCAGCCTCATAAACTGCACGCATCTTTTGCCCTGTAGACAAAAATTCCGATTCCGCAGTCCTCGTCTAGATTGGGTCTGCCTCTGGCTGGGCGGGCCATTCTGTGGGCTCACCCTGAGCCTCTCACTCTGTCTCTACCTGGAGAGGGTCCAGGTTGGTGAGTCAGGGCATGAGTTATGAGTAACCCAGAAGGCCCTGGAACAATTGTCTTCCTGACTAGCTTTTGAATCACCCGATCCTCTCTGGGATCAGATCAAGTTGGGAAAATTGGTTCTGCCCAACCAACCAGGGCTCCCTGCCAAGATTTCTCACATCTGGTCCCTCCTTTCCTTCTTGGCTCCCAGACAGTCCAGGCATTTGGCAGAGAGAGCTTGAATTTTCTGGAATTGCTTTTGCAGGGAATTTGGCATAAGCTAATCAGCCCCTTCACGGGGCTTCCAGTCTCTCAACGTTTACTTTATTGGTTCCCCACCCCCTGTCCCCGCCCCTTTCGTTAAAAAAACAAACAAACAAACAAAAAAACCAAAAACCTTAGCCATTAAAAACATAAGCTAACTCAGGAAGCTGAAGGAGTGGTTTCAATAGGATGAAAAATCGAAAGAAGATTCTGGTTATGGTGTATTAGCAACTTCTCACTTGACTGAAACCAGTCTCCATCCAAATCTTCCCCAGAAAATCCTGCAGGTTCTACTTCAGGCCCCTCTGCCCGGAGATGCTGGCAGAGACTTCTGGACACGGGAGCAAGATTTAAAATGTTTGCAAGAGAAAGAAGTGCTCCAATACTAGAGGGACTCTAATGTTGACACCAAAATATAACAATGCAGCTAATTAGCATGGCATGGCTCACAAACCCCCCTCCAGGGGCTGCTCCTCGGATTTAAATCAGGGCTGTGCAAGATGGAACAGCTCCCGCAGAGAGACCCCTTCTACCAACAGTCCTGCCCGCTGTTTTTCATCCTTCTCCTTTGGCTCTGGGAGGAGCAACAGCTGAGCCTGGATCAGTGGGCAGCATTTACCAGCTGCATGCTAATAGTGCCCGGCCCCAGCTCCTGCCTGGCCTTCCCCTCCACCCTCTGCTTCTGAATTCAGACCTTAACCCTTTACGTTCACACTTAGCCCAGGCCCCAAGAGGCTGCAGGCATTTCCCTGGCGGCCTGTAGGAGAGCTGGGACCAAAAAAGTCCCAGCTCTCCTCTCTCCTAGCCAAAGGAAGGGCATTTCCTGACTGACCCTGGCATTCTTTCGCTCTGATGATGAACTAGATGCTTCATAGATTCCCTGCATGCTCACAACAACCCCACTGGTAGGTATTACAATCCCCATGTTTACAAAGGAGGAAGCAGCCTCCAAGAGATTGCTGTTAATAGGGTTGAACCAGTATATAGGGTAGACCGGAGATTCCAACCCAGATGTGTCTTGCTCCAAAGCCCTATGCCGGGAATACTGTTCCTCGTCTCTCCCCGGGACCCCAGTGGTGGGGATGCCATGCTAATGATGACAGTAATGGTAAAATAGGAGTACAAATACTTGGTGACTGACTGCATCTTGCAAAGATGGACAACTATAAAAATATAATCCAGAAGGTGGTGGTGGAAGGAGCTGCTCTGTGGGAGCTGTTTTGTCTCACACCCAGACCCTGATTGTGATCTGAAGCGTTCTTCAGGGGGTTCAGAGCCACGCAGTGATATGTTCATGTGTATGTATGTACACGTGTTGATACATAAATATACATATACATATACATGTGTACACGTGTGTGTATCTCATCCCGAATATTCTTACAATGAGACTGACATTCCTTCCACTGAGACGGTGGACTGTTTTCCCTCCCCTTGACCCGGGTGGCTTCCCACTGCTCCAAACAGAGGAACCCAGTGGAAGTGATGCTGTGTGGCTCTTGAGTTTTGGTCACACAAAGGACTCAGGCTCTCACACAAGGCTACAAACACCTGCAGGCTTGACTGGAGAAGGGCCCTGGCCCAGCGCACCTATATACCTCAGGACCTTGCTGTTGGCCAGAGACCTCAGTTCCTTGCCCCATGGGCCTCCCACGGGACCACTTACAATGTGGAAGCTTGTTTTCCTCACAAGGGCTCTGAGGCAGAGAGAGATGGAAGTCACAGTCGTCTTGTAACCTAATCTCAGAAGTGACATCCCGTTGCTTTGTCATATTCTATTCGCTAGAAGCTGGTCACCAACTCCCGCCCACGTACAAAGGGAGCAAACAGGGCCTGAACACCAAAAGGGAGATCCCCCTGGGGCCGTTTTAGAGGCTGACTGCCACATCCTCCTTTGTTGATCTTTTGCTGTCTTGGGCACTGCAGGCACGTACACACTTAGGCACATGAGGCTGAGTGCCTTGAATGGGGTTGCACAGGGCTAGCATATTTCCAACTGAATATTCTGGCTGCTCCTGCTTGTCAGGAATTTCAGTTCCAGGACTGACAGGCTGAAAAGAACACGGAATCCCATTCAAGTATTTTAAACTGTGAATAACTTTTCCAAATTAACTTTGCATTTAGTTATAAGGGTCTGTGTTTATAGAGTCCTGAGCCCCACTGTCCTCTCCTCGTTTTGAGGCCATGAAGAACGCTGGTAGAATTTCTGAACTTGGTACTGCTCCTCCTCCCTGTCTGCACTTGAGAATGCTCTGCGGAGGTTTAAAAAGTCCAGTTGCCCAGCCCACACTCCAAGCCTATCCCATCAGAATTGCTAGCGTTGGGCCCCAGGTGCTGAGACGGTCTCTTGAAAGCTCCCCAGATGATTCCGGTACGTAGTCACCCAGGGATCTTGGGAGAATATGGATTCTGATTCAGCAGGTCCGAAGTGGGACCACGCTTTTAACCAGCCCCCAGGTGACGCTGCTGGTCCACGGGCCACATTTTGAGCATCACCAGGTTAGGGCAGTGGTTCTCAATCCTGGCAGCACATCGGCCTCGCGGAAGCCTGAAAAAGGCCGATGGCTGGCTCTGTCCCAGAAATGTTTAGTCGGGCTGGGACAAGGTGCGAGCATCCCGCACCCCCCGAGTGAGTCCAGTGTGCAGCAGTTGCCTGCTGTCCTGACACTCCCGGGGTCTTCTTCCGCGCTTCTCTGTCCCCAGCCCCCCAGCCCCCCAGCCCCCACTCCTAACCGATGTCCTCCCCACCCCCTTTCCTCGCTGATGTCCTTCCTCGTTGAGAGGCTGTCTCCAGTGTGGTTTCAGCCACAGGGAAGGCATCCAGGCTGCCAGACCTGTCTCTGGGTGCACCGGGTTCCACCATCAGGGACTCCTCCCTGCGTGTGGAGCACCACTCTTGCCTTGGAGGTCTTTTAAAAATACAGCATTCATGAGAGTGGTAGCACATTAAATCTCTAATAAATCTCTCCTGGACTTCCTTTTTTTTTTTTTTTTTTTTTAAGTTTATTTATTTTGAAAGGGAGGACAGGAGTGGGGGAGGGGCAGAGAGAGAATCCCAAGCAGGCTCTGCAGTGTCAGCACAGAGCCCGTTGCAGGGCTCACACTCCCGAACCACGGGATCATGACCTGAGCTAGAGTCAAGAGTGGGACACTCAACCAACTGAGCCACCCAGGTGCCCCCAGAAGGCTCTTTCTAAAATGCAAAATCACATTCTACCCTTGGGTACCCTCTCCCATTCTTCCCACTGCTTCCTCTAGGATCCCGTGCCTTTACCAGCTACATTTCTGCTACTGGATTCTCTGCAGTTCCAGAACCTGCCCAGCTCCCCCGGCCTTTGCCCCTGCTCCTCCCTCTGCAGTGCTCAGCTAGTTGGCCCCTCCTGACCCAGCAGTCAAGTGAGAGCACCCCAGGTGACAGTTCTGTGTTCCCCACAAATCTGACCCAGCACCTAGCTGTGCCCACAGCACCTGTGACATAACTACTCACAAAATAGGAAGGAAATAACCTGGGCTCTTGAATGGGTTGGGGTTGGAAGGGCAAGAAATGCCTAAAGGAAGAGAAGAAAAGGGGATGGGCCCTCTGCCCTATATGTATACCTTAGAGTGTAGGGTCACAAGTTTATAGGGTCATTCTATTCCGGGTCTTCAAGGTGGCAGTAGCCAGTAGCTGTGGCCGGGGCTCCAGGTGTCATTGAAGGATTGCTAGAAAGTGGAAGGGTGATTGAACAGGCTTTCTTGACCAAACACATCCTTTCCGTTTGGTAACTCTGAAAGACCCTCGTGCTAATTCAAAAATAATGACTCAGTTTCATAAAGATTGGAAAGGGGTGCCTGGCTGGCTCAGTCGATGGAGCACACGACTTTTGATCTTAGGGATTGTGAGTTCCAGCTCCATGTTGGGCAGGCAGCCTACTTAAAAAAAGGCAGCGGGGAGGGGAGGTTGGTTGGGGGGGGGGGGGGGGTCGGCGCCTGGGCGGCTCAACTGGTTAAGCTTCCAACTCGTGATTTCAGCTCAGGTCATGATCTCACGGTTCCTGAGTTCAAGCCCCCACACTGGGCTCTGTGCTGGCAGGGCGGAGCCTGCTTGGGATTCTCTCTCTCTCCCTCTCACTCTGCCACGCCCCTGCTCCCTTAGTTGCTCTGAAAAATAAACTGGAAAAAAAAGGTTGGAAACCCTTTTCACTGGACACAAACATGCATGTATCCCACTGGGATGGGGAGACCATTGAACCCCGACTTAGGAAGGCTATGTCTCTAAAAGGTGGTCTTTCCGTCAATCGGGAGTTAAATCCCAAAGGAAGATGAAGCGAACACGATTTCTACTGTGACCTTTCTCTCTCCCCTCCTCCTCTCCACTCCCCTTTTCCTCTCCATTCTGCTGGCTGCTTTTCAAAGTGTCTTGGTGTAACTTGACTAAATTGGAGCCCTAGCCCTGTTTTTACACATGACCACAGGTCCAGCTTTGGGAGCCCCCGCCTGGAACACACCCTTGTCCTTTCTAGGTCAGCTTGGTTTTGGCCTGTTTTTCTGCCCAAACCACCGAGATGGAGGAGAGTCTCTATCTTGCCCTCCCACCAGCGCACTCAAGGCTGTGGGCTGATCCTTGTGAGCCTGCTGTCATGCAAGTGAGTGAGAGCAACATTAAAGACCCTCAAATACACAAAAAACAAGCCAGGCTTTTGACAACCACAATGTTTTGATTCTCATTAATAATAAACAACTTGTTGCAATAAAAAAAAAAAAAAAGAATCAAAATGCATCCATGTCGGGGCACCTGGATGCAATTAAGTCTGACTTCGGCACAGGTCATGATCTCCCGATTTCCTGAGTTCAAGCCCTGCATCGGGCTCTCTGCTGTCAACGAGGAGCTGGCTTCGGCTTCTCCGTCCCCCCCCCACTCTGTCCCCCGCTTGCATGTGGCACGCGTCTGTGTGTGTGTCTCTCTCAAAAATGTTTATTTTTTTTTTTAAGGAAACGTTTTTAAAAAATTCATTCACATATTCTAAACCAGAGGCCTCTTAAACTTTAACATGTATACGAAACACCTTTGAAAATGTACTTTAGGGGCACCTGGGTGGCTCAGTCGGTAAAGCAGCCGACTTTAGCTCAGGTCATGATCTTGCGGTCTGTGGGTTCAAGCCCCGCGTCGGGCTCTGTGCTGACAGCTCAGAGCCTGGAACCTGTTTCAGATTGTGTCTCCCTCTCTCTCTGCCCCTCCCCTGTTCATGCTTTGTCTCTCTCTGTCTCAAAAATAAATAAATGTTTAAAAAAAAAAATGTACTTTAATTCTGTACTTCCTTTGGTGAAGAGGATGTTCAGGGACTTAGTGGGGAGAGACATGGCTTTAAAATACAAACATTTTCAAGGTTTTAGTACAAGGTAGGTGGAGGATGTGCTTCCTTATTGCAGAGAATAGTAAGGATTTATTTAATAGAACACCTGATGAAGTGAAAGTAGCAGGGGGCATTTTCCCCAGCTGTCACACACCATTGTCGTCTGTTGGGTTCTTGTCTTACCTATGAGTTCCTTAGAAGGCAGTATAGTGCCTGACACACAGTAGGGGCTCAATAAATGTTTATTGAACTGAATTCCTTGTCTGATGGCTGCGTCAGTGAAGCAGATGTAAAAAGAAATTGCCAGCTCTGAAAACTCCCTTTGGATTTTAGCCAAAACTCTATTTCAGCAAATACTATTAGGATTAAAGATACACTTATTCACAGGAAAAAATAAAATGGGAAGTCACTCTCTTTTTTTCTCATCATGTTAAAAAAAGATCTTTTGAAATCATCCTCTGCCATTTCTTATCCATCAGAATTACATTAACATGATATGTTGCTGTGAAAACGCTTCCCTTAAACACATCAAATGGATTAATGCTGGCACTTTATCAGGTACAATTTCTGTTTCCATAAAACATCTTTAGACACATAAAAACTACTTGAATGAGAAGGAGAAAATCCTTGCCTTCTCACATCATCCAGTCGGCTCTGTGGAAAAAGCTGACATTTCTAGAGGCCCGGCTTTGTTCCCTCCTGCGGGAGCTGTTGCTTTGTGAAGGGGCCAGCCTCTCCCCGGGAACCTGCCTTCTCCTTAAGCCTGTAACAGCCTGGGGAGCCCAGCTGGCTGACTATGGGCTGCAGCCAGCACAGACCAGGTGGAGGAGGGGACCTAGACGGCAAAGAAGGGCACAGGAGCTGAACAAGCTTGACTTCTTGCAAAGCGCATGGAAAATCTTCCTCAGTCCTGTCCCTTGGGGAACAGTGGAGACATAGGACATAGACTTGGGGTCATCATACTGGACATCTCAGAATGCAGCCCAGGACGTCTATGAAAGCCATTGTTGCCCGGAGCCTTCCCTCCCGCCCCTACCCCTCCCTTTCTTAATTTTTATCTTCTGAGGCACTAGGCTTGTGGTTCTCAACCTGTGGCCCCCTCATCCTCAACCAGCAGCATCACCTGGGAACTTGTTGGAAATGCTCATCCTTGGTCTAAGACCTACTGACTCTGCCCTCTGGGTATCAATAAGCCAGCCGGGGAATTCAGACGCATGTTCAAGTTTGAGAATCACTACATTTGGCAAGCCCTGGAAAGGAATCTTTCTCTTTTTCAGCTGGCAAGGATTCCCATCAGTTCTCCAAATTCCCTTCTAAGGTTCCCACCAGCTGAGTGAGGCCTAAACTCATCATTTGTTAGAATTCTGAAGGGTTTTCAAGAGGACGGAAAGAAAATAGCTTTTATTGAGTGCCTGCTATGTACGGACACCGTCACAAACCTGTCAGGTGCCTTGTTTCTTTAATCTTCAAAGCAATCCTTTCAAGTTGATGTTACACCACTATAGGCTGAATCCTGTCGCACCCAAATTCACATGCTGAAGTCCTAGCCCTCAGTACCTCGGAATGTGACTGCATTTGGAGATAGGGTCTTTACAGGAAAAACAAAAAACAAAACGATTGGTTAAAACAATTCCTTTAGGCTGGGCCCTACGCCAGTCTGATTGGTGTCTTTATAAGAGGGGGAGATGACAACCCACAGACCCCAGAGTCGTGTGCACACAGAGGAAAGACGACGTGAGGAGAAGGTCACCATGGATAGGCCTCAGAAGAAATCAAACCTGCCAATACCTTGATCTTGGACTTCCAGTCTCCAGACCATGAAAAATGAATTTCTGTTGTTTAAGCCACCCCGTCTCACCATGCAGTCTGTGGTATTTTGTTAGCCCAAGCAAACTACTAAAATGGGTAACAAAGCGTTTCTCCGGAGAACCCTGACTGATACAAGCATTAAGAACACAACCTGGACGATAAAGATGGCCACACCTGTTACCCCGTACGAGTAGGTACACCGCAGTAGCTCCTTTCATTTTTACAGCGTCCTCCTGTACGTCCCGTCCAAAGCCCCATTCTGCAGATGAGGCACTGACACAAGTGATTTGCCCAAGGTGGCCCAGCTGCGGAATGGCAGAGGCAGGTTCTGAAACCAAGCATTTAGACTCTCGGGTTTATGTGTTAACCACCACTCTCCACAGCCTCCCTGCTCCAGGCCCTGTGGTGAGTGTTTCAAGTTCATTGAAGCCTCACTGGAACGCACGTTATCCCATTCTTTCGGGTGAGAAAACTGAGGCTTACTGAAGATAAAGAGGAGTGCCTAGGGCCATACAGCTAGCCACTTGCAGAGAGGAATTTCAGCCTACGGCTTTGTTCCCTCCAGGGAACTCACTCCCATCAAGGAGGCTTTCTTTTTCCCCAGGCGTTTTGTGTTTCCATTGGAGACCCCCCCCCCCCCCCCCACAAGCCTTTAAGACTCCAGAGAATGCACCTCTGATGGAGAATTTTAACAAGAAGCAGAATATGGCTCTCAGGAATAAAACAAGAACATTGATTATAATGTGTCTTGTGTCTTCTGTGTGCCCATCCTGCTTGAGCCTGGTTCTCTCCCACGATGTTACTTAGACACAAAACAAGCCACTCGCGCAATCTCTACAGCGGTAGAGAGGGGCAGTTAATGATATAAAGGAGCTCAGCTACCAGGCAAATGCTGGCTTCCTGGCTCACTAGCTGAAAGACCTTGGACAAGTTGTACAGCCTCCACATGCCTCAGTTTTTTATCTGTAAGATGGTTGTGACAGTAACAGCTCCCAGGCTTGTCGTAAGGAGCAGCTGAGTTAATACAGGTAAAGCGCTTAGAGTCATGCCTGGCGTGTGGCAAAAGCTTTTGCAAGTGTTTCCTGGTATTGTTATAAAAAAGACTGAAGAGATGCCCTTAGTCCCTTATTGGACAAGTTCTCAGGAGTCTTCATGTCAGCCTTGGGTTGTCTAGGAGAACTGTTTGGTCACTAAGGATGAGCTTTATGAAAGTCTGTGTAAGTTCATTTCTAAGTACTGGGGGAGGGGAACTGTAGAGAAATGGGCTTCGTGACCTACATGGTGTGTCCATGAGTATTTCTTGCCAAACCCAGCCTCGACAATTAGTAAATAGTGTTCTATCGAAATGAAGCCACAAATATCCCCATTTTTTCCCTGCTGCTTTCCTGCCAAGCCACTGTCCTCATGCTCAGTCTCAATAACAGTAGCAATAATAATAATAATGTATATTGCCCAATATGTGTTAAAACCCTAGGCCAAAACAACAGAACAGGTACGTTTTGCGAGCATCGTGAGTGTGTTGGGTTGTAAGAGGTGTTATGGACGTAACTGAGGAACAGATCCAATCTCCCAGGAAAGGGGGACAAGAAGAGAAACTTCAGAGAAATATTTGGACACGCACCAAGACCTAAGTCCAAGGGTATTCATTATCATGGGAGCACTGCCGGCGACCTAAATGCCCAGCAATCTAGGAGTAAATAAAATCACGGTACATCCATACAGTGGAATGAGATGCAGTCAGAGAAAAGAACAGGATGGATGTGATCATGCTGACATGGCACTGAGATAAATGATACATAAGAAAGCAAGGCACGCTTTAAAGGGGTGAATTGTATGGTATGTGAAATACCTCAAGAGAGGTGTTGAACATTTTTTCCTAAAAAGGCGTAGGAGCGCATTGTGTGCTACCATTTGCCTTTTTTAAAGTGCACACAAATACAAATGTGTGCCTCTGTTGACCATCTGGATGGATGCTCCTGACACTGACATTCTTGGAGAGGGGAATGACGGGTAGCAATCAGAGGGAGGGTTTCTTTTCACTGTAATCCATGCCACGCGTGAGTTTAATTTTTTTAAAAATCACGTTCATGGGGCACCTGGGTGGTTCAGTGTGAGACTTCGGCTCAGGTCATGATCTCGCGGTTGATGAATTCGAGCCCCACATCATCGGGCTCTGTGCTCACAGCTCAGAGCCTGGAGCCTGCTTCGGATTCTGTGTCTTTCTGCTCCTTCCCTGCTCACACTGTGTCTCTCTCAGAAATAAATAAAACATTCGATAAATATCATGTTCATGTATTTCCTACTCAATCACTGAAGACAACCTTTTCTAAAACAGAGGAAGGGAAAAGGGAGAAAGAAGTATTTTTTGAATGATACCGTGTGCCAGGCACCGTTCCAAGATATCAGTCCTCATTCTACACTCACGAGACACATACTGTTATTATTCCCATTTCACAGAGGGGTTAAGGACCTTCCCCAAGCTCTCACAGGAAGGGGGTTTGACCAGGGAAGTCTGCTCTGCTGAGCTTCACTAGCCCCCTTCCCCAGCTTCCTTGGATTTCTGAAAGCTTAGAATTTGAGATTTCCCAGGGGAGCCCTGCAGGAGCTTTGTCAAGATCAAACAGGCTGAAGTGTTTTAAAACGTAAAAACAGCTCACAAATAATTCTAAAGCCCCGGGCAAAAAGGTGACCCATCTGCTCGAAACGGGGTTTGCTCAGGAGATGGCGCTCCTGGCCCCAAGAGGTCATCCTCACAGGCTGGGTCTCCCCAGCGCCCCAGGAACTTTGGAGGCAGGGGGGGAGGGGGGGGGAGGGGGGGGGCTGACTCTTCAGAGGAATCTTATCAGACCCACAAAGAAGTTTGCTTGAAAATTGATTGCAGTGATGTGCAGCTAGCCCGGGCTTTCCCCAGGGCTATAAACGGGTGTTTAATTACAAAGCAGGTGGAAAAACTTCAGAATGAGGGGTCAGGCATTCCACTGTTTGTTTAACTTCTTTACATGAGAACCGTGAGATTACACCTCAGATTGGCTGCTCGTCGCGCAATTTACATTTCCTCTGCTAGAGCTCAGTTGCCACAAGGTTGAGAAAGAAGGGACCAGTTTGCTTTTTTTTTTTTTTTTCTCTTGAAAAAGGAAATACCATGGGCCAGAGCTGGCAGTAATTCTGAGAAAGTACAGTTTATCACTCAGTGGTAATGTTTAGAAATTTCTGAAGGAAAAGTATGTACTGAGCTGGGATTATGGAGTTTTAGGGTAATTTTTAGAACAGACGTTCACGTAGGACTTACTATATGTCAAGCGCTTTATATAGAAGTTATGTCATGGGGAGGCTGGGCGGCTCAGTCGGTTAAGCGTCCCACTCTTGGTTTCCATTCAAGTCATGATCTTGAGGTGTGTGAGTTCGAGCCCTGCATCGGGCCCTGCACTACCAGCGCGGAGTTTGCTTGGGATCTCTCTCACCCTCTCTGCCTCAACCTCACTCACTCGCTCTGTCTCTCTCAAATGAACTTTAAACAATTTTGTACTAAAAATATAAGTTATGTCATTTGATCCTCATGCTTGTAGGGAAGTGTTAAGGAAATTGCTGCTTTCTTCAGATAAACCACCTGGGAGTTCCCAGGTTGATTCAGGACAGAGGGGGCACTGCAGTCAGGATTCCTGGCTCATTAGCTATTGTCACCGGTGTCCTGGTATCTTCAGAGGTAGGGGTTCCTCTAACCCTCAACCTTTATTACCCCGTGGCACTGCTGAGACACAGTTGGAATGTTTAAAAAGAATGACGAAGGCTTTGGGGACAACAAAAGGAAAACAGAATAACATGAACACAGAAAACGTGGCTCACAGGGTGCAGTCTCTTTCCTGGAGCTCTTCAGTCCCCTCTCTCCACGTAAGATGCCAGGAAAAGTGATCCCCGTTATATTCCCTTCTGTTTCCCTCTTGGGTGTCCATCTATTCATTCGTGCATTCATTTATTCAGTAGAGAGTTATTAAAGAGCTAAAATGTGCCAGGCACTGACAATACAGCCTTGAATAATTCAAGGAAGCAAGCTCCTGCTCTCCTCGAGCTTTCATTCTGGTGGGGGGATAAGGGTATAAATGTATACATAAAATAATTTCTCATGGTGATAGGTGGTACAGAAACTACGGTAAATAAGGAATCCCCGAAAAGGCTTTATTAGCCACTTAAAGCAATGTCCTCATAAGTATATATAATTATACCCATTTTATACACGAGGAAATCGATGTGTAGGCTAAATGACTTGGCCAAAGTCACAGCGGTAAGGCTGGATTCATGGGCTGTCTCTAGAGCCTACTTTTTCTCACTACATCCTCCTGTAGAGATTGTCTTGTCAAGGTGCATTTGGACTCCTCCAGCTCTGTGGAACACATAGGCTGGATTAGCATATGGTATCTGGTTCATCTATTGTCTTAGTCTATAACCAAATATCACAGACTGGTATTCACAAATATTCTATGACATTCTGCTCCAAGTCACGTTCTTTTGGCACGTGAAATACATTCATTCTGTCCAAACGGCCCCAAAAGCCTTAACTTGTTCCAGTATCAACTCCAAAGTCCAAGTCCAAAGTCTCAGCTAAATATCATCTCAACCAGATTCAGCCTTAACTCCCAATTTGTCCTGAGGCAATTCCTCTCCAGCTGTGCACCTATGAAATCAAACAAGTTATGTGCTTCCAAAATACAATGGTGGGCAGATACAGGATAGACATCCCCGTTCCAAAGGGAGAAATAGGAAAGAAGAAAGGAATGACAGGTTCTGAACAAGTCCAAAGACCAATGAAGCAAACAGCATTAAATCCTGAGGCATGAGAGTAGTCTTCTGTGGCTTGATGCTCTGCCCTCCATGCCCACTGGGGCAGAAGTCTCCCCTTCTGGACCTACTAGGGTAAAGCCCCCCTCCCTGCATCTTTTTCAGGCAGGACTTGGCCCCCATGACTTAACCTAATGGCCCCTCCCCCAGCTCTGTGCCTGGGCATCCTTTGAAATCTGGGTGTCAGTAGCCATGCCCCCACAGCTCACGCATTCTGCAGAAAGTGCCATAGAGACACTGACAAAGTTTGCGGGTTCCTTCTGGAGGGGTGACCACAGTGCCCTAGGTCCACAGGAGCCACGCTCGGGGCAGCTCAGAAACAATAGCACCCCGCCCCCCCATACCCCCACCTAATTTGTGGGAAGCAGAGCTGGTGATCTGAAGCAGCCCCACCAGCAAGACGGAGGTAATGTGAACAGCAGAAGCCGCTCTGGTGACCTGTGAGTTCCCTCAGGTGGTGGTTCTTCCACGTCTCGGATAATAGCTCTAGGCTTCTGTTGAGGTGGCTGATTCATAGTCTCCTTATCAGCTGTGGTTAGGCCACATCCGCAGTGTTCTCTGCCCATCACCCTGCGTCATTTTTTAAAAAATTAATAGGCTGAGAATTTTCCAAATCTTTAACTTCTGCTTCCTCTTTGGTGAACGAGTCCATCTTCAAGTCATTTCTCTCTTCTCGAATTTAATTATAAGCAGTCAGGGGAACGCAGACCTTTCCTTCAACATTTTGCTTAGAAATAGCTTCAGCTGAATATCCAAGTCACCACATGCAGATTCTAACTTCCAGAAAACACTAGAACCTGAGCACAATTCAGCCAAATTCTTTGCCACTTGATAACAAGAATGGCCTTTCCTCCACTGTTCAGTAACATGTTCCTCATCAGAGACCTCACTGGGATGACCTTTAGCCTGCATATTTCTGTGACATTCTGCTCAAGATCACTCAAGTATTCTCTAGCAAGATTGAGGCTTCCTCTCTCGCTCTCTTTTTCTTTCTGAGCTGTCACTAGAATTGCCCTGAAAGCTTCATTCACAGCAGTGTAGGCTTTCTCTAGCACAAGCCTCCAATCTCCTCCAGCCTCTGCCCAATACCCAGTTCCAAAGCCACCTTCACATTCAAGGGGCACCCCACTTCTCAATACAAATCTCTGTCTGTGTGTTTGGGCTGCTATAACACAATACCGTAGACTAAGTGACTTAGAAACAGCAGAAATGTATTTCCCCCAGCCCTGGAGGCTGGGAAGTCCAAGGTCAAGGTCATGACAGACTCATTATTGTTTGGTGAGAGCCATTCTTGGCTCATTGAGGTCGCCCTCCCATGTGTCCTCACATCACAGGAGGGGTGAGGGAACTCTCCGGGGCCTCTTCTGTAAGGTCACTAATCACCTCCCAGAGGCCCCACTTCCTAATACCATCACACTTGAGATTTGGTTTCAACATATAAATTTGGAGGAGACACAAATACTCAATCCGTAGCACCTCGGCACAGTGACATCAAGTCTCTTGTTGGTGGCAACACCTGCTGGAAGCGTGTGCTATCCAAACACTGAAAAGACTGGCAGCAAGACTGAAAAAGTCAGACCCACAGACACAGTAACACAGCTCAATCCAGAGCCTTACCCACAATCCAGGTTCGGTCAAAGCGGTCATGTTGGTATGTTCCCTAACGACAGCCATCCACCTCGTCCCTCCTGCCTCCTAATAACAAAATAACAGATTGTGCTTTCTTCTTCTTACCCTGAGCCCATCACTGCCACCTACAGTGACGTCCAAGGGCAGAAACCCAACCCAGCCTGACATGCCAGATGCTCTCTCCTAGGAATCTGAAATGTGAGTGGTGGTGTCCAAATCTCTAAAGTGGCTGGAATTGTGGGAGGACTGAGAAGTCCTATAGGGCAGGGGGTGGGGTATCCATCGTTCTTGTCCTTGCAGAGGCTGGGGTGGGGGGGGGGGGAGGGGGTGGGCAGTGTTGTTTTTTTTTTAATCATACAAGCTATTCCTCTTTTTATAGTTTAATCAAGGCAGAGAGGTTTTCTGTTGCTTGCAACCAAAAGAGTGCTGAATAATATATAAAGCTATATTCTAGTGGCCCAGCAAGCAGAGAAATCAATATATAATTACAGAATGCGATAAAGTGCCAAAAAAGGGAAGAGTGGAAGCTGGGGGAGACTGACACTGGAGACCAACTTTAGCCTCTGGGGTCAGAGACAGGAGCTTTTGGGAAATTGTATTTAAGTTGGAACCTTAAGGATGGACTCAGCCATATGAAGAGTGGAGGAAAGACCATTTCAGGCAGAAGGAAAGCTTGTGGAAATGCCCGAGAGCAGGGAAGAGCTTAGCACATTCCAGAGACTTAAAGGAAATTAGGGAGGCTGGAGCAAGTGGAGAGAGATGCACTTTATTCTCTGAGTTAAGTCCAGTGCAGTTTTCTTCTTCTTGGTTAGAGTGGTGAATGTCTGTAGTTTCTCCCTCTTGAAAATGGGCAAAATACGTGGTAACATTTAGCTCTACCATTGTGTGTGTGTGTGTGTGTGTGTGTGTGTGTGTGTGTGTGTGCGTGCCATAAAGGGGATTCCATTTGGAATTGACAAGTTTATTCTCTGTTTCACATGATTTTAGCACCTGCTTACAGGATCTGCTAGGCTAAGAACTTGATTCCTTCAGGATTAACTTGGATAGATCAGATCGTAGAAAGTGTACCCTAGGCTTTGGTAGATCCTTTTTTTGTTTGTTTTTTAAAAATGTATTTATTTTAGGAGAGAGAGAGAGCAGGGGAGGGGCAGAGAAAGAGGAAGAGAGAGAGAGAATCCCAAGCAGGCTCCATGCTGTCAGCACCGAGACCAGTGTGGTGCTTGAACCCACGTAGCATGAGATCATGACCTGAGCCTAAATCAAGAGCTCATTGCTCAACTGACTGAGCCACCCAGGAGTCCCTAGGCTTTGGTGCGTGTGCTTTCTCTCACTCTCTCTCTCTCTCTCAGAATAAATAAGTAAACTAAAATTAAAAAAAACAAAAACAAAAGAATCTTTCCTTACGGCTGGCTGCAGGAGTAGGTCTCCATTTTCCCTTGCTGTCACATGGGAACCACTCTCAGCTGCACGAGCCCACCCTCTCTGGCAAGGGCTCACATCGTGGATGTTTGCTTTCTTCCAGGCCAGCAGAGTACATCTCGATGATGTTCTCTTCTGCTACGAGTTGGAGAAGACACTCTGCAGTCACAGGGGTCATGTGACTAGGTTAGAGCCGCAGGGACAATCTGTTCTAAAACCAGTTGATGAGTAGCCTTAACTACAGCTGCAAAATCTCTATGCCCTTCGAAGTAACGGCCACAGGAGAAACACCAGGGAGTGGAGATCATGGCCATCTTAGAGTGCTGCCTGCCACAGGATATCATTGCTGTTTGCCAGCTCGCAGACTCTTTGCACAATGACAGAAGGTTCTGGCCTCCTTGAGTATGCAGTTAAAAAATAATTTCCTTCTGTCTCCTCCAGCCCATCCAAGATGCCAAAAGGAAAGAAGGCTAAGGGGAAGAAGGTGGCCCTGGCCCCTGCTCTCGTGACGAAGTAGGAGGCCGGGGCGCCTGGGTGGCTCAGTCGGTTAAGCGTCCGACTTCGGCTCAGGCCATGATCTCACGGTCTGTGAGTTCGAGCCCCGCATCGGGCTCTGTGCTGACAGCTCAGCGCCTGGAGCCCGTTTCAGATTCTGTGTCTCCCTCTCTCTCTGCCCCTCCCCTGTTCATGCTCTGTCTCTCTCTGTCTCAAAAATAAATAAACGTTAAAAAAAAATTAAAGAAAAAAAAAAGAAGTAGGAGGCCAAGGAAGTATCAATCCGCTGTTTGAGAAAAGACCCAAGAACTTGGCATCAGATCGGACATCCAGATCCAATAGGACGTCACCTGCTTTGTCAAATGGCCCCGCTATATCCAGCTGCAGCAGCAAAGAGCCATTCTTTATAAGTGTCTAAAAGTGCCTCCCACTATTAACCAGTCCACCTGGCCTTGGATCACCAACAGCTAGTCAACTGCTTATGCTGGCCCACAAATACAGACCAGAGTCAGAAGAAGCTGAAATCGTTGGTCCCAGGCTGAGAAGAAAGATGCCAGCAAAGGGGATGTCCCCACGAAGAGGCCGCCTGTCCTTCCAGCTGGGGTTAATACTGTCACCACCTTAGTGGAAAGCAAGAAGGCTCAGCTGGGAGTGTTTGCACGTGCTGTGGATCCCACTGAGCCGGCTGTCTTCCTGACTGCCCTGTGTCGTAACATGGGGTTCCCTCCTGCGTCATCAAGGGGAAGGCCAGTCTGGGGCATCTGGTCCACAGAAAGACCTGCACCACTGTCACCTTCACACAGGTTAACTTGGAAGACAAAGGGGCTCTGGCTGAGCTGGTGGAATCCATCAGAACCAATGACAATGACAAATATGATGAGATCCGCCATCACTGGGGAGGCAGTGTCCTGGGTCCAAAGGCAAAGGCTAAAAAACTGGCCACCAAACTGGGCTAAGTGTATGCTGTTGAATTTTCTGTACATAAAAGTACCAAAACATTCTCTTTCTAGTAGTAACAACAATAATAATAACAATGATAATGATGGATGAGACCCTTCCGCTTTTGAGTGTTCTTTTTGAAGTGTAAAAACAGAATTAGCTACAGGTCTCACCTGCCCTTCTTTTCCCCTTTGATACTTTCCTATCTAAAATAATAATAATAATAATAAGGGATGGGACCCTTCTGCTTTTTTTTTTTAATGTTTATTTTTGAGAGAGACAGTGCGAGCAGGGGAGGGGCAGAGAAAGAGAGAGACGCAAAATCTGAAGCAGGCTCCAGGCGCTGAGCTGTCAGCACAGAGTCCAACGCGGGGCTCAAACTCATAGACCATGAGATCATGGCCTGAGCCGAAGTCAGACACTTGACCGACTGAGCCACCCGGGCACCCAGATCCTTCTGCCTTTGAGTGTTCTTTTTGAAATGCAAAAAGAGTTAGCTATAGGTCTCTCTTGCCTCTTTTTTTTCCCTTTGATATTTGACTATCTAAAAGAGTTATTATTATTATTATTATTATTATTATTATTAGGTGTCAGTAGAGTCACATTTCCTACTCAGACTTTATGGAAGTTCCTTGCCTCACCTGGTGGCGACAAACGTTTCTCAGCTCCTGGCGGCATTACTCTGGTCTCTGCCTTTGTTTTCTCTGTTATCTCTTCATCTGTGTGTGGGTCTGGGTCAGAACTTCTGTCTCACTGTTGGAAGGACACACATGCTTGCATTTAGAGCCCTCCTAGATAATCCAAGGTAGATTCCTCCTCCTTAACTTAATCACATCTTTTGCTGTATAAGATAATATTCACAGGTCTGGGGATTCGCTTGCGGACAAATCTTTGTGAGACCGCTTTTCAACCAATCACACCTTCTGTCTCCATTCCCATGACCTGGGTACCAAGTATCCAATTGTCAGATGACCGGTGTTTATGACATCTTCACCCACTGCTCACACTGGGATGTTAAAGGTGATTTGTTTCAGACTTTGCCATGAACAAAATAAAACATTTAGTACCAGACGTGAGGTGTATGCTCATGGCTACAACTACCTCATCTCGCTGGCAGTTCTGAAGACCGCTGACCTCAGGTTCTAGGTTCTCTGCCTCTAGAGGCTTCATGAAACCTCCATCACCTCCATGGCAGGTTTATACCTGGGCAGCAAACCAGGTGGACCATGCAAGGTCTTCACGAGGTGCCTACATCCCAAAGGGAGACTGGGGGATGGGATGCTTCTGCTTTTGAGCCTTCTTTTTGAAATGCAAAACCAGAGTTAGCTATAAGGTGTCTCCTGCCCCTCCTTTTTTTTTTTTTTTCCTTTGATACTTTCCCATGTAAAGTATCCATTGTGGTTTATGTTTCTTCTGTTTTCAAATTTTTATTTAAATTCTATTTATATTCATAGAATGTATTGTGTTTTAATTTAAAAGCTCTTTCTTAAGAATAAAAAAGCCCTGGGGCACCTGGGTGGCTCCGTTGGTTGGTTGATCAGTTGATCTTGATCGGGTTGATAAGTTGAGTGGGGGACTTTGGCTGCAGTCATGACCTCCTGGCTCATTAGTTGGAGCCCTACATCGGGCTCACTGCTGTCAGTCTGTCAGCTCAGAGCCAGCTTCAGACCCTCTGTCCCCTTCTCTCTGCCCCTCCCCCACTTGTGCTCTCCTAAAAATAAATATATTTTGAAAAAGAATAAAAAAGCCCTAAAATTCAAATGATGCATACAGATTACTTTTCAATTCATCTTACAATATGTGAGTTGTAAGCACTCTTAAAATGTGATGATTCCTGGTTAAATTTGGGATCCGATTATCTTTACCTACAGCTAGAAAGTTTCTGTATAAAAAACTGTTGGAATAATGAGAGAAATGAACCCACATTGATTAATCATCGTGCTCTGTAAAAGCAACAGACTCTCTTTATAAAAGGGATCGCTGCAAGGAATTCTGGAAAGGATGCGGGTATTGTGTGAAATAAGGACAGGGTGGTCTTTAGAAAGAATGTTCTCTGTCAGTAGCAACTGCCTGTCCGTTCATCTGACATGGTATCATTTTCAAAGCTCAAGACATATTTATTTTTATTACAGACTTGAAAATATGGTTTGAGAAACATACAAAAAGTGTATATAATGTATATTGTGCAGCTTAAGATTAATAATAAAATGAACATAAAGCATTCTTTTCAAAGAAAGTAGCAGTACGCGTAGAAAGGCTGAGTATCGCCAGGGTATGAAATATTTGACATTCTATTGTGGAAATGCCAACACACAAATTACCCTTGTTCATTTTTTATTGCCGTAGTTCTATATTTCCCCATATAATGCTGTGCAAACATTTTATCAGAAACGGTGGAGGAGAGAAAACCCATTGTTAACCACCGCCAATAAAGTAATTTGGCTGCTGATATTACAGCCTGTGCAGTTGGATGGTTATGTTGTTTTCTACATTCAACAAGGGGCAAGAATAACATATCGAGGGTGGTTATAAAGAAGCAAAGTGGAAGTTAAAGAGGCAATGTGCCATAATATTTTCACCTCCCTGGCTTCTTCCATTTGAAGCCCATTATGAAAATATTACAGCGGCACAGCCCACGGCTGATCGGCGACTTGAACGCGGTCCGCGAAGCTCCGGGATCCCGCGGCGCTGGAGTGGGCCGGTCACACAGGGAGGCCGCAGACAGGGTTTGGCCCAAGTGCAAATCAGATCCTGAAGCCTCACTGCTTGCAACCTGACGCAGTGTGGGGAAATAAGAGAGCGGGACTAGCTGGCCGTGAAGCCCCACTCTCTGCCCCACGGGGCTCTGTGAACGTGGGAGCATCCTCACCCCTCCTCGGGCCTCGGTGTTTTCACTTGCGGCAAGAGGGGAATAATGAGAGGAGCCTACCTTTGTTGTGAGGATAAAATGAGTTAGATTACGTAAAGCCCCTGAGAGTATCTGGGCCCCAGAGATGCCAGGTCCCTGGATGAATATTATTGCAGGATCCTAGCTCCTTACCGCGGCCTGAGGGACATACCCGCCTGGCCCGAGTGGGCCTCCTGACTTTATTTCCTGCTCTGCTCCCCTGCTCACTGCACTCCTCCTCCTTTTCCTCAGATGCGTGTGCCAACTTTGTCCCTGTTCCCTCAATCTGCAACATACCTCCCTGGCTCCTGGGGCCTGGGTTCAGAGTGGCCCCCTCCACCCTGCTGTCAGCAGAAGCCTCCTCCCAGCCCCCAGCCCCCAGCCCCCACTCAACTGGTATCACATCAGCCTGGTTATTTCCTTCACTCCATTTATCACTATTTGAACTTCAGGTGTTTATTTGTGTACTTGTGAATGGTCCGTCCCCCTGCGTGGGTGACCAACGTGTCCCAATCTGATCAGGCCCTTCCCGATTTTAGCTCTGAAAGCCCCACACCCTGGGAAGCCCTGTGAGGGCAGGGACTCTGCCCTGCACCTCCGTCTCTGACCCCTACACTGCGCCTGGCACGTGGCAGGCCCTCGGTACCTATTTGTGGCGTAAGCGAACGAGTCACCCAGTACCCGGGTGCAGAGGAAGCAGAGTGGCAGAGCCCCACTATAGAGCTACGGTCACCTCGCTGGAGAAAAGAGAGGCCTGGGAATCCTGCTTTCATCATTTACAACACATCCCGACAGAGCCAAATCGGCCCGCCAATGCTTTCCTCCTCAGACAGGCGCCCGCTCCCTGACATCCTCATCGACGTTTATGTTCCTGTCTCCATAGTTACCGAGACGCCTCAAAGGCCAGCAGCTGTTTTGCATCCCAAGATCAACACACACAAGTGTCTGGAGACCCTGGGTGATCAAGGCCAGGTGGAAGTTTTGGAAGCTGACACGGCTGCACATGTCACTTCCTCACGGACTGAATCCCTGGAGGCGGCTTGTCACAGAAGGAGACTTAGCTTGTCGGGGCTCTGAGCTCTCCCTCAGCCTGTAAGCTGCAGATTCAGAAAGAACTTCCAGAATCATTCTAAAGAGCAAGAGAGATCGGAAGGAATAGTCCTGAAGGGAAGAAAACGGAGGCTACCGGATATTTCGCGGGGGGGGGTGGGGGGTGGGGGGGGTGGGGGGGGGTGGATTGCAAAACTAGATTTCTCTTTCCCTATCATGACAAAGAAGTCCCAGCATTTGGCTTTATGGCTAAGAGAAATACACATAGAGGGATGCAAAGGAAGCCTGGAATTCATCCTCTAGCTAAGGAAACCGTGCGAGGATGATCCTGTTAGGATGATCTGGGGAACACATTCTTAGGCTAGGAGTATTTCTCTTCAGTAACTGTGAAAACTGTACTCCATTTCCTCCATTTATTAAGTGGGAATGGTCATTTCTACCTTGACTTCCTCAAGAAGATGTTACATTATTATGTGATAATCAGCCTGATCCTATGGGTTGAATGAAGTAAACTGCTCCCTCTCAGGGGATGTGTTAAGTGGCTCGGGTCATTCCAGTTGAGCGAATAAATCGATTTCACTTGACAGGTTGGTTTGCCGCTGCTCCAAAAGTTTTTGCAATGGGGAGAATTTACATTATCAACAGAGACAGGTGGAGCTCACTACGAAACTACTTGAGATCTTCTAAAGAAACAGCCTAAGGAATCGTGACTGTAACTTAACATCGGTATATGCAAGATTCATCCTTGAAGCTATTGGGGTAAACTGTTTTAGAATCTAGCTTTCCAAATAAGAAAGGAAGGGATGGGCTTTGGGCTATGCCCTGGGAGTCAGAGACCCCACCACCATCTGGGGTCCAGATGGGGACACAGACCAAGATCTGAGTGTTCCTCTGAGGGAGAGCTTCTGAGGTTCTGACTCCTGTTACAAACCCTCCCTCCACAGTTTTGTTCCTCCTGGTGCCTAGATTTTGCTGACCTCCCAGAGGTCATTACTGAAGCCCTTTATGGCCCAGCTCCAATGCTGCCTCCTCCATGAGACACCCCCCTCCCCCAGCCTTTCCTGCCAAGGGACATCTCTCCACATCCCCTGTTCCAGTCGCGGCTACTACTATGCAGGTCCTTAATGGTCTCTTCCCACACTGCAACAATTTGTAGATCTCCTTTCCTTGGAAACAGCAAACTCACTGAAGCTAGACCCTGTGCATTATTAATTATTGTATTCCTCTGGAGCCTAGCATGGTGTGATGAGCACCATAGGGGCTTGATACTTATTAACTGAATTGAGTCCAAGCCCGAGGGAGTCTATGAAATCTACAAGCAACATGTGAGTTTGGGGAGAGACTGTATGAAATCTACAAGCAACATGTGAGTGGGAGCCTGGGTCTGCAGAAAGCTGAGAAGCCGTCCTGTCAGCGATCAGGGGCAGCATTATCAGTGGTTACGTCAACCTTGGTGCTCAGATGAGTGAACTGTGGTTTATGTCAAGACCGTTCTGCACTGATGACCGCATTATGCACGTTTGGTTTTCATGATGTCATTTATCAGGGGATGCAAAATTTTAGCTGGCCAGCGTCCCTTTCAGAAATCTGTCTTCGACCAAGGCCACGCGTGGGTGAGCCTGGTGCCCGTGTCCCGACCAGTGCTCTGGAGCAAGGCCTGCTGTTTCAGTGTCAGGGGAAAGGGAACCAGGAATGAAAGTAAAGAGCCATAAGGATTTGCTTAATCATGAGAAATCAAATGGAGAAAAAGTCTCACATCTCCATGGAAAAACTGACACACTTCTCCAGCCAGCTGTGAGTGGAGGAGTGATGGGGAAATTTGTAATAATTTGCAAGTTTGCCCAGAAGATGAAGTTGTTTCATTTGTCCTGCAACAGTCATGGCTGACAGCATGGAACTCCTTCCTGGATTGAGTTGGTGATTATTCACAAAGATGGCCAATTAGGCTGTGCAAAACCCAAAACGGTGACTGGCCCCAATCTGCTAAAGAGAGATGGAGGTGGAGGGTGGACTGAGTCCCCCAGGCGGCTTTTCTGCACTCTGGCCTCTTTAGTGTTCGATTTCTTCTTTCTGATTCATCCAGCCCTGCTGGCTTCACTGGTTGCTCCCTACTTGCCTGACCTCTTCCCAAACAGTCCTTGGACAGTCCCTTCCGGGGCCTGGGCTGCAGCCCTTCTCTCCCTGCCCCCCGCAGCGCCTTTCCCTCGCAGGCACCTTGGAGACAGATGGTGCAGTAACCCGGGAAACGCGTCCTGGATCCAGCAAAAGGGATGCAGGTTTCAGGTTGGGAGGGATGCTTGCTGTCGTATCATAGACCGCTGGAACCAGCCCTCCCCATGAACCCCCAGTTTTAGAGTGGTTAAATAGCAAGGCTGAAAGAGACTTTCCCCAACCACTGGCAAGCCCACCCTTTCCTAGTGTTTCAGGCAGCTTTTTGTCTGATTCCGTCCCTTTAGGAAAGGCTACGTGAGAGACTTAAAATCTGCCATGTACATGTTGCCTAATGGAGGTGGGAGGAGGTGACTTCTTATTTTCAACTCTTTTTTTTTTTTTCAATGTTTGTTTTTGAGAGAGACCATGCGGGCCAGGGAGGGGCAGAGAGACAGGGAGACAGAGGATCCCAAGCAGGCTCCACACTGGCAAACTCATGAACCACGAGATCGTGACCTGAAACCCAAGTCAGATGCTCAACCGACTGAGGCACCCAGGCATTTTTTCTAGCTCAGGCCCATTTTTACACACAAGTGTTTTCTACGTGATGTGACTCTTGCAAATGTGCCAGAACAGGGTCGCCAGATAAACTATAGGATGCCTAGCTAAATATGTCATTTAAATAAACAATGAACAATTTTTTTAATGTAAGTATTTCCTAAATATTGCATGGGACATACCTATACAAAAAAATTATTTGATGTCCATCTGAAATTTAAATTTATCGAGGGGGATGACACGGACGCAGAGTAAATGAATGAATAACCTTTATTTGCTAAATCTGGCGACCCTAGCCAGGCAGACCATGAGCCTTTTCCTTACTCCCAGCTGTCAGTCATCCATTTATTTATCTGGATGGCAGGCATTTTTAGCGCATGGTATTCAGTTCATTAATGCTGCGAAAACTGCATAACCAACACCTCAAAATTTAGTGGCTTAAAATAACATTTATTCATCTGGATTCTGTGGGTCGGCTGGAGGACAGCTGACCTAGGCTGGGGCGTCTCTGCCCCATGTGTGTCCCATCCCTGTTCTTGAGAACTGTGGGCTGGTTTAGGCTTGTCCCCATTGTTGTGATGGCAGAGGTGCATGAGATCAAGACCCAAGTCGTAGGTACTTTCACGACTTTGGCCACATCACGCATGCGAATGGTCCATTAGCCAAAGCAGCCACGGTCAAATGCAGTAAGAGGACGTGGAAGTGTAAAGAGTGTGGACACAAGGAGAGGTGAGGAATTGGACCAAGCAATCTCTCACACTGAGAAAAGGCACAGTCAGAGGCCAGGTTGGCCTAGGGCCTGACCTCACTTTGCCACCTACTAACTATGAGACCTTGGAAAGGTCTCCGAACTGTTGTTTCCTTTTTAAGACAGGCCTGTGGCACAGGTTGGGGTGATGTGATTGATCACTAAGTGGTAGCTATCGCTGTGGTCAAGAACAGCCATGGTTTCCAGTTTCCAGACGCTCACCCCTAAACTCCTGATTCTGCTCCAGAGTTTCCTTAAGGGGCTACCCTGAGGAACTGTGGCACACGGATCCACGGTGCAGTGAGCCAGGCCCTGTGCCGCGTCCTCTGCCCCTCAGCCCTGGAACCCCCTCAGGCTCATCCCTTACCTCCAGCTCTACCCTGCTGACTTTCTCACCGTTCAGTCTGCATCTGAAATCAGCGTTCTTTCCTTCTCTAGAGAGGGAACTGATTACGGGGACTGACGTCTTCTTTTCTAAGAGCTCTGGCTCTGGGTTCGACTCTAGACTTTTCCGTTTACCAGCTGTGCCTTGGAGACATTATTTAACGCCTCCATAAAACAGAGTAATAGAACCTACCTCCTGGGATGGTCATTTGGAGGACTCAGTGAGTTAATACATACACAGTCCTATTTAGAAGAGGGCCTGTCACATTGTACAGACTTAGTAAATATTGGGGTGGGGGGCAAGGGAATAGTGTCATTTTGTTGTTATAATATATCCTAGTCTTCTTTCATGGTTGTGATATCTGACTTTTTCCATTTGAAGACTTAATTCTTTTTTTTTTTTTAATTCCCTTCTGTTTCCTATTGTTTTGCTTTTTCTGAGTTCTTTCTTTTTGTTTTGGTCTCTTTTTCTTTCTTTTTAAAAATATTTATTTTTGAAAAAAAAAAAAAGATGTTAGAGTGGGAGAGAGCCTAAGCATAAGAGACTGTTAAAAACTGAGAACAAACTGAGGGTTGATGGGGGGTGGGAGGGAGGGGAGGGTGGGTGATGGGTATTGAGGAGGGCACCTTTTGGGATGAGCACTGGGTGTTGTATGGAAACCAATTTGACAATAAATTTCATATATTAAAAAAATATATTTATTTTTGAAAAAGAGAGAGAGAAAGAGAGAGAGAAAGTGAGGGAGGGGCAGAGAGAGATGGAGACACAGAATCCAAAGCAAGCTTCAGGCTCTGAGCTGTCAGCACAGGGCCCGATGCGGGGCTTGAACCCACAAACCTTGAGATCATGATCTGAGCCGAAGCCGGACGCTTGACTGACTGAGCCACCCAGGTGCCCCTTTTTGGTCTCTTTTCAAGTGAAAAGTTTTCCTGGTGATCATCATCTCTATGTTCATATTAAAAAGTGAGACATTTAAAGAGATGAAGGAGATTTAGTGGCCGGCCTTCAAGATGACACCCTGTGGTTCTCACTGCCTGGTATTTGCAACTCCTATGGAGTCCCCTCCTGTATGGAGTAGAGGAACCCGAATCACCAGGATAATACTGCAGAAATGGTGGAGTGTGACTTCCGAGGCGAGGTCATAAAAGACATTGTAGCTTCCACCTGCCGTCTGGGACCACTGGCTCTGGGTAAAGCCAGCAGCCATGTTGTGAGGTTACACAAACAGCTCAGTGGAGAAGTCCATGCGGTGAAAGACACTGCAGCTCCTTGCCCACAAACACTAACTTGCCAGGCATGGGAGTGCGCCGTCCCCATAGGAGGTCGATCCTCCAACACCAGTCAAGTCTTTAGGTGGCCACGGTTCCCACCAGCATCTTGACTGCAACCTCATGAGAGACCCTGAGCCAGAGCCACCCAGCTAAGCCATTCCAGAATTCTTGACTTACAGAAACGGTGAGGTAATAAGTGTTTATTTTTGCCTTAGGCCCCCAGATCATGAGGTATTTCATTATGTAGCCACAGATAACTAATACAGGAAGGGTATTTGGCTGACTGGGTGAGGGAAGGGAATCTGGGTCTAACTGCTCCTCAGTTCAACTTTCAGTCAACTCCTGGGGTTAGCCCCACCCTTTACTCAGTGCTTAGAGGTCCTCCAAATCCTGTGTTCAGCCAAGCAAATATGCCTCCTGATTTATAAGAAATAGGTTTCAATTTCTTTGTTCTGTGAAGGCAGTTATCATCTTTCCATCTGCTTTCACTTTTCTAAGGTTTTATTGATATTGCTCATCTGCTGCCAACTCCTCTTTTGTTCCCCTTTTCTTGTGGCTTTATATTGTTGTTTTTAATTTACTGTCATTTAATAGGATGTGGAGAAAGGGCAGAGTTAATGTGTTTGTTCAATCTGCCACATTTAGTCAGAAGTCAGAGGTGGTCTTTCATTACTTGCAAAACCTCCTTGCCTGCCTCTCATAGCTGGAGACCACAGCTATGGCCACTCCACTTTTAAAAGGTTGGTTGTATGGGCAAATCGAGCTGAGAAAGTGTTTGAAGGACGGAGCAGATCCCAGAAACTTCTGCAGATCCTTGGAGCTATGATAGCGTAGATGATGGCTTGGGGAGGGGAGAGGGGAGGAGGGGGTCTCTGCCAGCCCTTTGAGGAGGAGTCATGTAAGACAACTGAAAGGAAAAGCCTGGGCAGATGCTAAGAACAAAGACCATGTAATCGGAAATGGGTTGAAATGTGCTGTAGAGTATGTGGAATGAGGGTGTGCATGTGATAAAACTCCCATCAATTCCATCCTCAGAATGTTAAATACAAATCAGACCACACCATCCTCTACTTCTACGGATGATAAGGAAGAAAAATGAACTACATATGACATTTTAAGAGTACAGTATTGAAAAGGAGTGATGAGAGGAAGCACCCTTGCCTTGTTCTTTTTTAACGGTTATGTTATTTTTGAGAGAGAGAGAGAGAGAGCATGCGCGCGCAACTGGGGGAGGGACAGAGAGAGAGGGAGACACAGAGTCTGAAGTGGGCTCCAGGCTGCAAGCTGTCAGCACAGAGCCCGACGCAGGCTTGAAGTCGGAAGAACCGGGAGATCATGACCTGAGCTGAAGTCAGATGTTTAACGGACCGAGCCACCCAGGCTGCCTTGTTCTTGATCTTAGCAGGAAAGCTTCTCATTTCTCACCATTAAGTGTGATATTTGTGATATGTTTTTTGTAGATGTTCTTTATCAAGTTAAGTTCCCTCTCCATTCCTAGTTTACTGAGAGTTTTTATGCGTGGGTCTTGGACTTTGTCAAATGTTTTTTCTGCATCCATTAACATGATCATGTGATCTTTCTTCTTTAGCCTGTTGATGTGATGGATTACATTAATTGATTTTCTAATGTTGAACCGGCCTTGCATATGTGGAATAAATCCCACGTGGTTGTGGTGTATAATTCTTTTTATACATTCTTGGATATGATTTGCTTTAATTTAATTATTTCTGCTCTAATTCTTACTATTTCTTTTCCTCTGCTTACTCTGGATTTGATTTTTTGGCTCTTCTTTTTCCAGGTTCCTGAAATGGAAGCTTAGGTGACTGATTTTAGATCTTTTTTTCTTTTTAATATATCCATCGAATGCTATAAATTTCCCTGTAAGCACTGCTTTTGCTGGATTTTTGAGAAATTTTGAGAAGTTGTATTTTCCTTTAACTCACAATATTTTGAAATTTCTCTTAACATTTTTTCTTTGACCTGTGTATTATTTGGAAGTATGTTGTTTAATCTCCAAGTATTTGGGGATTTTTCTTGCTCTCTTTCTGTTATTGATTTCTATTTAATTTCCTTTGTGGTCTGAAAACATACATTGTATGCTTTCCATTCTTTTAAATTTCTTGAGGTGTATTTTATAGCCCAGAATGTGGTGTATCTTGTATATTCCATGTGAGATTAAGTAGAATTTGTATTCTGATGTTTTCGATGAAATCATCTATAGATGTCAATTATATCCAGTTAATCGATGGTGCTATTGAGTTTAGATGTTTTAAATTTTTATAAAGAGAATATATTCGTGGATGGCATGTGATGTTTCCGTAAAATAACAATGCGGCAAAACAAAAACAAGGCATGCAGTTTTTTTCAAAGCAATAATACGCCAGGGCGGAAGGTGTTTGTGGGAGCAACTTTGTCGTCATCGCTGAGGGCTCATCTACTCATTCTGCCAGCCCTGCCAAGTCAGATGAGGGTATGGCAACCATGGCAACCGAGGGTCTGGACCCGCTGCACTGACCACAGTCAGTGGCACAGTCAGTGCCAAGGGATGGGCTTGGGCTGGGGAGAAGATGATGTATCTCTGAACCCCTCCCAAACGCAAGCACAAACTGCTGGTGATAAATGACTGAAGTCCAGCCAAGCCTGTTCAACTGTGATTATAATAAAAGGCACGAAGTTTATGTTCAGGCTCTAGGCTTGTTTATTTGATTAAGCAATTGGAGACTTATGTCATATTTGCCTTCTGTTTGGGGCTGGGCGTGAAGCATGCCAGTTCACAGAAGCAGAGGTACCGACCAGAGAAAAGGAAGGCATCGCAGATGAAATTACAGTTCCAGCCTTTTCTTAGGCAACTGTCACCGAACATGTTACACTTCTTTGTTACACCACTCCTTCTTTCGTAATGGACGTGAACTATAGGGAATCTCAAGTTCAAAAAGAAACCACAGCAACCAAAAAACGTCTAGTAAGCGAATTTGGACACTTGAATGTAAATAGCTAATGTTGCTGCCAGTAATTCTGCCAAAAGTTCTCTCCTTTGTCCCTTTCTTTATGGCAACTCTCGTTCTTCAAATGGAAGAAGTCCTCTTATAAGGAAAGGCTCAGTGCCCTATGAAGTCACAGAGCGGGGTGCTGGAGAAGTATGCGGTGCTATTTTCCAGTTGTTAATATGTTCATCGGATTTTATCGAGGTATTCAAAATTAGTTTCTGGATATCAACCACAGAGAAACTTGATTTTATAAATATAGCAATTGTGACAGGTTAGCTTTAAAACAAACATACGGGGCAGGAGGCAAGGATATAGGCACACTTAGCTAAAAAATCGTGATAAAAGTTCCATTGTCTTAGGCACAGGCAGTTGGAAGTACTGTGAATTTCACAGTATTTCTGGATAATTAATTTTGTGTGTGTTTGTGGGTTTTTTCAAAAGTTTATTAGAATGTAAGATTAGAAAGTAAGAATAGTAGGAAAGCTCTCTTTCCAGAAAGGGGGCATGCGAAAGTGAATGCCCCCGATAATTAATTTTTTTAAGTTAGAATAACCTAAAATACTCTAAAACCTTTTAGCCCAATATCAACCTGTGTGAGAAAGAGCAAGTGATTGTGTCCATGTGTGCATATATGCACGTGTGTATATGTGTATCTTTTTGGAAATATGTTAGTTTACTATGAGATAATGATATCATTGGTAAGGACAAAGCTATAAAGAGAAAGTTTAATTTATATAACTGTTCGTGGAACAAACGGTTGAGCCTCCAACTCTTGATTTTGGCTGAGGTCGTGATCCCAGGGTCGTGGGATGGAGCCCAGCGTCAGGCTTTATGCCCACTGTGGAGATTCTGTCTCTCTCTCTCTCTCTCTCTTTCTCTCTCTGCCCCTCTCCCCAACTTGTGCTCTGTTTCTCTCTCTCTCAAAAACAAAAAAATAAAAATAAAATTATGTACCTTTTTGTAATAAACTCATGGTTCATGGGAAGCAAAAAAAGTTTCATAAATCAGTCTGCCCACCTGTTATATACAAGTTACAGTATTTGGAGGAACAATGGATTTTATTATAGTTGTATGACACTTCTCAGTGAATAAATTTCTCTAATCACTTATAAATGTTAGAGCTTTCAACTTCTAAATTCAAAAGCAATTTCTTTATAGATTCTGTAAAAAAAAAAAAAAGTCAGTGGTTTTAAGAGAAGAGTTCAAACTTCTATGTAATTATTCTGGAGAAGACCAACTTTTTTTTTTTTTTTAAATGGTAGGATATGAGGAATAGTTGTTTTGTGAACCTGCATATAATTTATAGGCTTTCCAAACACATGTTTGCCTGGATCTTAGAAGTAACAGATTAACTTTTTTTTTTTTTTTTTTTTTAAATGCTTATTTGTTTATTTTTGAGAGCAAGAGTGGGAGCAGGGAAGGTGCAGAGAGGGAGGAGAGAGAGAATCCGAAGCAGGCTCCACACCGTCAGGGCGGAGCCCAGTGCAGGCCTCCAACCCACAGACCATGAGGTCAAGACCTAAGCCAAAGTCAGACGCTCAACCCACCGAGCCACCCAGGTGCCCCAGTAACAGGTTAGCTTTTATTGTTCTTCTCATGACCGTGTCCAAGTGCTTACACGTGGCTGCCCAAAGCCAAAGGATGCAATGGGTACATTCCTCAGAGTCCCTGCCTGTATCTAGGTCTACACAGAAGAGTTACAAGACTCCAAATTGTACTTCAACCAGTGCCATGATGCTTCTTTTGGGTAACACACTGTGTTTTCTGGTGTCCTTTTATAAGTCCAAATACGCCTGTGGGAATGGGTAATCAGACTGCTGGCCTCCTAGCCTGCTTTCCTCAGTGACTTCTGGGATGAGGGTGGATAAGTGAAGGTTGCTTCGTGGATAATTGTCAGTGAAAGAAGGAGAAGAGGGAAACTGTAGATTATGTATCAGTCGGGATTAGACTTAGCTGTGTGAAACAGAAGAATCAAAGAATGGCTTAAACGTGATAGAAGCCTATTTCTTCCTTCTACAAAGAAAGTGCAAAGGCAAGCGTCCAAGGATGATGGGATCTAAACTCTGTATTACTGGGGCTCCATCCTGTTTTGTAGCTTCTGTCCTCCAAGTGACCTCAGGGCCCAAGATCAGCTGCTGGGGCTGCAAGCCAGGAGAAGAGAAGTAAAGGCAAGAAGGGGCTCCGCCCTGCTGAGTCAGCTCCCTTCACACTGCCTTGCTGGGCGTCCCGCACAATTTATCTTACTGGTCAGAAGCAAGTCACATAGACACATCTAAAGGCATAGGAGGCTAGGAAATCAGTGTTTTTCTCTTGGTCACAATGTGCCCAGCTAAAAATAGGGGCAAGTAAAGAGGAAGCAAGGAGTAAAGCACAGAAGGGATCCTGGGGGTGGCAACTAGCCATTTCTGCATTTGGCAAGATGTGAAGGTCACGACTGGCCTTGGAACGACGTCTGGGCGGACGTTGTCGTAGGCTCTTAAGAGAATGCCTGTTTTGTCTACACTTGCCTGCTTCATCTAGGCTTTTCCTGGGTGGGGGACAAGCCTAAGGGATGGAGTAGCCTAGTCCTGGCAAGTGTGTGTGCCCAGAGACTTCAGGCCTAAAATCAACACAGATGCAAAGAGATTCGCTGACTACACTCCAAGTGGCCACACTGATGCAGGAGTAACGCCAGGGATGGGGGGCAGATGGTGTGCTGCCCTTCCCCGAGTGGCTTGTAAGATGCGAAGGCAGTTCAGGACACTGCTTCTGAAAGTGCTTCCCCCATGTGTAGCAGACCAATGTGCGGTCTTACTCGATGACCACAGGAGTTCAACAATACCCAACACAGGCCATTCCTTGTTGGAAACGACCAGTCCTCTGATCACACACTTGAGTGTCACCCTGTCAACCTGCTATAAAAGTGCTCTACATGTTTATTCTGGTTCAGGGATGGGAGCTCATCCTGCCGACGCAGCCAACCCACTGAGGCAAGCTGCCTTCTGAGCCTCCTGACTTCATGCCCTCTTTCCCCCACCTCTGGGATTCCATCAATTCCAATAACTCCCCTTCTTGTTTACTTTAGGCAGACTTGGTTTGCATGCTTGCAAACAAGGCCAGTACTGATGCTGTGGGTATTATCCCCATCGTACAGATAAGGAAACCAAGGCCCAGGTTCAGTGACTCTCCTGGGGTTATGGCAGAATGAGGATTAGAACCCAGTCTCAGGGCACCTGCGTGGCTCAGTCAGTTAAGCGGCCGACTTCGGCTCAGGTCATAATCTCACGGTCCGTGAGTTCGAGCCCCACGTCGGGCTCTGGGCTGATGGCTCAGAGCCTGAAGCCTGCTTCCGATTCTGTGTCTCCCTCTCTCTCTGCCCCTCCCCTGCTCATGCTCTGTCTCTCCCTGTCTCAAAAATAAATAAAAACATTTAAAAAATTAAAAAAAAAAAACCCTCAGTCTCAATCCATGCAAAGGGAGAGACAACATCAAGCCTGATTTTGATAACACCAGCATCACTCTTACCCTGTGACTTTGTCTCCCTCCTTGCAGCCAGGGGGCTACATGGCCGCGCTGTCATGAAGAGAAATGCACGGGTCCCTTCCACAGCCCTCTGCTTCCCTTGACAGCATAAACAGGCAGCTTGAGATTGTTGCATCTCAAACCTCTGGCATCTCCGACCTGCCAAATCCTATGTCTACCTCACTCACTTAACCGTTTCTTCAGATCAGAAATGAAAACCCATCCCAGAACGCAGTACAGTCTTGCATGCTTTTCTATGGCTTAGTTGAGCATTGCCTTTAAACCCTGGTTCTGATCTTTGTTCCGTGTTTTCAGAAGTGGGTTCCTTTTATTCCTTTACCCCCCCCCCCCCCCCCGTGGGAATAATCCCTTGGGAATTTAAGCTTTTAAAGAGCAGTTCCTTGGATTACATGAAGGCAGCCTCCTCCTCCTGCAAAGAGGGGTTCTGAGGCTGGCCCGGGGCTGCATGGGGACACACACCTTGAGGCAGCATCGCAGCATGGGGAGGGGCCAGCCCAGGCAACTGGAAGGAAAGGAGTTCTGGCTCTCTGCTCAGATCTGGCCTCTCCCTTCCTCCGGCTTCCCCTCCATTCCATGCCAGTCAGCACCAAGAGCAATCTCGAAAAAGAGGAGGGAGGGACAGAGTGGGTAGAAGAAAATGATGCGGAAGTGTCACCCGCAGCCAGAGAGGGGAAGGACTGTACCATAGTCAGCACACCCAGGGCAGGGCCTCTGTTTCTCAGGATTCCCGGGACATTGAAACGTGAAGACGGCTGAGAGGACTCACCGCCTCCGGCTCCCTCTGCTGTCGCTCAGCTGTTAGGAGGAGGACTGTCAGTGGACAGCCTCGGCTGTCAGCCCCTTCAGGGGTCACCTAGACCAGGGTCACTCCTCCAGAGGTGGTCGACATCCGGTGACCGAGGGCGGCGGATGGTCTAAGGGCCTGGTTGTGTCGGCTCAAATCAGGATAATGCTAAAAGGCGTGGGGTCACCAAGGCTGCTGTTGGGTTGCATCTCAGCTGCCACTTCTCGATGCCCTTTGCTCCCTTCCCCAGTCAGTGGTCCCCGGGGTGATCCCTGATAAACATCCCGCTCACAAACTCTCTCTGAGTCCACGTGGTTCCCAGGGAGCCCAGCCCAGGACGCAGAGACTGTTGACATGCAAGTTAATGTCCCCGACACATGAAAATACTTTGCACCTAGCGCTGACGTCGGCAGCATATATGCTAAAACTGGAACAATACAGACAAGATTCTCCTGGTCCCTGTGCAAATTCATGAAGAGTTCCATATTTTTACAAACCCAACTGCACCACAGTTTTACTTCCGCAGGACGATTGTAAAATCAATCGTTAAAATGTTGATTCACTGCTTACGGCATCAGTGAATTCCATCAGGCTTCGGTGTGCATCTTTGTGTACATTACGTGGAGATAAAAAGTCCTATGAGGTAGTTGCTATTATTATCCCACTTTACAGACGAGGCAAGCAAGGATCAGAGAGGACCAACAATTTGCCCGACGTGGCATAACTCATGGCGGAACCAGAACTTGAACCAAGCAGGCTGGTTCCAGAATCTGTGCTCTCGGGCACCACATTCACTTTCCTCTCAGTACGTTGTCTGTCTCTGGACTATTTCTTCCTATAGGGTTGGGGCATGAGGTCAAGGATTGTGTTTCAATCTCAAAACCTGTCAGGGTCAGGAGGGTAATAATAATAATAATAATAATAATAATAATAATATATTGGGGCGCCTGGGTGGCGCAGTCGGTTAAGCGTCCGACTTCAGCCAGGTCACGATCTCGCGGTCCGTGAGTTCGAGCCCCGCGTCAGGCTCTGGGCTGATGGCTCGGAGCCTGGAGCCTGTTTCCGCTTCTGTGTCTCCCTCTCTCTCTGCCCCTCCCCCGTTCATGCTCTGTCTCTCTCTGTCCCAAAAATAAATAAAAAACGTTGAAAAAAAAAAAAAAATTAAAAAAAAAAAAAATAATATATTGAGGAGGGCACCTTTTGGGATGAGCACTGGGTGTTGTATGGAAACCAATTTGACAGTAAATTTCATATATTAAAAAATTTAAAAAAAATCTTTAAAAAAATAAAAAATAAAATAAATAAAATGTGAAAAAAAAATAATAAGTGTAAGAATACAAGAGAAAAGAATAGCACAAACTTGAACATAAATGACAAATCTCAAAGTAAAATTTTTTAAACTTCAAAATATGATTCTTGGGGTACCTGGGTGGCTCAGTCGGTTAAGCATCCAACTTCAGTTCAGGTCATAATCTCGCGGTTCGTGGGTTCAAGCCCACGTCGGGCTCTGGGCTAACAGGGCGGACACTGCTTGGGATTCCCTCGCTCCCTCTCTCTCTGCCCCTCCCCCGATCACTCTCTCTGTTTCTCTCAATGATAAATAAACTTAAAAAAAATATATATGATTCTCATAGAAATGTGAAAGGAGCATATGCCAAATGTTTGTCTAACTGATCGTATCAGTGTCCTAAGGCTGCTGTAACACATTACCACACACCAGATGGCTTAACCCAACAGAAGTTTGTTTTTCTCACAGTTCCAGGGACCAGACGCCCCATATCACGAGGTCACCAGGGCTACGTGCCCTCAAAGGCTCTAAGGGAGACTCCTTCCTTGCCTCTCAGCTTCCAGTGACTTTCGCATTTTCATAGCCTCCTTGACTTGTGGGCACAAGTCTCTGCTCTCTGCCTCTGTCTTCATTCTGCTGCCTCCTCCTTCTTTTCTCTTCTGTCTCCTGTAAGGACACTTATCTTAAGGCTCACACAGGGGATCCAGGACGACCTCATCTCAAGACCCTTGATTTAATCATACCTGCAAGGACCCTTTTGCCAAATAAGATGACATACACAAAATCAGGGATTTGGGCCTCACCTGTGTTTTTGAGAGCCTCCGTTCAATCCACTACATGCACTAATGAGGGAACCAGCAGGACGGCAATGTAAATTTAAAGAAAAATTTGAGAAACAGGCTTCTCTGGTCAGTCAGTCAAGGCATGCCAAGATAACTTCGCTAAGTTAGAGCGAAAAAAATTGAACAGTTCATGTCTCACAGGGCAATGAAACCGTAACTGTAACCTGGTGTTATCTTTTCCCACAGAAATCTATTTGGACAAAATCTATAAGTTAGCACACGACTTTATAAGTTCACTAATTGATTATAAATGGTCAATTAAGCCAAGTAGATCTCTGAGACCAGCACTCTCTTGACAGAACTTTCTACAGTGATGGAATATTCTTTATCTGGGCTGTCTAATCCAGGAGCCAGTAGACACATGTGGCTAAGGAGCCCCTGAAATGTGGCTAGTGTGGCTGAGAAGCTGAATTTGGAAATTATTTAATTATAATTAAAGCTTAAATAGCCACAGGTGGCTAGAGGCCACAGTATTGGACAGTAAGGCCCTAGAGAACTAAACCCCTGGCAGGGCCTGAGAGGTCATCTTCTCCTGCAACACTGAACGGATATGCTATCACCTTATTTCCAACTTTTCGTAGTTTCTCTTAAGACATTAACAGTTGAGCTTAGACCGAGCAGACTATGGAGAATGGTGGGGACTGGAAAACTGCTCGTTGCATGTCTGTGTAATCAGGAAAGCACATCTATTTAAAGCCCCAATCACGGGGCGCCTGGGTGCATACATCAGTCATTTGAGCGTCTGACTTCAGCTCAAGTCACGATCTCACGGTTTGTGAGTTCAAGCCCTGCATTGGGCTTTCTGCTGACAGCACAGAGCCTGCTTCGGATCCTCTGTCACGCACCCCCCCCACACACAAAATAAATAAACATTTAAAAAAGTAAAGTTCCAATTAATCACTGTCCTGTTGCAAGAACTGTTCCTCTTTAAGGAGAGGCCAGGCATGTGGGTTTTTATGCAAAATCACAGATCAACAAATATTTATAGAGCACCTACTGCATACCAGGGACTGACCGGGAAACAGGTCAGTATAAGAGTGAGTAAGACACTGCCCTTGCTCTCACAGGCTCCTCGTCTGACGGGGACACCGCACAAAGTGCTTTATAAAGTGCATCGTTGGAGGCGAGCATTGGGTGCCCCAGGAGTCAGGGCACACCTGGCTCCAAGTGGGCAGTTAAGGGAGAAGAAGATGGCCACCCAGCTGAACCTTAGGTAGGAGTTGACCAGGTGAGGGGAGATGGAAGGGACATCTTGGGCAGAGGCATCAGCGGGATGAGACGCAAGAAAATGTGGTCCTGGGCACAGTGTGGCATGTGAGGGAAACAGAGCAGTCAGAATCATTAGAGCTTAAAATCTGAGGCCAGAAGTGTCAGGAAGTAAAAGGATAGAGGAAACAAGGGTCAGATCATAGAAGGTATTACAGTCTGTGAAGTGAAGGGCATTTTGACATTGAGTTATCAAGACCATGGGATGGTCGAGCGGATGAATACCATCATTTAGCAAATAGTCTCCAGTAGTTGGCGCTGAAGACACTGGGGATATAGGTAACTAAAATAATGGGGTCTGTCTGCTCATGGGGTTTACATTCTACCTGGGTAAAGCAAATGGTGATAAGGGAATACATACCTAAATAAGATAGAGTTCTAGATAGAATTTTGGCCTGGAAAAGAGGAAACAGAATATGGGGGCGAATGACTGGAAGCTGGGAAGGGGGTAATTAGGTGGCTTCTCTAAGAATCACTTGGTAACATTTTTTGTAGTCAAAGTTTTTAAAGAATCTAAATAGGAAAACAAATGGCATTTGAGAACAGAAGAGAGAAAAATCTCTTGTAATCATACTACCTTAACATCACCTCTTTTTTTGGTTAGAGTGAATTGCATTCAATCTGGACCCACATACATATGTATTTAATATGATTGATCATGATCAAATGTATACACAATTTTGCAGTCAGCTCTTTTTACTTAACTTTATAAACAATTTCTGTGATAACTATAGTCCTGACCATTATAATTTTCAACTTCTGCATTATTGTCTGTCCAGTGGGCCTCACGTGCAGTATTTGTCCTACACATTTAGGTTGTTTTATAAATTTTCATGTTTATGAGCATAAACATCTTTACACATACATATTTTTCCTCTTCTTTTTTCGAATAACTTCCCTAGGGCAAATTTCCTAAAGTGAGAGATTCCTATGTCAGAGGAATCTTAGTCTTAGCCTTAGAGCTTATGATAAAAGTGGCCAAACTGTTGTCCAAAAGGAGTAAGAAGGGAGATAGTGATGGGGATATGTGCGTGCGTGCATGTGACAACATGAGCCATCATGCTCTGTGAGGGTAGCAGCCTGCTTGGCTTGTGACTGGTACACAGTAAGAGCTCGATAATGGGATGAATGACTGACTTCCAAGCTCAGGTTTTGCAGCTCAGGGTTTGCGGCCGAATCTGTCGTTGTGCTCCGAAGGTTAGAGATGTCCCTGTCAGGAATGGATATTTTGCATCACCCTGCTTTCTGTAGCTTTGGCTTTTGATTAACAAAACGAAAACTGGATAGATGTTTATGGAGATTGAGCTACAAAGGCAGACTGAGGACAAGTGTCAGCTTCCCCTTCCAAATTTCTAGAATAGACTTAAAAGATACATATGCCTTATGTTAGATACCCATTTGCGTGCGCACGCGCGTGTGTGTTTACATGTCCCATTCAGGCCCTCCCTGTCCCTGGACCCAACTGTGGTGAACTACAAGATTCACAGAGAGCCCCGCACAGCCTCCACGGGAAGATAGGCACAGTCTTCCGCTGGGTTCTTGTAAACAGCTTCTGAGACAAAGATTTGCGGGAAGCTGATTTATAAGGAAATATTCCCAGGAAGAATGGAGGGGAGAGTGGGGAAGAGGGACCAGGAGGGGAGAGTGGGGAAGTGGCACCAGGAGCAGAGAAGGCCATCCACGGGTGTCGTAGCAAACAAGAGGCCCTCAAGGGATAACTTTGGCCTAATGCAGGGAGCTCTGGAGACAGCACAGGTCAGAACTCAGAGTCGTCCCCATCAAGGAGCGAGGGGCCTGGAGGATTTATCTCTCCTGTACCCATCCGTACAGAAACTGTCCCCAGGGACATTAACTCCCAGGCATTTCTGGCTCTTGGTATGCACTGGCAAAGTGTGGTCCAGCAGGCTGCAGCCTGGCCAGCAACAGAGATGCAGGTGCCCGCTGTTGGGGGTGAAAGCACACAGGAGCCTGTGTAGACAAAAATGGTCAAGAGACCCGAGAGCAGGTGGATGGAGCCCTGCCAGGTCCTGCTTCAAGCTCACAACAGTAATCGCCATGAAAAACAACCCCATGAAAGCAGACATCAAATTTAACAACTAAAAGAGCAAACAGAAGGTGAAGTTAATCAAAAAAGACAGAAGAGGGCTCTAGAATAAGTTTAATCAGTATCCTCGTGGACACAGAAGCAGACAGTGCATCTGCTATATTAAATGGAGGTCCTGAAAATTAACTTTTTGATCACTGACATTAAAAAAAAGTAGACGGGGTGCTTGGGTGGCTCAGTAGGCTAAGCATCTGATTCTTGATTGCAGTTCAGGTCATGATCTCACAATTCATGGGATCGAGTCCCGCACGGGGTTGTGCGCTAACAGCACAGAGCCTGCTTGGGATTCTCTCTCTCTGCCCCTCTTCCACTTGTGTGCACACATGTGCACTCTGTCTCTCTCAAAATAAATAAACGTTAAAAAAAAAAAGTGGATGTATAAAATAGCAGAATGGGAACAGAAGAGGAACAAGTCAGTGGGCTGGAAGATTAAACTAAGGATTTCCCTGAAAAGAGATGAAAAGTATGAAAAACAGTTAGGAACATGGGAAAGAATTCCATAATTATCCACATCTAGCTAATAGCATTTTCAGAATAAGAAGACAAAGAGGAGAGATGGGTGAAAATGCTGAAATGATAATAGAAGAAAATTGCCAAAGTTAATAAAACACATGAGTCCTCAGAACAAAAGTACCCAACAAGACCCAAGCAGGAAAAATGAAAAATGCCACAGGTATAGTGCTGACATCATCGTAAAATTTCCGAACACCAAGGATGAAGAGAAAGTCCTAAATCTTCCTGAGAGAAAAGCAGATTATACACAGGATTAAAAACAAGAAGAATATCACACTGACCTCATACTTCACATCAGCAGTAGGTGACGGTATGGGGGGGGCGGGGCAGGGAAGCTAGAGCTTTAAAATCCTGATGATGGAAAAAGGTTGTGAACATAGACTCAAGTGAAAATATCATTCACATGGGGAACACATCTAGGTAGTTCAGATAAGCAAGAAGATGAAAAGATTCACAAACCCTGTTTGAAAGGATTGCTAGAGAATGTAGTCGACAAAGCAACAGAAATTAATTTTTTTCATTTTTTAGTATGAAATTTGTTGTCAAATTGGTTTCCATACAACACCCAGTGCTCATCCCAACAGGTAACAGAAATTAATTTAAGAAGAGCAGCAGAGAAGCAATAATAAACTAATGAGAAAATAAACTCGTGAAATGTACTGTTAAGAACATTTTATTGAACATTTATTGTGCAAACACTTATAACGTGGGCCACACCATGCGACTTTGCTTGTGATCATCTTCAAAGGAAGTGTCAGGCAACCAACATTTCCAAACTAATAGTCTCTGTAACATCATAATGAACTTCATTGAAAATCGGTAAATGCACGGAGACAGGGCCACCACAGCCATGACCTGAAGACTCAGTTTATATGGGAGTGTGAAACGAAGGTCTGGATGGAGCCTCTTACCTGGGTATTTGTCAACTAGACCAACAGTCTTTGTCCATCGAAAGGGCATCCTGGATGGGGCACCTGGGTGGCTCAGTCGGTTGAGCGACCGACTTCGGCTCAGGTCATGATCTCACGGTTTGTGAGTTTGAGCCCCATGTCGGGCTCTGTGCTGACAGCTCAGAGCCTGGAGCCTCTTCTGATTCTGTGTCTCCCTCTCTCTCTGACCCTCCCCCGCTCATGGTCTGTCTCTCTCTGCCTCAGAAATAAATAAACATAAAAAAATATATAAAAAAATAAAATTTTGAAAGGGCATCCTGGATAATACACACTCCCCGCTGGTTTGTATTCTCTCTTCTCAAACCACAGGTTCTCAAAATGAATTTGTATAATTTGCCCTTCTGTTCTTTCTATTAGAGTGCTTAAATTATTCCACTGAAACCTGCCAAAAGCTTTCAAACCTGTAGCATTGACTGGGGGGTGAAATTGAGTAACAAATGAGCTCAAGTCATCCCGGAGCTCTTGTGCAAAAAGAAAGGACAGAGCTGGGGCGCCTGGGTGGCGCAGTCTGTTAAGCGTCCGACTTCAGCCAGGTCACGATCTCGCGGTCCGTGAGTTCGAGCCCCGCGTCGGGCTCTGGGCTGATGGCTCGGAGCCTGGAGCCTGTTTCCGATTCTGTGTCTCCCTCTCTCTCTGCCCCTCCCCTGTTCATGCTCTGTCTCTCTCTGTCCCAAAAATAAATAAAAAATGTTGAAAAAAAATTTAAAAAAAAAAAAAAAAAGAAAGGACGGAGCTGCCCTTAAATGGTTTTGCTTCAGACCCCCTCACTTATAACACCTCTTAGAAGCTGAGAACTATTTGCTTTTCTTTGATCGACTTGATCCTTTTGGAGTTCTCTCCCTCTTGCAGAGCAGGCTGTGACATGAGGGTGGCTGCCTTTGTTTCATGAGTCCTGTCCACTGGTTCAGACGCTGCATTTTGTTTCCATATCAGGAACTTCAGTGATCTCGCTCTCCTAGGGGATTAGAGATTGTTAATTACTTTCTGTGAAAGAGGGAGCTGGCAGCACTTCAGCTTGGCAGGTTTGCTAAAAATAGAGGCTATAGGTTATTTTTAAAAACCCTCATCGAGAGATCATGACCATGAGTCACATTTATCTCCAGAGTTTGCCGGCTGAAGGAAAACCACATGGCTCTGTAGACATTTAAAACCCTCCCTAAAACACTGCCACCTCGGCAGAGCAAACACTCACACCGACCCACCCAGGAGGAAATGGAGAGGAACTTGTCCACGTGGAATTTTAAGACCCAGTTTAGTCTAAAATAGATATTCCATGCCCCAAGGATGAACACTATTTTCTCAGCACTAACTCTTAACTAATGTGTGCCATGCTGCGGTACAGCTCTTTCCACTTCTTGTTAGCTTTTTTTCTTTTCCTTTCCAAGGAATGTTCATAATCTAATGAAGAAATATTCGCTGCAGAGAAGTTCCATGGCATGGGAGGTATCAGTCTTCTCTGAGACATCAATTTCACTTGCTTACAGAACATTAAAAAGAAATTTTAAGTGATAAATGCATTAATCTACAGCTACTTAGGATTAGGCTGTTCGGGCTAAGACGGAATACATTATCTGTAAGACATCTTTCATACTCCCAAGGCACTTTAAAATAATGAAAACATATAAAATAATATCTAAGTAATTAAAGTAATGGCAAATAAAAACTTAGCGTTATATGGAATTGCCTATTGGAGTAATATATCTCTTTTTATCAGCCCTTTGTGATATTGCTATTAATTTTTAAGTAACAAAATATTGCTTTTGAACCAAAAATGGGATATTAACTAACACACACACTATTAATTGCTTTGCAAATGCAAAGTGCTGAATTCTCATTTATAAAAATGAACCTTTGAGGTTATCTAATAAAATCCATACACAGTGCCCACTTCTGAACCATGAAGGGGTAGAGGAGACTCTGCATATGGAAAGCATAGAAATTGCTTCCTGAGACGCTGTATCTCTTCTGCCACTGATCCGTGCACATCCCAAAGCCTTGTATTATCCCCCCTTTCTTCCCATCTCACACTGTCATTCTGCCTCTTAGCCTAGTGCCTTCCCTGATGACTCAGGCATTATTTTCCCAACCCCTTTCAGCTAATGGGTTTTCTGAGCCACAAGTAGGACACTTCTTAAAACAATGTCAATTCTTGGGGTGCCTGGCTGGCTCAGTCAGTGGAGCGTGCAACTCTTGATCTCGGGGTTGTAGGTTCGAGCCTCATAGTGTGTATAGAGAGAACTTTAAAAAAATAACAAAATTCTTAAAAACAAAACAAAACAAAAAACGATGTCAGTTCTTATAGATGACATTCTGTCCCTAGACCTGCCTGTTCTCTTGGCAACCTCCTGCCATCATGATGTCTCTAGTGCCACATGTCCCGTGGAATTGGACTGATGACCCGTTTTGTCTTTATTGACCACAGTGTGATTGATTCAGGCAACACGTTCTGAGTTACCCCATCCCAGCGGACTCATTTCTCTGGGGACCACACTCCGTGCCCCACTGTACCTACCACTCATCCCACGGACAGGGCAGGAGCTTGGGCTGCATGACTTAAGGAGACACTTACCCTTGGATTCAGGTAAGTGCAGGCTCAGCATGTAACAACCCCAAGAGTGAGTGCCTCCTTCAGTTGTGCCCGAGTGCCTCACTGCTCACCAGAGTCCTGACTTATTCACAGTCCAGCTTTTCCAGCCCCCAAGGTCCAAGTAGGATTCACTGGAAATAGCAAGCAGCAGCAGAGAGGGGAGGAAGTGGAAGATCACTTTACACTGGATACAAGTCCCCCTTTTGCTCAACTTCCCATGCTTCCCAGCTCTCTGCAAGAAACAGTGTGTCCCTGGAACCAAGAGAATGGGCTTCTCAGCTTGTAAAACAGATGATTTCTCACCAGCACCTTCCATAAACACTTAGAGGGAAAACAAATGCTCTGTATGCATAAAATCATGACACTTCCCACCATTTTTCAAAGTTTATTTATTTATTTTGAGAGTGAGAAAGAGAGAGAGAGAGAGAGAGAGAGAGAGAGAGAGAGAGAGAGAGAGAATCCCAAGCAGGCTCCACACTGTCAGCACGGAGCCTGATACGGGAATGAACTGAACAGAAACCAAGAGACAGAACCTTAACCGACTGAGTCACCCAGGCACCCCAGAGTGCAGAGGCACCCCAGGTTCCCCCAGAACCTCATCTGGGGAGTGGGAGGCATCTGTTAGTATCATACAGAGCTAATGTTCTGAAACCATAATGAAGTAGATTATGCTTTGGATTTAATACAGGAGATGTGGATTCAAAGCCTGCTCAGGAGTAATGGTGAATGCTCCATTCACCCTGTCCCAGATCTGTAAATCGAGGGGGTGACCAGATGAACCTTTCTAGCTGCAAGATGCAAGTGTCTTACAGCTTATCACTTCCTGCCTTCACTGGTGACCACTGTCCCTTGCTGGGTCCCAGGGGAAGGATCTTTATACAAAATAGTGTGGGGCCCCAGATTGCCATTCTCAGGTGCAGCCGCTGTTCTCAACGAACAGCTTTGAGGCGGTATTTCAGGAGGATTCAGAAAAGCGGTCTCAACCAGCAAATTTGCTCCCCTTAAATGTGTCAGAAACACTTAGGTAAAATGTAACAATGGGGTCACTGAGTAGGGCCATCCCCTCAGCTTTTTCACAGGCTGAGAAGAAACCCAATGCCAAACAAAAAATACCAAGATTACCAGTAACTGCAACTTCCTAACCCTTTCAATAATTAAAAAAAAAATTTTTTTTCAATGTCTACTTATTTTTGAGAGACAGTGAGAGAACAGGGGAGGGGCAGAGAGAGAGGGAGACACAGAATCCAAAGTGGGCTCCAGGCTCTGAGCTGTCAGCACACAGCCTGACCCGGAGCTCAAACTCACGAACGGTGAGATCATGACCTGAGCTGAAGTCGGACACTGAACCAACTGAGCCACCCAGGAGCTCCTACCCTTTCAATAATTTTTGATAGGTTCCAGGGTTTCAATTCTGCATCAGAGTTTAGGGACTTCAGCTAATGCCAACTTCAAGCTGACTTTGGATGTTAACACTGATTAATTGCCACCCTAATCTTTATTCAAATATATCAATATTTTTAAAACCAACATAAAAACGCAAATATTTGCCCCTTTACTAAAGTAACCAACTTTTAAATAATAAATAGACTTTGCTTGAATCACTAATAACTGTTCTTTATCAATTTCCCCCCACAGTTTTGAGAGATCTTGTATAGCAAACTATATTTACCAAGTAATTAATTTGTTTTCCCTTAAAAAATTAATCCAAAACACATATCACTTGGCTGTCTTCCCAGCCCAAAGCAAAGCCACTTGTTATAGGAGTTATATTTATTTGTTCAGCTTTAAAATTTGTGTTGATTTTGTCTTGCCGTAGTTTATGTTTTAAGTAAATGTACAGAAATTCTGTGATTCTATTTAACAAAATACCTAATGAATACGAGCGAATGCTTGCAGTGCCTGAGCGGCTGCTGACAGGGGCTTTATAGAATGGAGTTCAAGCACATTTTAATTCACCCACTCACTTGCTTTTCAGTGTACAACTGTGGGACCTTTCCTCAGGAGAGTTCGTGTCCCACTGAAATTTCTTATCCTCGATGTAATAAACCTGTCACCAAGATCATAAAAAATTGGTAGGGAGCGCTTATTAAATGCAGATCCGTGGTGCTCGGTGATAACCCTACCCCCAGCACTCCTCGTGCTCGGGGGCGGCGGGGTGGGGGACGGGGGTGCTCCAGGCTCTGCACACAGCATTGCAGACTCCATCCCTGTCTTTCAACTCCCCAGAGGTGAGGGCCCCCCCTTTCCCTAAGGCAGTGGGGTACAGTTTTGACCTCTTGGGGATTCAGGGTTTCCTTTATAAAGAACAGACTCTAATGGGTCTGGTTTACTTTGTCCTAGAACTCACTAAGGATATGTGCAAAGATAAGGAGGCTTAGTCCCTCTTTCCTAGGTGCCCTGCCTTGGAGAAATGAATTTCAGTACCATCAGATTGCGTTAATATTTCTGGGCTAGCCATCTTTATCCCCCTCCCAGTCTTGTTTTCTGCCCACCCCACCCTTTCCCTGGACCAGTTCAAGCCTGTTGAGCAGCTGTGAGCTTATTATCCCAGGGGGTGGATGTTCCTGGGCAGAGCAGAAACAAAGAAAGCTTCACTATTTGATCTCCAGGAGGCCAGAAGCCAGCCAAACATTTGTAGAAGCAAAATGTTAGAGAGAATTGATGTTCGAGGAAAGAGTTCCCAGGGCTAGAGAGAGGAAAGACCGGGGTGCATCTGGGGAGAGAAGCCGTATGTCCTCCCTCCTAGCAGAACCCCAGGTAGGCAGCAAAACCGGAAGGAGGTTTGTTAAGACCTGAGGGCTGGGGGTTCTGCTTCCGCTCAAGCCCCACAAAGGTGGCAGAACCCCGCAGAGGAAATGGGGTTTCTGCTCCATGGGAAGACACAGGAACAGCAGAATGAGGCCTCTGGACCAGCACAGGACCCAGTGCGGCAATTTGGTGTCTTGGAGTGACCCAAGTGAGGGATGACCAAGAAATCAATGATCCCCTCTGATGTGTTGACGATGCATGAGTCGCAAGAGGAGAGATGAACACTTGATTTAGGTTAACCTTCCGCCACCTCAGGAAGAATGGAAACTTAAAAATTAGTGACTTGTTTTAAAAATTGTGTTTCTTTTCTTTTTTTCTAATGTTTATTTTAGAGAGAGAGAGAGAGTGCAAAGGGGAGGGGCAGAGAGAGGGAGAAAGAGAATCCCAAGCAGGCTCCCCACTATCAGCACAGAGCCCCATGCTTGGCTTCATCTCATGGTTTGTGAGATCATGACCTGAACTGACATCAAGAGTCTGACGCTTGACCGACTGAGCCACTCAGGCACCAAACTGTGTTTCTATCAGAGTTCTGGGCTGAGATTTCTATCCACCTCCTGTCCTGGGGAATAAGGGAAAAGTGACCTAGCCCTCCAAGCACAGGCCCCCTGTTCTGAGTTTCCTGCTCTCTTCTCCCCACCCCTCCCACCCACCCCCTCAGCAGTCTTCCCAACTTGGTGAAACTCTTGCTCTCTGAGAAGCCAAATGCTTCCTTCTCCAGAAGGCAGGATCCCGCAAGTGATCGGAGTGAACATCAACCTGAGGCTTGGGAAGAAGGCAGGATAGTCTGACACCAAGGACTAAATTCTAAAGACCATTGGTAAATTGACCGTGAAGGAGACCAACAGGGAGGGGTTCTCCAATCCTGGAGCAAGCTGTTTGGATGAGAGTGTACAAAGGGATAACTGAAGGTGAGGACAGGTGAATGGGGAAGCCTGCCTTTTCCCATTTGCCCAGATTCCTAGTCTTTTTTTCTTTTCTTCAAGTTTCCCGTGGCAACAAATTGAAGGTAACCAAAGAAGAAAGGTTTAATTTGTCCCATCTTTGAACACATTATCCCCCCCACACACACACATTTCCCCTACAAAGATAATAAAAATTATGCACACACACCTACACCCTAATAAAATTTCAAAGTCAAGGAGGCCAAGCTCATCTTTTTCCAGAAATGGAAAAATTAATACTATAATTTCACTAGAATCCAGTACTCAACAGGTCTGTTTTGGCAGACCACTTTTCTTTGGAGAGGAGAGAATACTTTATAAAGCCCAGAGGTCTTAAATTTAAGATTTGGCCTGCATCGTTCCCTGTTGGTTATAGAGCCCCTGCCTGCCATCCTCTCTCTGTGAAACCCACCAATTCTTGAAAGAGTAAAGTGAAGACATGAAGAACAATGGTGTAAAACTTGATAGCTCTGGTGCAAACCTGCCATAAATTGTCAAACTGACCCAACTCCTTGCAATAGAAGTTGACTAGGAGGACCCGATACCAATTCTTTTGGGTTTTTTATTGAATTACCATTAACATACAATATTGTATTAGTTTCAGGTATACAACATAGTGATTCGATATTTTTATATATTACTAAACGATTACTCTGAAAGGTCTAGTTACCATCCGTCACTACACAAAGTTATTGCAATATGACTGAGTATATTCCCTGTGACTTATTTATTCTATAACTGAAACTTTGTACCTCTTAATCCCCTTCACTTGTTTCACTGGTGCCCCCCCCCCCGCCCCCCGGCAACCACCAATTTGTTCTCTATATCTAAAGGTCTGTTTATATTTTGTTTTGTTTTTAATGTGTGTGTTGTTTTTTTTTTTTTACTTTGGTGGGGGGGATGCCAGAGAGAGAGGGAAAGAGAGAATCCCAAGCAGGCTACCAGCTGTCAGTGCAGAGCCCGACGCAGGGCTCCATCCCACAGTTCATGAGATCATGATCTGAGCTGAAATTAAGAGTCTGAACCTTAACCAACTGAGCCATGCTGGTGCCCCAGTTCTTTTCTTTTCTTTTCTTTTCCTTTCTTTTCTTTTCTTTTCTTTTCTTTTCTTTTCTTTTCTTTTCTTTTCTTTTCTTTTCTTTTCTTTTCTTTTTTGGGAGAGAGAGAGAACGCTTGCATGCAAGTGAGGGAGCGGTAGAGGGAGAGAAAGAGAATCTTAAGTATGCTCCACACCCAGCACAGAGCCTGACTTGAAGCTCAATCCCATGACTGTGAGATCATGACCTGAGCCAAAATCGAGAGTTGGATGCTTAACTGACTGAGTCACCCAGGCACCCCTTGTTTGTTCATTTTTATTTACTTGTATATTGGTTTATTTATTTAGATTTCACATATGAGTGAAAACATACAGTATTTGTCTTTCTCTGTCTGATTTATTTCACTCAGCATAAAATCCTCAAGGTCTGCCTATGCTGTTGCAAATTGCAAGATTCCATTTTTTCTGTGCGTGTACCTGAGTAATATTCCATTGTGTGTATAGCACATCTTCTTTATCTATTCATCTGTCCATGGACACTTAGGTTACTTTTCATACCTTGGCTTCTGTAAATAATGCTGCAATAAACATAAGGGTGCACGTATCTTTTAGAATTAGTCTTTCCTTTTTCTTCAGGTAACTACCGAGAAGTGGAATTGCTGGATTACCTGGTATTTCTATTTTCATTTTTTGAGATAATTCCATACTGTTTTCCATAGTGGCTGCACCAATGTACCTTTCTCCCTACAGTGCATGAGGATCCCCTTTTCTCTACAACCTTGCCAACACTTGTTATTTCTTTAGCTTTTTTTGGCAGGGGTTGGGGCGGTGGGGGGCAGATATTAGCCTTTCTGACAGGTGTGAGATGATATCTCATTGTGGTTTTGATTTGCATTTCCCTGATGATCAGCGAAGTTGAGTAACCCTTCATATGTCTGTTGGCCACCTATGTCTTCTTTGGGAAAATGTCTATTCAGATCCTCTGCCCGGTTTTTAATCAGGTTGTTTGTTTCTTTATTATTGAGTTTATGAGTTCTGTATGTATTTTGGATATTAACCTCTTATCAGATACTGTATATCACTTGTAAGTATCTTCTCCCATTCTGTAAGTTGCCTTTTCCCTTTGTTGATGGTTTCCCTCATTGTGCACCAACGTCAATTCTGGTTCTCTGTCTTTTCCAACCCTGACGTCAGCCTTCATCGGGTCCCACTTCCCTCAGGTCATTTAAAAAAGGAAAATTTTCTTCATAAGATCCAACTCTCAATAACCCACCTAGCCAATAAAAAAATGTGTATGTGGAAACCTGAGATAATGCAAATAACTAATTCCGGCCATTAATTTTAGTCTTCTCCCTCCCTAACTAGGAGACTCAAGAGCTGCTGAAACATCAAGAAATAAATTATTGAATTGAGTTTCACTTCTCACAGCTTACCATCTGGTGAAGGTGCTAATGAGCGATGATGTGCCCCACAGGAAGGAAGAAATTAGGGGAAGTAGGAGTGGGGCCCGAGTGCTACATGAGCTATAATCAAGTCCTTGGTGACTCAAGGTTGCCTGGACTTTTAAGCAAATATGGTTTGGGTTTTACTTCTCCAGGTTTTCTTCATCATTAGAAAGGAAAATTAGACTCCTCCAGAAAATATCTCCTGGCCGGCCAGCCTTCCAGCCTGCCTGCCTTCTATCCTTCCTTCCTTCCTTCCTTCCTTCCTTCCTCTTCCTTCCTTCCTTCCTTCCTTCCTTCCTTCCTTCCTTCCTTCCTTCCTTCCTCCTCTCTCTTTTCCTTCCAGTTCAGCAGCAGTGTTGAGTGTTTATAGAGTGCCCATCATACAGCCAGTTTTACACTGGAATGCCAAGGGTCTGAAAGTGGAAATTGCCACCGTTTTCATCACATATTAGAGCTCTGGGCTCAAACTAGATTTCTGGAGGAAAAGACAGCTCAAAACTGGCATAATTTACCTTTATTGGTAACTATTATTAATACACAGGTTTTAACAACCAGAAAGCCTATGTTGTCTCCACTCAAATCTTGATCTTGTCTCTTTCAATATGGTCACTGAAGAACGAGCAAAGTAGGACTGCTTTTTCAAAAAGGTTTTTTTACCTAAACTTTGTGCCCAGCATGGGACCCGAATTCCTGAACCCCACATGCTCTACCACCTGAGCCAGCGAGGTGCCCACAATAAGTGTTTTCCCGAAAACAAAGGTCAGTGAGTGGGAGAGAGGACACTAAATGGAGATTTCTTCAGATGACACCAGCTGAAGGATTCTTCAACCTAAGTTAGGAAGTGCAGAATTATATAAGGCATATGATACAAGGGGCATTTGGCAATTTTGTTCCAGAGTTAATATGCAAGATAATGAGAGATTTGCCTTGCTGTAGAAAAACCCATATACGGCGTTTCCAGCAATATTTTGATTTCCACCCTAGCATTTTATTATCAGCATCTGTAACTCTGAAAATGTGTTAGAGTTTGTTTTGTTTTGTTTTGTTTTGTTTTTTTTTTGCTTAAATGGAATAAAAGCATTGCTTCACTAGAGCATGGGTATAAGAAAAATAAATAAATAATCCTGTCCAGTTTTATAAGCTGAAGCTGTATTAAAGTGATTGATTAATACTCTGCATGTCTTTTTCTGGGCCTCTTGTAACCCTAATAACATTTAAACCATTAACTATTAAGATAATTGCCTTCTGAAAGGAAAGGAAAATGTGAGGACTGTTTGCCTGTCTTATTCAATTCAGTGCCAAATAATAGTATTAGAACTAGGTTCTAGGAGCTACAGCCCTGGAAATATAGAGCCAATGTTAGGTGAAACCAGGAAATGTGTTTCCTATCTCTCTCTCCTTCAAAAATAAATAAACATTAAAAAAAATTTTTTTTAAATATTTGCAAGCTGGTTAAACCTATAAAAATTAGTTGAGGAAAAAAGAACATCAGGCAGCAGAGAAGAAAATCAGCTTCAGGAGTCCGTGAACCTGCATGAGAATCCTAGCTCTACATTTAAATAGCTGTGTGGCCTTGAACAGGCCCTCTAATTTCTCCGAGTCCAAATTATCCCATCTGGAAAATGGAATAATATTATTTATCACATTGGGTTTGTGGTAAGAATTAAATAAGACAATGTCTTTTATATAAGACGTCTGGTTCTTGCTCAGTAAGTGGTTTTCTCTGTTGAGCCCATGTAAGTTAAGGTTTAATAGTTCAATGTGTTGTCACTTTTCATATGTAATTTTTTTGCTTTCACATTTTTATAAGACTTTCTTAGGCATTAACTCAAAAGAGGAAGTCCTGTGGGAATTTCCCCTGTTGTGGCAGATCAATTGGGAAAGACAGACTTGAGACATCAGGCCTTCGGGGAGTGTGCTTACGTGTGCCCAATTACGCCACCAAGATATTATAAGATATAATCCTATATGTGTCCAGGGCTATACGGACCAAAGAACAACTGGTTTCTCTGTTTCTGTCGGTAATGTCATTTGTGCTGTCATTTGGGCAAATGGTGGCCTGAGTCATGGCACTCAGAAATCTAGGGATGAGATGCCTCTGAGATCTAGGCCATGCCCTTCTTGTAACATTCTCACAAATAGGTCAGAGGGTTATGAATACTGGTCTAGGACAGTGCTAGTTCACCCCCGTTGTCCCTGAGTGATTATTAATAGCACCTCCTCCCTTTTTCACTCTTAAAATGATCCCAGTTTGGACGGCAAATTAGATGGCTACCTTAATCAGAGTGAAGTGTATGTGGATAAGAACAATAAATTACAAAAGGGAAAATGATGAGGTACTATACTAATTCATAGACTCTGAGAAGCTTAGATGGCATTAAAGTTTATTTATTTATTTTGAGAGAGAGAGAGTCTGCATGCGCGTGAGTTGGGGAGGTGCAGAGAGAGAGAGGGAGGGAGAGAATCCCAAGTAGGCTCCACACTGTCAGCACGGAGCTTGACATGGGGCTCGAACCCACAAACTGTGAGATCATGACCCTGGCCGAAATAAAGAGTCAGACGCTTACCTGAGTGAGCCACCCATGCGCCCCTAGATGACATCAGGTTAAGACACACTAACATGTCGTGTACCGTTAACAAAGAAAAAAAGCCCACTGTGTTAGTTTCCCAGCACCACCATAACAAAGTACCACAGACTGGGAGGCTTAAACCACAGAGATTTATTGTCTCACCGAGCTGAAGCTAGAAGTTCAAAAATAAGGTGGCTGCTGGGTTGGTTCCTTCTAGAGGCCACTCTCCTTGTTTTGTTTTGGTTTTTAAGTTTATTTATTTATTTGTTTGTTTATTTACTTATTTATTTAGAGTGGTTGGGAAGAGCGTGCAAACAGGGGAGGGGCAGAGAGAGAGGGAGAGAGAGAATCCCAAGCGGGCTCCATACTGTCAGCACACAGCCAGATGTGGGGCTCAAGCCCACGAACTGTGAGATCATGACCTGAGCCAAAATGAAGGGTCAGTCGCTTAACCGATTGAGCCACCCAGGTGCCCCCACTCTCCTTGGTTTGCAGGTGGCTGTTTTCTCTCTGTGTCTTCACAAGCTCTTCTCTCTGTGCCTGTGTGTGTCCTAAGCTCCTCTTCTTCTAAGGATACCAGTCAGATTGAATTAGGGCCCATGGTGAAAATTCTGTTTAACCTCATCACCTCCCTAAAGGCCCTCTCTCCAGGGGTGGCTCCGTTGGTTAGGTGTCTGACTTCGCCTCAGGTCATGATCTCGCGGTTTGTGGGTTCGAGCCCTGCGTCGGGATCTGTGCTGGCAGCTCGGGGCCTGGAGCCTGCTTCGGATTCTGTGTCTCCCTCTCTCTCTGCCCCTCCCCAGGCACACTTTGTCTCTCTCTCAAAAATAAATAGATACACGCATACATACATTCATACCTTATCTCCAAATACAGACACATTCTGAGGTACTGAAGTTAAGACTTCAACACAATTCAGCCCATCACACCCAACAAATGAATTCTGGCATGCCATTAGTTGTTAGATGTATCTTGACGTCAGAGATACGAACGTGTGAACAAGTGTGCGTGTCAGAACCACACGGTTCTAAAATGCGGTCAGTCGGGAAGGGGGACTAGAACCATTCTGTGTGCTTCGGCTAGTGTGAGTGTGGAAATTTATAAACCTCGTCCTCTGAAACCATCGGTATCTCCCCTCCACCCTCCTGAGGGACCCGGGAGAGGAAGGGAGCGCGTAGCTATCCAGATTGTGATCTTGATTGCTTCCCCTCCCTGGTGCCTCACTTCCTGCCAGTTCTCCTTTTGTAACACTGTCCGTGACTGCCCCTTCCTTTCTCCCTGCCCACACCCGCATCAGCCCTTAGCTCATACCTGGACAGTTTCCACAGCTTCTGAACTGGCTCCCCGCCTCCCTCCCCTTCTTTTCCCTCCTAATCCACCCTGACACAAGCATTGGTCTGCAAGGTGACTCTCAAAACTGCAGCCTGGGTCATGCCACACCCCTGAGAGAAAGTCTCAACGGGCCCTTCGTTCCTAAAGAATAAAACCCAAATGTGCTGTAGCCGAATGCTTAGGTCAGGCCCTCCATGCCCAGTTTGGCTCCTAGCCTCCCATCCAGCTGCATCCTGTGACCCTCCACCACGGCCAGCGTTCCCACCTCCTGGCATCTGTACGTTCCGTGCCCCTAGTCTGGCGGGCTCATGCTCTGGGCCTGTCTGAATGCCACCATGTAATTATTACACGTAGTTATTTATGTCTGACTCTCCAACTAATAGCCAGCCAAATTATCAAGACTGTAACGCACTCCATTAACCACATTGGTTGAGAAAGGATTTGTTTCTCCTTGGTTCCTCCAGAAAGAATGAAAAGTATTTCCCCCACCCCCTTCTGTCTCCCTCCCCTGAGAGAAGGTAGCTGGGCCTTTGTGTCCTGGAAGCCTGACTTCCCTCAGCCCCAGGGAGAGTTAACAGCCTTTTTGTGTGTTTTCTGTGGGAAAAAGGGAAGCGGCCTGGTGGGATGGCCTCCCCCTTTGTTTTCTGAGGTCTAGGCCACGGGTTAAAATCGGTGGCTTGGGATATCTTTTATTTGGCCTGGAAGTATTTTCACATGAATTTTAAATATGAGTTGCAATTTTCAAAAAGTAGGAGATTTCCCACGAAAACCTAAATTTCTGGGTTCTTTAAAGCAACGACAACAACCACCACCTCAGATTTCGCATCTCTGGGTCCCTATTTTTACTTGGCAAAAGTTGGCAGGATCCGAGTATTGCTGGTCCCTTTTCGACAGGTCATGTACTTTCCAATTTACCACAATCTCCACCATTCCCCAAGATCTTACACGACTCACATCGTTCCTCTATGTACCTGCCTGTTTTTGTGAGCATCTGAGTTCTCGGCCCCTGCTTAGACCCAACAAGGGTATTCATCTGAAGCATTAAGGGAAAGGAGATGGTGACCATGAGCTTCAAAAGTGAGAGAGAGCACGGACATTCTGTAGGTCTTTAGAACCTATAGAACCTTTAGCCTCTGCTAACCTACCTTCCTTTTTAAAATTTGTATTACGTTTTTAATGTTAATTCCAGTATAGTTATATTAATTTCAGGTGTACAATATAGTCATTCAACAATTCTATGCATGACTGAGTGCTCATCTTGGTAAGTGTGTTCTCAATTCCCACCATTTATTTCACCCATCCCCCCACCCACCCTAACATACTCTCTTGAAGGAGCAGGATGAGGGATAGAGTTGGCTGAGTGGGTGCCTCTGAGGACTGGGCTTTAAATGTTTTCACCTTGAGGGGGCCTGGGTGGCCCAGTCGGTTAAACGCCTGACTCTTGACTCTGGCTCAGGTCATGATCTTATGGCGCGTGAAATGGACCCCCACAAAGGGCTCTGTGCTGACAACACAGCGTCTGCTTGGGATTTTCTCTCTCCCTCTCTCTCTGCCCCTCTCCTGCTGGCACTCTTTCTCAAAATAAATAAACTTTAAAAAAAAATTATTTTCACCTTGACAATGTCAAGACAACCTGCCAGGGCTGAGCTGGGCCTAGAGAAACCAGAGCTACCCTCACAACCACCCACAGAGATACCTGCCTTCAGTGGGCCTGCCCAAGGAGCAGCAGCATCAGGGAGCATATCAACCAAAGAGCTGACGTATCTCGATTTTCCTGCCTAGCATGATCCCCCACAGTTCTTGTGCAGCCTAAGTGGGGTGGGGTTGGGTGGGGTGGAGGGCGTTGCAGTACAAGACAACAACCCTTCATAACCCTACACGTTTTCTATGGAATAATTCCTCCTGTGGTTGTTCAGTGCACAACCTGAGCGAGTGTGTGTGTCTGGGGGGGGGGGGGTGGGTAGCCTCTCGAATTGACATTTGACTTGTCACCAGCCTTGACAGTGAGAGCCCAGAACTTTAATTTAATTTTTTATTGATTGATTATTTTTTTAAGTAATCCCTACACCCAGCATGGGGCTTGATCTCACAACCGCAAGACCGAGAGTCAAATGCTCCACTGACTGAGCCAGCCAGGCATTCCTAATTTAATTTTTTAAACAAATGTAATATGTCTTACTCCTAAGTGTGGTTTAGTGATTGAATTTCGTTACAAAAAATAACTTTCTCGAGAACAGAAAGCATGCTTTGTTCTTCTATACCCCTCCCATAGTGTTTTGCAAAATAAATATCTGTTGACTCAAACTACAGTTCTTAGCACAGAATTTCTCTTCCTGGTAAAACTTAAGTTTCCCATTTTCCTGGGTCGTAGACAAAACTGGCTTTTGTCACCCAAACTCGTTTGAGGCTAAAAGTCACTTCCATGATTTGCAGTGAAAACGTTTTTTTGTTTTGTTATGATTTTTAATTAATTAATTTATTTTTGATAGCACATAGGAAGGGCGGTGGGGGCAGGGAGAGGGAATCCCAAGCAGGCTCCACACTGTCATTGCAGAGCCTTATGCGGGGCTCACATTCATGAACCGTGAGATCATGAGCCAAGCCAAAATCAGGAGTCGGATGCCTAACCAACTGAGCCACCCAGGTGCCCCTGCAAGGAAGAGTTTAAGCAGCATATGAGTTTCCCTTAATATACACCAGCCGGTGTGTAATCTGTCCAGGAGAGAATTCAAACACAGCTCTCTGCCATTAGTACTCTGTCCACAGCCTTAAAATTTTGAGCCCCTCTGGTAAGAAATTTCACTTCTAGGAATTTATGGTAAGAAAATAATCAGGAGATATGAGCCAAAACTTGGGTACGTAGATGTTTATTGCAATATATTAATGACAGTAGCAATGATGGGGAGCAAGCTCAATGTTCCCCCGCTGGGGGGTGATGAAATGACATTCTGATATGGACATTCATATGGTGGGGTACCAGGTAGCCTTTGAAAAGAATGTTCTTGGGTATTAAAGGGAATGAGGAAATGGTTGGTTATATATATTCCTAAGACCTCTAAATACCTCTAAATAGGTTGTTAACATTTGGAAAAGGGTATAACTATTAATAAAAAACACTTACTCTCTTCCCCAGCCCTTGACTGGGGTTCCTGTGAGATTTGTTGTAACTGCCGGGATATAAGCAGACGTGATCCTAGGGGAGGACTGAAAAGCAATTGTGTGATTTGGCTTGCTCTCTTGGGCCTCTCCCACTGCCATGAGAACATACTTAAGCTAGCCCACTGGTTCTAGAGAAGGATGACAGACGTGCACAGCCAAACCCAGCCATCCCAGCTGGGTGCAGTCTGGTTCAGCCAACCCCAGTGAACCCTCGGATCCAAGAGAATGGAGTATGGAGAATCCACTGATGGGCGTTTTGTGGCAATCGTCGACCGATACAGGAAGAAGCTACAGTCCAATGCTAGAAAGCTCTTTTCTCCGGTGATCAAGCATACACAGACTTGCGCAGATAGTCCTCTACTTTTCTCTTCAAGTGCCCGTTTGATCCATACTGGGTCCGCCCGGGTTCAAGGGGAGGGGACATAAACCTCAGTGGGAAGAATATCACATTACAAAAAGAACATGTAGGATGGGAAATAATTTATGGCCTTCTTCGGAAGATAGAATCTAACCATCTAAGATTCTCAGAACGTTGCTTTCTGAGCACTATATATGTGTTAGCTATTTTCATTCAACTAATATTTACTGAACACCTACCCCGTACCAGCTACCGTGCTACAACCTGGAGATGAGCAGTGAACACCTCAGAGGTGGTCCCTGTGTTCACAGGCTACCCAAAGAAAAGCAGCAGGCTGAAACCCATTGTAAGACCCCCCTAGTAACTGACCAGATGAGCTGTTGAGCTGGAGGTAATTTTCTAGTGAGTAGGCCAGCCCCAGAGGACCAGAAAATTATCCTGGCTATAGATGCATTTTGCCTGTGTCTGCTGTGACGGAGCCTTTCCTGGCAGCTTCTCTGAGTGTAGAATGCAGAGGCCAAAGTTCTCAAAGGGCTTAGAGTCCGATTCCATTTCATTCAAGCAGTTACTATAGCTTTAATGCAAAGCAGGTGTCGGGCTTGTTAAAAAAAAAAAAAAAAGGAACTAAAGGCACCTGGCTCAGCTTTGTAGTAGCTTGCAGCTCAAAGTCTGATCTCGGCACAAAGCGTCCTCCAATTGCATGGGCCTCACCTGGGAGTTGTATGGCCCTCTCAGGCCCTGCCCCTGAACTTCTGAATCAGAATCTGCATTTTTAAAAACTTAACTGTGGTAAAATACGCGTGTAAAATTTATCATCTTAACCATTTTTTAAGTTTATTTATTTATTTATTTAGAGATAGAGAGGAGGGAGGAGCAGAGAGAGAGGCAGACAGAGAGAGAATGCCAAACAAGTTCTGCACTGTCAGCACAGAGCCCGACGCGGGGCTCGAACTCACGAACTGTGAGATCATGACCTGAGCCAAAGTCTGACATTTAACTGACTGAGCCGCCCAAGCGCCCCTTCACCACTTTTTTTAAAGTTTTTTTTTTTTTTTAAGCAATCTCGACACCCGTCATGGGGCTTGAGCCCATGACCCCCCAAGATCGCGAGTCACGTCCTTCTGACTGAGCCACCCAGGCGTCCCTCATCTCAAGCGTTTTTAAGACCACGGTATAGTCACATTGAGTACTTTCACACTGCTATGAGCCATCACCACCATCTGTCCGAAGAACTCTACATCTTGCAAAACTGAAACTCTGTACCCATTAAACAGCAGCTGCCCATCCCCTCCCCCCCACTCCTGTCTCTATGAATTTGAATACACCAGGTGCCTCATGTAAGTAGAATCATGCAGTATTTGTCCTTGTGCAACTGGCTTATTTCACTAAGCATAATATCCTCAAGTTCTACCCATGCTGTAGCAGAATCTGCATTTTGTCAAGATCTTCAGGTCATGTGCGTGCACGCGAAGGTTGGAGAAGTCCTCCTCTACTGGATTGCTGGCAGCTGAGACAGGGGAGGAAAGAATGTCCAAGAGGACTGGCCTCGCTGGGATTCAGCTTTCCTTACTCCTCCTCCAGCCAGGAGGGATCATCTTCATAGTCACGTGTCTGAGGGCAACTTCGGATTCCTAAGATCAACCAATTGGGCTCCAATCGGTCAATAAATGGATGGCTAAGCCGGCCTCTGGGCATCAGAAGTTTCTGGCCTACGGGGAGTAGGCTTGTGGAGGTATAACTTGTATATCACTCACAAAATAGCAAGGGCAATTAGATGTCTGTGGCTGGACTGCACAGAGTTACCAGCCCACTTAGATTCCCATTTATGTAATAACACATACACTTATATAGTGCCAGCCACTATTCCAAGTAGTGAGCAAATATTAATACCTTTAGGGCGCCTGGGTGCCTCGGTTGAGCGTCCAACTCTTGATTTTGGCTCAGGTCATGATCTCGTGGTCTGTGGGGATTGAGCCCCACATCAGGCTCTGCACTGACAGCACAGAGCCTGCCTGAGATTCTGTCTCTCCCTCTCTCTCAAACAAATAAATAAACGCTAAAAAAATATATTAATACCTTTAACCCTCAGGGTGCTTGAGTGGCTCAATGAAGCGTCAACTCTTAATTTCAGCTCAGGTCATGATCTCACGGTTTGTGAGTTTGAGCCCCATGTCATGCTCTGCGCTGATAGTGAAGAGCCAGCTTGGGATTTTCTCTCCCTCTCAATTTCTCCGTCTGTCTCTGCCTCTACCCTACTTTCTCCCTAAACAAACAAACAAACAAACAAACAAACAAATGTTTAGCCCTCAGACCAATTCTAGGAGTAGGAACTACTATTATCCCCATGTTACATATGGGGAAACTAAGGCACAGACTGGTTAAGTAACTTTCCAAGGTCCTATGACTGGAAAATGGTGAAGTTGGGGTTTGAACCGTAGAAGTAAGACTCCAGACCTTGATGACTACACTATGCCTCCTCCCTTGTAGTGGTTTGACTGAGTCTTCTGTCAAAACTGAGCACGAGGGGATTATACAGATTGTGGGTGTGTTGTGGGGAGGGGTCTACGTTAGCCACAGGGGTTAGTTTATATGTAAGAAAAAAGCCAGCAGATGCTAGGATGTCTGAAAGTAAGTAGGAAACCTTTGCGAGTTGGTGGATCTTTTTCTCATTAGGGCAGAAGAAAATTTGTGGTTCACGTTCACACTACTAAATACTCAGACTGGCTCCCCTCCTACCACCCTAGCCACTCTTTCTGTGCCTCCTACACAGGCTCCTTCCCCTCCCACATGCTCTCCCTCACCAATCTCAATTGCCCTCTTAGCTTGCAAGCAAATGACCCCCAAATCCATGTTGCCTACTGTGATCTTTCTTCCTGGTTCCAGATCGTATTTCATGCTTTGCGGTGGCTCAGTGAGAATGTCACACTAAGATCTCCAACTCCACCTCTGGGAAGATGAGCCACATTGATTGACAGCTTGGAGATCAGTGAGGAGCCCGATGTCACAGGCAGACTGCTCTCATAGCAACATCCCCAAACAGCACCCATCATCTCGCTGCCCCAGAGCATTCCCCCAGACTCCCAACTCACTGCTGGCCCCACATCATTCTCTCTAAGAAGCTTGAAACCTTGCTCCTCTTCTCCTCCTCTTCCCCAAAACGTAAGGAGTCTCCCTCCTCAATGGGTCTCAAGTCTGTCTTCCGCTTTGCATGTTGTCACCGTCAGAGCTCAAGCCCGGACATCTGCCTCCAGTCTCCCTAGCCCCCTCTGCCCAGCTCCCAGGACCCCACCCTGCACACAGCTGACGGCAGCTTCCCAGAGCACAGCTCAGTGTGTGCCACATCTTGGTACTGCCCTTCGACTCCATCCCTGGAGGGATGGGGGAAATTTGCCGACCGCTCCGCAAAAACAACCTCCTTCTTTGCGCTTTTCAATAGCAATCTCAACCTTACAGAAAAGGTGCAAATACAGTACAAACAGCACCTTTGTTCCTGAACCATTTGAGAGTAAACTGCAGACATGATGCCCTAAAAATTTGAGTATTTACTTCCCCCCAAACAGGGACATCCTCCTACATACAGAGTACACTTTGAAAAGTTAGGAAATTAACATTGATCCCTGGTTACCATCTAATCCCCAAGCCAACTATCCCCGTAACACCATTTTCGTGGCAAAAGTCCAGAATCACACGTGCGTCAGTTGTGGTGTCTCTTTGGGCGACTTCCGTCCAAGCAACTTCTCGTTCTTTCCTTGGTTTTTATGCCTTTGACATTTTTGAGGACTACGGTCCAGACCGGAGTGTGGAGTGTCCCTCGATTTTGTTTTGACTTGATTATCTCCTCTTGATTATAGTCAGGTAGGAAGAGCGCATCTTGGTCAGGAATACTGCAGAAGGGATGCTGGGTTCTGCCCACTGCATCTAACTGCATGTGCACGGTTTCCGTTTGCCCCAGTCCTGGTGATGTTCATGTGGGTCCCTTGACTAGAAAGGCGTCTGCCAGCTTCCTCATCAACAGTGACAGTGACTCTTTTCCCTCTCGTAAGTATTGTGCGGAAACCATTGAAACTATGTAAATATTTCATCCCTCATCAGACTTTCAATTGAGTCATTTCTTTATGAATATCAGAATGGACCAGTGGTTTTCTATCTTGTTCAATGTGTTCTATATAATCTGTTACCGTCCTTATTTTCTTACTCTCTCTCATCCTACTACAACGGCCTACATAAAGAGGTTTTTAGCCATGTTTTTGGCCACAGAGCCTTGTGTTTATCCAAACTGCATGCTTCATTCCTAACAGAGGATGGTTTTTGTTTTTTTTTTGTTTTTTTTTCAACGTTTTTTATTTATTTTTGGGACAGAGAGAGACAGAGCATGAACGGGGGAGGGGCAGAGAGAGAGGGAGACACAGAATCGGAAACAGGCTCCAGGCTCCGAGCCATCAGCCCAGAGCCTGACGCAGGGCTCGAACTCACGGACCGCGAGATCGTGACCTGGCTGAAGTCGGACGCTTAACCGACTGCGCCACCCAGGCGCCCCCAGAGGATGGTTTTTATCTGAGTATTTGTTACCCAAATGCCTACAGTTATGACTTGCTTATGAAGCAAAGTTGTCATAACATGAAACCCACGTGCTAATGGACCATAACACTGTCTACACTCAAATAAAGTCTCTCCCTGTTTCACACTAGCAGACATCCCTACCCATCAACACCTTTGTGGTTTGCAGCAACATCCAAAATTATAATGCAAATTCAATGCAAATAAGTTCATAAGGTGAAACTGCAAATCTTACAGAGCTGCAGGGTTTCCTGAAGTCTGTGAAAATAACTTTGCAGGACTGCTCAAAGCCTTGAGTGAGGCCACTTAGCAGCCACCAAAAACAGAGAAGGGCGAGACAATGTGAATAACGAGGATTTAGAAAAGACCTTAAAAAGATTGGATGGGGGCACCTGGGTGGCTCAGTTGCTTAAGCATCTGACTGCGGCTCAGGTCATGATCTTAGGTTCGTGGGTTCAAGCCCCCTGTCAGGCTCTGTGCTGACAGCTCAGAGCTTGGAGCCTGCTTCGGATTCTGTGTCTCCCTCTCTCTCTTCCCCTCCCCTACTCGTGCTCTGTCTCTCTCTCTCTCTCAAAAATAAATGAACATTAAAAAATTTTTTTAATTGGATGAAGTCATCAAATATTTTGTAACCCTCTTTATGAAAGTGATGTGAAAGTCAAAACTGAAGTAGAGAATACCGTAAGGTTTTATCAGAAAAAAAAGTTTAGATTTTTGTTGTTGTTATTCTCAGGATTAGCACATGGCTGAAGCCACAATCTAAATTTCATTAAAGGGATAAACTTATTGTCATAATTTCGATGTCTTCTTTTTTTTCAGGATAAGATGCTAATCAAGTATTTTCCTCTTTATTTCCTGTAATGTTCCCATCCCTTCCGTAAATGGGTCCCCTTTAAATGGCCTTGTCTTGGTGCCAGTTACTTGCAGGTCACAGCCCCTCCTGCACACACAAAGGAAACTCAAAGCTGCTGTGGCAAGAGTGAGCCTCTGTCCGTTTCGATGCCTCTTACAAGTGTCACCTTGTTTCCCCGTCCTATGAACATCTCCTCTTTCTCTCCCCACCTTGTCTCCCCTGCCCCCATGTTTGTTTTTTTACTTTCTGGTCTCACTCTCTTCATTTATACCACTATTTTTTTTAATTTTTAAAAAAAATTTTTTTATGTTTATTTATTTTTGAGACAGAGAGAAACAGAGCATGAGTTGGGGTAGGGGCAGAGTGAGAGGGAGACACAGAATCCAAAGCAGGCTCCAGGCTCTGAGCTGTCAGCACAGAGCCCGACGTGGGGCTCGAACCCACCAACTGTGAGATCATGACCTGAGCCAAGGTTGGATGCTTAACCAACTGAGTCACCCAGGCGCCCCATCCCACTATTTTTTTTAAATTTTATGTTTATTTTTTAAAGAGAGAGAGAGAGAGAGCAGGGGAGGGGCAGAGAGAGGGGTTACAGAGGATCTGAAACAGGCTCTGGGCTGACAGCAGAGAGCCTGATGCAGGGCTTCAACCTGTGAGGTCATGACCTGAGCAGAAGTCAGGTGCTTAACCGACTGAGCCACCCAGGTGCCCCTGCCACTATTTTTTTTTTTTTTAGATTTATATATTTTGAGAGAGAGTGAAGGAGAGAGAGCAGGGGAGAGGCAAGGAGAGAGGGAGACAGAGAATCCCAAGCAGGCTCCATGCTGGCAGCACAGAGCCTGATGTGTGGCTTAATCCCATGGACCATGAGATCATGACCTGAGCCTAAATCAAGAGTCAGATGCTTAACCAACTGAGCTACCCAGGTGCCCTCACTTTCCTCATCTAGAAAAGAAGAAAATATCTCAGCCTCATCAACTTCACAAAGGGTTGTTCTTATAGTCAATGAGTTCATGGATAATAATAGCAGTCACAACATGTCTTCAACATGTTTATTCTATGTCTGACCATGTGCTAAGAGCTTAACGTCTATTATTACAATGAACTCTCCCCAAACTTGTGAAGGTAGAGGACATTATTATCTTGCATTTTACAGATAAGCAAACCGAGGCTCCAGGAGGTTAAGCGATTTACTGAAGCTTCCTTAGTTATTAAAGGACTGAAGATTTGGGTCCAGTAGTTCAAGCTCTTAACTGCTAGACTATCCTGCTTTGAGGACTGAATGGTGCTCCGTGAATATAGACATCATTATTATTATGTTTCCTGTGTATGCTCTGGACTCTGGAAGGCTTTGAATGATAGAGGAGATATTACCAGAAAGCATTCCTTTTGTGTGTGCCTGGTAGTTTGGGCCCCAAAATACTTCACTACTGGCACCCAGTGGCATCCATTGGCATTGCCTAACCCCACACAGACCAACGAGCCTAATCTATATGCCTTGGAAGACCAATTTGCCTCTGAGTAGCAAAACAGAAGCAGACCAACTCATCCCAAAGGACATTGCCAACCCCCTCCCTCCTCCCAGCAGCTGTGGCAAAGGCTAAACTTGGTCACTCTGCCCTAGCTTTCTTCGGCCTGGCGGGGGGGGGGGGGGTTGGTACCAGGCACAAGGACCTAAAAGGACGTTTGGTTTCTCTTTGATAACAGAGGTATCAAGGTATGCGTGGGGTTCTGTGCTGGGCACCAGAATTTGCTGTTGGCAAATGCAAATAGGCATGAGAAAGACTCTACGCACACCAGTCAGTTCTCAGTACCCCCAGGTAGGATTTACAATCCAGGGTTGTTTCTCTCCTACGGATACCTCCCTTTAGTGGTCCTCCTTCCGCTCAAGCTGTGAGCAACCCACCCCTTGGGATAGAAGTCCCACTGCTGGGCTTTGCTTTTGGTTCTTCCAGCCGGCTTCCGCAGGGGCTCAGGTCAGTGAGTGGGTGCTAATTTGCCTAACAGGCATAGAAGGGGTTTGTGGGTCACCAGTGCTGCAGGGGAAGGAAATTACAATCTGAGCATACCCCGGAGGTGATGGCTCTGACGAGGCAGTAAAACCACCAATTTCACACAGCCGAGGAGACCTGCTGAGGGGAGGGGGAAGGAAGAACTGTATTTGTTGACAAAGGCAGTGGAAGACTGGGAGGAAAGCAAAGATCCCCCCAGACACCAGAGTGTCTTCCCAGTCTAGACTTCTGGTGGGAGGGCAGGCCACTGGGGAGGGTCCTCTTGTCCTACACATGAGGAAGCTGAGACCCAAAAAAGCGTCAGGACTAGAGTAAGTCTGCCCAGATGGTAAAGGACAGAGCTGGTCATCAAACCACGTCTGGACTCTTCCACTCCCGCACACCCTCTACGAGGAAACATCACACAAACCGTGTGAACAAACGTTAACTTGTAAAACAGCTAATGCATATGCGCTTGTGCGGAAGCCTTAGCTTAAGCGTATCAGGCAAGAAAACTTGGGACGATGGGTCTCTTTTAAGATGATTCGGGGTGGGTGTCCGGGACATCTGCCGGTTTCGCCCACTACCAGTGCCACTTACTTACAGTTGTTCAGGTGTCACACTGCATAAGAGCATCCTGCCCAGGGGGAGAGCGGGCTAATATCCAACTTTAGCTCCATTTGCTCAACCGTGTGTCTTGAGCGTGGGGCTACTTTTGCCCCACAGAGGCTGGAAGGTAGGTGCCATCCACTCCCCAAGCAGTGGGCACACAAGGCTGCATCAGCCAGGAGGGGATGCCTGTGTCCAACTCACAAAGGTCCCATATGGGCTAACTACCTCTTTCTCCATCCATTGCCCCTTCTTCTGAAGCTAAAACGCAATTTTCTTTTGTGGAGCCAATCCTGACCTAATCTGAGTCCTGTGTTTCGTGGAGCTGACCCCACTCACGTCTTCAGGTGGACCAGTGACTCAAGCCATAATCAGTTTAAGGATGAGCACCTTACTCAGTGAGAATTCACTTCTAAATTATTGCTGCAGCTATTAGTTATTAAGGCAACACTTTCCCTGGGGTTGTCAATCTTGGGAGAGGGAGAAGGAGAGGACAAGAGGATGGAACTGTTTGAAGCTTTGGAATCTGTCGTGTGACCTGATTCACCCCCACCCCCCCAGCACATTTCCCACTTACAGGAACCAGTTCTCCTTTTTGCTTGGGCTGGGTTGTGTTGAGTTCTGTCCCTTGTGACCAAAAGAATTCTGACCACCACAGGGAGAAAGAGCTTCATCGTTTACATGAAAGCAACTTTACCAGACTGGTCAATAGAACTTGCTGTATCTGAGCCAGTTCTAATCGTGTGTCCCCACCCCACCCAGGGCGTGTTAGAAAGACTGGGGGGGGGGGGGCGTCTATTAACACACACCTGTAATACCTACCCCTTCTCTTCTCCTGGTTCTGGAAGAGCTGAAGCACTTATCCCTCAGGTCACTAATGGTACTGTCAAGCAAAGACCTGCATTTTAAATTCCATTTAAGCTCTTTCTGCAGAGCTGGGTAACCAAATGAGACAGCCATGGAAAATATATGACTTTCATTATTATGACATGGAAAGCAGAGCTGTCTAATTGCTTTTGTCCACTGGTGTATAAAGATTGAGACCAGATGTGTTAAAAAAAAAAAAAAAAAAGGAAAAGAAAGAAAGAAGAAAAGGCTTATGTTGGCCGTTGCTTTGAACAAAGCAGTCTGATTTCCTCTCTCCCTCTCTAAGGGGAGGAGGACATAAAAGTGTTTTAACTGCTTGTAAGTTTTCATAGCCTCGTTGATTTTGCTTTTCACAGAAGATAAAATTGTGAAATTGGCCTTGAAAACTTTATTTTCGCTTTCCTCAGTTCAAAGGGACAATCGTGGTGCTAAAGAACCGAGCTGCGGGTCGGACCCGCGAGCTCCTTTCTCTCCGGGCAGCTGCCGCAGCCGCGGGCGCAGGGGGTCGGGGGAGGAGTGGGTCCTGATCCAGATGAGACCCCACCCCCGCCCTCAGCTGGCTCAGTAGGGGAATAAAGTCTCCACATGGAAATCCACGGGAAGGGATGAGATGGTGATCATCTTTAAATAGAACCACCCAGGGCCCAGCTTCTGCGTTTCATTTTCCACCAGAGCCCCTAAATCTGCTTCAACATTTTTTTTTTAACCTACCCGGTTATTTTTAGCACACCCAGCCAACAGCGCCCAGCAGGCCCATGGAGGTCTTAATGACGTCCCAGAGTTGGGCGGGTGGAGTTAGAATCTCCTTCCGCAAAGGTGCATTTGAAGCATGCAAAAAAAAAAAAAAAAAAAAAAAAAAAAAAAGGAAGAAAGAAAGAAGAAGAAAAAAAAAAAAATAGTGCAGACCCAAAGAAGATAATGATACAGAAGCCAGGCTGCATGGTCCTGAGCCTTCTGGATGGAGCCGGGGTTGCCCACTGGAAATACACTTCATTTAAAGATTATCTCGTTATTTTCAAAATTGATTTTTTTCCTTGAAAAGGAAGAGTGTCTATGGTGAACTGGGAAAAGAGAAGGTTCCCAGAGCGGCCGTTTCTGGAAGGCCCGGGTGCCGTGAATCATGGTGTTGAGCCAAACCTGGGAAATGGGAATGAGCGGAAGGCAGGCTCTTCTGTAAAAACTCAAAGCGGCTCCTTCAGCCCCAGTTCCTGGTAGCCAGCTCATCACTTTCTCATCTCCTAGGGAAAAGGAGGTTGGTGGTTCACTGCTCCCCTAGCGCAGGGATTCTCCTTCCCCTTCCTGGCTCTGAAGCTGTGTAATTGCATTTCCCTTATTTACAGGGATCCCATAACTCCCTGGGGGTCTTTTCCACTCCCTGCTGGAGCCCCCCACAGTTAATCCTCAGTTGGGGAAGATAAATAACATTAATGAATGTCCTTCATATGTTGTATAGGCAACAAGCCCTCAGTGATAATACCCGAAGAGAGAAAAAAAATGATTGAATGAATATGAGATATTTTTGCTGGAGTGGGCAACATTCCCCAGCACTTACATTCACACATCCATCTCTCCTTCCTTACATTTATTCTCATTCCAAATGAGAGCTGCTCTCTTTTCTAAGATGGTGTCCTTGGCTTTCAATTAATTCCAACCTGATTTCCAAAGGGAGTGACTAATGTGTGGCATTAATGAAAACAGCCATTACGGAGAAATTGCAGTGAAGAAGGCTGTGGACTCATTCTGGTGCTGTACTTAGAAGCCAGGTGACCTTGGGCGAGTAATTTAGCTACTATCAGCCTTGATTTCCTCCTCCATGGCAGGCTGGCAGAGCTAAGGACTCCTTGCCTCGTTGTTACAAAGATTAATGAGAAATGCAAGTGCCCCGTGAATGGGACTGCTATTATGATTATATCATTACCAGAGCCTCCCTTATAACACAACCCCAGGATTCCTGCTGTACGTCTCCCCAGAAATGTGGCTGCCTTATAAAAAGGAGCATGACACTTCGATAAATGGAGCAGAATCTCAGGTACAGCATGGAACCTGAGATTCCACCACATTCTTCTCCAAGGGCTCGCACAAGAGATGTCTGCTCAAATATCCTCCTTCTAAGAGAAGTTGTTGCTCCACTAGATCCACCGGAGAGGACCGAAGGAGTAGACGTGGGAGGCTGTGTTCTGACTCATGTGGCTGTGCTGTGCCCCTTCCCCACCGCCTCAAGATCTCCAGTGACTGAACCGGAGAAAGACACCTAACCTGAGATCAGCCTACGCCCAGACTGGCCAACAACCTTTCATTACTTGGAAATTTGATTGGGAAACCTGGAAGGACCTAGGCCATGGTAATGGGATCGTGAGGGCGTGAAGTTGGGAGAAGGGAGACCATGAAAAGCAGGGGCACCTTGAACAAGAACCACGGAGCTGACCTGTCCTCTGGTTCCCTTTCCTGTCCACACGTCTCCTTACCACAAAGGACTTTTCTCCCGGGACAGAAGAAATGAGAGACACTCTATGCCTTGTGTAGTGGGCTGAACTGTGGCTCCGGAAGAAGACATGTGCACATCTTGACCCCTGGAACCTGTGAATAGGACCTCATTTGGAAAAGGGTCTTTGCAGATGTAGTTAAGGATCTTAAGATGATATCATCTTAGATTATCTGGAGGGGGGCGGCTACATCCAATGACAAGCATCCTTCTAAGAGACAGAAAAGGAGAAGACACAGAGAGACATGGGGAGGAAGGCATAGGAGGAGGAGGATGATGGCAGAGATTGCAATTATGCGGCCTTGCGTCAAGAGCCACCAGAAGCTGGAAGAGTCAAGGAAGGATGTTCCCCTAGAGCCTCTGCGGGGAGCACAGGCCCGCCCCCACTTCACTTGTGGACTTCGGGCTTCTAGAGCTGTGAGTCAATTAATTCCTGTTGTTTTAAGTCACCAGGTTTGTGGCAATTTGTAACAGAAGCTACAGGAAACGAATACATCTTGCAAACCAAAACTGCCTGACGACAGACATATCAAAATTACGGGCAAGTTTCTCTTTGAGGGATGACGCCTACTCTAAACAAGTCGGTACCACAGGCTAATAGCTGCTTAGTTCTCATCTTTAAACTTCTTTTTTTTTACTTCTGCCCCTACAATAAAATAATAACAGAAATAGCTACCATCAAATGAGCGCGTACTATGTGCCAGGAAATTTATTGTGCTTTATACTTTAACCCTCACAGTTTTTTCTTTAATCCTCACAGAACATCCTTTCCTTTAAGACTGCCCTAAAGTCATTCCCATTTTGCAGTGAAGGAAACTCAAGTTCAGCAAAGGGAGATAGCCGGGACAGGGAGCCAGACCAAGCCCTCCAGCCCAGAAGAGCAGGAATGTTCTCTGCTTCCACGTCCCCAGTGGCAGAGGCAGAAGAGAAGGAAGGGTGGAAGGAAGCCAGGTGGGAGAGGTCTCGGCAGGCTCAGGCTGGATTAGGTATATACATGAAGGGTCCAGGCCGCGTGGCATCATGGCAGGCCGAAAGAAACTGGCCTGAATTCCAGTCCTAAAACTAGTTCCTAGCTGAGGGACACTGGGCCACTATTTACCCTCTCAGAGCCTCAGTTTCCTTTCCCCAGCCATAGAGATTAGTATGGTCCTTTCTAGCATTAGGATTAAAGTAGAAGAACATTGTGTTCAGCAGGCGGCAGAGTCTCAGGGAAGCTTGAGCTTCTTAGAGAAAGTGTCAGACCCTGAGGCTGATAGTCCTTCCTGAAGCCCCCAGGCGTTTCGGAATTCCTTGAGCTAATACTCAATCCTCCTAAAAGATGCTTACAATCTCTGTCTCTCTCCAGCGGATCCAGTTCCCCCTTTGTCTGTAAAACTATGCCTTTAAAGTATTGCATTCTACAGTTATCTGACCAGGAGACTCACCTGGAGGCTTGTTAAAAATTCACATTCCAGGGTCTCTCCCTAGACTCACTGAATTAATCTTTACTGTGGGGGGCATGGGAAAGTGGATTCTTTAATAACCAGCCACAGATGGTTGTTCAAATTAGAAAAGTTTAGGGGCACCTGGGTGGCTCAGTTGGTTAAGCATCCAGCTTCAGCTCAGGTCATGATCCCACGGTTTGTGAGTTCAAGCCCCATGTCCGGCTCTGTGCTGACAGCTCAGAGCCTGGAACCTGCTTCAGATTCTCTGTCTCCCTCTCTCTCTGCCCCTCCCCCACTCACGCTCTGTCTCTCTCAAATATAAATAAATATTTTTAAAAAATTTTTTTTAATTTTTTTTAAGGGGTGCCTGGGAGCTCAGTCAGTTAAGTGTCTGACTTTAGCTCTGGTCATGATGTCACAATTTGTGAGTTCGAGCCCTGTGTCGGGCTGTCTTCTGTCAGCACAGAGCCCCTCTTGGATCTTCTGTCCCCATCTCTCTCTCTGCCCCTCCCCCATGCTCTCTCTCTCTCTCTTAAAAAAAATGTTTTTAAGTCACATGGCATATGATTCCATTTACATGAAATATTCACAATAGGTAAATCTGTAGATACAGAAAGAAAATTGGTACTTGCCAGGGACTCAGGGGAGAATGGAAATGAGATGTAATGCTTAATGGGTATGAGGTTTTCTTTTGAGATGATGAAAATGTTTTGGAGCTAGATGGAGGTAGGAGTTGCACAACATTGTGAATGTATTACATGTCACTGCATTGTACACTTTTAAATGGTTAATTTTATGTTACGTGAATTTTACCTCAATTCTTAAAAATTGCACTAAGGCTTATGGAAATCTGTATTTAAATACATCTATATACTTCTTTTTCTGAACCATTTATGCCAACCAAATATCTCAGCATGTGTCCCCTCAGAACAAAGACATCTTACATAACTCTGGTAAAATTATCAAATTGAGGAAATTTAACATTAATGCAATACTATTATCTAAGCTACAGTCCACATTCAATTTTTGCCAATTTGCCAACAATGTCATTTACAGCAATTTTCCTCCCAATTGAAGATCTAGGATTGTACAATGCATTTAGTTGTTAAGTCTCTTTATTCTCCTTTAATCTGGAACCGTCTTTCAACCTTTAAATTTCTTTTCCTTTTTCTTTTCTTTTTTTTTTTTTTTTTTTTTTTTCGTTTTGGTCTTTCCTGACATTGCCATTTTCGAAGAGTATAGGCCTGCTGTTTTTTAGACTGTCTCTCAGTTTGGATCTGATGTTTCCTCGTGATTCAGGTTATGCATTTCTGGCAGGAATAGCCCACGAATGATGCTGTCCTTCCAGATGCATCATATCAATTTGTCCCATTACTGATGATGTCCACATTAATCACCTGGTTCAGGCAGTGTCTGCCAGGTTTCTCCACTGTTAAACTACCATTTTTCTCTTTGTATTTAATAATAGCATATGGTGTTTTTAAGGTCTAGCAAAACTAATTCATAAAATCATTTTTTGGTGCCCATTGCTATTTTTGTCACCCATTCATTCAATCTCTACTTAGTCCAGGGAGGATAGATATAGATAGATAGATAGATAGATAGATATAGATATATAGATATATACACATATATATGTTAATATACATTAATATGTATATTATATATATAATTTATGGTATCATATATATATATACATATATATAATTTATGGTATTTTTTCCCAAAGAGCTCATTGTTTTTTTGGGGTGATGGGTTTCAAAGTCCCCAAATTCTGGAATGCTGATTCTGTCCATTATATTAGCTACTTCTTTCATCAGTTTTGTAAGCTGAATGCAAGAGAGAGCGATACGAGAATCAAGGATAGAATATGATCATTTTGACTATGGAAACCAAGCAGTTGTTAAACTCTTACAAACAGTAGAGCTAATGAATCTAGAATATTCAACTGCAGAGAACTGAAATGATATACAGGCTAATGCACAGGTTTTTGTTAGAAAATCTGTTTCAATATTTTGTGCTTTTAAAATGATAATTGTGTGGCACCTGGGTGGCTCAGTCAGTTAAGCGTCCAACTCTTGGTTTCGGCTCAGGCCATGATCTCCCAGTCTATGAGCTCGAGCCCCGAGTCCCGCTCTGCACTGACAATGGCAGGGCCTGCTTCGGATTCTCTCTCTCCCTCTATCTCTGCCCCTCCCTCACGTGTGTGTGCGTGTTCTCTCTCTCTCAAACAAACTTAAAAGAGAGAGGAATAAAATAATAATTGCTTTTTCTTTAGTTGAATATTTTTAATGGACTGATTCTTTGGATTGTCGGAATAAAACTTGAATTAAAAGGAACTGAGAGAGGGTGCCTGGGTGGCTCAGTTGGTTAAGCGTCTGATTTTGGCTCATATCATGATCTCGAGGTTCATGGGTTCCAACCCCGAATCGGACTCTGTGCTGACAGCTCAGAGCCTGGAGCCTGCTTTGAATTCTGTGTGTCTCCCTCTCTCTCTGCCCATCCCCCGCTCACACTCTGTGTCTCTCTCTCTCTCTCAATCAATCAATATTTTAAAAACTTTTTTTTTTTTTTAAAAAGAAACTGGGAGAGTAATGACAAGTAAGTACCCATCCTGGAGGCATAGTTAAACTGTGCTATGTGACTGTGAACTTACTTGTTTCCACTCATTCGCTTTCCCTTATGTGATTAATCTTTATTGTCCCCAGTGTGAATTGTCAAAAAGAGGGGGGGAAAAGACACACGGACAAAAATATATTTCTTGTGTAGCTTCCAAGTATTTATCACACTGTCACTTTATTAATTTTGAGTGCTAGAAAAATGATAAAATATACAGTTAAAGAATAACATGTTTATGGCTCGGATATTTGAAAGGATAATTTCCATTCCATTATTTATTTGATTTTCATAATTTCAGATTGGTTTCACTATTAAAATTACCTATTTTACTACCAGAAAAAATTTTTTAAATACCCAACAGAATGTAGGCTCAGTTTCTCACAGGTTCACAGCAGCTTGGAATAAGTGCACTGACCAATCATGTTTTCAGTACCCTTTTCTAGAAAAGACAGGCCACCATGTACCTGACAAAAACACATGAGTAGGCAGCCTGAGAAGGGTGGTCAGTGGGTGTTTTAGGTCATTGCTTCGCAAATTAAAAAAGAAATAAAGCGTATTTGCTCTCAACCTGCCTTCTCTTAGGTCTGGTTACATTTCTAGATCTGCCTGCTGTGATGTAGTTTTAAAAACAGTTATTATTTTATACTATTTAAGTCATACATGTTCACCCTAAAGAAGGTAGAATATAGCACATTAAAAGCAAAATCCAATGCAGAAATAATTATATATAAATAATTGTGTGTGTGAAATTTTAAGGCATGTTGAGTTCCCTTTTATATGGTGAAATTTATATATATGTAAATTATAAATAAATATATATGTGTGTATATATGTATATATGTGTGTGTGTGTGTATATGTGTGTGTGTACACACACACACATATATACACACACACACATACATGTATATATACATGTATATATGTATGTATATGTATGTATATGTATGTATATATGTATATGTATGTATATGTGTGTATATATGTATGTGTGTGTACATATATACACATATGTGTATATATGTACACACACATATATACACACACACACATATATACATATATACACACACACACACATATATATACACACACACATATATATACACATACATATATATATATATATATATATATATATATATATAAAATACACACAGTTGATATTTAAGCCAAGGTTTTGTAACTGTGCTGTGAAGAAACTAGTGATACCGGGGCACCTGGGTGGCTCAGTCAGTTGAGTGTTCAACTTCGCCTCTGGTCATGATCTCATGGTTCATGAGTTCAAGCCCATATATGGCTAGCTGCTGTCAGCGAAGAGTCCACTTCTGATCCTCTATCCCCCACTCTCTGCCCCTCCCCTGCTTGCTCTCTCTCAAAATTAAGAAACATTTAAAAGAAAGAAAGAAAGAAAGAAAGAAAGAAAGAAAGAAAGAAAGACAATAGTGATACACAGAGCAAAGTAAAGCCCACCTTTACCCTGCTTCTCCCCTTTCCCTGGCCAAACCCCTGTGTGGGTTCTCTAAGGCCAAACCAATGACACGGTCTGTTGTTGGGAAGCAAGGAAACTTTTCCACCCTTTGATTTCCCAGTATGTGGGCTGTTCCCACTGGCCTGTTAGCAGCACCTCCCCCATCTCGAACCCTCGGCAGGCGGAAGCCACCGCTTGCTGGTCACTACCTGGATTTTTGACTTGCTGCATCTCAATTCAACAAGGTGGCAGTGATCTCTTTAAACCTGGGGACAAATAAAAACAAGGTGCAAGGTTCTTCCCTTTAGACCTGCGTATTTGTGCTGAGGTACAAAGCCTCGGGGACTCCCAAGGAAATAAAAGAAATGATGGAACTGTAAACAGAATCCTAGGGCAAAAACTGCTAAGCTGAGTGGCCCCAGTAAAAACGGCCAACATTTCACAAGTGCTGCTACAGGATGCTCGCTCTACTAGCGACCCAACATTTGATGTCATCCATCCTTTCAAGATAAAAGCTGTGATTACACTCACTTTTCAAAATAAAACACGGTGCTCAGAGGGTGCAGCAAACGCTGCCGTTGCGCCTCCCATATCCCCTGAACATTTTGGTGCACCCCAGACTGGCTCCCAAAGGCCAGTATCTTCGTATCTTTGTGAGCCTTTGGGTGCAAAAATCTACTTTGCCCGTCGACGTGACGGGCCAGAGACAACTGAGAGTCAACTGCCCCCTTGGGAGGCTCTTAACATGTGCCTGACATGTGTGGGTTATAAATAACGCAGCTCCCTCCACCTCTTGGCCAGGATGATTTTGAGCTGTGTGCACTATACTGCTTTCTGGACTTCCCCTGCAGGTTGGAGCTTCAGCTGCCCGCTGTGGTAGCTGGCTTAATAATGCACCTTTAGGGGCACCTGGGTGGCTCAGTCAGCGGAGCACTGACTTCGGCTCAGGTCATGAGTGCACAGCTCGTGGGTTCGAGCCCTGCATTGGGCTCTCTGCTGTCAGTGCAGAGCCCACTTTGGATCCTAAGTCACCCTGTCTCTCTGTACCTCCCCTGCTCGTGCTCTCTGAAAAATAAATAAACATTAAAAACATAATATTAATGCACCTTTATTGGCTGCTGCCACAGACTAAATATTGGTGCCCCTTCCCCCCAAATTTATATGTTGAAACCTCATCCCAATGTGATGACATTTTGAGGTGGGGCCTTTGGAGGCATTAGGTCATGAGGATGAAGCCCTCATGAATGGGATCAGTGTCCATATAAAAGAGGACATAGATACAAACGCCCAGGGATAAGAGAAATCAGTCCTAGGCATGTAATATACGGCACGGTTAACAATATAGTCAACAATACTGTGTTGTATATTTAAGAGTTGCTAACAGAGTAGACTTAAAAGTTCTCACCACAAGAAAAAAAAAATTGTTACTATGTATGGTGATGGATGTTAACTAAAATGATTGTGGTAATCACTTTTGCAATATTTATCAAATCTTTACAGGGACGCCTGCATGGCTCAGTTGGTTAAGTGTCCAACTCTTGATTTTGGCTCAGGCCCTGATCCCAGGGTCATGGGATAGAGCCCCTTGCTTGGCTCTGCACTGACCGTGGAGCCTCCTTAAGATTCTCTCTCTCCCCTCTACCCCTCTCTCCCACTCGCATTCTTCCTCTCTTAAAAAAAAAAAAAAATCATGCTCTACAACTAAAAGTAACAGAATGTTATATACCATTTATGTCTCAGTTTAAAGAAAAAAAAAAAGCCCCAAAGAACTTCTTCACCCCTTCTGCCATGTGAGTCCACAGTGAGAAGACAGCCAGCCATCTATGAGCCAAAAGCAGGCTCTCACCAGACACTGAATCTTCAGGCACCTTGATCTTAGGCTTTTCAGCCTCCAGAAACTGTGAAAAATAAGTTTCTGTTGTGTATAAGCCACCGAAAAAAATGGTATCCTGTGATAGCAGCCTGAATGGACCAAGAAAGCTGCCTGCCCTCCCCTTTCTCAGGCCTGTCCCTGTACCTCTCCGAAGCCCTAACTGCCCTGACTCTTCCCCTGAGGGTAGGCTTCTGTGGGGGCAGAAAGAAAAGAAAGTTTGAGCAACTTGCCAGAGGCTACGTGGCGTAGTAACTAACAGAGCCAAGATTGGAAATGCAAGTCTCACCAGAGCCAACTCTCGTCACTTTTAGATGAACTGCCCGCGGAGGGAGCTTGGGGATGCCCACGGGGATCGTCAGCCTTGGGCCAGTGGGATCAAAGAGGTGCAGGGAGGAGGTAGCTTCCTCAGGCACTGTTACAAAGGCCCCACGGCTCAGCCCACAGATTTGCCACCATGTCCCGGCCACCCCAGCAAAGAAGGCACTCCTTATCGGCCCCAGATAAGGGGTCAGACCTCACATTGGTTTAACCTCATTCTACTGTACCGGAATGCCCGGAGTCAGGCAGTCAGACAGAGGGCGTTTGGTGACCTGAGGCGCACGCCTAGGCAGCGCACTGGCTGCTTGAGACAGGCGCAATGGCTGTCTTTGTTCGTAATCAGCGTTCTGTTGCCTTAGGCCGGCAGAAGCCGGGGCTTTGCCCTCCGCGCGGCAGATGGGCAGAAAGTTTGGGCAGTCTGCACGCCTGGCACAAAGCCCCAAAGGACACACAAATGTCTTTGTGGTGGATGCCAGGGCTGAACCGTGCCACAGAGAGCCGTGTGATGTCCTTTTAGAAAGGACAAGGCATCTTTCCTTTCAAAGGAAAACCCATGTTTTGGAACCACTAGGGAGTAAGTAGCCAGACAACATGAAACCATTATCCTTTGTCCCTCTGGGACTGAGTGTGAGGTTGCATATTTCCCAAGGAAAGCATGTGATTCCTCTCTGCAAAGCATGATTCATTCCAGAAAAGTCCACTTTGTTCTCCTGGTGACAGACAATTAGAATCAGTATCTTGCACATATAAACCGAGGAACATCCTCTATGCTCACATAACAAAAAGAATTCAATTTTGTAAGACTGCAAAGTAGGAGGAACGATGGCGTTCAGGGTTTCCTGAACATTACAACCTCAGATTCTGGGAAGAACAATTTTATGTAAACATCTCTGTTTTATGTTAATATCTACCGTAGCCCTCATCCGGAACCCACGGACCATTACCTGGACTCTTGCGGCAGCCAGGAGCCTGACATTAGCTTCATCTCTTTTTCACGGGGGCTCATCTGGATTTGCGGGAAGGACCCAGGTCTGCATGGGGCATCAGCCCTCTCAGAGCCCACGTGCTGCCTGGGAGGTCCTGACCCCGACCCTCTTCAGGATAACCTCTAGGGGTAAGGTACCCAGGCCTTGCTCCTGCAAAGAGGCCTTGTCTCCTTTACTTTGTCCTCAGGGCCCAGCACCTAGACACTTTCCTTTCCTTCCAGCACCCTAGTCTCCACTCCCTGCCTCTCAAGCCTGGAACTGTCTTCTCAGCTCCCCTTTCCTTATCGCTCTTATATTTTAATTAATCAATTAATTAGTTAATTTAGTAAACTCTACCCCCAATGTGGGGCTCAGATTCATGACCCCAAGATCAAGAGTCACATGCTCTATTGACTGAGCCCGCCAGATGCCCCTCCTTATTGCTCTTGTATTGTATTCTATTCTAATTCTATTCTATTCTATTCTATTCTAGTCATGTATTTATTTAGTAAACTCTACCCCCAACATGGGGCTCAAACTCACCACCACAAGATTTAGAGTTGCATGCTCCACCTGCTGAGTCAGCCAGGTGACCCTCCTCATTGTTCTTGTAGACAAGCCCATGCACCCTTTTCACAGGTCGCTTTTACCACTAATTGCGGGGAGACTGACTAGAAGAAAGAATATCAGCAAATATGGGAAAGAAGTCTTTTTTGACAATCACAACATTGCTGAATGGCTATTGTGTGGATTAAACGAGGTCATATAGAAAAAGTATCCAGCCCAAGGAAGAGAAAGAAATGGTAGACTTAGAAACATGGGACATGCTAAGCTGAGCTGTCTCAGTAATAACAGCAATCCCTTAATGTTCTCACACTAAGGGTCTAACTCGGAACTGTCCAGCGGAAATGTAATGCAAACCGTATGTGTAATAGTAAAATTTCTAGCAGTCGTAATTTTAAAAAAGTAAAAGGGGCACCTGGGTGGTTCGGTCGGTACGGCTGCGGCTCAAGTCATGATCTCACGGTTTGTGAGTTTGAGCCCCGCATCAGGCTCTGTGCTAACAGCTTGGAGCCTGGAGCCTGCTTCAGATTCTGTGTCTCCCTCTCTCTCTCTCTGCCCCTCCCCAGCTTGCTCTCTCTGTCTCTCAAGAAATAAAAATAAAATAAAAATAAATTTAAAAAAAAAGTAAAAGGGAAGAGGTGAGCTTCATCTTAATAACATTTTTAAACCACATTAACATTTCAACATGTAATCAATGTGAAAACCTAATGAGATGGTTTGCAATCTTTTTTTTTTTTTTTTTTTTTTTAAAGGAACTCTGAGGGAAGTCTGGGTGGTTCAGTCATTTAAGCGACTCTTCGACTCTTGATTTCAGCTCAGGTCATGATCCCAGGGGGCTGTGGGATCGAGTTCTGGCATTGGTTAGCAACGAATAGAGGTTTTATTATTAAACAGAATCCCATTTGAATCCTGGCTCTGCCACTTCCAACGTCCAGGACCTCTGGCAGCTTGCTTAAAGTCTCCCAGCCTCAATTTCCCCATAACTAGAATAAAAGATAAAATCATACCTACTATTAGAGTGGCTGGAAGGATTAGAGATCAGGTATGTGGAGGCCTACCAAGTGGCTAGCACATCAAAAAAGCTTAATAAATACTGGTTATTCTGGTACAAAGGACTAGGCAGATGTCTCTGCTCAGGAGAAGTGATTACTGCTTCCTTGGGGCTGTGAGCCGAAAATGGGCACTTCCTCCTCTTACCAGTCTTTCCCCTGCACCTTGCACCCTCATGCATCCGGTTGGCGGTCACAGACCCAGACTGCCCAGCCCACCACATTCCTCCCTCTGGAGCCAGGAATCTCTCTCCCCTCCCTGTCTTTTTCCCTGTGAGTTTTGCTTTCTGCTGGGTGATCATTAAGCTGATGGAATCTCCATATGTCTGTGCTAGCTACCTATTACTGCATAAAAATGACCGTAAAACACAGGGGCTTATCACAACATTTATTTTGCTCACAAATCTACAACTTGGGCCTAAATTAAACTGCCAGATTTGAGAGGCGTTTTGCGTGCCTCTTGGGTGCCAGGCGCTATGCAGATTCTGAGGACACAGAAATGAATGTGATTGAGTCCCTGCCTCTCAGGGAGCCAAGAATCTGGGTAGAGTCGTACAGAGGTGCCTGCCTACTCTTTCTCCATCAGCCATTCTACTCCTCAGGGAGATCATGCCTTGGGAGTTCCGTGTCAGTTTGTGGAGCGTAAGTTTTAATCCAGGTAGCATGAGTGTCTTCACCTTTAGGGGCTTTCAAACCCCTTCACCTTTAGGGGCTTTCCCTTTCCCTTCCTAAGGCAGGGAAGACTATAATGTAGATAAGGGTCTGGGTGGGACATCTGTTTCGGAAATGGCCAGAAGGAATTCCCACTACGTAATTTCATTTTAATTCTGAAGGTGGATTTTTTTTTTTTTAAACTTAGAAAAACTTCACTGGGGTTATTTTTCTCTAAAATTGTACTTAAAAAAAAAGTTTACTTATTTATTTTGAGAGAGAGCATGAGCAGGGGAGGGGCTGAGAGAGAGGGAGGGAGAGAGAATCCCAAGCAGGCTCTGGGCTGTCGTCACAGAGCCCCACGTGGGGCTCCATCTCATGAACTGTGAGATTATGACCTGAGCCGAAACCAAGAGTCAGAAGCTTAATGGACTGAGCCATTCAGGTGCCCCACCATAACTGTACTTTTACAAAACCAGTGCTCTAACCCCTTAGCTACAAAGCCAACAGCTATCAATGTACTTTTTTTTTTTTAATGTTTGTTTATTTTTTGAGAGAGAGAGAGCACGCAGGGTTGGGGCAGAAGAGAGGGGGAGAGAAGATCGAAAGTGGCTCTGTGGTGACGGCAGAGAACCCCATGTGAGGCCTGAACTCACCAAGCACAAGATCATGACCTGAGCCAAAGTTGGATGGTTAACCGACTGAGCCACCCAGGCGCCCCTGTAAATTGTACTTTTAAATATTCTGTATTCCACTTTAAGGAAAAACAGTTACATTTGCAAAGTGCAACATCCTTTAGGGGCTTTTGGTTCATGATTGCTGACTAAACATGTGTTTATATCTCACCCCTACCTAAATCCCACTTAAGTGGCGGAAGACATGTAACAATCATATGAACCTTGTGCAGTGTTGGGAGCTGGATGGGGTGCCACCAAGAGATGAGAGCAGAGAGGAATCTTGAGATGAGATGAATTGCAAAATCCTACAAAACTGAAGGACCCAACCTTATATAACCCAAACAAAGTGTCTTCCCCAAAAGTGAAATTTCCCAAAAGAATCATGGACAATCCCCAAGGAAAGAAGACAGCAAGAGCCAGGACAAGGACTGAGCAGTGGATGATCAACTTGATCATTTATTAAAAGGCAGAAAAACTAGGCTTTGCTTGTCAGAGGCTGACTCTGGTTTTCCCCTCAGGAAAGCCTGTCGGAACCTGGTTGTAAAAAGCAAGGTTCCCTGAGGGAAACTACCTGTGAAGGTACAGGACCCACTGGTTCTTGGGTAATGCCCCAGGTAAGCTCTGTTTCCACGAGGAACAGGGAGTTCCATGTCTAGGAGACATTGGAAAGAAAAGGCCACCTGGCTGCATGTGCTACCTCCTGCCCCTCTCACGATGACTAGAGCGAGAACTCACCTTGTCGGAACATGCACTGGCTGGCAGGGATACAGGGAGCGTCCTGTCCAATCTAGGCCATCATCTACAAATATAAACAAAATGCCAAACATTGCCAGATGCTTGAGGAAAATCACAAGCATGAGAGAAAAGAATCTAAATTGATACAAGAAGCAGAAGAAAGCCTTAATTATGTATTGTGAGTCTCCTCAGAGAGTCAAAGTTCGCAGACCAATAACAGACAAGGAGAAAATATTTGAAAGTCATGTAATGAAAGGCTTATTTTCCGTGATATGCAAGGAGATTCTATAAATCAATAAATGAAAAAACAAATATCCTGATACAAAAAGAAACAAAGGATAATAATGGGCCGTTCATTGAAAAATTACAAGCGGTCTCTAAATGGAAACGCTCAGTTTCATTGTTAACTAAGGAAAGACAAATTAAATGAGATGTATTTTTGTTTACCAAATTGGCAAATTTAGAAGGTTGGTTACATACGTTTTTGGCGGAGATGTGCAAAAGCAGGAACTCGCATGATGTGGGCGGCAAAGCTCTCTTTGGAAGGCAATTTGGCAGTACCTACGAAGATTTTAAATGCGCCTGGCCTCTGACCTGGCAGTTCTACCTTAAGTAATCCAACCTGCAGAAATACTCGCGTGTATGCACAGAGGTACACGTAGAAGAAAGTTTCTGGTCTCAGTCTTTTCAGGAGTAAAAAGCAAAAGAATAGAAACCCGAATGTCCTACAAGACAGGCGCGTTTAAGCAGACCACAATGGTAGACACAATGCTGTCATATTCTTTTCTGAGTGGCTAGTCTATATGTTCTGACACAGAAAGATTTCTAAACTGTACGTATGTGGTAGGAAACAAAAACGTCACAACTAAATATATCTAGTGTGGCCGCATTTCTTTCATTCATTCAGCAAATGTGTTTAGCAATGTCTATGTGATGGGCCCTGGAATAGACGCTGGGGATTCCACATAGAAGGTAACCTTCTAGTGGCCATGGTAGACAATAAATAAATACATAACAAGACAATTCAGATTGTGATGAGCCCCATGAACGAATAAAGTGGGGGATGAAAGAGTGATTGGGGAAGAGGTTTCTCAGAAGAGGTGACATTTTTAAAAAATGTTTATTTATTTATTTTGAGACAGAGGATGAGAGAGATGGAGTAAACGGGAGCAGAGAGAGAGAGCGAGAGAGAGAGAGAGAGAGAGTCCTGAAGGGGTACTTGAAGAAATAATAGCTGAGAACTTCCCTGAACTGGGGAAGGAAAAAGGCATTGAAATCCAAGAGGCACAGAGAACGCCCTTCAGACGTAACTTGAATCGATCTTCTGCATGACATATCACAGTGAAACTGGCAAAATACAAGGATAAAGAGAAAATTCTGAAAGCAGCGAGGAATAAACGTGCTCTAACATATAAAGGGAGACCTATAAGACTCGTGACTGATTTCTCTTCTGAAACTTGGCAGGCCAGAAAGGAATGGCAGGAGATCTTCAATGTGATGAAGAGAGAGAGAGAGAGAGAGAGAGAGAGAGAATCCCAAGCAGATTCTGTGCTGTCAGGGCAGAGCCTGAGGTGGGGCTCTGTCTCACGAACTGTGAGATCATGACCGGAGTTGAAATCAAGAGTCGGACGCTTAACCCACTGAGTCACCGGGGCGCCCTGAAGAGGTGACATTAAGAGACACTGAAGGATGGGAATGACCCAGCTCAGTTAGAGGACCTCCTCTTGGGCAGAGGGGAAAATAAGTGCAAAGACCTGGCAGAGGGGAAGGGCTTAGTATATTCAGGCAGGAGACAGAAGTTGCAGAGGGAAAGGAATCATGGTGTGAGAGAGAGGAGGTTGGAGAGGATGTGAGACACTGGTCCAAGAGCAGAGGGTTTGGAATCAGCCTTCGGAGCAGTGATGGTGCTGTCAGCTGAAAGCTGCAAGCAGGGGAGTGGATGGTGGGGAGGGGTGACAAGTCACTGACGAGCCGGGGTACTGAAAGACCCCTGAGGCGCATGCTGCCAGTAGCAAGAAAGAGAACAGGAGTCAAATGGAGAGGAAGACAGTAAGTGGGGAGATTAAATCCTCAATGAATAAAGTGCAGCAAGAAGGCAGCTGGTTGATGGCTGCATGGAGCGATGCCAAGGGGTAGAGAGAGCTGTCAAGACCTTCCAAAGTCATTTAGGTCTTTGAGAGAGAAGGAAGGTAGAATGGTTTGGCAAGAGCTCTGGCAAGCAAAGTGGACCTCCAGTCCCCTTCCTGTCCTCATGCACATGTTTTGGGATGCATAGAGAATGGTCTGGAATGATATCCACCGACCCAGAAATGTGGCTGCTTTGGGTGTGGAACTTTCTCTTTTGACTCATGTGCTTCTGTTTAGTTGGTTGGTTTGTTTTTAATAATGAGTGTCTATGCACCCAAAAATTCATTTGTGGGTGTTTTCAGGGCGCCTGGGTGCCTCAGTGGGTTAAGCATCCGTCTCCTGACTTCGGCTCAGGTCACGATATCACAGTTCATGAGTTCGAGCCCTGCTTAGGATTCTGTCTCCCAATTGCTCTGCCCCTCTCCTCCTTGCTCTCTATCTCCCTCTCAAAATAAATAAAAGTAAACCTTAAAAAATGCATTTGTGAGGTTTTTAAGTAGTGAAAATGAAGGATGGGATTAATGGGGGGGGGGGAGGGGGAGCCAACATAAACATTATACGATCCCCAGCACAGCTATTAACAGAATAATTTTCACAGACAATGTGTCTCGGGGTATACAGGTTGGCATTACAGGGCTCCCCAGATCGTATAAAATCAGCCACTAGACTTCTCTGATGGAGGAGTTATGCTCACCTTCCTATCACTGTTCTAATACCAGAAATGAGCAATAAGAAACCATAATGGGTCCAAAGGGGCCATTATAATTGATTGGATAGTCCAAGATATTCTCAAATTTTAAAAGGAGGTGTCATTATGAATTTATCATCCTAAAACTTATCTTGACAAGAGTAAAAAGAATGATCTCTTAAAGCTGATCATCAAAAACAGGAGAGTTTGTGAAATGTTGGGTTCTTCCCAGTCAGTCTCTATTTAAAGTGCAATTTCTTTTGGGGGGCACCTGGGTGGCTCAGCTGGTTAAGTGTCCAACTTCGGCTCAGGTCATGGTCTTGCGGTTTGTGAGTTCAAGCCCCGTGTCGGGCTCTGTGCTTCCGATTCTGTGTCTCCCCCTCTCTCTCCCCCTACCCTGTTCACGCTCTGTCTCTTAACAATAAATAAACATTAAAAAAAAATTTTTTTTAAAGTGCAATTTCTTTGGGTGTTTGCTCCTCCTCAATCCCCTATCTGCCCTCCTTTCTGGTGAGATTCCTTTCTTGCTTCCCAGAACATTCTAAGAACTGTCTGAAGTCACAGTCTTTGAGGAGATGCTGTGTCATGGCAGCATTTGTGGGTTTTAAATGGGGATGGTTCTTGCCTGCAGGTGGTTTACAGTCTAGCAATGTCCCTCAGGAGGAGGCTAACTCACCTGCTTCCAGAGTGGCTTTACAAGGCCACTCTCAGCTTCTCCCCAAATGTAATGAATTAGGATCTTTGGGGGTGGGGCCTGGAAATCTGCAGACTTTTAACAAGATTCTCCTGGTGATTTTTTTTTTTTTTTTAAGTAGGCTTCATGTCCAGTGTGGAACCCAACACAAGGCTTAAACTCATGACCCTGAGATCAAGACCCGAGCTGAAATCAAAAGTCAGGGGCCAACCGACTGAGCCATCCAGGCACCCCCCACCAAGGTGTTTCTTTTCTGCTTAGTGAAGTTTGACAAATACTGATGTAGGGGCTTGACTGAAGTAATGAAGGGTCATTCCAGAGGCATAACCATCAACACACTTGCAGGTCATGAAATACCTTCCCTCCTTCTTCTTGATCATGTAGCCTGACACATGCCATTCATGAAATTGAGCTATGCAGTTAATAAGTATAAAGATGTAAAAGAAACCGTCAGGCCAAACTTGTTGCATTGTCATCGAAGTTACACTTTTTTTTTTTTAAAGTAAGCTAAACTGAAACACGGCACATCTATTATGTTGAATTTTACATGAAATAATGGATTTTCAATTCTTTTTTGAAGTCGAGAAAAGTCATCTCTCAAATCTTTGAATGTTCTGAACCCTGGCATTTAATCTTTATACCCTGTAACCTGTCTCGAAGTCCAGTTGAAACCTGAAAAAACAATGCCAGATGTTCTCCGGTATACTCACTTATGATATTTGTCCCTCCTTAAAATAAGCCAAGAAACTTGAGGCACACGAGGCAGAATCAGATCTCAGCAATTACACAGCCTTGTTTGTGGAGCAAATGAAAAAAATCATTACATGTTTTATTGCACCTCAGAATCTATTTACAACTGCCTAGTCATTCTGAGTTTAGATTTTTCTTTGAAATGAAAAGCCCTGTAATAAAAAATAATAGAGAGGGATACTATATTGGAAAACTAGTAATGGAACTGTAAAAAAGAAAAATAAATTATACCATTGCTGTTCTTTAAGATTCACTCAATAGTCACTAAAAAACAAAATGTAGGATCCAGCCAATGCTCTAGACACTCAACAACAAGCAGTGAATGAAACCAAACAGGCATGTTTGTTCTTATGGAGTTTTTATTCTGGTTGGGAAGGAGACAAATAAATAAATATAGAGAGCATCTTGTGGTGAGAGATGCTGTGAAGACGATTAAGGCAGGGCTAGAAGGTACAAAGTGGGAGAAGGTTTTGGGGGTTTTTTTCACAGGGAGAGGGTATAACTAATTTAGATGCAGTCAAGGGAGGCCAAAGTGATGTTTAAGCAGAAACCTGAAGAGAGGGAATAAGACAAGCAGCTAGACAAGGAGCAGGGCGGGGAGGCTGGAGGTGGGAGCATGTGGATATGTTCTGGCAGAGAGAACAGCAAGAGCAAAGGCCCTGAGGCAGAAGTGTGCTGGGTACATTTAAGGAACAGCTAGGAGGCCAGTGTGGCCAGAGTAGAGGAAGCGAGGGGAAAAGTAACATGGGATGAAATCAGAAAGGTGACTGGGAATGTCAGCTCATATAGGACCTTGTGGATTTATTTTGATTCAGATTTTGATCAGAGCTGGAAAGCCATTGGAGGGTTTGAAGCAGAGAAGTGACCTGATGTGATTTTTGATTTGTAGATGCAGAATGCTAAGAGGTCACAGGTGGAAGCAGAGAGGCTAATTAGGAGGTCACAGCAGGAATCCAGGTGAGAGGTGAGGACAGTTGACTGGGAAGGTAGCTGTGAAGGTGGTGAGAAGTGCTTCCTCTTGGTTGCCAACAGAAGAGCTGACTGGGAAAAGATTTCTCTGTAAACACATGACCTGGAGCAAGCCCATGTTTACCGAGCCCCCTTCTGGTCAGGTGTGCCCTCTGCCCTGTCCGATTTAGCTCTTCACTAGTCCTTCCAAGAGAAGTCTCTGGGTGGTGAGAATCATGCTCATTCCCAGCCATTCTTGCCAAGGGAAACAAGGTCACCTCCAAAGACCTTTCACTGGGAAGATTCCATTGACCCTTCTACTCTCTATTCCTTGGGCTTGTAAAGGCAAAATCTCCTTGAGAAAAGAGCCTTGATGAAGACATGATATTTGAATATATGAAAGGACAGAGAACTCAGACAGCTGATTTACCTAGAATATTATTGACTGTGGCAAACTGTAGGAAAACTCTTTCCTAAAATCCCAGCGTCAGCATATTTGCAAAGGCTGTTAAATGAAACAGGTAGTCCTCCCAGGGATGCTTGTTTTAGCGAATACATCCCCTGGGGCACCTGGGTGGCTCAGTCTGTTAAGCATTTGACTCTTGATTCTGGCTCAGGTCATGATCCCACGGTTTGTGAGTTTGAGCCCTACTCTGTGCTCTGTGCTGGCAAAGCGAAGCCTGCTTGAGATTCTCTCTCTTCCTCTCTCTGCCCCTTCCCCCCTCTCTGAATGAATGAATGAATGAATGAATAAATAAATAAATGCAAAAAAAAATACACCCTCTGAAGACTGCTGTAAAGAAATAATCTCATGGTAGAACCTGAAGCATAGAGAGGACATGTTTGGGGCCAAGGTGGGAGTGAAAGGAGATATTCGATTTATATTATTAGGCAGCCGTCCATCTTCTCCGCTGATTCATTTATTCATTCGTTAACTCATTAATTGATCCATTCATTCATCCATCAGATTTACTGGATACCTACTATGTGCCAGGCATAGTTCTGAGCACCGGGGTACAGAGACTTAAAAAAAAAAAAAAGCAAAACAAAACCAGATAATTCCAACTGTGAAGGAGTTTGCACAGCTGGGATGTCACCTGTTATTCTGTGTCCCAGCATGGATGTGCGTCCTCTGCAGGGCCCCAAAGCCACTGAACCCTGGCAGTCTCCTTCATCTGTCTTCACCCCCCCAACAAGGCTTTCTCTCCAACACACGGGTCTACCACTGAAATCAGCTTCAGTGCACAAGGCACAGTGCACAGTGCACAGTGTGAAGCTTCCGCTTCACAGGGCAGTTTTAATCTTAATTCTTAAGTTCCAGTGGAAGGAATCAAAACTAGATGGAAAGAACTTTCTGATCCAGAGACTGAGCCCTGGAAAGCAGCTTGTGTATTCGCTGGTTTAAAGTATTTTAAACAGGCCCACCATGTAAATATGAAGAGAAAAAATTCAGAATGCAAATACATACAGATAGAATGATCCCTATTTGGTAAAAAAAAAAAAAAAAAAAAAGTATATTTATACATACACACACATGTGAAGAGAAAATACGGAAAGGAAACACAACTGAATGTTTCTTGGGTTACCTCAGGATAGTGGATTCACAGGAGAATTTTTGTGTTTCCTTTACCTTTTCTTCATTTCCCAAATTTCCCATACTGAGTATTATTATTCAAAAGGAACTTTTTGTAAATTAGTTTTTAATTATTGCTACCGCTTATGGAGTGTCGTTTACTCAAACTTCAAAAAGCCTCTAGAGACCTTTGTAAAGCGGCTGGTAAAGTTCCTTGAATGCTCAGCGATGTTCTTCAGCCCATCTTCATTTTACTGATGAGCAACTGAGCCTCAGGAAGGTAAACATCAGGTCCCGGGAGGCTCAGAATGAGAACGCACGCTCGGGGCAGCAATATCAGTGGTAAATCCTGAGCAGGACTAGAATGCATGCACCCATCACCCTTGCTAAGGTGCAGATTAGCACACGTGCCTGGTGCTGCTGGTCCACAGACCACACAGGAGGAGGCAGGGTCTGGAGTCCGAGGCCTGTGTTAGGTTCCTGGCTCTATGACTGATTAGCTGGGAGGTGCCTTACCTCTCAGTGTCTCCGTTTCCTCGTCTGTCAGTGAGTCACGAATGCTAGCGTCTACTTTGACAGGTGGTTATGAAAGTAAAATGAAAAGATGTTATCTGTGGAGCATTTAGCACGGTGCCTGGTCCACACGAGTGCTGAGTAAATGTTAGACATTTTTCACAAACCCAGTCCTCGTTCCCCGAGTTACACCACCCTTACTTAGTCTTCAATATCCGCTAGCCTTACTGGAATCTATCAATGCCTCTCTTATTCCAACTGCCCCAAGCACAGTCTCAACTCACCCACACATAGATGTAAATATTGTCTAAGGGGCCTCTGTTTGCAAGAAGGCCCAAGAAAATACTAGGTCTTTCTTTGCTACAGAAATTTGCACTTTTTTTTAAAAGGTAAGGGATCTTTGGTTGAAATGTTTGCTTGGGGGCTGAGTATTAAAATTTATGTTCCTGAACCCACCAAAATAATTTTCTGTGAAAATTTCAGTTTTAAAAATTAGTGCAAAGAACCTTGAAGGAAGAAAAGGGGGGGGGGTCGGTTTGTTTGTTTCACAGATACTTCAAACGGTTTCCTCTTAACACAGATGGAAGGAGAGGGTGGTGACAGGGAGCAAAGAGCAAAGGGGGAGGAGAGAGTAGGGGGAAGTAAAGAAGACCCACGAAAGAAGCCCTGTTCCACTGACGCACTTTCTGCCTCATTACGTTAATTCTCTGAGATCCCCCAGCGTCAGAGGAGCAGAGCTTCCTAGGCGAATGCTGATTGTCTCACTTGCTCAGGTAAAGATCAACAAAGAGGAAGAGACTAATTAGGATGGATCAGAGACCAGTCACCTGAATTTTGTTTTCCTCTTCTTTGCCCCCATAAAGGATGGATGAGGAGGGAGAGGTGGGACACTGCCTCCTGATGGTTACTGAAACGTGCCCACCTGGCCACGTGCTCAAGCCCAGCTCTTTTGTAAGTGATGACTGTCTCCAGGGTGACTGAATGGCTTAATTCTATTATCTGGCTGTTGGCTGTCAGTCTAGACAGAGTCTTGGCCAAAGCGTGGCAATGGCTGCGATGGAGATAAAGAAGAGCAAGGAGATTCCAAAGGTTTCCGGGGGCTTCCAGGGGCCTTTTCTTGGATTCCCTGAGGGTGTGCTGTGGCTGCTGGCCTTCCTTGCTCCATAGGTCCACCCATGGGAGCCTGGCTTCATGAAAGTCCTTCTCTGGCTATAGTTTGTTTTGTTCTGGTGGGGGGCATCAGGGACCCCTGAATTCTTTCCACAACACCACCCTTCTCGTACAGCACATTTAGGTCCCCCCACCGACTAGATGAACACAATAAATAGCAGGGGCCAATAAATGCCCCATGATGACAGCACCAGAAAGCACTGTACAGTTCACAGAGCCCCACCCCATGTGACCTTGTTTGATCCTTAGGACAACCCGTGAGGTATGACTTAAGAGCATCATTTTATAATTGAGAAAACAAGGATCAAAGATTAGGTGACTGGACCCAATCCCACAGAATGTGAAGTGTTGACTAATAGTGAGGCAACCAAGTACGAAATCGGAAGTAAATAATATATATCTAACACAGAATACATAAATGTTCCCCAACTGAACGGTGAAGTTTGGTGAGATTTACCTTCTGGTCAAGCTGAGGCTATTTTGGGCAAACAGCTTACTATTTATGCACCTCTGTGTACTTTTCCATCTGTGACTGGTTTGACAGCTGTTTGTTCATTCACTCATTCATTCATTTATTCATTCAACAAATATTTATTGATTGGCTGCTGGGTGAAACCCCAGAGGATGGGAAAGAAGACGCACTGACCACCAGAGCTTTGAAGGGGAGGCAGAAAGGGGAGGGATGCCAGAGCGGCTGTGAGAGTCTTTGAGAAGAATGTCCACAGGCTGTTCAGGAGGGTGGGGAGGAGAGCCTTCCCCCCGCCCTCCCCCCACCGGGGAGTGGTGAGAATCTTCTTCTGCTGCTGGTGAGGAAATGTGACTCTGGGTCCCCGCTTCGAAAGCTGCGTTTTGCGATCCCGTTTCTCTTGTTGGATTGTTCGAGGTTCGGCGCAAAGCATTCTACTCGGTTACGAGTTTGCACGTTCTTAGGGTTTGAAATTCAGCTGAGGAAAATTGCAGTCATTATTTCTTGTCATCTAGTGATAGCTGGGGAGGTTGGGCTCTGGAGTCAGTCCTGAGTTTAAATTCTGGCTCGGCCACCTAACATCTGTGTAACTGCTCACAGTTACTTACCTCTTTGTAAGACTACATTTTCTCATCTGTAAGTAGGTGATAATAAATGCAGCTACCTTAAAGAGCTGTTGCAGATATTAAATGGAATCATGCAAGTAAAGCGCTTAAGACATAGTAAGCAATCCATACATTTTTCCCCCCCAAAAGATCATCTTTAGGAACTTTGGAGTGGAAATAGGTTATGTGAGATTTTTGAGAGGTCATCTTTTTCTTTTTAAAATTTTTAAAATATTTATTTATTTCTGAGACAGAGAGAGACAGAGCGTGAGCAGGGGAGGGGCAGAGAGAGAGGGAGACACAGAATCGGAAGCAGGCTCCAGGCTCTGAGCTGTCAGCACAGAGCCCGACTCCGGGCTCCAACTCACAGACCGTGAGATCGTGACCTGAGCTGAAGTCGGACGCTCAACGGACTGAGCCACCCGGGTGCCCTGAAATCATCTTTTTCTTTTTAGTACCATCCAGGTATGTTAAAAGACAATTATACCTTTTTGATTTTTTGATATAGTTACCTTACCACTGTTTGCTATAATTTTGGTGTCCCTCCCCCACATTGGGTTCATGTATATATTTTTAAATCTATTTCAAAGATCTTACTGGCTTTTATGTAAATATAATAAATATTTCCAGGGTGAAAATTATTGCAGCTACCAAATAACATTTTGTATCTCTGGGGTGCCTGACTGGCTCAGTCAGAGGAGTGTGTGACTCTTGATGTCGGCGTTGTGGGTTTGAGCCCCATGTTGGGTGTAGAGATTAGTAAAAATAAACAAACTTTAAAAAAAATAAACATTTTGTTATATCTGATATTTGAAGCAGAATGGAAAGGCAGGGGAAAAACCTCCTAGTGACTTGAGTGGCAAAGATGTTTTGAGGAGTACACTCAGTTTACATAGCTATCTTTATTGTGTGCAGACATAAAACATGATGGGTCTCGTGTTGAGCGTTCTGGGGGTTAGAAGGCTGTTTGCCAAATGTGATTTCACACCTTGGAGAGGACAGATGCTCATCTGAAAGGTTTCACTCAGAGGACTCACTGATGGCCGTGCCTCTTAAAGGTAGCCTTAATCATAGCCTTTAAAAAAGAAATCATATGGTCATTATGTTTGGGTATGTTTGGGTATGTTTGGGTATATTTGGGACCAACTAACTCTCTTGATTCAAAAACGCTGAGAAAACCAAAACATTTCTTTTCTTTTCTTTTTTTCTTTTTCTTTTCTTTTTTTTTTTTTACAGAAACAGCAGAACAGATCCTTCCGGAAGCTACATGGTCTGTTAATATTGTTTTAGGACCAAGTAAGTGAAGCTATTTGGAAATCAATATTTAAACATTCTTATGAAGTGAGCCATATGTCAAGTAAAATGGGACAAAACGAGTAGAATCGTAAAAAAGAAAATACAGAATATCTGTTTATGGTGTTACTTCATATGTCTATTTCCCTCTAGGCAAAGTTTTTTATTATTGTTGATGTGATTCCTTTTATTCTGTTGTCAGTACCACCAGAGCAGGTAAGTAATAAATGATTCTGATTGTTGTTTTATATCCATATTGTACATCTTCCCCTGTAAATGCCTATTCATTTCGTGGATATGAAAGTGACAGAATAACATCAGTGAAAGTCTGAAAAAAGAAAAAGAAAAAAACAAAACCAGAAAACATCCTCTCAGTCTCCTAACACAACGACTGGTATTTCTGTGTTGATACTTCTGTGTAGTACTCACGGTGATTTCCTGCCCAGGCTCTGCGGTCAGGGGGGTGGAGCTTGCGTCCCTCCTCCTCCTCCTCGTAACAGTGGTTTGACCTGTGCCAAATCGCTTCACTCTCTGTGCTCAGTCTCCTCACCTGCACAATAGAAATGCTAATAATAATGCCTACCTCTTGTGGTTAGCATGAGGATTAACCGGAACAGTAAATGGAAAACTCTTGCATGGGGCTTGACATAGTGATTGCTCAATAAATGGTAGTTATTCGTGCTGTTACCATTATTTTCTCCTGTGGTCCTTACCATAACCCTGTGAAGTTAGAGAGTCAGTATTGGTGTTATCTCTCATAAGAGAACTGAGGATCTGAGAGGGTAAATGACATTCACAGTTCTGGTCCAGTGGTGTTTTTTAAGACAAACGTGAAATGGTACATGTTTCTGCTTCTCAAGAGATTCCTTTTAAGGGACGAGTTCACTGCCTCCTGATGTGATGCAACGGGAGGTACAGTGTCACCTGTGACTTCCTTGACTATCTTGCCAAAAAGGTTTAACTGGAATGAATCACATCTTTCTATGACACCTCAAACTTACCGGGCATACAAACGGTAGAGGGGTTATATTAAATGGTACTATGAAGAAAAACAGTCAAGCAAATGCATAATGTGGAACATTCTACAATACAAACTGGCATGTCTTTTCAATGACTCAATGAAAATGCCACAAGGAATAAAAAGGGAAAAGAGGTGAAACAGTTGGGGGATTGTTCTAAATTAAAAAAAGACAAAGCAGGGGTGCCCGGGTGGCTCAGTCAGTTAAGCCTCTGACTTCAGCTCAGGTCATGATCTCATGGTCCATGAGTTCGAGCCCCGCATGGGTCTCTCTGCTCTCAGCACAGAGCCTGGTTCAGATCCTCTGTACTCCTCCTCTTTCTCTGCCCCTCCCCTGCTTGCATGTTTTCTCTCTCTCTTTCTCAAAAATAAATAAACATTAAAAAAATGAAATGCGGGGCGCCTGGGTGGCACAGTCGGTTAAGCGTCCGACTTCAGCCAGGTCACGATCTCGCGGTGTGTGAGTTCGAGCCCCGCGTCAGGCTCTGGGCTGATGGCTCGGAGCCTGGAGCCTGTTTCCGATTCTGTGTCTCCCTCTCTCTGCACCTCCCCCGTTCATGCTCTGTCTCTCTCTGTCCCAAAAATAAATAAACGTTGAAAAAAAAAAATTTTTAAATAAAAAAAAAAAAAAAAAAAATGAAATGAAATCTATAAAAATAAAATAAAATAAATAAATAAAAGAGACAGAAGAAACGAAAGCACTTTAATGGTCTTTAGTAGAATACTGATTTGAACCTAAAAGGAAATTAGAGGATTGAATATGTATGGAATATTTAGACAATAGCGGGGAACTATTGCTAGTTTTGTCAGGTGTGATAGTGGTATATAGTTATTTTTTGAAGAAGCAAGTTGAAGGATTTAGGGGCAAATTGTCTTGCTGTCTGTCATTGTAAATGATATAGCAAAAAAAAAAAAAAAGATAAAGTAAATATGACAAATATTATCAATTCTTGAATGTGAGTGATATGGTGGGTATATGGGGATCTTTGCACTATTCTTTCTCTTTTTATGAATGTTTGAAATTTTTCCTAATAAAAAGTAAACAAATAAAACAAAAGGAGACTTTTTAGAAAGCAGAAGCTGTAGGGGCACCTGAGAGGCTCAGTCAGTTGAGCTTCCACCTCTTGATTTGGGCTCAGGTCATGATCTCACGGTTTGTGGGTTCCAGCCCCATGGTGGGCTCCGTGCTGACAGCATGGAGTCTGCTTGGGATTCTTTCCCTCTGTCTCTCTGCCTCTTCTCAGCCCCTCTCCCACACACACTCTCTCTCTCTTTCTCAACATAAAGAACTAAACGTAAAAAAAAAAAAAAAAAAAAAAAGCAGAAGTATTAAAGTATTAAAGTTGTTCTGGAGTGCCTGGCTGGCTCAGTGGATAGAGCATGTAACTCTTGGCTTGTGGTGGTGACTTCAAGCCCCACATCAGGGGTGGAGTTAAACAAACAAACAAACAATCAAAGTTGTTTCAGAGACAGCACAGTACCACATCCAAATGTCCTCTCAGGGACAGTAACATATGGCACAGCTTTGCCTTCACATCTTACACAACTGGGAATTTCATGTATGTTTCATAAGGAAACAGCCAAAAATCCTCTATTAAAAACAAAACAAAACAAAACAAAACAAAACAAAACAAAACCACCTTACACTCGTAAGGAAATCCTTGCTAGCCATTCCTATAGAGGGCCAAACCTGAATTATCTAGTTTGGGCCCTATATAACATTTAGATGTGCAATAAATAAACAATGGGATGCCTTCAATAATAGTGTGTTTATAATATAAACACACTGGAGCTGTATGCAGATTTTCTTTTTAAGAAGAGGATGGTTGGTGATTTGGGGAAAGATCAATCCATACACAGGGACAGAGCTAAGAAAAACCTATAGAATTGGAATTCCATATTCTGGGCTCTGGGCTTTCTAAGTCACTCATTTGCAAATGAGACAGTTTGAGGAGAGTAAATGTATTCACCTCCAAGTTCATAAAATCTGTATTTTATTTTCAAACCAAGTTCAAAGGAATATCACAAGTTTTCATTTCATTCTCTAGCAGTTTCTAAAAATAACATCTTAAATATATACCTCTTAGACCAACCCACTAACCCAAGGATTTATTTTAAGCTAAGACACAACTGGAACTAAATAAACTCTAAATATTGGAATGTAAAACTCCTAATCTCCCCACCTATATTGCTCAAGGACACAGTGGTGCCAAGGAGTGACCCAGAGCTGTGCATAAGTGGCAATATTCGAGGGTTTCTGACTATAAATCTTTATGTAATTATATGAAAAAATTGTTTTCATAGACAAGTTATGGCTCTCAATCCCTGAATATAATAAAAATTTAGATCTCTAAGAAAAGGACAAATATCCCCTCAAATCGTGCAGTTCTAAATCTTGCCCCTAGAATGGACTTAAAAACCTGAGCCGATGTTGCAGAAAATGACTTTTTCAAACAAGAAGTGATTGCGATAGTTTTATTCCTTCTGGGAGTCCAGTGTGCAAATCTTATAGGGGAAAATAATCATGTTAAGGAGCCTAAACATTTTCACCAACATTTTCCACACTTGCCCACACTGTGGTTGACAGATTTCCCAGAGAGGTTCTTCGTGTTTTAAACTTCTTTGGAAATCCCAACCTGTCCACAGCCAGTTTTCTTTTAGATCTCTTCATTTAACACTTTTAAGAGGTTGGACTAACCATCCATCTAAAGAGAAAGGGAATTCCGTGTAATAGACACAAATCCTCTGAAACGACCCTTCACCTGACAGTTTTCCAAACAATTTAAGTGAAAGTGTCACATACTTGGGCCATTCTGACTCACTCATTTAGAGAGCAACATTTCTGTGCAAAACCCAGATGTTTTCTGACTTACTTGTTTGTTCATGCTCTTTCGGAGGCTCTTGCCACGGTAACGATCAATCAACAGGTGGTTACTCAGCTCCAAGAGCTTGGCATTGGGCTGGAGCTGGAATAGAGCAAGGGTCCTCCCCTCCCTTTGCTTACGGTTTCTTAACTGAAAGAAAACAATACAAAATAGTATATAACTGAGGTTTATCTGCATCTACTCTTCTAGTTTATTTATTTATTTTTTCTTCTAGTTTATTAACTCTGGAACAGCCAAAGAAAGTCTGCAGTCGCTGAATTGAGCCTCGAAAAATACATTAGATTCAACTGATGATAGCTACCATTTATTGGGCACTTGGGCCATGCCAGGCACCTGGACTAAGCATTTTACAGACATTTCTCACTTAACCTTCAAAAGATCCTATGAAGTGAGCTTTATTATTTCAGTTTTACATATGCAACAACAAAGGTTCAGCAGATTGAGGAACTTTCCAGAGGTCATGCTAGTAAGTGGCAGTGCAGGTATAGAAACAGGTCTGTTCAATCTCTTAACTGCCCTGAACCATGCTCGTCCCTTAGATGGGGAAGTAGGGAAGAATGAAGCAGTGGGAAAACGGGGCAAGGATGTTCTCCAACTTTCAGCCCAGGTTGGGAGACAACCTGTGGGAAGCCAGTGCTGATGGGTGTAACCTCAGCCACAAAGCCAAAGTGGTCATGCCCCACCATTTTCCTGTTTTTCCTCTTCACCAAGATCTAAAAAGACTTCTCAAGGTGAGTAAAGTCAGGGATAAAGAAGGGGATATAGGAATCTCCACTTCTATTCTTACAATCACACTGGGCAAATATCTGTCACCATTGCACTGTAAGATTCAGGATTGCTTTCAATTCAGTGAGTAATTTAGGAAGCAAGAGGGGTGTGTGTGTGTGTGTGTGTGTGTGTGTGTGTGTGTGTGTGTTTGAGTAGTAAATCTGGGTCCAGTCTAATATACAATGTGGAATGGATATCAAAGATTCTGACACAGCCCAGAGCCATAGAAAGCAGTGCTGTGTAGACAGAACATGAGCATGCTTGCCTTCATAGGCGTTACCTCTGGCTTCTGTGGCCTCTGTCAGTTGCTCCATGTTTGAGCGGTAGACATGTAGATTCTATAAGTTTCCACAGTCCACTTGGATTCTTCCAAGGAAAAGGGCTTCGTTCTGCTGCTAATTAGTTGCCTGATTTCCAAAAACTCATCTCGCATCTCTGGTGTTCAGTTGCCTCATCTGTCAATAGAACAGGGCACATCTCATGATCTCAGAGCTCTTCCAGTTTGGAATTCTGTAACTCTGATGTCAACACTGTATTCCTGTCCGCCCTTGGGGCCTGGGAGTCACTTTAGGCCTCGCCCTCGGGTCACTTCCCCTGGGAACAGCCACACAGACTCCACATGCCCCAGTAGACCGCTGGGTAGTGTAATCATACATATGTGAATGATGGAACATCACAGGAGGTGGGAAAAGGGAAAATAGTACTGTTAGAGACAAGGATGGTTTTCTTCCCATACCTCAGTTAATCTTTTATTGTGTGTCTACTAAGTGCTAAGCATTGTACTACATAGTTCTAAGCAGACATAGTTTCTGCTATCACGGGACTTACATTCACAGAGTTTTAAACAGTGATTAATTAAAGTAAGCTCAGAGAATTAGGAATTTGGAGCTGCTTCCTTACGCCTGTACTCTTCAATAGCTTCCTCCTGGTTTCCCTGACTCCTTTCTCTCCTTTCTGGCTTTTCTATCAAACTAATCTTCTTAAAATACCCCTTAGGCTAAAATGTCTCTAATGTCTTTCCCTGGTACCTTTTTATCCTGTAATGAAATCCAGGCTTCTTAGCTCCCCATGAAGCCCCTCTGCAAAGTCAAGGTACCCACTTTTCATTCTTCTGTCATCCAATCAACTTTTCTGAGTCCTTCAACCAAACTAGCTTATTTGTGGGCTCCCCAATCACTTCTTGGGGTTTTCTGCTTCCCCATATATTTTTGTTCTTTTAAAGATTTAGTGGGTAGGCGTGCCTGGGTGGCTCAGTCAGTTAAGCATCCAGCTTCAGCTCAGGTCATGAGTTCGCCATTCATGAGTTCGAGCCCCGCGTCAGGCTCTGTGCTGACAGCTCAGAGCCTGGAGCCTGCTTCTGATTCTGTGTCTCCCTCTCTCTCTCTGCCCCTCTCCCGCTCACACTCTGTCTCTTTCTTTCAAAAATAAATAAATATTTAAAAAAATTTTTAAAGATTTAGTGGTTAGATTTAAAATGTACTTGGGGCGCCTGGGTGGCTCAGTTGGTTAAACATCCGACTTCAGCTCAGGTCACGATCTCACGGTCCGTGAGTTCGAGCCCCGCGTTGGGCTCTGGGCTGATGGCTCAGAGCCTGGAGCCTGCTTCTGATTCTGTGTCTCCCTCTCTCTCTGACCCTCCCCCATTCATGCTCTGTCTCTCTCTGTCTCAAAAATAAATAAACGTTAAAAAAAATTTTTTTAAATGTACTAAAGTAATGCACACTTATTTTAAGAAATAAAACAATACAGATATGAAATGCATTAGTAATTTCTTCATCCCCCTCCATTTCATTCCCTCTGACAGAAGCACATTATTGTTTCTCTAAATTTAAAGAAAATCATACAAGTAATAAAGAAAACATCCATACACCCTTTACCCAGATTCACTAATTTGTAACATTTTGGCACATTGGTTCTGTTCCCTCCCTCCCTCTCTCTCTCCACCTCCACCCCAGCACACATTGTTAATTTTTTTCTGAGTTATTTAAATAGTTTACACACATCATGCCTCTTTACCCCTTAATGTCCCAGTGTGTGTTTCCTAAAAACAAAAATATCCTCAGTATAATTATCAGTTTCAGGAAATTTAACGTTGATACAACACTTTTATCTAACTTCCATACTCTATTTTTTTCAATGGATTCAATTCTGTCTTTTACAAATTTTTTTGCCCCATCCTGTACAGAATCTGGTCTAGGATCACATATTACATTTAGCTCTCATGCTTCTTTAGTCTCCTTTAATCTGGAATCTTGTTTTTCTTTGTCCTTCATGCCAGTGACATTTCTGAAGAATGAAGTCCAGTTTCATTATTTTATAAGTTTTTAATAATAAAATATTTTCTACTCTATGATTTATATATATATTTATATTTTAATAATAAAGTATTTGGAGTCTGGTGTTTTCTCTCTCTTTTTATTTTTATTATTTTTTTAAAGTTTATTTATTTTTGAGACAGAGAGAGAGCATGGGTGCAACAGAGGGAGGGGGAGGGGCATCGAGAGGGGGACAGAGGATCCATGGAGGGCTGGGACTCACAAACCCTAAGATCAGGACATGAGCCAAAGTCTGACCTGGCTTAACCAACTGAACCACCCAGGGGCCCCTCCCTCTAACTTTTTAAATGTCATTTCCATCCCTGTGAATGCCTCTTTATCCACCCAAGTCCTACTTGTCCTTCAAGGCTTAGTTATAATCCCTTTTCCCCTGGCCCTTGCTGGAGGCCAGAGAGTACCTCTTAGACTTCTTTACATCTGCCAAGACACCCAGCACTGTGCTTAGTACACACAGGGCAATTAATAAATATTTGTTGATTAATTGATTTGTGGCTGACACATGAGTACTGTCCTCTGCAAAGACAGAACTTTTCATGTAGGCTTAGCAAGTCAAGATTGGTATCTTTGCTGCCTCTTGCTTCTGGGGTTTTGCAATTATTGAGGTAAGTTTTGGATTCAAAACTGGATCCTTGGCTATAGATTTGGCTACACCATGGAACTGCGGGGGAAATGATGTTTAAAAAGTTTCTCAATAGATAATTAACAGCATGAAATAAAAGTAATTTTCCCTACTATTTCATTCCTCCCAAATTTTAGTAAACTGAAAAAGTGGTAAGTTAAAAAATGTTTTTAATGGTTATTTATTTTTGAGAGAGAGAGAGAGAGAGAGAGCGCGTGCGCACGCGTCAGGGAGGGGCAGAGAGAGAGGAGGAGACACAGAATCCAAAGCAGGCTCCAGGCTCTGAGCTGTCAGCACAGAGCCCGATGAGGGACTCAAACCCACGAACTGTGAGATCATGACCTGAGCCGAAGTCGGATGCTTAACCGACTGAGCCATCCAGGTGCCCCATGAAAAAGTGATAAGTTTTGAAAAAGGTTTCATAGATCAATGAACCAAAACTGGTTGAATTGCAATCCAGTATATTTCAATATAGTCTGTCCTTATGGTATCAATGTATAGGAGGTTGAAGAAGGCTGGTTTATTTAGAGAATAGGCTGTACAGAGGAGATAATAAATTATAAATTGAGAGAATGCTTTCCTACTAAGCGCTATCTATTTGCCAACATCATACAAATCTTTTTGCCCTTGCCTGAGAAAGCACTAGACTCTTATCAAGTCTTGGTAAATTTTGAAAATCACATGGTTGTTCAATGCCTCCATGTGGTAGAAAAAAATAATTTAGCTCTTTCCAGCTTCCTGTGATAGCAACCTTTAAGACCAGTAAAGTCTAACAATGCTTAGGGTCCTTCAAAGGGATCAGTGTTTTTTTAAAAAAAGACCTACAGAAAAATGGCCCAAATTGAAGATAAAAGACCCAGATCTCATTAGGCTTCATGGAATTGACCCTTCTTTTTGAACCTTCCTTATCTTTCTGTATAAGAAATGGTATTTTTCAGGCAAAGGAGCATCATAAAAGAAAACAAGTGGCCTGAAATCTGCAGTGAGTCCATCTTTTCAGAAAGTCTTTATAGAAATTCTTTTTAAATTCCAAACATAAGATTTTTTTTTCTTTTGACAGAAAAAGGAAATCCTTTCTATCCAGCCACAAGGTAAGTTGAAAACCCCTTATTAACAAGTGTTAATTTGTTTGACGATTCTTTAGATATGAAATTGGCCAAAGAGAATGGTCAGCTTTATGAAAGACTTGAAGTTCAATTTAAGCAACAAGCCAAAAATAGGAGTGCTCAAAAGTTAGACAGGGTCTCTTTCTTTTGAATCAATGATATCATTTCACCTACTAGGGATCAGTCAGCACCTTGATCTTCAAGTGCTTCTACTTAAAAGTACTTAATACTCTAAAGATGGCTTGAAGAAGAGAGTTGGATTATTCTGAGAATCAGGAATAGGCATTAGTAAAAACTGAAGCCTACTTTCTCAAAGCTCGGGGATATCACGGTGTTGCACCACTTGGGCTTCGGTAACTGGATGCATCTTTTAAATGTAAATTGAGCATTCCTATCAAAGCATCCAATGTATATGTATGCATTTGCTTGTGTTAGCATAGCCAACCATAGAGCTGGGGGGGGGGGAGGGCAGAGGGATATTTTCCAGGTGTACCTTTAGATTTCTTTAGAACATTATAGCATGAGAATGTATTACCTGTTTAAGATGCATCCATAAATATGAAATAAACAAACAAGAAGGATTTTTCTGAGAATGGGGAGATGGGAACTTTGGTGGTGGTCATTATTTGGCTTAAGTAAATGTTATAAAAGCAGTGATTCTTTAACTTGTTCCCTTTTTTTCACTTTCCCGATTGTCTTGATTGTTAATATGGTCTTGAAAATATTATCTGACTTTTTTTAAGATTTTATTTTTAAGTAATCTGTACTCCCAACGTGGGGCTTAAACCTACAACCCTGAGATCAGGAGTCACACACTCCACCGACTGAGCCAGCCAGGTGCCCATAGAGTTCTTTTATATTTAATACATATATTGTATATTAACATATATATTAATATATAATGTATACATTATATTTAATACATATGTTAATATATACTGTAATGTTTGTTTAAAATTTTTTTAATGTTTGTTTAAAATTTTTGAAAGAGAGAATGAGAGACAGAGCACAAGTAGGGGAGGGGCAGAGAAAGAGAGGGAGACACAGAATCCAAAGCAGGCTCCAGGCTCTGAGCTTTCAGCACAGAGCCCAACGGGAGGCTAGAACTCCCGAACCGGTGAGGTCATGACCTGAGACAAAGTTGGATGCTTAACCAACTGAGCCACCCAGGTGCCCCAATACACATTTTTTAACTGAGGCTTCCCCCTCTACCACCGCCCCTCCCCCCCCCGCCCCCAAATTGCCAAAACTGACAAAATCATCTGCAGTCAGCATGAGCCATAAACCACAATTTTGCCACCGACTTGCTGCATGACCTTGAACAAGACCTACAGGCTTTGTCTTAATTTCTTCACCTAGAACATGAGGAATTTGAACTTGATTATATCTTAGGCCCCTTCTAGTAAACAAAATTCTATTATTCCTTGACTCTTTCTTTCTCTTAGGAGGTTTTTTATATTTGTCATCAATTCTAAGTCCTAAAGACTCAATGTCCTAACAAATTCCTGAGAATTAGTATCAGGGTGGGATTATTAATAATTTACTTTGCATAACAGCTAACAAACCATCCTTATTTTAAATACACATTGTTTTTTCTAACAACTCTGCCAGTGGGTACAGCACAGGTAGTCTTTCTCTTTATAGATGATGTAACTGAGGCTCACAGAGGTCAATTTAACTCTTTAGGCCTTGTAGTTAATATGTAAAACTGGAAGGTTGCAAATGAACTTTTAGTTTTTTTATGATTCAGACAACTGTATATTTCAAATGAGCTGATGTAATGATTAGTCTTTGAGAGCAGTGAATTCTTTTCTAAACATTTTGGGGTTTTTAATTCCCCCTCAGTAGGTCATTCTCAAACCATAAAGCACTAGCCAGGGTTAGAGATAAGGACTAGTAACACAAAAGAGGGCTAGTATCCCTCTACGACTGGTGGTTGGGAAAACACTTACAGAGAAGGAGCCCTTCAATTACATGATTTATTTCCCCAGGGTCCAACCCAAGCATCAACAGTGAAACACCAACTATCGTTTTCAGGTTTTTTGGTTTTTTTCTTTAAATATTATTATATTTAGTATCCAAGTATATGATATATGCAAACAAAAAATAAAGAAAAAATTCACCCACTGTCCTAGCCATATCAATGAATCAAACATTTTATTTTCCTGTCTTCACTGCCAGCTCTCTTCTTTAAAAAAAATTTTTTTTAATGTTTATTTTTGAGAAAGACAGAGACACAGCACAAGCGGGGAAGGAGCAAGAGAGAGAGGGAGACACAGAATTGGAAACAGGCTCCAGGCTCTGAGCTGTCAGCACAGAGCCCAATGAGGGGCTCGAACTCACAAACCCTGAGATCATGACCTGAGCCAAAGCCGGACACTCAACTGACTGAGCCACCCAGGCGCCCCTCTCTTTTTTATACATATATATTTTTTTACTGGTTGTACTCATAGTGTGTACATGGATTTTAAAGTATCAGAAACTCAAATTTTTGTAAGAGGAAGTCTCAATTTTAATAACTGTTTTTAGATTATTTCCTTCATCCCAACTCAGTTGGGATGAAAATTTCACATTTGCTTATTGTTTTCCTCTGAATTTATGTATTTTTCATCAGAAGCACAAAATATATACAACCTGGTTTTAGAAAGATTTTTTTGGTTGCTGTTTTCAAATAACATAGAACAGGGAATGTCATTTCAAAAACTATATATATTCTACCAGGACTCCTTAAACCAAACACATGTGTGGGGATCTTTCAAAATTTCTATGTATTTGAGTGACTGAGGGATAGCTCTGTCTGAAGGTAGGAGGCTAGAGGCTGAAATGATGACTTACAGATTTTTCCCACATTTTGGACTTCTTGATTCTATGACAATTCCTGGTAGATACAGGTTTCCTGGTAAGGGTTAAGAAGCATGCACATATTACTTTATGAATCATGATAAAGTTGGAGTTTTAAAGTTGAGGACTAGAAAGGCTTTAGGTGGGTGGTAAGAAGGCTTGTTTTCCAGGTTAGTGGATATGCCCTAAGCTTTATCACCTTGTTGTGTTTCCCTGTGGTAACTGAAGTCACTGTTGCCATGATAAAGGACGGCAATTTGAATGAGATCATTTAGAATGGCTCCTGGAAATCTGACATGGTGGTCTCCTTAATGTACCAGACCTTATATGTGTGGCATTGTATATACATCTTCAGTTTCCTTCAACTGAAATGACAGTGAGAAACGAATCATAATTTGAGGGGTTAATCTTTTTTTTTTTTTTTTTTTGGAGGGGTGGCTTAATCTTAAAAAAATTAATCTTGGTAAAAATACTAAGCAGGAATAGTTAAGAATTACTGATTGCTTATTCTAAAGATACAAAGATTAGCTGAATAGCATTTGTATTGTTGAAGCAGGTACTGGAGTTCCAAAACTTTTGATTTAAAATTTCCAAAAAATGAAACTTTCTATTTGAAGTAAGCTGACACCAAAAATTCTAAATCCAGTTTAATTCAGTAGTAAAGGGTTTATTCCCAGTGATTTCTCACATTTGTAAGCCTGTTACACGTTGGTTTTACCTGTCATGAATCCTTTCTATCACTTTTATAAAACACCACCACTTTTTATAAAAAGTGACCAGAAGAATATAAAATTGTAAAATTGCACGTGCCTGAGCAGAAAACTCCTACTTTTGAGATTTTTTTCACAGGCGTGCCTAAACCGACCTGTGCTCTTAGCAGGTAAATTGCCAGAGGGAGAAGCCAGTGTCAGCTCAAAGGAAAACCCTGTTGTGGGATTTCTTTTTCCCCCTTAAACCGATCACTTTTTAGGGGGCGTTTCCACTGCATTCTCTAGTCCAAAGTCCTTCCCACCAAATTACTACTTTCCCCACCAATTTGTCACCCCCCCCCTTTCCCAAAGCCCTTATTGGAAAGAACTTCCTCTCGTGGCCACCCTATTCCATACAGTTCCCAGCGCCCCCCATCTCGGAACGGCTTCCCCTCTCCAACCCAGGATCCAGGTCCCCAAGCCACTTGAGAGAAAATTCCCACCTCTCGCCCCCTTCCTTGGCGTCCCGAGGCGGCGGCGGTGTGGGGGAGTGGGTGGGGAGGGGCAGGGTTTCCCGGGGTCCCCTGTGTCCTCCTCGCGCCCCCCCGGAGGTGTGCAGGGGGAGGGGAGCGCGGGTGGGTGGGACCGGGCCGGGTGGGGGAGGGGTAAGGGCGAGGAGGAGGAGGAGGAGAAGGAGGAGGAGGAGGAGTGTGTGCGAGCGTGTGTGGCTGGGGGAAGCCATTGCCTGTTTAATAGTTGCTGTTGCTGCACTTCCGCTTCTCTCCCAGCGAGAGAGAGACACGAGTGGCCAGGCCCAGCCGCAGCCGCAGCAGCAGCCGCCGCGGCGGCACGGAGGAGCCAGACACAAAGAGAGGTACGGGGATCCCCCCCGCCTCCCGCCGCCCCCCGGCCGCGTCGCCGGGCCTCGGGGACACCCCTCGCCGCCTCCCCGGACCCGCTCCGCCCGGACCGCCGGGCACGGGGCTGAGGGGGGGCGGAGAGGGGCCGAGGAGCCCCAGGGGTCCGGGGCCCGCCCGCGGGGGATGGGTAGGGACCCCGGGCCGCGTGGGGTGCGGGGGCCGCCCGCGTCGGGGGTGGGGGGGGGCATTGTGGCTCGAACTGTCAGCGCTGCCCTGGGAGCCCCCCACTGGCCGCTGAGGGGGCCGGGAGCGGGGGAGGGGGAGGCGGGGGAGCCCCGTTTTCCCCAGGGGCGGGGGCCCGCGGGGATTAACCCCTCCGGGGCGGAAGGGCCCATTGTTATTCCTCCGCTGTGGAGGCCGAGCCCCCCCCTCGCACCCTCGCCCCACCCCCACCAGGGGTGGCAGTCGGGCGTGTGCTCGGGACCCCCGCCCCAGCCCCTCAGCCCGAGCCGGGCGGCCGAGACACCGGCCTTCGGGGAGAGGCGTCGGGGCGCGGCGCCGGGGGGCCTCGGGCCTCGTCGTCCCTGCCCCCCCGCCGGCCTCTCCCTTCCCCCACCGGGCACCCGCTCCCCGCCTCCGTCCCCCCGTTTCGGCTTCCTCTCTTACTCTTCTCCGCCCCTCCTCTCTTCCCGATCTCGCCGAACTCCACTCCTGGCCCCCGCTGTCTCGCTTTGGCCACCCGCCCTCCGCGACCCCCGAAAAGCCGACAGAAACAGCCCCGAGGCCGGCACACCGCCGGGACCTTCCCTCCTTGCCCCGCCGAGGCTCTCCGCGCCCCCGCCCTGCCCTCCTCCGGCTGCTCGGCATCTCCCCTCCCAGCCCCGAGGGGAGCCCCGGGGGGCGCGGGAGGGGCCGCTCGCCTTGCTCCGGACCGTTTTCCCACCGCGTCCCCCACTTGGGGCCAAAAATAAACAAGCCGCGTCCGATTTGCAAAAGCCTTAATGGGCCTGTAGACTTTGAGAAACGAGTGGAGGGCGGTGGGCAGCCGGGTGCACCCCTGGCCGAAGCCCTCCTGACAGCACCCGATTTCCTTATTTATACTGACTGCATGGTTTGTGTGTTTCTGTTTTGTTTCCCTCCCCTTGCAGGGGCTGTTTGCGGGGTGGGGTGGGGGGTTCGCTATGTCGGATGACGATTCGAGGGCCAGCACCAGCTCCTCCTCATCTTCGTCCTCTAACCAGCAAACCGAGAAAGAAACAAACACCCCCAAGAAGAAGGAGAGTAAAGTCAGCATGAGCAAAAACTCCAAACTCCTCTCTACCAGCGCCAAGAGGTACCGTACTCCACCCCCATCCCCCTAGGCTTCCTATTTTCCGAACTGCCTCTTGCTGCAATTGGTCTGTCTCCCAATGAGGGGTCGCTTGAATGCTCCTCATGGTTTGTGTGTTCTTAAAAATGAAAAAAGGGTCTTGGAAGTTTTAATTATTTTACTCTATTGCTTCTGTTTGTTTTTTTTTTTTTTCTTTTAATCGTTGTCCACGTGCAGCTGTTGTGGCTTGCCTCTCCCATTTCTGGCTGAAGTTTGTAAGAATCCTTGTTACTTTTATTAGTGACCCCCAAATCTGATTTCAGATTACTTGTCCTGTTAATCACTAGCTTGTGACCCTTGTCAAGGCTGTCATCCTACTTAATTACTAATACTTGCCCGGACGATTCTATCAAAATGAATTCTATTACCATCTTGTCTCCTCACCTGTTGCACGTATGATCTTTTTTTGAGTAGAGCTTTCTTCACAAACTGCATAAGGAATAAATAATTCCTATTAATGGAGTAAAAAATTTAATAGGTGGAGACAGATGTTTTCAGATGGAATTTAAAGAGGTTCTTCTGATTGGGAGAGTTGAGGCAATAAATGATGTAAAATGGGTATTCTAGGTTATTTGGGGGATTTTTTTTTCTCTTCTAAAACTTCCAATTTGCCAGATTTTAGGGAGACTCATTTTTTTCCATGCTATTTCCTCTCTTATGCTGTAAAAATCTTTGGTTCTTTTTCCAAGCTGAAGTCAACCAGTGACTCTTCTTTACTCTTTTCCTCTTATGTCTCTAGAAGAAGCTACTTTTTTACCTCGAGCATCCTTCAATAATATTCTCTGATCCCCATGACCCTTAAAATAATCTATAGCATATTCCTGGGAACCCGTGTGCCCTTTCATAAATCCTGCTGCTCTCAGGTGGACAGTCATTAAACTTTAAAGTGGCAAACCAGAAAGATAGTAAGGAATACAAATGGTGGGTTAAATAGGGGTATCTTTCTTAAATGAATGTAAAATAAAATGGAATATGAGTCTTTAGATGTCTCCACTGAGTAGTGAGCCTATGGAACTCAGAGTTTGAAAGTTTGCTCTTTCTCCCAGAAATCTGAAAAGTTGGTGAAGTGCTTTGGTGACCTAATCATGGGGGGGAGGGTGAAAGAGTGATTTTAGCTTAAATAGTGTAGAGGTCTAGGGTTAAATGGCAAAATTGCCTTAGCAGGATTGTTCTTATTTTCAGAGTGGTGGTTTGAGTGCAGGTCAGCTTCCCAGGAGTTCTAACTGGCCCTCATTGATGAGCCCGTGCTGGTTCTCCCAGAACCTGTCATCTACCCTGCCCACTTTAGATGGGGCTTTCCTTAATCTCCCCAACTTCCTACCCCTTTCCACCCCCATCTGCAGTAGCTGTGCTCCCTGATCCATGCTGGAGCAGCTTTTGACCTGACCTAAGGCAGGATATTTGCTTTAGGTCATTAGTATTTTTTGTGCACCAGGATATCCCTGGCACACATGAATATATTTGGGGGTAAAAGCACAGGTGTCAGATAAAAAATAGCCTCCTTTGTGTCAGCAGATTACTGAGGTGTATTTTTCATTAGACACAACTTGTCCATTTATTCTAAGTAAGTTAAGTTTTTTGGAATTGCCTGGGAAAGAGATAGTAGGTGTTAAAAAAAAAAAAAAAGGTGAAAAGCTACAAAGGGTTATTTTACCTGTAAAGTTAACATCAATTTTAGCTCCCTGGACATCTTGCTGAAGGAGTGTTAAAGCAGAGCTAAGATTAATAGTACAGGCAAAAAATGGAGAGGAACAGTGTATCCAGGAAAAAATAAGGGGGAAATTAATGTTAGTAGGACCCTGTAGAAGCTGCTCTGTGAAATACATTGACTTGGAAGGTGAGTGTTGCCTGTGGACTTGGAAGGGGCACTATAGCAGGAGATAGAATAAAAAAGAAGCCTGAATTGGCAGACGTAAAGTTACTTAACTACATATTTGATGGAAAGTGGTTTCGTTTCTAGTCCACAGGTAGAGGAAATGCCCCCACTGAGAGTGGTCTGGACAAGAATTATTCTGTGGAACATATATGAGTTACTTCACAAATCTTGTGCCAGTAATTCTGGAAATGGTGCAAATGTTTGTTGCGGGGGTGAATTGGTAAAGCTGTTGGTATTATGCTTTTTAGGTATTAAAGAAGTAACTATTCAGTAAATATTTTATGGTAGAGTTGGTATTGACAAGGAGAAGTGAGGTCAGTAAGTATTTTTATACAAGTTGTGCTCAGGTGGAGGTTATTTTTGCCTATATACCTAGGTCTTAACATACAGTCATTTCAATAGACGCAGATAAAGAATCAGGAAACTGGAATTTCAAAGTTTTAGTCTAACATACAACGAGTCAAACAGTAGGGGTGTTTGGGAAGGTCTCAGAACTGAAATGCTTACTGGTAGCAAAAGAATTTAGCAGGACGCAGATAAGTAGATGTCCCTAAAGACAGTGAGCAAACAGCTTCCTAAAACTGACCAGATTTGTAGGGGACAGGAAATGTCCTCCAATAGGAAGGTTTAAAGAACTTCCCCAATCACCACCCTTAATTTCTCTTTACTTACACTTGGAAAAAACACTACCTTCTAAAACCTATTCTCCATTGCATCTAGCCAGCTCAGAAAACCTTTGGAAAGAGAAAAGTTATTCATTGCGATTTCTGATCGCCTTTAGAATGTGTGTTTAGTTTTTTATTACTGTGCTGCCTCCGTGTGATTCTTAAGTTGTAACATAGCCCTTTAGGGTTTTACGTGATAGGAGCAAGAAAGGTTATAAAAATAGAAGGCACCATTTAGTAGATGGAAGACACTTAAAGGCCTCAAACTTTGTCGTATTAATTGATGCTCTAAGCACCTAGGTAAGCAGAAGACAAAGGCCAGGGCTTGGTGTGAACTGCCTGGTGGCGTCGGCCTAGGAGTGGGGGATGGGGCTCTTTGTGAAGTCGTGGGTTGGTGAGGAGATAGAAGGGGGGGGGGGGCGGAGGGGTCCCGGGTTCCGTGTCCGTGGTGGGATGGAGAAGGAAGAGAAGGAAGGGGACAGACCTAAGGAAAATTAGAGGATGTCCGGGAAAAAGCAGGTCCGGAAAGGGGGAGCCGAGAGACCGAGCGGTGTGCGGGACAGAGGCCGGGTGCACCTGTGCGGGCCGGCTGCTGGTGTCTGGCCTAGCTGGAGGGGTCGGCGGGGGTGTTAGCGCCCTAGGCTGCGCGCGCGGCGTCGGGGCTGGAGATCCCGGGACGCGGTGGAGGCGAGCCAGGGAGTCGCGGAGAGCCCCGGCGCGGGCTCTCCCCACCCCTGGCCCGCAACTTCACCCGCTGGGCTGGGGTGCGCCGCCCGAGTCGTCGGGCGCGCGGGGACTAGGGGCGGGAAGCCCGGGGGGCGGCGGCCCGGGGCGGCCCAGCGGAGAGGGCGGCCTTGTGGCGCACGGCCTGCGCCGCGCCGGCACCCCGCGACGCGGGGCAGGTCAGTCAGGGCCCGAGGGGCCTCGCGGGGAGCGGCCATGTTGGCTTCGTCACTGAGAACGCGGGGCGGCCTGGCGGGGGCGCCCTGCCAGGGCGGGCCGGAGGGCGCTCGAGGTGCCTGGGTGACCCGGGCAGAGACCGGGGAGGGGGGGGGGCGGGGGGAGACGGGCGGGCGGGGGCGAGCCCTTCCCACCCGCGCGGCGGCTTGCGTTTGTCGGTCCAGGGGAGAAGACATGCAGCGCAGAAGTGAATGTGTCCCGGCACATTCTAATGCAACTTAGAAAACGAGTCGGCGAGTGAGAAGCTTTACAATTATTTCCTAAATGGAAAACCCCGAGAAAAATAACTGCTTTAGTGTGCGAGGCAAGACTGGAACCGAAACATTTTAGATGATCACAAGAGACCCCGGACCGCCAGCTCACTGCGGTGGGAAAAAAGTTTTTTCTAAACTACGGACCTGAAGCTTTTGATGTGTACTTTCCTCCTCCCTCGGTAGAACCCAGTTATCATGGCAGGCAGTTAGAACACAACCCAGTTATCTGCCAGACCTGTGCATGACCAGTGGGAGGCTACCAACGCCTTCATGTTTCTTGTGTTTCTCTCTCACTTCCCTGACTCCAGGATTCAGAAGGAACTGGCAGACATCACTTTAGACCCTCCACCTAACTGCAGGTGAGCTTCCTTTCACATTTTTTTCTTTTTAAAATTCTTCTAATCTTTATCTTGGGAGTTTTCTTTTTGTTATTAAAAATTTCTGCTTTTATTTTTTGGTTAATGCTTATTTTGGTGCTACCATCAAGTAACCGCTGAAATTGATTAACCTGAGAGTAATGTTTTGATGAGTCTCTGACAGTTTCAGGGCTATGCTGAAGAGAAGTAATGGATTTATCTGGCGTGAACGCTTTTACATATATAAAACAGAACTGTAAAATGAATTTAAAGATGTACTTTTGCCTAATGGTGGATTTTGGATATGTCATTAAGGATGATGTAAAACCTTTTTAGATACTCAGGTACATTTTGTTTTAGAAAATTGCTTTGTTGTCGCAATCTGTTATTCAAGCTCTCTATTAAGCTAATATAGCATAGAGTTAAATCTCACAGTGGATCCCCAAACTTATTTCATTGTATATACAAATTTTGTGTTGGACTTTGGCAGACCAGGAAATAATTTGCGGCTTTGATTAAAAAGGTTTTTTAAAAAATTTGATAGATTTAACTCTTTGGTAGGGGTGTTTTTTCTCAAAATTGCTTCAGACTGTATACATATGTGTGTTTCAGTTTGGAAACAATTTGATACCAGCTTTTCAGAGCCTTGTTAGTCACTTCATTTTATTTAGAATAGCCATTGTGATACTGTTGAGGCAAGGTGGAAGACTTGAATTTTATTAAATCAACAGTGACTTGAGGAAGGACTTACTATATGTTGTAGTAGAGTCATGTATTTAAGGGGGATTAATTCAATTCTATTACTCCCATAGTTTAAAAAATTAAGTATAGCAATCTAATTCTCAGTTCTCAGGATTAGTACTGGAATAGGATGTGACATTTCAGCAGTGTTCTAAACTTAAAGGTAGAAGTAGAAGAAGTTACCAACAAGAAAATATTCAGTGGCCACACACAGTTTAAAAGAAGTATGTGGAGATATCAAGTTGAAAACTAAATGTAATGTTTTGCTTATTAATGCTGAACTTTCTAATGTATGGTTAATGGAAACTTTAATATTGGCATTTTGGTTGTATATGTTCTTAATGTTGGTCAGGTGTGGGATATTTGGTAAAATTTTGTCCTGTTAGTAAAGAAAGTCGTGACTCTTAAACTGTTTGTAACTGAACTACTTAATTATTCTTAACACTTTCTCTCATGGCTTTTAAGAATCTTTTCACACTGTTGAGAAAGTGGAGAAATGGGTAAGGGTTAGGGCTGTGACATCTTTTTATTTTAGTGGACTCGTTCAGATTGAAGCCTAAGGTTCCCTTTGGTTGGTTGTGTTGAATCCTTGGGCATTCCCCATGGTAGGTGTGTGCTGTTGTGGTTACTGCTCCTGTTTGGTATCATGTCTCTTCCAAGTGTGTGTGTTTCTTGTGAGTTCAGACGACTTTAGCTGATGAAATTACAAGGTTTTTAAAGCATGATTTCAAAACTAATAACATTTATCAAAACATATGGATTTCTGGGGCGCCTGGGTGGCTTAGTCGGTTAAGCTGAGACCCAGGTCGTGATCTCACGGTTCGTGGGTTCGAGAGTCGTGTCGGGCTCTGTGCTGACAGCTTGGAGCCTGGAGACTGCTTCGGATTCTGTGTGTCCCTCTCTTTCTGTTCCTTCCCTGCTAGTGGTCTGTCTGTCTTTCTCTCAAAAATAAAGATTAAAATTGTTAAAAAACAAACAATGGCTTTGTAAGCAATTTGAGGGTTTTCGTGGGATTAATAACTTTTAAAACATAAGATAGATATACTTTAGTTTCACACCATTTTAGCTGAGTTCTGTGTGATTTGTGCTGCTGAACATGTAGAACTTTTATCCTTAGAAACCACCCTAATTACCCCTTTAGGGTGAAACCTGTGAGTGTTGCGGGTACTCTGGTGAAGCACCAAACTGGATGACTGTTTTATGAAAAAAAAATTGCTGAATTTCATAGAAAACACCGGCAACTTTAATTTGTGAGAGAATGTATATTATGTTGACTTTTAAGAATAAAGGTGGCTTTATTTCCTGAAAAACTTTTTTAGAGTGGCTGCTTCTGTTATATGAATTACAGTTTTTCCTTTGTCTTGGCTTACTAGAGTTAGTGACTAAATGTTACACAGTAGTCTCAATATTCAGCTACTTGAAATAAATTTGGTTTTGTTTTTGTGTTGGTACCTTATGGGATTGAAGTATTTAATATTTTAATGTACATTATTTGAGATGGAAAATGATAATTTAGTTTGGGGATACTTTTTGAAGTTAAAAATACGTGAATTAAATGACCTTGAATGCATGTGTTTATTTATTTATTTTTTTTTAATTTTTTTTTCAACGTTTTTTATTTATTTTTGGGACAGAGAGAGACAGAGCATGAACGGGGGAGGGGCAGAGAGAGAGGGAGACACAGAATCGGAAACAGGCTCCAGGCTCCGAGCCATCAGCCCAGAGCCTGACGCGGGGCTCGAACTCATGGACCACGAGATCGTGACCTGGCTGAAGTCGGACGCTCAACCGACTGCGCCACCCAGGCGCCCCAACATGTGTTTATTTTTAATAAATTTTTCCAATAATTACTCTCAGCATGAGAGCTCAATAGCTTGGTTCTTCTGAAATTGTGGTTTCATCAACTATAAATTATATTTTGAGTGAGTTAAACAATTGACTTTCAATTAATGTGTGAGTGAGGGGCAGAGAAGACAGAGGGGCGGAGGATCCGAAGCAGGCTTTGTGCTGACAGCAGAGCCTGATGCAGGGCTGGAACTCACAAACTGTGAGATCGTGATCTGAGCCGAAATCAAGAATCAGATCTTAACCAGATGCTTAACTGACCGAGCCACCCAGGCACTCCTCAATTGATGTATCTTGTATATTAATCCTTTATAGGACTCCCTTTCTTCAGTCAGTATTCAGCCTGTGGTTTTAAATTTAAACCATATTTATTAAAATATAGCAGTGGCAGAAAGTAATCTCTGCAATAATCAACTGTGTATTGAGATCAGTGGAAGAATTGCTTCCCTTGAAGGTGCACTGCTTGCATTCCAGTAATTTTTAGCACTTTACTTGGCAAACTTCAAAGTTACTGAACTTAAACTTGTGTGAAATGCAATTGCTAAATATGTTGTAACGTGTGAGCACATAAAGTTAAATCCTCAATGTTGTATATTGTGTCGAGTAGATTTTTTTTTTTTTTTTAGAACACTGCAGATTATATTCAGTGTCCAGGTGAGAAGTATTTTAACTGAATATTTTAAAATTTCTCTATGTTGCTGTATAAATCAAATTCTTTGGTATTTCTGAACTATTTGGTTATTTTTATATATACAGATGAAGTAATGGTCTCCGAACTCATGTATTGTGCATTTGGTTGGATTTTTTTTCCCTGCAGTTTGTCTGTCTGTTTAGGAAAAAATACTGTCTTAAGTACTGTAATGATTTCTTAAAGCATGCCCTATTTTGGATTGTAAAATTATGCCTTTTATTTTTTTGAGTTTTAAATGAAATTATGCCTTTCAGATAGCTGGTGAACTCTGAGCCACTAGACTCAGTTTTGCACCTGCTGTTCATAGCCTAGGGCTCAAGCTTTGCTGAATTGACTAGTTACAGCTATATAATCTGTAGACATTAATGTCTGTAAACAGTATGGTTACATATAATAAATGAAATTTTGTCCAAGTCCTTTAAACTTCAGATTTTATTTTAAGAAAATACTGGTGTTTTGAGTAAACTATTCATACAGCGACTTGAAACTTAAAAATTCAAATTGTTTTAGAGCCAGTATGTTAAGATAAAATGTCTTCAAGAAGTCATTAAGCATTTCAAGCATGGTGAAGAATAAAAAAGTAGGTTTTTGTTTTATATAACTTTATTGCATTTTGATGATTATTTTTGTGTTTCTTAAATATGTAAGCCCAACTAAGTAGATACTTTTTATTTTTGAGAGAACTGTGTAATCAGATACAGTTGATTTTATTTTATTTTTTAATTTTTTTTTAATGTTTATTTTTGAGAGAGGGAGGGAGAGGGGCAGAGAGAGAGAGAGAGAGAGAGGGAGACACAGAACCTGAAGCAGGCTCCAGGCTCTGGGATATCAGTACAGGGCGGGGCCCATCGAGGGGCTCAAACTCTGGAGAGGTGAGATCATGACCTGAGCCAAAGTCTGATGCTTAACTGGCTGAGCCACTTAGGGGCCCCCAGATACAGTTGATTTTGAAGTTTTACAGCTAAACCTTACCTTTTAAAAGATAATTTTAAAGCTGAAGTGAAGAGCATGTAAAAAATATAATGCAGTTGTTGGAAGAGGTTAACATTTTTTTAACCTTTTTTCTCATTTACTAAAACGGCCAACCATCTGACTTGCCTAACTCCTAGTATTGTAAAGTTGAAATGAGATTAGAGTTTTCTGTATGTATTGTTAGAGTTGCCCATTTAGCTCCTTTTAATAGCTAATATTTTTCTCTTTACTAACATTGCCTTTTATTGCTTGCATTTTAAGTACAGTTTTAAGCCATTATACAACAACATAAGAGTGAATGTTTTTGAAAAGTTGAGATGTAGAAGTTGTGTAGTAAAACGTGAAAAATTCTCCTCATGATCTGTTCTGATGCTACCCCTTTGCACAGAGATGCTCCGTACTCCAAGCTAGCTTGCACTTTGTGTGTATCCTTCTGGATAGTTTCAGAGAATTTACTGAATATTGTGGTGTTTCTTTGGTTTTACAAAATCTGGATTTGGTGGTAATAATGAGATGTCAATTTAGAAATCCCAGGCTGCTAACCTTGGAATGAAGAGATCTTTTCCTTGCAATAGTCAAGGCCTCTACATCTTGTCCAAGTTCAGCATGCTTTAGATGGTTGTTTGGGTGTAAGAAATGGTTTCAGCAGAAGTCATCCTTTACAAAATCCTGTATCTCACCTGAAAAAACTCTTTTTATGTATCTTTCATTCATCTGGTGTTACTAAATGCATTAAAGCTAAATGTGACCAGCATCTGAACAAGTTTTCATTTGGAGAGTTACCAGTTAAGTGTGCTTGCCTTTAAGTGCATAAAGGCAGTATTGAAAGATAGTGAGAACCAGGAGACTGGAATGTCAAGACAATCAAAATAGCCTCTGAACCAGGGTCAGGTTCCTGGAAATTAAGATCATTAGCTGGGGCCTTGAGAAGGTAGGAAGGAAGGAAGTCTATCCAGAAGTGAATTGCTTACTAAGGGAGTAGGAACTTTTGTGGCTGTTGTGTTTACCAAAAGACCCTGTTTCTGGATTGTAAAACTATACTGCTGTTGTTCCTCAGAAAGCTAACCAGAATTATCATATGACCCAGCAGTTACACTCCTAGGTATATACCTGATTGAAACAGGATTGAAAACAGGGAGTCATGCAGATTCTTGTCAGTCAGTGTTTATAGCTGTTCATAATAGCCCCAAAGGGGAAACAACCCAAGTATCCATCAATAGATGAATACATAAACAGAATGGGGCATTTACAATGGAATATTATTCAGCCATAAAAGAGAATGAAGTTCTGCTGTGTGCTACAGCATGAATGAACCTTGAAAATGTTACACTAAATAAAATAAGCCAGACACAAAAGGACAAATACTGTGATTGCAGTTACATAAAATACCTAGAATAGATAACTTCATAGAGACAGAAGATGAGAGGTTTCCAGGGCTGGTGTGGGGGAAGGGGAAAATGAGGAATTATTTCTTAATTGGCATAGAATTTCTTTTTGGGGTGATGAAAATTTTGGAAATAGTGGTGATGATTGTACCACATTGTGAATATAATTAATGGCCTCGAGTCTTACCCTTAAAAATGGTTAAAATGGCATAGTTTTTTAAAGTGTTTATTTTTGAGAGGGAGAGAGAGAGAGCAAGCAGAAGAGCGGCAGAGAGAGGGAGATAGAGGGTCTGAAGCAGGTTCTGGGCTGATGGCAGAGAGCCCAGTGTGGACTGAAACTCACAAACTGTGAGATCATTACCTGGGCTGACGTTGGATGCTTAACCAACAGAGCCAGCCAGGCACCCCTAAGATGGCAAATTTTACACATTTTACCACAAAAGAGTTAGGAAAACCCCTGTACCAGTGTTAAAATGTATCTTGAGTGTTAAAAATGCTTTTAGCTTACAAGACACATTTCAGTTTTTAGGGATTCTTGTGAAAGATACTAGTATTAAATACTTGTCACTTCCCTTGAGTCCCTGTTACACATGAAAGCTGCCTTCAAGGAGTTCATTGTCTAGTAAGGGTGGTAAGAAATGCATGTACAGATTTTGGATAGTACTTGGAAACATGAATATTATTTGGGAAGTAGTAAATGCACAGTATGTGTTATGAAGGTTCAGAGCAGCGAGAGATTGCTTTGACCTGGGTGTGAGAAGTAGTGTCTGCAGCACTTCGAGCTCTGGGAAAGCTTCATGGAGGAAATGAGAAGTGGGGTAGAAGAGTAAGAGGCATCTGTAGCAGAGGAAAGGCCAAGAGGGCGCCGTTGGGCACTAGTGAAACCTACGACTAGAGAGGAAAGAGTGGGAGAATAAGCAGTAAGAGATAAAGTTTATGTTCCTCAGTGTCAGGCTGAGGCTTTGAATATCATTATACAGTTACTGGAGAATCTTTGAAACTCTTGAGCTGGAAGTATAATCCAGCTAGAGCTGAGTGTCTGGAAAGACACAAAGCAAGAGTTGAGTGGAGTTGTGTGGGAACCGAAAGACTTGGGAGAGCTGCAGTAGTCCAGGAGGGAGACCAGGTTAGCAGGGAGGCAGGCAGCAGCATCGAAGTGGAGAGGAAAGAGAGATGCAAAGCAGTAGGATCTGGAGAACTCCGTCACTGATTTTAGAGATGCGGGACTTGAAAGGAGTCAGAGCTTCTCTGGGTATTGGGGGAAATTGTGGTGCCATTAACAGAAATCAGTAAGGCTGAAGATGAACTAGTTTGAGAAAGCAGAGGGATTAGATAGATCCTCCTTCCAAGGTTTAAATATTTGTCTCGTTGACCGAATACAATGCTCAGTGTATTGCTGCCACTTAGTAGGCTCAGTAAATATTTGCAATTTGATCATATATTTAAGTTTATTATTAATTGGTCATTGAACTCTCACATCTACCTGGTCTAAGATTAGATTAGATTAGACAAATGGATTATAAACTTCTTAAAAGGCAGGAAGCATGATTTTTCTCTTTGATTCTGATCTTATGTGTTTTTTCCCCCAACTTTTTTAGTTTACAGAATTTCAAAGCTTATAGAAAAGCTGAAAGAATAATACAGGAACATCCATCTAAGCCATCAGCTGTTAAAATTTCACCACATTTGCTTTGTCTCTCTTTTAAAAATGTCTAAATATTTATTTTGCAGAAGCTTTTGGGAGTGTGCTGCAGGCATCATGACACATCCATGTGTTTAGGGTACATGCACTGAACCTGAGGTGGGCTGGCAGGGATGCTGAGGCTGGAACTGGCTTTGGGGGAGTACACGTTAGATTTGAAAGTTTGGATGATGGTTGAAGTATGCCTGATGGCCAAGGGGAAGAGAATTGAGAATTGTGCCCTGTGGGATGTCTACAAAGGAAGGATGAGGGGAAATAACAAGGACCTGGAGAACAAAGAAGCAATGTAGGTAGTGAGCTGCAAGCTCTAGGGGAGGTCAAGGAAATTTTTTCATTAGCCTTTAAAGTGTAGAGTTAAGAGTGTGCTCTCTAGGCTGAGAAGAAGTAGAAAAAAAAATGAAAATGGCAAGGAGGGAGATACTGTAATGTTTTTAAAACATGATTGTAGAGAAGGTGATAGAATATAGAACTGAGATCATAAGTGGAAAGCATATATTTAGAAAGGTCGGAAGCCTGGAACTTTATGATACAGTGACAGTTTCTAGAGGATTGGAAGCATTTTTTTGTCCTTGAATAACACTCCAGCTACTTGCATAGAACAGAAAGAAGCAACGTCTGTCCCCAGTGTTCTTTGGTTCTTTCTGGATAGACTTTAAGTTCCTTGAGAGCAGGAATTCTGTCTTTGCCATCCCTACCTTGTCCAAGAAAGAGTAGATAAACAGTACATATTTGTTAAATTAAAACACCGACACAAAAACCTAATTTGAGTCTGAAGGCTTAATGGAATATCTTCATTACCCTCTTCAGAAAATAATGGAAAGAGCTGTGGAAATTGCTGTCACATTTTACAGCTGTCTGTTGCTGGCAGTCTTTCTGAGTTGGCACCTGAGCAGTTTTGGCAATTTTCACCTTCTCGGAATCACGGAGGAGCTCTGGACCACAGTGTTCTACAAAAGACAGGATCAGTGCTGTGGGCTAGATTGAGAAGACATATAAAGAAAATACCAGTACCTTCGATTACCATGTTTTGACTTGATAAGATTAGTGTTTGCCAACAAGTAAGCGTGGGTTTAGGGGTGCTAAGTAAATTGGACTTCCTAGCGATGTTCCCCCAAATCCTAAAGCTATTCCAGATAGTTAGGTTAGAGATGCTGGCACCCGCCTGAGACATCTGACACATTCCCCATCATCAGTGGAGTGAAACAGGGTTTCATAATAAGCCCATTCTTATTCAGCCTCTCTTAATGCAGCCATGCTGTAAAGTGAAACAAAAGACCCAGTAACTAGTGTCAGAATATGGCTCTAATCCTCTGGGAAACTTCCTATTCTATGGGCTGAGAAGCTCATCAAAGCTCTTTGCTTGAAAATTGTAATCCAGGAATTGCTGTATGCTCGTGGGTTTTTTTCTTGTAACATACATGCGAGTGATTATGGATTACTTTGTAGAGTCTGTGCTGCGCTGCACTGCATAGATGATAAACCTGTGGAAGGCAAGGTGGTGGCTCAGCCCAGTCAGCAAAGGCTTAGGAAGCCAACAGTTTTCGTATGCAGAACGTAATTGAAAGTTGTCACTGGGTTTTGTTACTTGGGGTAGCATACTATTCACTAATATGTCAATTAACAAAGTAGTCAGAAACAATTCTGTCTCTTTCTTCTTTTTTTTCCTGTCTGCTTTCTAAAGAACCTGAATAGGACAGAGGGAAATGCCAGGCCACAATAAAGGGACTGTATTATGAAGTTCTTAAATAGCACTCAACATTGCATTTGCTACAGGTGTCACATCTGACTTATCTCTAGTACTGACTTGTGTCAGCATTAAATTTTATTTTTTATTATTTTTTTATTAAAAGTTTTTAACATGTTTTAGAGAGAGAGAGAGAGAGAGAGAGAGAGAGAGAGCGCGCGCGCACGCAAGCAAGCAAGGGTGACGCAGAGAGAGAAGGAGACACAATCCGAAGCAGGCTCTAGTCTCTGAGCCGTCAGCCCAGAGCCCGATGTGGAGCTCGAACTCCAGAACAATGAGATCATGACCTGAGCCGAAGTCAGGTGCTCAACTGACTGGGCCACCCAGGTGCCCTTTTTATTTTTTAAGTTTATTTATTTTTGAGAGAGAAAGCATGAGTGGGGGAGGGGCAGAGAGAGAAAATCCCAAGCAGGCTCCTTACTGTCAGCATGGAGCCCAATGCAAGGCTCGAATCCACGAACCATAGAGATCATGACCTGAGTCGAAGCTGGACCAAATGAGCCACCCAGGCGCCCCTAAGTTTTAAATACTAATAATTGATGGAGGCTCAGTAGGGTTTACCAGTATTGAAATGATGATCATTATGTGTAATACCAGGAGGACACTGGGTATTTGTATCTATTTTAATTGATGGAAAATTGATGTGGGATAGATCTTAATAAGTTCTGTAAGAAAAGACATAAAGCACATTTTCAGATAGGAACAGAGCAGTTTAGAATGATTTTACTTAGAAGTTTTAGGTAGGATACAGGTCAAAAGGTCAGGATTGGGGTGCCAGGGTGGCTTAGTTGGTAGAGTGTCTGACTCTGGATTTTGGCTCGGGTCGTGATCCCAGGGTTGTAGGATTGAACCCTACATTGAGTTCCTCACTGAGTGTGGAGCCTGCTTAAGTTTCTTTATCTCTCCCTCTGTCCCTCTCCCCTGCTTACGCTCTCTCTCCCTCAAATAAAAAAAATAGTCAAGATTATAATCAGGAAGCAGTGTTGTACAAGAGTGACAACAGCCTGAGTAAATCAAGTCATATTCATTTAAAATATTAGAGTCCTCTGTGCTATGTAGGTGACTAAAACAGACCTGGCCTCTGATTTGTGGAATTTGAGTTTTATTTTATTTTATTTACTTATTTTTATTTTTATTTATTTTTCTTATATACTTAAAATTTTTTTTTTTTTTTAATTTACATCCAAGTTAGCATATACCGCAACCATGATTTCTGGAGTAGATTCCTTAATGCCCCTTACCCATTTAGCCCACCCCCCCACACAACCCCTCCAGTAACCCTCTGTTTGTTCTCCATATTTATGAGTTTCTTAGGTTTTGTCCCCCTCCCTGTTTTTATATTATTTTTGCTTCCCGTCCCTTGTGTTCATCTGTCCTGTGTCTTCAAGTCCTCATATGAGTGAAGTCGTATGATATTTGTCTTTCTCTGACTAATTTCACTTAGCATAATGCCCTCTAGTTTCATCCACATAGTTGCAAATGGCAACATTTCATTCTTTTTTTTTTCTTTTTAAATTTTTTTTTCAACGCTTTTTATTTATTTTTGGGACAGAGAGAGACAGAGCATGAACGGGGGAGGGGCAGAGAGAGAGGGACACACAGAATCGGAAACAGGCTCCAGGCTCCGAGCCATCAGCCCAGAGCCCGACGCGGGGCTCGAACTCACGGACCGCGAGATCGTGACCTGGCTGAAGTCGGACGCTTAACCGACTGCGCCACCCAGGCGCCCCAACATTTCATTCTTTTTGATTGCTGAGTAATATTCCATTGTGTGTGTGGGATATGTGTGTGTGTGGAAGATGTGAAGACCACATCTTCTTTATCCATTCATCCATCGATGGACATTTGGGCTCTTTCCATACTTTGGCTATTGTGGATAGTGCTGCTATAAACATTGGGGTGCATGTGCCCCTTCAAAACAGCATACCTGTATCCCTTGGATAAATACCTAGTAGTGCAGTTGCTGAGTCGTAGGGTAGTTCTATTTTTAATTTTTTGAGGAACCTCCATACTGTTTTTCCAGAGTGGCTGCACCAGTTTGCGTTCTCACCAGCAGTGCGAAAGAGATCCTCTTTCTCTGCATCCTCGCCAACATCTGAGGATGTTGCCTGAGTTGTTAATGTTAGCCATTCTGACAGGTGTGAGGTGGTATCTCATTGTGGTTTTGATTTTTATTTCCTGGATGATGAGTGATATTGAATATTTTTTCATGTGTCAGTTGGCCATCTGGATGTCTTCTTTGGAGAAGTGTCTATTCATGTCTTTTGCCCATTTCTTCACTGTATTTGTTTTTTGGGTATTGAGTTCGATAACTTCTTTATAGATTTCGGATACTAACCCTTTATCTGATATGTCGTTTGCAAATATCTTCTCCCATTCTGTCGGTTGCCTTTTAGTTTTGCTGACTGTTTCCTTCACTGTGCAGAAGCTTCTTATTTTGATGAGGTCCCAATAGTTCATGTTTGCTTTTGTTTCCCTTGCCTCAGGAGACGTGTTGAGTAAGAAGTTGCTGCGGCCAAGATCAAAGAGGTTTTTGCCTGCTTTCTCCTCGAGCATTTTGATGGCTTCCTGTCTTACATTTAGGTCCTTCATCCATTTTGAATTTATTTTTGTGTATGGTGTAAGAAAGTGGTCCAAGTTCATTCTTCTGAATGTCGCTGTCCAGTTTTCCCAGCACCACTTGCTGAAGAGACGTATTCCATTGGATATTCTTTCCTGCTTTGTCAAAGATTAGTTGGGGAGACATTTGTGGGTCCATTTCTGGGTTCTCTATTCTGTTCCATTGATCTGAGTGTTCTTGTGCCCGTACCATATTGTCTTGATGATTACAGCTTGAAGTCCGGTATTACTGTTTTTATTTAGTGTTTTTTTTTTTTTTGAGGGGGGGAGGGTGGAGAGAATGAGTGGGGGAGGGGCAGAGAGAGAGGGAGACCCAGAATGTGAAGCAGGCTCCAGGCTCTGAGCTGTCAGCACAGAGCCTGATGTGCAGCTCAAACCCATGAACTGTGAGATCGTGACCTGAGCCGAAGTCGGAGGCTCAACTGACTGAGACACCCAGGCACCCCTACTTACTTATTTTTAAAATCACTTTCTGTAATATGTCAATACATATGTAAATACATGAGACTCGAAAGCAAGAAAGCACTCAGTCCCCGAGTTGGTAGTTTAGGGGAAATTCATGACAACGAGCCTTTCCAGTCTCCCAGGGAAAGAAGGGGTTGAGAGGACACAGTATCACTAGGCCTCTGGTGAACTCAGTGCTGGGGCCACGCATGGCCTAGTTCTCCACCAAGTTTGGAAAGTACTAATTGTCCTGGTCCTGCTCCTACTCCTACACGTGGCCTCCAGCTTCCAGAATGGCCTCTTCCTTTAGTTCTGTGGCATTTTCACTCGGGAGAAGACCGCTTACCCTGTTGTGGTGTCAGAGTTCTGGAGGACTTGTCATCTAATAGGATGATGAAGGGAGATCTCGTTAGTACCTTGCCATTCGCTTTCCATCTGTGGTACTTAGAACCTCAAGATCGGGGCACCTGGGTGGCTCAGTTGGTTGCGTATCCATCTCTTGATTTTGGCTTAGGTCATGATCTCGCAGTTCATGAGCTGTAATCCTTTTTTGGGCTTCCTACTGACCTGTGAAGCCTCCTTGGCATTCTTTCTCCCGCTCTCTGCCCCTCCATGACTTGTGCTCGCGCATGCGCATGCATGTGTGAGTGCGCACGTGCTCTCTCTCTGTCTCTCTCTCTAAGTAAATAAACATTAGAAAGAAAAAAAAAAAAACTAATGGTCGAGGAGTCTCAGGGTCTCTCAAGGGTTCGTCTGAGCCCTGGCTGGCCATGGGGATTTCTGAGGGCTGTCCTGCTTCCGCCTTGGAGAACACCTCCTCTCCCTCTGACTCTCAGATGGCATCTGGTTCTCAAGGGAAAACTGGGTGCCCAGAGGGATGTCCAATTCAGAAGATGAAATTGCCTGTAAGGGCAGAACAGGCTCCGGGGGAAGATTTGATTTGGGGGCTTCAGTCTCAAATACTTCACTCAGCTGTTTCACCACTGGGCTTGGGGTCTCTCTGCTGCTGGTCTTCAAGGTGTCTGCAAGGCTGAGGATAGGAGAGCAGGGATCTGATCAGAACCTTCCAACTGCTCCCCTGTTGGTAGGTTTGGCTGTGGAGAGCTCTCCGCCTGGATGGGAGTGTGTAGGATGCTGACACTAGGTAAATGGGAATCTGCCTCCAGGGCCAGAAGCTTGTGCAGTGGAGGTCGTGCTGGAGTGACTGGGGTGCTCTTTGCAGAGCCCCGCCTGGGGCAAGGAGGGGATGCTGGGCCCCTCCTCCTCTTTTGGGTGCCCAGCAGCTGGAGCCTCATCTGAAACAGCCCATGCTGTTTCAAACTTCCCTGAAACTTGAATTTTAGTAGGCAGTACAGACAGTAACCGGTAGAAGGATAGATAACTACAGGTTGAGTCCGCTTGTAAGAGAAATTAACAGCGCATTGATGGAGAATAATTGGGGTAGGGAGGTTATTTGGAGAAGGTTTTAAAAACACATTTAGGCAAAGACCTAAAAAATGAGAAGGAAGGAGGAGTCCTTGTGAAAAGTACAGGAAGAACGTCCCAGACTGAAACACAAACACGGAGGCCCTGAGGTGGGGAGAACCATGTGATGCAGGATCATGTAGACCAAGATAGAGAGTTTGGATTTTCATTCTAAGAAGAGTGGGAAGCCATTCAAGGTTGTGAAGCAAGACAGTGATATTATTTCAGTAGTGATTTTCCTACCCTACTTGCTGTGTGGAAGATCACTGGGGAGGAAGGCACAAGTGGAAGAAAGGAGACCAGAAAGGAGGGTATTGGTGTATTCTAGGCAACTGGTGATGGCAGTTAGTATTAAGATGGTGGCAGTGAAGATGGGATTAGATCACCTGGACCTGTTGATGGATGGATTGCATGTGGGAGATGAGAGAAAGGACCAAGAACGGCTCCAAGTTTCTGTGGTCTTAGATGACGGCCTCATTTTACTGAGAGGAACAAAACTGGAATAGGATCTCTATGTGTTTTGGGATGAGGACAGCATAGAAAATGAGTCTTTGGGGCGCCTGGGTGGCTCGGTCAGTTAAATGTCTGACTCTTGATCTCCACTCAGGTCATGATCTCACAGTTTGTGGGTTCAAGCCCCACGTTGGGCTCTGTTCTGACAACACAGAGCCTGCTTGGGATTCTGTCTCTCCCTCTCTGCCCCTTCCCCACCCAACTTCTCTCCATCTCTTTCTCTCAAAATAAGTAAATAAACTTAAAAAAAAAAAAATGTGTCGTAACATTTCTGGGGGGGGGAAGAAAAAAATGAGTCCTTCTTTGTGGGTATGTTAGGTTTCAGGTAGATACTAATGAGGCATCCAAATGAAGGTGTCAAACAGAAGTTAGATATAAGAGGGGCGCCTGGATGGCTCAGTCGGTTGAGCGACTGACTTCGGTTCAGGTCATGATCCGCGGTCTGTGAGTTCGAGCCCCACATCGGGCTCTGTGCTGGCAGCTCAGAGCCTGGAACCTGCTTAGGATTCTGTGTCTCCCTCTCGCTCTGCCCCTCCCCTGCTCATGCTCATGCTCTGTCTCTGTCTCTCTCTCTCTCTCTCTCTCTCTCTGTCAAAAATAAATAAACATTAAAAAATTTTTAAAAAGTTAGATATAAGTAATTGGAACTTAGAGGAATGTTTTGAACTCAAGATAGACACATGAGCTTGAGCTACATGTACATTTGGGAGACGTCCAATATGTAGAAGCTCTTATCTGGCGAATGCCTCAAGCTCACCTAGAGAAGAAAGGTTTAGTGGGAAGAGGGCCCGGGATGCAGACTTAAACCTGTAGCATTTAGAGGTTGTATGGCCTGAAGGAGAAGCGAGCAAAGGGGACTGACAGCAGGAAAATCGAGCGCGTAGTGAGTGGAAAGCATTTTGAGGTAGAGTGGTCATCAGCTCTGAAATAACACTGTGAGGTCAGGAAAGATGAGCAAGTAACCTGGATTTTACAATTTCAAATTTTTGGTGACCTTTACAAGACAGATCTAATGTAAGAGATGTGACACAAAAGAGGGGATGATTTTCAAGAAGGAAAAGATGTTTGTGTTTTTCTTTCCAGTTAGAAGATTTCATGGTGTTTATTCAGGGGAGGTACATTAGTATTATCAGATTTTTATACTTTAGGGCAGAACTTTTTTTAACATCATGTAATTGTTTTCTTTGGGAGAGTGTTTCTCATTTTTGGTGTATTCTCAAAGGATTTTTGAGATTTGGGGCGGGGAAGGTTCCTCTCGCCACCCCACTAGAAAAAAGTTAACTTCCTATTTTAGTAGATTCAAGTTCTTTGTGATCTTTATGGCTTCCATTGTAGTATGGATATCATATGTAAGTAGTGCTGGGTCCGTGTATCACATGTTGATGAATACCCTTAGCAGGGCTTACTTTGAAAATACTAGGGAGTGGATTGAAAATACTAGGGAGTGGATTAATTGGAAAATCAGTAAATTGCTGCTGCCATCCTTAAATTTTTTTTACACGCTTTGATTTGTGTCGACCTTTTGTATACTTGTGGATGCATGAGAATGAGTGGGCACATGTGTATACTTTTAACACAGTGTAAATTGTTCATCACACTCAATTTTTTCATCCTTTTAAGATTGGCTGTTTTGTTCAAGCTTTACATTGAAGTTACCTGGAATTCTTAAAGCATCATCGTATAAGCATCCTCATTCCAATCATTTACCAACCACATTTTATTTATTATTTTGTTTTATATTATCCAGGTAGTCTTGGTCCTGTGTAACATGATAATTAAAGTTGTCCCTTTTTCTGAGAGTGGTCTTCTAAGACACATGCTTGTAAAGTACACGTAGGAAGCCAGGCAACAGTAGGACAACTAGAGTCATTGTTAAATGTGGGTAGTAATAGTTTCATATAAGGAAATGTCATGATGGAAATGTTTATCTTCGGACTTCTCATTAGAACAGTATGTGTACAAAGTAGCTTGTGTGTAAAAATTCAGATGCCAGATTCCCATTCAAATGTGGGTGTGAGGGGTTTGGGGGAAGTGATAACGGTAGACATTCTAAGTGGCTAGTTGTGGTGTCCTTTTACTCATGTCATCACGAAAATTACCAGTCAAGTACTTTACTACACTTTTAGTCTTAAAAACATAGTATATCTCATTGACGTTAGCTTTGTTTAAAAGTGGGTTCTTAGCGTTATGATTGATACTTTTCACATTTTCTAACCATTAGAGGTTCTCTTCTAGTGTGCTTGTACAGTAAATGAGTATTTGGAGGAGAAATTATTTGTGGTGTGTCTTATTCAGATAACTTTGACAAATTTCTAAATTAAAATCGATGACCTAGAGAAATGGTTTTTATTTGTATAACATGAAGCTTCAGGCTCAAATCCTGGTACTGGAGGTCACTGGGCAAGATGAAGGCAGCCTGATTGTGCTGCTTGGTGAGGTCAGTGACTCGGATTGTCTTATAGAGGGATACAGAGTTCTGGGAGCATTGAGGGTAGACTTCAGAAGTTTTCGGGATTGGAAGACATTCTTACAGTTCAGATTGTTAGTTGGGATCACACAAACGTTAGTAGGCACTGCCAGAGGGAATTGATGATAACTTGTGGAGCCACAAGTGTTTGGCTATATAGGAAGTTTGTTCCGCCAAAAACCTAAGTTTCTCCTTCCTCCTCTATGGGAATACGTCTCAGCTTTTCAAGGTAACTTATTGGAATTGGCTTTATAAAATTTTATTTCTTAGTAGACTTTGCTGGAGCACATTTATCCTAAAGAAAGAGATGTTGAATTGGTATACATCAAAGACTGTAAAAGAAAACATTTGTTTTATAACAAGCACCCAGGAGGATATTCTTCTAAACATGAAAGATAACTTTCCTCTAACCTAAGTAAATATTTCAAACCAAATGTATGTTAAGTGATTATAGTAATGTGTGAGCAGAGACTAGCAGTAAAGATAGCAATATCATACATTACTTAATAGTATGTGATACTTCTTTGGCTTTGGTCCTTTTTCTGAGCGATTGTTTCTATGAGAGTCCTCAGGATGCATAGATTCATTTTTCAGCTAGACTGGTAGCCTTCCCAGAAAATGTTTCTTCTCTGTAGTTTAGTATCCTGAGATGTTTTCACATCTGAAGTGTTTATTACATAGTAAACACTGTCAAGTGATATGGACCAGTCCTAAAATAAACCATATGCTGAGGACACAATTCTTGTTAGAACTGAAATTGGAAATTGGTTTCTATTTTCTCTGGCAGTACTGCTAGATTCTATGTAGATGCAGGGGGTTGTACTACTACTTTTACTGCAGCAAGTTCACATTTACGTATATTGGGAGGAAATTCTATATTGTAGTACCTGCAAGTTAAAACACTGTGACTGTGGGGGTGGGGGAAGCTATTAAGATCTTGGAGTCCAAATTAATGTTTGTGATGGAAATTTTATAGCTAAATGGATTGGCTGCTCCCTTCTCTGTACTCTTCTCTTGTGTCCTAATTATTATGTGGTGTGTATTGATAAACAAATTTTTATCCATTCTCCATTCTGTTGCTAGATTACTGCTATGTTCTTCTTTTTCCAGAGCCGTTCTTGAAACCTTTCTACGTGGGTGTTTGTTACACTCCAACTCTCACTGCTTTCCAAAGACTTAGACTCCCCAGCCTTTTCAGTAAGCCCCTCCAAAACAGTTGTCTTCAGTTCTGAAGCTTCTCTGATCTCTGGCAAGCCTCTATCTACTGTAGTGTGTGGTTTGTGTGTGTGGATAACATATACACATTGTCTTTGACCTGGAGATTCATAAAAAGAAATGCTATCTTGAGGCGCTTGGGTGGCTTAGTCGGTTGGATGTCCGACTTCAGCTCAGGTCGTGATCTCACGGTCCGTGAGTTTGAGACCCCCGTCGGGCTCTGTGCTGACAGCTCAGAGCCTGGAGCCTGTTTCAGATTCTGTGATTCTGTGTCTCCCTCTCTCTCTCTGCCCCCCGCCCCCCATGCTCTGTCTCTGTCTCTCTCAAAAGTAAATAAACATTAAAAATTAAAAAACAAAAAAGATGCTATCTTGTTTAAGGGGGTAAGTCAAATCTCAGGATACCTAATGACATTACTGCAGGCTTAATTTGCATTTTCCTTTCTGGATAAACTCTTTGTCAGTTAACTCTTGCATTTTTGGCTTTCTTACACCCAGGTGTGCCCCCTTCCCTTACTGCCCCTTCTAGAAAAAAAGGATTAACAACTTGGGTGAAGTTTTCTCAGAAATTTCTTCTGGACATACTCACTTGAGTAAAAAAAAAAAAAAAACAGTTTGTAGACACTTGACTTTTTGAGGGAGAGATACAATTGGGTACATCCAGACTATATCTATGAATTGTTACTGGCCTAACTTTGAAGGTATGATTCATTCCGTAACAGGTATTTATATGGAGTCTAGTAGGGCACTAGTTATGTTCCTCGAATGAGTTTTTAAAATATGTAACCTACTGAACACACATTATTTGCATCATGAGAATTGTCTGTACTTATTAATAACAACAGATTTTTGTTTGTTCCAGCTAAGTCTTCGTACTAGTTTTGCAAGTGTATCGAGGCCTGGCAGGGTTATCTGTGACTCAGCCGGGGTGGGCGGGGCAGTCTCCTACCTGCTCCATCTGTGTTCTCTGCCTGTTTAACTGTGAGCCAGGCTGAGTAGTTCGCATCATTGAGCGGACTGCCAATGCTTAGGTCTCTGCCTGACCTGGCCTGTTCCATCGTAGAGCCCTTTGACTTAAGATATAGCTGTAACCAGCTGCTCCTCACCGTATTCAGTTCATTCTAACATTTACTGAGCATTTCCGGTTGTGCCAGGTCCTGGAGATAGAGCAGTAAAAAAGACAATGTCCCTTTCCTAACGGGCCTTACATTCATATGGAGGGAGGGACGATTTAAAAATGTACAAAAGTAATTTCAGTACTAAGGAATTAAAACGGGGTAATGGCATAGTGAGCGACTAAGCTGATTGGGTCACTGTTTTAGGGAGGTGGCCATGAATGATGACCAGGACTTAGGCATGAGAAAAACATTTTAGGCAGAAAGCCAGAAAATAGGTGCTGCGTGGGGGAAGGCCAGCGCGGCTGGATGTTGTGCATAAGGATGAGAGTGGTAGGAGATGAGGTAGGCGAGAGTCAGATGATACTAATTTCAGTAGAAAGCCATTGGAGAGTTTTAAGTAAAGGAATGATATACCACCACACTTAGCCTGTGCTTGAATATTTCACATAAAACTTCCAACTTATAAAAAGCTTTTGGAGGTATTCTTTGTAAATATCTTTTTCTTTTTAACGTTTATTTATTTTTGAGACAGAGAGAGACAGAGCATGAACGGGGGAGGGTCAGAGAGAGGGAGACACAGAATCAGAAGCAGGCTCCGGGCTCTGAGCGGTCAGCACAGAGCCCTACGCGGGGCTCGAACTCAAGGACTGCGAGATCATCCCCTGAGCTGAAGTCGGCCGCTTAACCGACTGAGCCACCCAGGCGCCCCGTAAATATCTTTTTTTAATGGATGGATTTACTGACATTTTCTTACGTAGAGTTTCTTTTACATCTGGATATAATTGATATGTCTTCATACCCATTATGTCTAGATATCTGTATCTATTATATCTAGAAATTGTATAAAAATTAGAGACCTGCTACCCCCAATTTGTGTCTAAACCTGTGAAGGGAAGTAGAACAGTACTTAGCGCGTCTTGACGTAATGGATGGGTGAAAGTGTGAATGCTCTGTAATGCACACGTAGCGTTCAGAGCCAACAAAAGCAGCTTGTCAGTCGTCTTTGTAATCTCTTCACCTGGCTTCCTCATTGTCCGTTTGACGTGCAGATAGCCTCAGTAGGCCAGTGTGGAAGCATCAAGAGTTTGGCCTTGTATCTCTTTAAAAGCAGGAACAGCAAATGAGAGCTTGAGGAAGCAATGAAGAACCCTCAGTAGTCTGGGAGGCAGCTTGCCAGATTTCTTCTAGTCCCCACATGGTTATCTGTGATACTGAAAAGCTTTATCTATGCATTGGGAAGTCCCAAATCTTTGTGATATGACCATATAGAGAGAGTGCTTTCCAGTTTCTTTGATTTGGTAAATGCTTTTATGGAATAATAATTTTGTCGTAATTTTTAGTTACAGTAGCCGAGATATTTGGAGTAAAGAGGACATGTAGGCCAGACACAGGTTAAGGCTATAAAACAGATTGATAATGATATAAACGTTTTTAGATGTGTATTTGAAATTTCAGTTAGAAAAAAATAAAACAAAAAACAAATTCTGTTACTGCAACTCTTTTGATTAGTTTTTATGCTATAAAATGACTTATAAAATGAAATGTAATTCCAGGGTATCTTAATAAACAATTACAGGGGGTTTGGGGTTACATTGATAAGAAATTCAATCATTTCATGATGAAGGTAATTTTTCTTACTGAAAGACCCGTTTTTTTGTGATTATTTTTTCCCCTGAGCTAATAATAAACAGCTAAGAGAGAGGCCCTTAGGAAAATTGTTTTTCACTTATCCATTATAGAAAAAAATTACACACGTCATTCTCAGAATTCTTGAGGGGACGAAATTTCAGTGCAAACATGATGTAGGAGTTTACTTAAAGGGAAACAGCACCAATAATACAAAATAATTAAAATGCAAAAAAACTTTAATTTGAATTAGACTTTGAAATGAATTTTGGTAATTATATTGTAAAATGATATGAATATGTTCAGTACTCTGGGTATTCACTTTATACAAAATACTGAATAATGGAAAGCCTGATTTGTGATATTTTGGACAACTCCTTAGACTTACAGTACAAATCTTAGCTGCTTCTTGCTTCATATTCTGTGTTGTAGAGATTCTAAAAATAGAATAAAACTTTAATAAAAATGATAGCAGCTAACCTTAATGTGAATATGATTGTTCTCATTTTACAGATAAGGAAAAGAGAAGCTTAAAATGGTTAATTAAGTAGCTTGCCTAAGGGCACTCTGCTCTTGAGTGGTGAAGCTGGTACTTAGATCCTGGCCTTCAAAGCCTTTATGCCTAACCATGATACTCTCCTGCCTCTTACAGTACCTCTGTGAATTGTAGGCCTTACATCGAGTTGTTTATTGCTTGTTAAATTTTATTCAGCAGAAATGTATGTAAATTTGAAAAAGTAAGGGGCACCTAGGTGGCTCAGTCGGTTGAACAGGCAACTTTTGATTTTGGCTCAGGTCCGTAATCCCAGGATTGTGGGATTGAGCCCTGTGTCAGGCTCCTCACTGAGTTTGCAGCCTGTTTAAGATATTCATTCATTCTTTCTCCCCCTCTCTCCCTCCCTCTCTCTCCCTCCCTCCCTCTCTCTCCCTCTCTCTCCCTCCCTCCCTCTCTCTCTCTTCCTCTCCCTTTCCCTCCCTCTGCTCCTCTCCCCAGCTGGAGAGCACACTGTCTACAAAAAACAAACAAACAAACAAAAAAACTCTTTAAAAAGGTAGGCTTATTTCACATCATAGCTACTGAGTTGCTGATGCTGTTTCATCAGGCTGGCCATTTACTTCTACATGTTCTCTGGCGTAGGTTTGATCATCATGGTATTCCTCTTTAAAAAATTTCAGGCCTCCAGTTGCCTTTAGAATGAAGTGTCTGAAATTGCCTTTTATGAGATATAAACTTCTTAACAACCTGATTTTAGTCTACTGTATTCCTATCTTATTGTTTAACCTCCCATTATTTACTATATTCCATCTACTCCTTGGAATATTCCCTCTCCCAGTTTCTATCCTTATTATCCTTCAAGACTCAGATAAGACTGATTCACTCCACACTGTCTCATCTGTGTCTCATGACATGTACTTCTTTATAACATTTACCTATTCATTTATAGTCATTTGTGACTGTCACTGCAACAGATTAAGTTCTTTAAAATGTGATTGTTCTATTTCTTGCACCCAACATCAGGAGATAACCTAAAAAATTTGAAGGATTACTGAAACAAATTACAGTATTTGATTAGTACAGTAGTTGTGTAAATGTTATCAGGGCAGTTCTTTAGATGTTAACGTCAGTCACTGAGAAGGTATAGTCAAGTTGAAGTGACTAAACCATAGAGTCAGTTTTAATTTCTTGTTGGTAAAAAAAAAAACCAAAACCATTTCTGTTCTTTTATGTTAAATATAATATTTATCCTTAAGATTTTAAATATAGGTTTAATTTTTAAGAAAATACAGTATGTATACCTAGTGATTTAAAATTTAGATCAGCTTTACAAAATGAGAAAATGGGATCTTTATTTAGATATTTGCTTATGTTACTTGAAACATTTGCTAGTAAAGGCAATGGAATTGCTGTTATAGATAGACATAAGTTACTTTTGCAATAAAATATTAGAGTAATAGCTACCATCAGGAAAAAAGACTTGAAAATTTTTGACCGAAATTAGAAGTTGAACATCTATGTATCTGCGTGCATAGTACTGAATTAGAATGTGTGGAGATAGAAAAGTGTCATAGATGCTCTCAACATAGAATGACAAAGAGTGAACAAGACACTGTGCATTAAAGCTTATTAGTGACTAAGATATAAATTTATGATTTTTATTATTTTCTTTCATCTAAACTTTTTGTCATGTGATTGCTCTGACTTCCAGTCCTGTCCCTGTCCCAGCACTCATGTGAAGAGAGAAAAGCCCACTTATAACTGGGGTTTACTAGTGGTTGGAGGGAGGGGAAGAGAGGTTCCTGAATTTGCCTGGGGGGGGGGGGTTGGACCCTCCAGCAATTATGGCAAGCCCAAGAAAGGGGTTGAGAGTAGCAGCCCCTGCCTCTTTTCCTTGAGGTGAAATGTGGGAAAGAAGTAAAACGGGGGAGGGTTTATACAGATTGAGGGAGCAAAAGGGAAAGGTTAGAGGCCTTTGGAAGAACTGAACTGAGCTAATGAGAGAAGGCAAAGGAAAAAGAACTGAAGAGAGAAAAAGGGTCTAGAGAGAGCTTACATATTTCTTGAGGTTAGAAATGGGGTTGTGTGTGTGTTTCTCCCCCCAGGCTTAATTTGGTACCTTGTACAGATAAGAAGTATCTGAAAGAGAAACAGAAAAGGAAAGGAGATACCTCTCTCCAGAGAGTTTGAGACCGTTAGCGTGGATTGGTTGGCTCTGCTGGTCCTGGGTTCCTAAGACAGCAGCCCCCCAGAGTTGGCCATTGTTTCAAAATGTCTGTAGAGAGGCCCTGGAGTTTGTTAGAATATTAACATGCTACATGTTCTCCTTCTTTCTCGTTTCCTTTTTATTACTTAGCTTGCTACACACCTGGAATTTTGGCTCCAGAATAATTTAAAAGATGATTTGCTAAGAAAATATCTTTGGAAAAAAATCATGCCTATACAATTCTTTTAAAACTACTCCCTGGGCCTTTGGAGGACCCTCTATTTCTTCTTTTTAAATTTTTTTTTAATTATTATTTTTTTTTAATGTTTATTTTTGAGAGAGAGGGAGACACCAAGTCTGAAGCAGGCTTCAGGCTCTGAGCTATCAGCACAGAGCCTGATGAGGGGCTCAAACTTGCGAACCAGGAGATCATGACCTGAGCCAAAGTCAGATGCTCAACTGACTGAGCCACCCAGGTGCCCTTCTTTTTTTTTAGTGTTTATTTATTTTGAGAGAGAGGGAGTGCTTGCGCATGTGAGGGAGAGGGGGCAGGGGGGTGGGTGGAGAGAGAGAGAATGAGAATGCAAATGAATCCCAAGCAGGCTCCATCCATGCTGTCAGATCAGGGCCTGACTTGGGGCTTGGTCTCACAAACC